>NW_026294765.1:0-600000 GCF_026119805.1 Tympanuchus pallidicinctus
TTGGGGACGTCCCCGCCGCCCCACGCCGCCCCGTCCAAACGCGGGGCTCCCCGCTCGGGGGGCCGTGCGCCGCCCCGTCCCGCTCGGCTGTCGTGGAGGGGCTGAGGGCTGCCGGGGAAGGGGCTGACGGGCGCTCCCCCCTCTGCTCCCCCCCTCTGCTCCCCCCTCTGCTCCCCTCTGCTCCCCCCTCTGCTCCCCTCCCCGCGCCGCAGAACCGCGACAACTACATCCGCTCCTGCAAGCTGCTCCCCGACGGCCGCAGCCTGATCGTGGGGGGGGAGGCCAGCACCCTGTCCATCTGGGACCTGGCGGCCCCCACGCCCCGCATCAAGGCCGAGCTCACCTCCTCCGCCCCTGCCTGCTACGCCCTGGCCATCAGCCCCGACGCCAAAGTCTGCTTCTCCTGCTGCAGCGACGGCAACATCGTGGTGTGGGACCTGCAGAACCAGAGCCTGGTCCGGTGGGTGCTGCATGGCGCAGCTCCAGATGGGGAACCCCACGTCCTCCTCTGTGCTGTACAGCGCTGACAGCCCTGCGCATCCCATGTCTGTCCCTCTCCTCTCCCAGGCAGTTCCAAGGCCACACGGACGGAGCCAGCTGCATCGACATCTCCAACGATGGCACCAAGCTGTGGACGGGGGGGGTTGGACAACACGGTGCGCTGCTGGGACCTGCGGGAGGGGCGGCAGCTGCAGCAGCACGACTTCAGCTCGCAGGTAGGCGCCGGGCGCCCCCGATGGGTGCGAGCCCCCCCCGCTATCCGAGCCCTGCCCTCCCCCTGCCTGCCCCCAGATCTTCTCCCTGGGGCACTGCCCGACGGGCGAGTGGCTGGCGGTGGGCATGGAGAGCAGCAACGTGGAGATCCTGCACGTCACCAAGCCCGACAAATACCAGCTGCACCTCCACGAGAGCTGCGTCCTCTCCCTCAAGTTCGCCGCCTGCGGTACGGGCGCCGCCTGCTTCCTCTTTGGGGGTCCCTGCAGCCCCCTCCCCTCCGTGCCCGAGGGTCCCACAGCGCTGCTTTGTCTCCTGCCCAGGGAAGTGGTTTGTGAGCACGGGGAAGGACAACCTGCTCAACGCCTGGCGCACGCCCTACGGAGCCAGCATCTTCCAGGTGAGCCCAGCTGCCCCCAGCGCCGCTCGGCGCCATCGGCGTTCCTTCAGCACCCAGCCCTGCACCCTGGTGCCGGCACCCAGCCCTGCCCTCCCCTCTCTGCAGTCCAAGGAAACTTCCTCCGTCCTCAGCTGCGACGTCTCCACCGACGATCAGTTCATCGTCACCGGCTCCGGAGACAAGAAGGCGACGGTCTACGAAGTCATTTACTGAGAGACACGGAGGTGACGGCCTGGGTCTGTTCCCTGAGAGCAGACGGACTCACAGCCATGGGGACGGACAGACGGACTCTGACGCAGAGGGGTGGCAGCCCAGGCCTGGAGCCATTGGCGATGGGGACCCTGCAGTGCTGGGAGGCAGCTGCTGCTCGCAGGGCCCTTCCCAGAGGTTTCCTCCTCCTTTGGTTCGTTATTGGTTGGTTTGTTTCTAAACGGGGGTTGGGGGAGCGAAGGGGGCTTTCTTTTGTAATGTCATTTTTTTGTGTTTTTTTTTGTTAAATGCTGGGCAGGATGAGAGCTCTCCTCATCTCCCCCTGCACCCAACCAGGGCATAATTTAATAATAAAAAGCAAACAGCAGCGCGGTGCATCGCAGGGCAGGGGCTGATGGGGCTGGGGGCTGCTCTGCACGGAGCCGGGGGGGGACAGAGGGCATTTCAGCCCCTCATGGCATTTCAGCACCCCCAGGGGCCGAGTCCCCGTGTAAATCAAGGTCCTCCCCATCACCCCATGGTGCCCTAGAGGAACTCAACCCCCCCCCACCACCCCAGCAACCACTCTTTCATTTTTGTTTTTTTTTTTATTAGTAAGGATTTGAAAACGCCATTAAATACATCTCTTTACTGATAATTCACAGCTGGGGCTGCAGCAGAAAATTGGTGCCATTGAATCAGTAGCAGTAAATGGGGGGAGGGCAGGGAAAACACGAGGCTCTGAGCTTCCTGCCCCTCGTGGCTGTGTCCCCTTTCCTTACCAGACTGACAGACTGACATCTGACCACCCCCTGCCCTCCATCCCCCTGCTTGGAGGGGATCCTGCATCCCTCACCCCAACCAGCCCCCCTCCATCAAGCATCAGGAAAGGGGGGGGGGGGGCACAAGGTGTCACCTGCTGCTCCCCAGCTTGCAGGAAGAGAACCAGGAGTGAGCAACTCAGAGTGCAGTGGGGCTGCAGCGGCACTGGGGGCCTGGGGGCTCAGCCTCCGAGTATCTGAGCATCAGAGACAGCGGGGAGCTCAGTACACCACCTCATACACCGTGGCCTTCTTGTCACCAGAGCCAGTCACAATGAATTTGTCATTGATGGAGATGTCACAGCTCAGCACCGAAGACGATTCTTTGGACTGGAAGGAGAGGGGATGGGGGTGAGGGTGGTGGGGGGGGAAGCAGCCCCCGCTCTGAGCTTCCCCAGCCCCTCACCTGGAAGATGCTGGCTCCGTAGGGCGTGCGCCAGGCGTTGAGCAGGTTGTCCTTCCCCGTGCTCACAAACCACTTCCCTGGGCAGGAGACAAAGCAGCGCTGTGGGACCCTCGGGCACGGAGGGGAGGGGGCTGCAGGGACCCCCAAAGAGGAAGCAGGCGGCGCCCGTACCGCAGGCGGCGAACTTGAGGGAGAGGACGCAGCTCTCGTGGAGGTGCAGCTGGTATTTGTCGGGCTTGGTGACGTGCAGGATCTCCACGTTGCTGCTCTCCATGCCCACCGCCAGCCACTCGCCCGTCGGGCAGTGCCCCAGGGAGAAGATCTGGGGGCAGGCAGGGGGAGGGCAGGGCTCGGATAGCGGGGGGGGGCTCGCACCCATCAGGGGCGCCCGGCGCCTACCTGCGAGCTGAAGTCGTGCTGCTGCAGCTGCCGGCCCTCCCGCAGGTCCCAGCAGCGCACCGTGTTGTCCAACCCCCCCGTCCACAGCTTGGTGCCGTAGTTGGAGATGTCGATGCAGCTGGCTCCGTCCGTGTGGCCTTGGAACTGCCTGGGAGAGGAGGTTGGGGGAGGACGCAGAGAGAGCGCGCGGCCATCAGGGCTGCCCGTTCCCAAGGAGCGCCTCCAGCACCTCCCCCACCCCACGCCGCTGTTCCCCCCGCTGCTCACCTCACCATGGTCTGGTTCTGCAGGTCCCACACCACGATGTTGCCGTCGCTGCAGCAGGAGAAGCAGACTTTGGCGTCGGGGCTGATGGCCAGGGCGTAGCAGGCAGGGGCGGAGGAGGTGAGCTCGGCCTTGATGCGGGGCGTGGGGGCCGCCAGGTCCCAGATGGACAGGGTGCTGGCCTCCCCCCCCACGATCAGGCTGCGGCCGTCGGGGAGCAGCTTGCAGGAGCGGATGTAGTTGTCGCGGTTCTGCGGCGCGGGGAGGGGAGCAGAGGGGAGCAGAGGGGGGAGCAGAGGGGGGAGCAGAGGGGGGAGCGCCCGTCAGCCCCTTCCCCGGCAGCCCTCAGCCCCTCCACGACAGCAGAGCGGGACGGGGCGGCGCACGGCCCCCGAGCGGGGAGCCCCGCGTTTGGACGGGGCGGCGTGGGGCGGCGGGGACGTCCCCGACCCCATCCCCGCGCCGCCCCTTCGGGACCCCCGCGCTCTCCTCCGCCCGTTCGTCCCCGGCCCCCCGCGGCCCCCCGGCACGCAGCCCCTCCCCGCCCCGCGTACCAAGCAGTCCAGCTGGGCCACGGCCGTCTTGGCGCCCGGCTGCCCCACGTCCCACACCTTGACGCAGCCTTTGCCCCCGGTGTAGACGTGGCGCGTGGAGTTGCTGATGGTGACGGCGCAGACCACCTCGCCGTGGGCCAGGCTGTGCAGCTGCCGCGCGTGCCGGGGGATGCCGGAGCCCAGGAGGGCGTCGGGGGGGAACGGCACCGGCTGCATCTGCCCGTCGGCGCTGACGTGGAAGGAGTAGGCGCTGGGAAAGGGGACGGAGCGGTGACGGAGCCGCGCGGTGCCACGGCGGGGCCACCCGGCGCCGTGCGGAGAGGAGCGGCGATGGGGACGGCGCAGCAGGGAGGGGACGGCCGGCGTCGCCCCACAGAGGGCCGTCCCCACTGCTGCGCTGCCATGGCGGCGTCCCGTCCCCCCCCCTTCTTGTCCCCTCCGTCCCTCCATCTCCACTTACGGTTTCCCCACAGGGGTGCTGGGGAGGGATGACGGCAGCGTGGAGGCTCTCAGGTGAGGGTGTGACTCGAAAGCCACCTGAACAGAGCACTGTGAGCAGCGGGAGCTCCAAAAGCACCGGCACCAACGCACAGCACCCTGCCCGGCCCCTGGGTGGCTTACCGGGGCTGAGCGCCCGTACCCGGCACTGCTGAGCTGTGCTGGGAGCTGGAGGCCCACGTACACACCAGAGGATGGCAGCTCTCCGTTGAGGGCGGCGTGGGGCAGCAGGCCCAGGGAGGTGAAGGGGCTGGAGATGCTGACGGAGGGGCTGCGGAGAGCTGTGGGGAGAAGGGAGAGAAATGTTGGAGGAACGGCGCGACCCCCAGGCCCCACATGTTGGCCCCATACAGCCTGGTCCCTCACCCCACGGTGCCCTGTGGCAGGCAGGGCCCAGCTCTGCTCCAGGGCTGCGGGATGTTGCTGACATCCATCTTCGCTAAACCTCTGTTAGTTTCCAGCCCAGACGAAGGTGTCACATCTCTGGGCTCTGTTTCTCCCCACTGTTCCCTCTCCTCCTCCCACACCACTTCTGGTCCCTTTCACTGAGCCACAGCCAAGCTCTTCCCAAGCTCTCAGCCCACATCTTCCCTTAATTACACCCTCAGCCCTACCAGAGGACCAGCACCCACACCACAGCCCCATCTTGCCCTCCTGGCCATGCCCACATTGGCACAAACCCTTCTGTGGCTCCGAGCCCCACCTGAGCGCTCCAACATTCACCCACACAGCGATTTTGGAGGTTCCCACGTTGCATCACAGCATCCCTGGGCACTCACCAGGGGGGTCCTTGGCTGCAGGCTGCAGGGGGAGGGTGGCCGAGCTGGGCCCCACACCAGGTGTGAGGGCATCACGGGGTGGGGGGGACGAGGAGGACACGGCCGTGGGGGGGTCTGGCTGCAAGAAAGAGGAGGAGCAGAATCAAAACCAGCCCTACGGAAGCCACGAGGTGAGGGGGGTCCACTGGGCACGGCTCTGCTGCTCCCCATGTGCTCCCCATTGCACGGGGGGGGGGGGGCCCAGCCCAGCGCTCCCCCCCTCCCACCCCACGCGTTGCTCATTCCTCTTTTTATTTTCCTCCCAGCTTCTCTTTTTTCTTCCTCTTTTTCTGCCCCGGGGATTTTGTCGACACCAGCGAAAAAAAAAATATAAAAAAAAATAAGGGGGGGATGAGGGGGGAGGAAAGAGGGAAAAAAAAAAATTAATAACAGAGCAAAGCTGCGTGCTGTGCTGGCAGATTGCTCAGGGCGCTTTGTCTGCTCTAATCCGATTGTCCCAGGAGCAGCAGCTCAGTGCTCCCTGCGCCCACAGTCGGCTCCTGACCCCAGGGGCAGCCAGGACGAATGGCTGCGGGTCCCACGGTGGCTGGGAGGGGAGTGGGGGGCTGAGGAGGGGGGTGATGGAGGCAGCCCTCCCCCCCACGCTGATGTTTCAATCTGAGAAGGGGGCCGGTGCTTGGTGAGGAGGATGGGAGGGAAAAGGAAAAAAGGGAGAAGGAGAGGGGAGAGGGGAGAGGGGAGAGGGGAGAGGGGAGAGGGGAGAGGGGAGAGGGGAGAGGGGAGAGGGGAGAGGGGAGAGGGGAGAGGGGAGAGGGGAGAGGGGAGAGGGGAGAGGGGAGAGGGGAGAGGGGAGAGGGGAGAGGGGAGAGGGGAGAGGGGAGAGGGGAGAGGGGAGGGATCAATTGCTCAGAGCAGCTCTGAGGAATCCTTCAGGCAGTCAGACCGAACGAACCTGCAGAGCCCAGCCCTGCCTGGCACAGGATCCCCTTCCTCACCAGCACAGACCTCTGACCGCAGCTCTGGGGAACCCTCCAGGAACACCGCGGTGCAGCCCCCCCTCCTGCCCCACAGCCCTTACCAGCCCCGGCTCCTTCCGTCGGCACGGCGTGGGGCTGCGGCTGGAGGCTGGGCTCTCGGGGACATCCTGGGCTGGGGGGGGGCGGCTGCCAGGGCTGCCGGGCTCCGAGGGGGGGTCCTGAGGAGAAAAGGGGTCTTTGTGGGGCAGGAACTGCAGCCCCTCCGTGCCGGAGGGGGAGGATTTGGAGGCAAGGCCACCCGTCAGCTCTCGCTCCCCTGTAAGCCTTCAATTAGGGCTGTGATTTTTATCACCACAATTACAGCACTGAGCAGTTTTTAATGTGCCGCTCTCCGCAGAACTCCCGGCTGAGGTTCCTTTCTGTGTTTTCTTGGGAAGTGACAGGAGGGGGAGGAAAAGGAAAAAAAAAGAACAAAACGCTGCGTGTTCTGTCCATCCCCAGAGCCTCCATGGGAAAAACAAAAGGGACGTCCCCCAAAAATACCCCCTGAGCTGCACCAAGGGAGCAGCGTGAGGCGTCCGGTTGAGCGAGGGGGAAGGCGAGCAGAGGGGCTGCGCCCTCCTCCCCATACGGGATGCTGTGGGAGAGGAGCCGATGTGGGGCTGGAGGGCAGAGGGATGAGCCGGCACAGCCCTTCAGCCATGCTCAGAACCAACCCCAGCTGTGCCAGCATCCCGCTGCACTGGGCCCCAGCACAGCAGCCCAACGAACCCCAAACCCTGCAGCCGGAGCCCTGCACCAGCTGGGAGCAGAGCACGGCGCCCCGCAGGCTCACCTCATCCACCACCAGGTTGTCGTCACTCTTGTCCCCGTCGCTGTCCTGCGCGATGGGAGGAAATGCTTTGGTCAGGGCCCAAGGAAGAGGCCGCACCAGGCTCTGCTCTCTGCCCTGCACGTCCCTTCTGGCAGACCCCACGGGCAGCTCTGCCCCCCCCCCCCCCTCCCATCTCCGTGGGGCTTTTCAGCTCGTCTCCTTGCAGGATTCTGCCCCCCACCCAGCAGCCCCACGCTCACGTAACGCCCAGGCGGCTCCTTCTCCTCCTGGCTCCGCTTCAGCCCCATCTCCTCGTCAGGAGGGCTCTCTGGAGACGCCGACACGCTCTGAGCAGATGACAAGAGGTGAGGGCAGGCAGCCGGCCCTGTGCCCCCCACCCCCCCCCATCTCCTCCCACATTCCCACCTTTCAGCCCAAACCCACCCGCTCTGTTCCAACAGGGCCGGCCCTGGGGGCAGCTGCCCCACTGCAAAGCAGACGATCCATCCCACAGCACCCCAACCCAGCACAGCCCCCTGCTGTCCTCGCACCCCCAAGGCACCACTTACCCGGCTGGGGCTGCGCTCTGGAGCACAGGCAGGGCAGGCAGGTCAGCAGGGCAGGACAGGGGAGAGAAAGGGGCTGTCAGTGCAATGCCCATGGGGGGGAGAGGGGGCACAGTGGGACAGAAGGGAGGCTGTGCCAGTTTCCCACCTCGCTTCTGCCCCAAATTCCCTCCTGCACACCTACGCCTCCCACCACAGCCTCGTGGCCATCAAGATTTTCCCTTCAAGTCTCAACTTTAGGCAACAGATCCTCATCAGGGGTGAACCCTTGCAGTAAGCAGGGTGGGGAGGGGGGGGGGGGGGCCTCAGGTCCACCCTCGGAGGGGGGCACAGGGGTGCAGAGGACCAAGGTGTGCACACAGCCAGGCACACAGCCCATGCTCTTGGGAGCCATCGCTGCAAGACAGCCACTCCCTCAGCCAAAAACAGAGCCAGCCTGGCAGGGCTGCAGATGTTTAAGGAGCTGGCAGCGTGCAGAGCAGGCAGCAGGGCTGCCCCCAGCGTGCCTGGGACGTGGCTCAGCAGCAGAAGGGTTAATGCAGCTGTTCTCCATCCCTCACCTCTGCTCTCCTGCGCTGCTTTCTCCTCCTTGGCTGCCAGCTGTGACTGTGCCATCAGTGCCCCCGACAGGGCCAGCAGCCCCGCGGCCCCCCCGGGCAGGCTGTGCACACCAGAGGGGTGGGGGGTCAGTGGCAGCTGGGGGGGCTGATGGGAGAGGTGCTGCAGCTGCTGCTGCTGGAGCGGGAGAGAAAGCAAACGGTCGTCAATGAGAGGAGGAGGCAGCAGGGCAAGACGCAGCGGGATGAGATGCGAGGTGGAAGGAGCAGTCGGACAGGGGGGGCTCCATGAACACCAGCCAGCAGCAAACCCCCCTGCTGGAGCTCAGGGCTGGGCTCACTAAGCAATGAAGACCCCCCTCTGCCCTCCCCACTGCACACGGTGCGACTCACCCCCACGATGCTGTTGAGCTCTCCCATGGTGACCTGCTTGGCCCGCTCCACTGCCTGCAGGACCTGCTGCTGGTGCTGAGAGCAGGGCGATCAGCAGCGCTCCAAACCTCTCCCACCCCTCCAGCCTTGTTCTCTCCCCCCGACTCCCCCCTCTGCTCAGCATGGCACCACTTTGCCCTTTCCCAGCACATCCCCAGCTCACCTCCTGCGTCAGGAAAGGCACAATCTGGGCACAGATGGCACTCAGCCTCTTGACAATCTCTGCCTGGAAGAGGAGGTGGGGATCAGCCCTGCGTCTCAGCCCCCCATCCCTGTCCACCATCCTCTACCCCCCAACACAGCACCCGGTGTTTCCTCCCCACGGAAAGGCAGAAACCCCCAGAAACCCAGAAACCTCCCACCTCCACCCCAACCCCCCATCAGCTCCAGATACCCCATGATCACACACACAGCCAGGGGCCGACCCTCAGCACCCGTCCCTCAGTCACCCCCTGGGGACAATCCCACGGGGGTTAGGGGAGCACATGGGGCCGTGCCGGAGGGCTCTGCCAGGTTCCCCTGCTAACAAAAGGAGCAAAGGCAGAGGGGCTGAGCCAGCTGGAGGAGGATGGCAGTTGACTTGCCACTTTGTCAGGCATAGGTCCAAACTAATTTCCCTGGCACAAAGCCCGCGATGACTGGATTGATAAATCTGAAGAGGGAAAGCAAATTAACGCTGGAACAAAAGGGGAAGTGGGGAAGGGTGAAAACACTCCTCTGTGTTCGGGAAAAGGGAAGAAAGAGGAGAGGAAAAAAATTAAGGAGAAAGCAGATATAAAAGGAAGATAATCCAGGCTTCAGCTCTCACTGTTTCTTGGGGCCACAGGGGGAACTTGGGGGCGGTGGGGTGTCCCTGCTCAGCCCCACGGCTACCAGACCCCAATGCAGGAGCCCTGAGGGATGTGGGGAGGAGGGAGGTGATGTCCCACCCCGCTCACCTGTTTGTGCATCTCGATGTTCAGCCCGTAGGACATCTCATAATACTGCAAAGAAATCACAGCGCGGCCACGTCGGGAGCTGCTGCCCCATTCCCTGCCCACTGCTGTGGGTCCCAGAGCAGCGTGGGTTCCAACTCAATGGGTCAATTCTGTGGGGCAGCTCCCACCCAGAGGGGGCTGTGGCACCCAGGGGAAGGGGCTGCAAGCTTTTTGGATGGGATGCAGCGAGTCTCACAGAGGTGCAGAATGAGAAGGAATGATGCTCCCATCCCATCCCCCTCCTTGACACAGAGGAGGCCCGTCAGCCCCACAGCTCCTGGGGGGCTCCCAGCACCCACCCAGGGCGCAGGAGGGGGGGCTCCCAAGAGGCCAAATAGAAGGGAATAAATAAAATTAAGAGACAAACTCACGGCATCAACTCCCACCTGACTCCCAGCCTTCAGCGCAGGGTCCAGCGGTGAGGATGGGGCTGAGATTGGGGTCGTGAAGGGGAACCGGGGAGGGGGGGTCGGCACGGCGGGGGGGGGGGGGGGGGCTCACCATGACATAATGCCGCTGCATCTCGGTCTTCTCGCTCAGCAGCTTCTCGCACTCCAGCTTCAGGCTGCGGAGCGGAGCGGCGGTCCTCAGTGGGGGGCGGGGGGGACCCGAAACCCACAGCGGCGTCACCGCCGTTCCCTTCGCCCCACACCCGGCTCAGCCCACGGAGGGGCAGCCAAGGGAACCCCGAGCCGCAGCCCCGCGCTCCGGAGCCCCGTCCACCTGTCGGCCCCTGCTTCCCCCCCACCTGTGGTACTGCGCCTGCAGGAACTGGAACTCCTCCTTGATCCGTTCGCAGATCTCCAAAACCGAGAACTTGAAGGGCTGCCCGGGCTGCGGGGACAGAGCACGGCGCCGTCAGCCGCACGGAGCTCCCGGGACGGCCCCGCTAAAGCCCAGCACTCACCGGGTGCCGCCCCTGCGGGAACATCCCCGCACCGCCCGCTCCCCGTAGGGGCACCGCGGCTCCGCTCCGTTCCGGTGGGGCGGATCACGTGACCGGACCGGGGCAGCCCGCGGAATCCCCACGGGGACAGCCCGGCGGGGGCGCGCCACGGGGCGGCGGAGAACGATTTAAGGTGGCGCGACCCCGCCGGCCCCGGAACGCGCCGGTACCGGAGGCTGCGGGAGTCCCGAGTGCCGCTCCACCTTAAGCAAACTCACGGCCCGCCGCGGCGGGGGCCGCGCAAGCTATTGGCTGCCGCCGCCAGAGCGCCAGCCAATCGTCGCGCTCAGCTCCCACATGGGTTCGTGACGTCGCGACCAATCGCGGCGGGCGGGGCGCCGCGGGGGCCGATGGGAGATGTAGGCCGCCCGTCCTACTCGTGCCGCCCGCTGACCCCGCCCGGGGCGCCCACCGCCCGCCCCCCCCGCAGCGCCACCGCGGCCGGGGCTCCGCTCAGCCCGGGGACAACGCGGCTCCGCAACGGCCGCACCGGGAGCGGTCAGCGCGAGGGGAGCGGGAGGGCGGACCATCGGCCCAGCAGGCCTTGCGGCGGCCGCCGGCTGCCACTCAAAGTAACGTGGGGCGGTGGAGGAGTGTCGGTACCCCCCCCCCCCCCGGCCCCGCTGCCCGCAGAGACCCGGGAGCTGCGGGTGGGGGAGGGGAGGGCGGGTATCGGCATCTACATCGTAACGGGGGGTTAAAAGACATGTGGCAGGCGGGGGATGTGGGGCAGCGGCCGTAGGGGAGGGGATGGGGGCAGGGGGCTGGAAACACAGGGCAGCAGCCATAGGGAAGGGAATATGGGGCAGGGAATGCAGAGGTGGAGATATAGGGATGGGGATATGGGGCTGGAGATACAGGGATTGGGATATAGGGCAGGAGACGTAGGGAAGAGGGTATGAGGCAATGAAGTGGGACTGGAGCCATAAAAGAGGGGATATGGGGCTGGAGATATAGGGATGGGGATATGGGGCAAGGAAGTGGGGTTGGAGCCCTAGAAGAGGAGATATGAGGCTTGGAGACTTGGGGCTAGAGAAATGGAGAAGGGGATCTAGGGCAGGGGATGTGGGGCTGGAGACATAGAGAGGATGTGGGGCAGAGCTCTGGTGACACAAGGCAGCAGCCATAGGGAAGGGAATGTGAGACTGGGGACAGGGAAGGGGATATGGGGCTGGAGATATGGGGTGGGGATATAGGGCTGGAGACAGAAGGAAGGGGATATTGGGCAAGGAAGTGGGGCTGGAAGAGGGGATATGGAGCTGGGGATTTAGGGCTGGAGGCTGGGAAGGGAATGTGGGGCAGGGGACCTGGGGCTGGAGACATAGGGAAAGGGGCATGGGGTACGTGGGGCTGGGAGCTGGAGACAGAAGACACAGGGAAGGGTACGTGGGGAAGTGGACACTGGCGGGGGACGTGGGGCAGGGGACACGGGACTGGAGCAGATATAGGGAAGGGAATATGGGAAAGTGGGGCTGGAGACATAGGGAAGGGGACGTGGGGAAGGGGATGTAGGACAGAGGGCAGCAGGCATAAGAAGGGGAAGAGGACACTGCAGGCAACGTGGGACTGGAGACATAGGGCAGGGCATGTGGGGAAGGGGCACAGGGCAGCAGGCACAGGGAAGGGGGCTTGGAGAGGAGGACAAGGGGCAGAGGACATCAGGGCAGGGAACGTGGGGCCGCAGGCACGGGGAAGAGGATGTGAGAAAAGTAACACAGGGCTGGGGGAGCCGCAGGGGGGGGGCGGGCGTTGAGTTCCCCCCACAGCAGGGAAAATGGGCAGAGCAGCCTGAGGAGGTTTGTGGCCACGCAGTGGGGGTGCAAAATTGGGATCACCCAAGCGAAGATTTGGTTTTTCCCTGCATGGCTTCACACCCGTTGTGTTTGCTGGACCCGTGGACACCTTGTCACCGCGCGGCTGGGGGCTGGGGGGGCGCAGAGGGGTGTGGGAGCCCTGTGAGCAGCCCAGCAGCTGACAGCCCCCATCGCTGGCGCTGCCTTCGATCCGTGTGTTGGCTCCTGTTTGCACTTACCGGCTCTGAGTGGTTTTTAATTATTGATGCCTCTTTTAGCTTTTATCTCGTGCTCGCTGCAGCCAGGAAGGGCTTGGCGTTCCTGCATTAGTGATGAATTGGGAAGGAGGCCCTGCTCCACCGCGCTGCAAAGCATTCCTGGCTTGCAGGCTTGTGCCATTGTTTCAAGCAAAGCTGTGCTGAAAAATGAAGAGGTTGGGAGCCAGGAGGGGGGAAGCGATGGAGGCAATCCCCGCTGTTCCCACAGCGATGCAGGGGAGGAGGAAACGGCGGGGGATGGCAAAAAATAAAGTGAGGAAACCTGCCTGACCCAGCGAGGAACTGGCAGCCACTCACCTCGCCGGGGAGGAAAGATGCCATTTTGTCACCTCTCCAGCGACAGGCAGGTGGACGGGGGGGGGGGGGGAGGGAGGCAGCGGGGTCCCACCAAGTGCTGCAGGCAGGAATCGATGTCAGGTCAGGGCTGGAGGCTCTGTGGGCTGCACAAGGGCTCCCCGTCCCCCCCCAGACAAGCCGCAGCTCTGTGGAGCTGTTCCAAGGAGCCCTGTGCCAGCAGCGCTGGCTCGCGGCCTCTCTGCCCGCATGGCTTCTCCCACTCTCGTACCACATCCTCGGGAGCGGTTTGTCTGCCAGGAGAAGGTCTTCAATCATCACAGATCAGCAGCACTTTGGGGACCCCGTGTCGCTCGCCGCCCGCGTGCCTCCAACCTCTCCTGCCAGGGCAGGATGGGCTGGCAGCTCTGCGCTGGGAGTTACGAGGCAAAGCAGCCCGTCTGGACACAGCAAGGCTGCTTCCTCCGGTCTGCAGCTACGAGGGGATTTCTAACCTTTTCTTAACCCTCTTTTTTTTCAATTTGAGCCCAACTCTAGCAAGATTCCCCACGGAACGGGGAGATCAGAAACAAACCCAACGCAGGGAACCGCAACGCTGCCTGGTCTGGGGAGGGGGGGAGCCCCAGAGAAATGCCTTGAGTGCAAAGCCAGCGTGCTCCGGGAGCAGAGCACAAGATCCAGCATCTGCTGGGAGGTGCGGGGGATTTGGAGAGCCTGAGAGCTCTGTCTGTGTGCTTTGAAGCAGGTCAGCCTCCCGCGGGGAGCAAGGAAGTGCCAGCAGCCCGGCCGGGAGCGGCTCGCAGCCCGCCGGCAGCCAGGGATGCTCAGCCAGCAGCCTCGTGGTTTGTTCGACCCTTTGCCCACCGAACCGGAGCTGCTAATTAGCTCTAACAACAGGGACGTCTGTTCCTCTGAAGTCTCCGGCCTGAAAACGCCCCAGACCAATTTCTCCTAAATCCTCCTCCCCTCGCACATCCATCAGGAATAACATCCACTTACGGTGCTCCCTGCCCCCAGGCTGAGTCTGAACCGCTGACCTCGAGGTGAAAGCGCTTGAAAAGCTTCGGCCCTCCCCGCAGCCAGCAGCGCTCCCAGCGGGATTTTCAGCAGCGCTTACGGAGCACAGGGACTTTTAGGGACTTTTAGGGACTTTTAGGGACTTTTAGGGACTTTTAGGGACTTTTAGCAACCACCGTTCGGCGGCAGCCCCCCGGCCCGGAGCCACGCCGCCCTTTCACACGGGAAGCCCCCTGCCCAGCTCTGGCCGTGCCCTGGGAGCGGCCGTGGGACCTGCGGTCAGGCTGCAGCCACCCGTGCTGCTCTGTCCGGAGCTGCTGCTCAGCTCAGCCCAGCCTGCGCAGCGCTGGGGGAACGCCGGGCTTCAGCCCCGTCCTTGGGCTCGGGTACAGCGAGCGCTGCCTCGTCATCTGTGGGCTCACGGCGCTCTGGGCTCTGTGACCCCTAAAGGCCCACGGCCCCATAAGCCACCTGATGCTGCCCGCAGCCCCATCACCCACCAAAGGCTGCAGGACCTGTCGTTCACCAGGGCCCCATAACCCAACCAAGGCTCTGTGACCCCACCTGATGCCCAGGAGCTGTGACCCCCCCCCCAAGCCCTATAACCCACCTGATGCCCTGTAACCCACCCCAGGCCCACAGCCCCATAACCCACCAAGGGCTGATGGCCCCATAATCTACCAGGACCTGCAACCCAAATGAAGACCAGATCCCTGCAATCCAGCCGAGGTCCTGGGTCCCATAGCCTACCCAAGGCTCTGTAACCCCACCAAGCCCCACAACCCACCTGATGCCCTGTAACCTGCCCACAGCCCCATAATCCATCAAAGACAGCAGACCTTGTAATCTACCCAAGGCCCAGGACCCCATAACTCACCCAGAGCCCTGTAACCCCACTGAGGTCCATGGCCCCATAACCCATCAATGACTGCAGGTCCTGTAACCCACCCAAGGCCCCATAACCCAGCCAAGGCCCAGGGCCTCACAGCCCATCACAGTCAGCAGGCCCTACAACTCACCCCAAGGTCCCATAACCCACTCAAGGCCCAAGGCACTGTAAACCCCAAGGCCCCCCAACCCCCCAGCGCCCCACAACCCCCCTAGGCTGCAGACCCTGTAACCCCATCAAAACCCACAGCTCCACGCCCCATATGGGACTGCAGGCCCTGTAACCCAGCAGAGCCTTCTAACCCACCCCAAGACCACATAACCACCCCATGGCCCTGCAGCCCCCCAGCACCCCATAACCCACAGGCCCACAACCCCACTGAGCCTCAGGCTCCCATCCAGATCCCATACACCAGCTCCCCCCTCCACCCCCCCCCAAATTTTGGCTGCTCAGCCCAATCTCTGCTGCACGCCTCACAGCCCCCTTCCCCAGGGGAAGGAAATTCTCCCACTCCAGCTGGCCTGGGAGATACCAGAGGAAGATGTTATCAGGACAGGCTCGCTAACCAGAGGACGGCTCTAATTATTAAGAGCCAATTCTATTATAGCCATCACAGCCCCGAGGCAATGGGGGGCCATGCCCTCCTGAGGGCCCCCCCCCGACAGCATTTCTAAGCAAGAAAACAGGCAGCACGTCACCATCTTAACCAACCTTCTTATTTCTTTATTTGAAAGGCACAGCTTGTACGTCCTTGATACAGCATTTTCAGTTCCTCTTATTATAGGTCAAGTGATTAAACACAAAAAGCAAAACGAGATCTGTCTAAAGGACTATATACAAACACCAGATTATTATTTAGTTTTATTCTTCTTTCGTCGTCGTCGTCGTTCCATTTTTTGTATTATTATTATTATTTCTTTTTTTTTTTGTAGACACGCTAGCGCACGGAGATAAGAACAGAGAAAGCTGCTGTATCCTCTACAGGGGGGCGTGGGGAGGGGACCGGGGGGCTCCCAGGCACCCGAATGCCCCCCAGCCACCCCCAAGCTCCCAGCCTCCCCAGCAGTGTTCCGCCAAGGGGGGCGGGCAGCAGGACCCCCCCCAGCCCGAGAAAACCCGGCTGGACACGTGGAACTGCGGCGGTTGCTGCGGGACTGGTTAAAAACAGAGACATGCAGAACAGCGAGGAGCCGGAGAGGCGAGAGGGGTTGGGGGGGGGGGGGGGGGGGAGATTTGGGGGAGGGGATGGGGGGGGTCGTTGGGGCAGGGAGTTGTGCAGAAACCTGTAGGACCGAGGGTCGTCGTTAAATACCGAGGGGAGCAGTGGGTGCAGCGCCCCCAGAACGGAGCGGGACGAAGCCGGGCCGGGGGGCACAGAGCGGCTGCCACGGCGCTGCCCTGGGGCGCTGCTGCCCTGCGGCTGCTGCGTCTGGCACCGACGTCCCCCCACACCCAGCAGCCCCGACCCCTTCACTCTAATCTGATTTCTCCCCATCGTCGTCTTGGTGGGCGTCCCCGTCGTGGCCGTTCTTGTCCTCCTTGGCCAGGTGAGCCTGGGAGCCCAAGGCCGAGAGCGAGAGGAGGCCGGAGCCGGCGCTGACGGCGGGGAGGGATGGGGGCTGCAGCCCCACGGGCAGCGGAGTCAGAGGCAGCGCCAGGGCTTGGAGCTGCGAGAGCTGGTGGGCTTGGAGCTGCTGCTGTAGGGAACGAGGGGCGGGTGGGGGTGGGAGGGGGCAGCTGTCATTGCAAAGGCACCTGAGCCCCCTCCCCCAGCCCCAAAGCCCGGCTGCCCCCTCGGGAGCACCCACAGAGCACCCAGCCCTGGCGGCCCCCCAGCGCGTCCCCTGTGGAACGCAGCCCCCCAGCCCACAGGATGCCTGGCCTCGGCTGCTGGCACGCTCCGAGGATGCGGTTAAACCCCTCTCAGCCTTGACTAGGAACAGATGGTGTTTTCACAGCAAAGAGCTGCTGCAGCTCCTGCCCCAAACCAAAGCTTCTCTCCTCTTACGCTCTGCGGGGCAGAGCAGAGCCTGCGCTCCCTCGCACAGCCAAGCAATGCTCCGGCGAGCCTGGACAGAACCAGCAGGGCCATCCCAGCACCCACAGCCCATCCCAGCCCCCTGGGCTCACCTTCAGCTCTGCCAACACAGGCACTGACCCCGTCCCCCACACCCAAACTTAAACATGCACCACGTACACGGATGATGGAGTTCAGCTCCGGTGCCGTCACCTGCTTGGCTCGTTCAATGGCTCCCAGGACTTGCTGCTGGTGCTGGGGTGGGGAAAAAGAGGAATTTGGCGTCATTAAAGGCTTAAGGAAGGAGCACAGGGACGTAGCGCCCACATCCACCCTCCTGCTCCATCCTTGTGGCCACACAGTCCCAGTCACTGTGCTCACCTCAAGGCGGGCTGCCCCTTCCACCCTGCCCAGCCCTGACACGGCATCAGACCCCCCAAAAAGCAAAAACAAATCAAGCCTCGGAAATCAGAAGCTCTTGGGCAGCTCCCCAGCCCCTGGGATGTGCCTCAGGCTCCAACCTGGAAGGTGCTGCTGCGGATGAGCCTTGCACACCTCCAGACAGAGGCAGGAAAAAGAGCTGTGCTGAGCTCTTAAAACAAATAAAGGATGGCTGCATTCGCTCCCGTGAGAGCACGAGGTCTCCCAGCACCAGGCCTGAGCACCTCGTTGCTGCCAGCAGTGTTTTCTTTCTGTCTTGGCAGAAGGACAGGGCCGGGGAGGGGGAACGTGTCGCATTAAGAAGCAAAGGGTTTAGCTGGGGCTTAGTTATCAGCCACTGCTGATCTGCTCAGCAAGCCACTTTGCCTTCCCCCAGAGCAGGTGGGCAGCAGCAGCAGCATGGCCTCCCCCCCCCCCCCCAAAGCTTATCCAGGCCCCAAAATGCAGCCCCCCACCCCACAGCCCCTGAACAGCCACCCCAGGGCTCAGCCTGAGGGGCAGCACAAGGACAGACATCACGCTGAGGATGCTTCAGCAGCTCCCCCTTCCCCTGAGCCCTCCCAATTAATTTCTCAGGGGAGTGGGAGGAGCCCATCAGCCACATTAATTAATGAGGCAGAGGAACCTGGTCTCCAGGAGCCACATGGAGGTATTTTTTAATGTTCAGCCATCCACCACTGCCTGCACTCAGTCAGAAGCAGCTGGGAGTCACGGGAGCAGGGTGAGAACAGAGCCCAGTTTGTCTGCAGCTGCCCCACAGAGGGGACAGACAGACAGACAGACAGACCCACCAGTCCCAGCACGGCCTGGGGGCTGGGATGTGGGCTTCAACCTATCCTGAAGGGCTCGTCCTGCATGGAGCAGGCATGGGTGGAGAGGAAGCAGGGCACCAGCACCCCAGGGCTCCTTCGTGCCAGAGCCTCCGAGCTGGGTGCTGAGGCAGTTACCTCCTGGGAAAGGTAGGGCAGAACCTGTGCACAGATCCCATTGAGCCTCTTGACGATTTCAGCCTGGAGAGGGGAAGGAAAAAAACAAACAACAGAGAGGAATGGCGTGAGGGGATCCCACAGCACCCGCCCTGAGCACGGCCTGCAGCAAGAACACGGGAGCCCAGTGTGAGTGGGGGGACACCTCAGCCCCCAGATGCTGAAATAAATCAGAGCTGCTGACAGCAAGGAGCGAGTTCTCAATATTCTCTTCCCTCTCAGGGTCTCCAGTGTTCATTTAATGAAGTTGGGAGCAACCAGAGAGAAAATTTATTACAGACCTGGCTGGGGATGTGCAGAATTACATCCCCCGTGCAGATACAGGTGGGCTGTGGCTGTGCCCCTCACTTTGCTG
This sequence comes from Tympanuchus pallidicinctus, assembly GCF_026119805.1. Lineage (NCBI taxonomy): Eukaryota > Metazoa > Chordata > Aves > Galliformes > Phasianidae > Tympanuchus > Tympanuchus pallidicinctus. The sequence goes on from NW_026294765.1 coordinate 18,364, forward strand.
GGATCCTCAGCCCCCTCCCCCCCCCCACGGGCTGACGCAGAGCACAGGGCTGGGGGCAGCTCCTGCATCAGAAGCAGGCAGCAAATTTGGGGTGCATTAAGGCTTTTTGGCTGGGGAAGAGCAGAGCAGCCAGAGTTCTGCAGCTTACCTCTAACAGCCCGAAGCAATAGTGGAAAGAGAGAGCCAGGGGGTTTTGGCAAGCGCTGCCATGGGCTGGGAGATGGCAGTGAGGAGCCGTGGCCCAAATCCTGCAGCTTGGCCAAAAGATTTCCCTCCCAAGGTGATGGGATCGGAGGCTCTGAGTGCATTTGCAGGGAGCAGAATGGTTCTAAGAGGCTTTGAGCCAAGCTGGGACGCACGCAGATGACTGCGACCAAGAGCTAAAGGAGCTCACATTGTTAACAGCACAGGTAATTAGCCACTGAGATACTGAACAGCTGAACCACCAGCGAGGGGAACCAACAAACTCAGCCAGGCTGCAGCAGAGCTTCTACCACTGCCTGCATCTGTGGGCTGGGGGACAGGATCACCCCCTTCACCAGCCCAGGCAGGTGTGCAGCCAGAGCCAAAGCACCCCCAGGTGGATCCCACCTTCCAGAAGGGTTTGTGAAGGCAGTTCTTTGCCAGGATGATGGACTTTTTTTCCTCCCCAGCGTGTTTTTATAAGGTCAAAGGGTGGAAAAAATGTGAAGGTCCTCCCCCACACCAGAGCTGGCGATCCCCAAAGCAGCGCTGATGTTTGACATCCTGAAACACCACCGAAGGGACAGAGGGCACAGCATGCAGCCCGCCCTCCCCCTCCCCGTACCTGTTTGTGCATTTCAATATTCAGCCCGTAGGACATCTCGTAATACTGCAGAGCAGGGAAGAAGAGAACAAACAGACAGAATCAGGACTCCGGCAGGCAAAGAAACCCCCCTCCATCCGTGCCTTCCTCCTGCCTGCAGCCTGCTCCAGCCCAGGTGGGACCTCAAACAACCCAGAGCCACTCAGAACCTTCGCAGAGCCCCGGCACGGCGCTGAGAGCTCAGTGCTCCGCAGATCCCCGCCGGGAAGAGGCACAGCCCGGCTGTTTGCTGGGCCTGGCCCATCTCCTAACGCCCGCACGGCTGCTCCAGCAGCAAATGGAAGGGCTCAGCACTGGGCCCCAGCTGCACACAGCTCCAGCTGTTTGGGAAGGAGCTGCACGAAACGCACACGCAAAACCCACCCCCCTCACACACACCAGCAGCAGGCAGCTCCAGTGCGAGCTGTTGGCAGGAGAAGTCGATTCCTGACCCGTCCAAGAGCTGCTCTTAAGGCTGATTCGAGCACTTCAGAAATCTCCTTATCTTTCCTCCTCTCAGTTCTTCCAAAGGGGGAAAGAAGATCCACGTCTGCGCTCGCTTCCTTCTGAGACGAGCAGATTGCTGCTGCTTTGGTCTCAACTGCGTTGCTCTGCCTGCTCCCACATCACTGCTTCCCCGCGTCCTGCAGCCCGAGTGGGAAGCAGGAGCACCACGCTGCTCACCAGGGCTTGCTCAAGAAGCAGAGCAGCTCTGCACACACACAGGAGCTCCCTGCATGCTGGGCAGGACCCTGCAGTGCCCAGATCACCAATTCTGGTGGTAGGAAAGGTTAAAAAATGACCACCAGGCCTCCAGGTTTGGCTGTGCGAGCGTCCATGCTGCACGGAGCAGGCATTTATCGGTGAGAAAAAGGCAGAATTAAGCAGGGGGCTCCTCCATGCACTGAGCAGCTCTGTGCCAGGCGTGCTGGGCTCGGGGATGGGACCCACAGATGGCTCAGGAGGACAGGAAGGCTCCACCATGCCTGGGTTTCTATTTTACCATCGATTTCCACATCTCCCCGCTTCCTGCCGGGCAGCAGCAGCACCAGCCCCTCTTTGTGGACACTACAACATCCCATGAAAACAGCTCTTTCCTGGCAGATTCCTCCTCAGGATCCCAGCGGGGCCCCAACTCCACAACCCCTCCACCCCAAATGCACCCCAGCCACCCAGCACACAGGGCCCAGGGCGCGAGCAGCTCCGTGTGCATGAGCCCAGCAGCAGCACCTGCTCCCCACCCGTGCCACCCACGCTCTGCCCCAGCAGCTCCTCACCATGACGTAGTGACGCTGCATCTCCGATTTCTCGCTGGCGAGTTTGTCGCATTCCAACTTCAAGCTGGAAAGGCAGAAAGAGGTGAGAGAACCAGGAGGGCAGCGGGTCGCATCCTGCGGGGTCCATCCCTGCCTGCTGCGTGACCCCGTGCAGCTCAGCGACCGGCCAGAACCTTTTTTGGGGAAGCCCAGTGCAAGCCTCCAGAATGACGGCTCTTCCCCTTTCCTTTGGGTTCTTTGCACCCTTAAGAGCAAACGTGCTGCTCGCTGTGCTTTACGCTGCTCCCCAGCCCGGCAGCTGCAACCAGCATGTGCTGTGGTTTTATGTTTCAAACGAGAAACAGCTTCATCTCCACCAAACCTGCTGCTCCGTGAGCAGATCGGGTCCTGCAGCACAGAGGGGGGTCAGGGCACAATGCTGCACGATGCTGAGCCCGGGGGGGTGGGAGCAACGGGGCACAGAGCAATGGTTTGGTGCATGCGTGCAGCTCAAAAGCAAACAGCAAGAGAGCCCATCAGCAGCCAGCTTTTGGGTCAGCAGAAGCCATTCCGCAGGCGGAAAAGCGGAAGCATTTGGCTTTAAGTGCTCCCTGCAGCATTCGTGATCCAAGAATGGCAGCCAGCAGGGAGAGGGGAGGAAAACTCCCAGCGAGAGGCGGGAGGGCTGGAAGAGCTGCACACGGGAGGGCTGGCAAAGCCGTGCACAGCGCTGGCTGAGCCGTGCATGGGGGGAAGACCTGGCTGGGGGTGGGGGTGGAAGGAAGAGCGTTCTCTCCTTCCAGAATCCCATCTTTCGGGGCTGCGCAGAGCGTTGCCCTGCCTGGATTGCAGCTTTTGGCCAACGCTGGGCCAGACTGCACGGCCAGGTCCCCTCCTGGTCCCCTGCCAAAGGCAGGCAGCAATGGGTGAACACCGGGCCTCCCCCCGGGATGCTCACGGCGGTCTTCCAGGTGGGACACGGAGGCGATAGCGGGCTGGGAAGGTTGCGCACGGGGGGGGAAATCCAGGCTGGGAGGGGAGGGCAGAGCATTCTGCTGCACGGAGCCCATCTTTTGGCCGCCGAGGGGCCACGCCGCGTCCCGCTCCGTGCAGGGAAGCGATGCCAAAGCGGACGATCCCAAGTGTGGGTGCACAGCAGACCCCCCCGGGATGCTCGGGGTGATTTCTGGAGGCGGTTACCCGACACGTACCTGTGATATTGGGCCTGCAGGAGCTGAAACTCGTCCTTGATGCGGTCGCACGAGTCGGAGGTGGTGAACTTGAGCTGCTGCGGCAGGTGAGAGGAGCCCTTGAACAACACACACAGCGCTGCACACCCAACGGGGGGCCCACAGCCCTGCCCACCCCCCAACCGGAGCCTGCCGCCACCGGGACCGCCGCCGCCCAAGGTCACCCGCACCCCCCGCTGCCGTCCCCGGTGGCTGCGGGCGGGGAGGAGGAGGAGGACGAGGAGGAGGAGGAGGCAGCTCCCGGTGCTCCCCCCATCCCTCCCTCTTTCCTTCCTTCCTTCTTTCCTTCCTTCCCTCCTTCCTTCTCCCGGTGCCGCCGTACCGAGTGTCGGCTTTGTGGAAACATCATGTCAGGCTGCAGCCCGGCTCACCGCACTCAGCGGTCCACCGCTCCACCGCACCGCTCCGTTCCCGGTTTGTTTGCTTTGCTTTTTTCCCCCCCCTTCCTCCTCCTCCTTCTTTTCCTCCGCCTTTGTCCGCGCCGGGCCCGGCCCCGCGGCCGCCCCGCGCCGCTCTGCCCCGAGCCGCCGCCTATTGTCTAATGGCGGCTGCGATCCGCTCCGTCCTGCGGCTGCTCGGCACCACCTGCCGCCCCGCCGCCGCCTCCCCGGGCCGGGCGGGCCCACGGCCGTCTCCGCCCCCGCCGCGATCCGGGCGGTGCGGGGCGCTGAGCCGCTCCCCCCCCCTTCCCCGTTCCTTCCTTCCTCCCTTTCCTTCCTTCCCACCCCCCGGCCGTGATGCTCGGCCGCTCGGACCGCGCTCCGTCGGACGTTCCCTGGCTTTGGGGTCTGCTCTGCGACGGAGAGCCCCGCACCTGCTGCGGGAGCGCCGCGGGATCGGAGAAAGGCTTAGAGTGGGGGGGACCTTAAAGATCGTCCAGTTCTACCCCCCCCCTTTTGTTGTTCCTCCCCCCTTGACTCCCCCGCCCCCCGGTCCCTCTCCCTGGGTCCCATCCCGGATTCCCCCATCCTGGGTCCCCCACTATGGGTCCCCCCTCCGCGGGTTCTTCTCCTGGGTCTCCCCCCCTGTTCACCCCCCAGGGTCTCTCACCCCTGGGTCCGCCCCCCTCCCCCCCCCCCCCCGGACCCCTGCCCGGGGTTTCCCACTATGGGTTCCATCCCCCCGATCCCTCCACTCTGTCCCCTGCTATGGGTTGTCCCCTCCTGGATCCCCCCCTTTGGTTTCCCCCCCAGGGTCCTCCCCCAGGTCTCCCCCATCCGGATCCATCTCCCCCCTCCCCGGGTTCCCCCTCTCAGGTTCTCCCTCTGGTTCCCCCCTCCCTGGTTCCCCCCCCCCCCCCCCCCCGGGCTTCCCCCTATGGATCCCTCCCACCCCAAGTCCCCCCATTGGGTCGTCACCCCCTGGATCGTTCCCCCCCAGGTTCCCCCCTCCTGGGTGCCACCCCCCTGGATCCCCCCCTATGGGTTCCTCCACCCTGGGTACCCCTACCCCCCCCAGTTCAGGCTGCCCAGCCTGTCCCTTGCATGGGGCACCTCCAGGGTTGGGCACCCACAGCTCTGGGCAGCACTGCTGGGGTCTCATCGCCACTGAGTCAAAGATTTCTTCCTCACATCCAACCTCAGTCTCCCCTCTGTTAGTTTGAAGCCATCCCCCCTCACCCTGTCGCTATCAGATGGGTAAAAGTCCCTCCCCCTCCTGCCCGTGCTTCCCAGTACTGAAGGCTCAATGCGGTTTCCCCGGAGCCAAACACCCCCAGCTCCATCAGCGTCTCCATAGCAGAGGCGCTTCAGCGCTCTGAGCATCTTTTGCTCCCACTCCCACAGCCCCACATCCCTCCTGTTTTGGGGACCCAGACCTGGATGCAGCACTGCAGGTGGGGCCTCACGAGGGCAGAGCAGATGGAACAGCCCCCTCCCTGCCCACTGCTCCCCCATAGGTGCAGCCCAGGGGTGGGACTGTGGGACTGCCAAGGACCACAGCCCCCCAGCTGTGACCGTCCAACCACACAAACCCCATCTCTCTCCCATTTTGCAGTTTGGGGCCGTGCAAAGGCCTTGCACAACTGCAGGCTGACAACTTGAGTTGCCTTTCCCTTGTCCACTGATGCCATCACTGAAGGCCACCAGGTGGGTCAGGCACATCCGCCCTTGGCAAACTTGGCAAGCAGTGAAGCCCCCTCCCCAGTTCTTTATGGTCCTTGGCTTGATGCTGCAGGATCTGAGCCCCCTTGCAATGTGGGGCTCACCGTCACATTGTGCCACGACAGTGTGGGGCTCACCATCACAGTGCAGAGCTCACCATCACAGTGTGGGGCTCAGCATCACAGTGCAGGGCTCACCATCACAGTGTGGGGCTCACCATCACAGTGCAGAGCTCACCATCACAGTGTGGGGCTCACCACTGCAATGCAGGGCTCATCATTGCAATATGGGGCTCACCATCACAGTGTGGGGCTCATCATTACAGTGCAGGGCTCACCATCACAGTGCAGGGCTCACCATCACAGTGTGGGGCTCACCATTGCAATACAGGGCTCACCATCACAGTGTGGGGCTCACCATTGCAATACAGGGCTCACCATCACGATATGGGGCTCACCACTGCAATGCAGGGCTCATCATTGCAATATGGGGCTCACCATCACAGCGCAGGGCTCAGTATCACAATGCAGGGCTCACCATCACAGTGTGGGTCTCACCATCACAGTGCAGGGCTCACCATCACAGTGTGGGGCTCACCATCACAGTGTGGGGCTCACCATTGCAATACAGGGCTCACCATCACAGCACAGGGCTCAGTATCACAATGCAGGGCTCACCATCACGGTGCAGACCCCACCATCGCAATGTAGGGCTCAATTTTTTGACTTGCAATGCCCCAGGGATCCCCACAACAATGCGCTGCCTCTTCTCTGCTTTCCTTTGCTGGCAGAAGCCATGCCCAGGGCAGCAGAGCCCCATGGGCAGAGGCAGCAGTGCTCCAGTGAACAGAGAAATGCTGCTGGATCCCCGCATGGCGAAAACAAGGAGTGAGGAGCAGGGCTGGTTGTGTGCACAGGAAGCCTTCCTCAATTTCGGCTGCTGTTCTCTGTCTGCCTTGAAAAATCAGTGCATTTACTGATTAAAAATAAAACCTCACACGTCATGGCTCCAGCACCGAAGGCTGGGCTGTTGTGCTATTTATTTTTAAAGAGAACAATATAGCAGCTGAGTTATTGTGACAGCTCCTGCATATTGTGCAGTAGCTTTTTCCCTCCGACGTCTCCATATTAGTGAAATCTGTGACAGCTTCCTGCCAAGGATTATTAATAGTGAGGGCAGCTTTGCGTCCCTGAGGGGAGCACAGTGGGGTGGGCCATCGCCCCAGAGCAGATCAGTGCTGAGGTCCCCGTTTCTGGTGCTCTCTTTTTGGCTGAAAACCCCTTGCAGTGCACGGGGAGCTCTTGGAGCAGCTCCCATTCCTGCAGCACGCCCCGTGCAACACGTTGTGTGTGCTCAGCAGTGATGCTCCCTGCATTTTCCATCCCGTGTGATGCAGTTTTCCTGCACAGAAGCTGCTGACCCCGCATGCAGGTGAAGGGAAGGAGCTTCTCTGCCCTCCTTCTGCCCATCACAACGTGCTGCTGCTGCCTTCCAAGCAAAAAAATGAAACGTTCCTTTATTGGCTTCCACGTTGGCTACAAAATGTTCCGTTTTATCATATTTTTTTTTCTTCTTCTCTCTTTACTTTCTTCCAGGAAACGCTCTAATTTATGGTATAATCTTGGCAAATCCCAGTCCTGGGGAACACAAATTCGCTTGTGCCCAGTAAATGGCGCTTTAATGGGCTGCCTCCAGCTGGCCTGTGTGCCTGCCTCTGAAAAGAGAGGATTATAAGCTCACCCCAGCAGTGGGGCCGTGTGTCAGCAGGGATGGGGACGGTGGTGGAGCAGCACGTGGAGCACTGTGGCCCCGCAGGCAGCGAGGGGCTCTTTGGGGGCACGGAGGGGGTTCTGAGAGCCCCAGGTGAACCCATGTAACAAAGCTGCCAAAAATGAATCGGTGTAATGGAGAGCTTTTGAAAGTTATTCAGGTGTTACATCCCACTCTGACATGGAGAGAGGCTGCAAAGATGCTTTCTTGTTTTGGACACAAGGTGAAAATCACGCTGCCCTCAATGGAGATGCAGGCTCTAAGAGCCTGCTTTTATCCTGGGAGGAATAAAAAGGAAAGTCTCTTTCACCTGGAATGAAAGGGGAAGGCCCAGCAGCCACTGAGGCCCTGAGACAAGGAATGCTTCTTGCTTTTTTCCCCTTCAGGATCTCTCTTCAACCTGACCGCATCCACCAGCTCTCCCATTTAGCGGTGATGCTCCAAAGAAGAGCCTCAGTCCAGGCAGGACTCCTGAATTCGGCACATTTCTACCCTCTCTGATCCCTTCTGATCAGTCAGTCTGGAATAACCAGGTTCCGTGCCTCCAGGTGGCTGCCGTGCCCTCTGTTTTTGCTGCAGAACGATTAGGGGTAATTAGCATCCTTTTTAGCAGCAGAGCTGCAAGGAATGCTTCACGCTCCTCGCAGCACGAGGGCTTTTGCAGCTGAGGTGTGAGGAGGAAGCACGTGGCCTGGAATCGCTGCACCCAAGCAAGCCCTGCAACAGCACTGAGCTCCAGCAGAGGCAGATGACCACCATGCAGACCCCACATCTCTTCCCTGCTGCCCCTGTGCAGGATCAGCGCTCCCTGAGAGCCTGCATGTCTGCAGCAGCCTGGCACATGCAGAAGACGGATCGCCACAACCTGAAGTGTCTTCCTCCGCTCAGCTGGTTCAGCAGCGCCGCATTCCAGGTAGGGAGAACATTTCTCCCTGACCTCAATTGATGACAAAACCCCGAAGCACGGGGCTGGATTGATGGCACGAGGAGTTTGTGTCTCAGGAGCCGCTGTGAACGCTGCAGCAGCTGTGCTAATTCATCATTCCTTTATTTACGAAACGCGCGTGCAGGCTGAGCGCAATTAAACGATGTGCTTTGGGATCCTAGGAGATGAAAGGATTCACGGTAAACGAAGGTTTGTTACCCTGCTTTACCATGCACTGAGCCCACCTACAAAAGCCACGGCAAGCCAGATGCAAAACATACGGCTTTAAAACCAAATCAGCGCTGGCTGTCAGCAGCTGTGTGTTTGATCTGGGCACCTTTCCCCCTCTTTTCAGAGAACTCAAGCCTCCCAGTGAAGTCTCCCTGCGACAGGCGACCGAACAGCTTGCAAAAATAATTTGGGGAGGGGGGAGATGCTGAAACATCTGGCAACTGTGTGGCAGCACTGCTTGCAGAGCTCAGGATGTGGGAAGAGACCTTGCGGATAGGCTCACGGTCTCCTGGGAGGTGCTTTGAGAGGTGGGAGTGCAAGGAAGGGGATGGCAGGGCTGACAGAGGGGTCTTGGTTAATGCATGACGGGCAGGGGGCTGGCATGGCAGCTGGCGGGAGGGCTGTGACCGCTTCCAGGGTGATGAGAGCTGCTGCTGTTCCCCTGGGCCTGGATGCTGCCCTTTCGCAGCACTGTGATGGGGATGCTGCTCCCCTGGGTGCCATCCATCCCAGTGCTGTGTTTGGAATTCTGCTCCCCTGGGCCCTGGGTGCCACCCACCTCCGATGTGTGAAGGCAAAGCTGTCCCTTCACAGCGCCGAGATGGGAATTCTGCTCTGCAGGACTCCAGATGCCATCCATCCCATTCTGTGGTGGGGATGCTGTTCCTTTACAGTACTGTGATAGGGATGCTGCTCCCCAGGACGATGCCATCCATCCCAGCTGTGCGATGCAATGCTGTCCCTTCACAGCACTGCAATGGGGATTCTGCTCCCCAGGCCCTGAATGCTGTCTGTATAGGGATGCCATTCCCCAGGTCCTGGATGCCATCGATCCCAACACAGCAGTGGGAGCACTGCTCCCCAAGGCTCTGGATGCCACCCATCCCAGCCCTGTGACAGGGATGCTGTTCCCCACGATGCTGCCGTCCGTCTCAGCACGGTGATAGGGATGCTGTCCCTTCTTAGCACTGTGATGGGGATGCTGCTCCCCAGGCCTTGGGTTCCACCATTCCAGCTGCGTGCTGTGGATGCTGTCCCTTCACAGCACTGCAGTGGGGATGCTGCTCCCCAGGATGATGGCATCCATCTCAGCACGGTGACAGAGATGCTGTCCCTTCTTAGCACCATGATGGGGTTGCTGCTCCCCAGACCCCGCATGCCATCCGTCCCAGCTGCATGCTGTGGATGCTATGCCATCCATCCCAGCTGTGCAATGCAGTGCTGTCCCTTCACAGCACTGCAGTGGGGTTTCAGCTCCCTGGAGCTCTGGATGCCACCCATCCCAGCCCTGTGACAGGGATGCTGCTCCCCACGATGCTGCCGTCCATCTCAGCACGGTGACAGAGATGCTGTCCTTCACAGCACTGAGATGGGGCTGCTGCTCCCCAGGGCCTGGCTTCCATCCATCCCAGCTGCGTGCCGTGGATGCTGCGTCCCTTTGCGCAGCACTGCTGCCCTCTGCCGGCTCCGCCGCCCCGCTCCGCCCGATCTCGGTCTCGGTTTCGGTTCCGCCCCGACCGGCGGCGGTTTCCGGGCCCGTCCGCCGCATCGTTACCGCGGGCCGGGTGGGGCTGCGCGGGTTGCGTTGTTGGGATCCGGGGTTTCTCCCCCGTTCGCAGCCGCCTCCCGGTTTGGGAAACGAGATGGCAGCCAAAACCCGGGCTGCATTTCCCGACCCGCCGGGAGGTGAAACCTTCCAACCTTCCGCTGCCCCGGACAGAAAATGTCGCCCCGGGGGAGGGAAATCCGCAGCCCTGAGCCGTCTCTGCAGCTCTGCTGCTCGAAGCTCGGCTGAGAGGCGGACTTGTAGCATGGTGATCTAAACCTTAAATGGAGAAAATGCTGATGCTGGGAGGAGATGTAAGGATCGAACCCCTGGACGTCGGTGTTTCTTGGTCCCAGCTGTGCTGAGACAAGAGGTAACGGCCCCAGGTTGTGCCAGAGGAGGTGCATTGCTCTGTGATTCGGTAGTGCTGTGTGCCTGGCTGAGCTGGGGGCCTGTGCGCATTCCTCTGTTAGGGGGGAGCATCCTCCTGGGCTGCTTGCAAGCTGCTTTCTTAAGCCATGCAGTTTTTCCTCAATTAAGTCGGTGATTGAGCAGCTGCAGCAAAATCGAGCTGGGATGTGGCTGCTCCATTCCCTTCACGTGGAACTAAAAAACACACAAGAGATTGGGCCCGGAAGGAAAAAGGGAATGGGACTTGGGGATGTCAGTAAGGTGCGCTCACAGCCCGATGGCTCCCGTGGTAGAATTTGCTTGACAGGGGTTGGGAGCTCCCTTTCTAACTGCTGCAAATGGGAGCCATGAAGATCAGAGAATCACAGAACGGCCTGGGTTGAAAAGGACCACAATGATCACCTGTGTGCAGGGTCGCCAACCAGCAGCCCAGGATAATTGCTCTGACCACCTCTGCAAGCTGCTCAGGATCAATCTGCTGGGAAATCCTGCTCATTTCGTTCTTCATGCAGAACTTAAGAAGCCACAGAAAACCACGAGGATCCCACGCCCTCGCCAGACTGCTGGAAAACAGAGGCAGGGCTGAGCAGATGGGCAGGAATGTCCCTGCTCAGGCAAGCAGCTCTGGTCAGAAGCCAGCAGCAGAGGATGGAACACAACAGGAATGGCCTGGAAAGTGATGACATGTGCTGTGGTTGCGATGGGATGGCAGGCAGAGAAGAGCAAGGAAAGGAACTTGAAGTCTACAGACACACCAGTGTGCAAGGGGCAGGGAAATGAAGGTTAGGGATTTGAACAGCACATCTGCGACCAAGCTGAGGGACATGCCAGCTCTCTAGGTGAGTCCCTCAGCACTGAAACCAGAAGGGAGGAAACAAGCACACTGCCATTCCTCAGGACCAGCATTTCTGTGAGTTTTATGCTGATGGCCTGAGCAGGATCCATCAGAACAGACGTAAGAATCACACAGGGGGTCCAGAAGATGGATGTACACTCGGTTACTATTTTTTCTTTTCTTTTGAGGAAACTTCCACAGTATCTTTAAGTTGTGATTGTGCCCAAAGGAAGGTAAGCAAGACAGCAGCCTGTAGCACACAGCACCCTGTACTCAAAGCAGCCTGAGGGAACTTCAGCACCTCCCAAGGCACGGCATCCATCTGGCACTGCAGCCTGAGGTCATGCAGAACAGCTCAGAGCTGTGCTGGAGGGATACAGGAATCCTAGAATCACAAGGTTGGAAACGACCTGCAAGATCATCTTGTCCAACCTCCCATCACCACTGCAACCACAAGCACTAACCCACATCTCACAGCTCCTCATCCAGTCGCCTCCACCACCTCCCTGGGCGGCCATTCCAGCGCCTGACCACCATCTGAGAGAAGTTCTTCCTAACGCCTAACCTAAACCTCCTCTGGTACAACTTGCGGCCATTTCCTCGGCTCCTGTTTGTTGCCTGGGAGAAGAGGCCAAACCCCTCCTCATCACAACCTCCCTTCAGGAACTTCTGCCCCTCACAGCACCCCGCTGTGACCGACTGCTGTCCTCAGTGTCTGTGCAGGATAATCCTCAGCTGCCTGCACCTCCACCACCACGCAGCAGCAACGTTCAGCTGCTGGGCATCTGGAAGAGAAAGGAACAGAGCTTAGAAAGGGCCGGAGCGCACTAAAAAACCTCCATATACACAGAGTCAGAACGGCTGGTGGAACAGCAGGGACGGCTGGGGCCGGTGCGGCTGCGCGAGCGCTAGGCGAGGTTCGGTGACCCCCGGGAGCCGCCGTTTGGGGCCGGGCCGACCGAACCCGGCTCTTCTTCCAACCCTACGGCGCAGCGAGCAGCAGAACGGGCGCGTGAGAACCGCACCGCGCCCTGCCGCACCCGCACAACAACACCCTGCGGGCCGACCGCGCCCGCATCGCGCGGCCTCCGGGCCTACAGCCGGGCCGGGCCACCGCAGCCGGAAGGGCCGCTGGGGGCGGGCGGCGCCGCAGGGCCGCACCATGGCCGCCGGGTTCTCCACCGTCCCACAATGCCCTGCGGCGCCGCCCCGCCCTGGGAACGCGCGTCGCAAGCCCCGCCCACCGCTCGGCCAACCAAACCTGCTCTCCGTTCGGCGCGGAGCCCCGCCCCCTCGATGGGGAAGCCCCGCCCTTCGGCGCGACGCGCTCTCCTATTGGGCTCGCGGGCCGTCGGTCAGTGCTTGTTTTCGGCGGCAGTGGGTTGGGTTGCGCCGGCTGCTCGCTGGCTCGGCGGGGCCGCGCGAGGAGGGAGCGGCGGGCGGCGCGGCCGGGCGGGGGCAGCGCGCTGAGTGCCGGCGGCGGCGCTGCTGCTGCTGGGCCCGGCCGCTGGGGTCGGGTCGAGGCCGGGCCGGGCCGGGCGGACGCCGGGGAGGGGAGGGTGGGGAGGGCCGGGAGGGGAAGGGGCGGCGGGGCCGGGCCGGGCCGGGGGGTCCCGGCCGTGCGGAGGAGAGCGGTGATCTGCGCCGGGAGGACCGGAGCGTCCCGGCGGCGTCGGGACCATGACTCTGGAGTCCATGATGGCTTGTTGCCTGAGCGACGAGGTGAAAGAGTCGAAACGAATCAACGCCGAGATCGAAAAGCAGCTGCGGAGGGACAAACGCGACGCACGGCGAGAGCTGAAACTGCTGCTGTTGGGTGAGGGGCGGCGGGCGGGGCGGGGGGAGGGCAGGGCTTTGTGTGAGAGTGGGGGAATGGGGGAATAATGGGGGAATAACGGGTGTCGGTAGGAGGAGGAAATGGGGATGGGGATAAGGAACAGGGCATGGGCAGTGGGGGATACGGCATGGGAATGGGGGTGGAGAACGGGGATAATGGGGGATAAGGAGTGCAGATAGGGCTGTGGGATAGGGATATGAGATAGGGGTTAAGGAACGGGGGTGGGCAGTGGGGATAGGGGGTAAGGGATAGGGAATGGGGATGGAGAACAGAGATGATGGGGGTGGGGAGTGGGGGCTAAGGGATGGAAAATGGGGGATATGGGGTAGGGGTTAAGGAATAGGAAATGGAGATGGAGAACAGGGGTGGGGGATAAGGAGTGGGGATGGGAGATGGGGATAGGGAACATGGGATGAGCAATGGGGGTGGAGAACAGTGATAGGGGATAAAGGGTATGGAACAGGAGATGAGGGATAGGGGATGGGGAGTGGGAATTGAGGATATGGGATAGGGATTAAGGAATAGGGGATGGGAAATGGGGATAAGGAACAAGGGATGGGGAATGGGGAATAGGAGATGGAGAACAGTGATAGAGGATAAGGAATGGGGGATAAAGAGTGAGGATGGAGCATAAGGGATATGGGATGGGGAATGGGGATGGAGAACAGTGATAATAGGGGATAAGGAATAGGAATGGGGTTAAGGAATAGGGAACAGGAAATAGGGATGGAGAACATTGATGGGGATAAGGAGTGGGGATAGAGGATAAGGAATATGGAACAGGAGATGGAGGATAGGGAATAAGGAATGGGATAGGGATGGGGAATAGGGATGGAGAACAGTGATGGGGGTAAGGAATGGGGATAGCAGGTAAGGAGTGGGGATGGGGAATGGGGGATGTGGAACAGGATGGGGGATAGGGAATAGGGGATATGAAACGGGATGGGGAATGGGATAAGGGATAGAGAAAGGGAAATGGGGATGGAGAATGATGATAGGGGATAAGGAATGGGAGATAGGGGTTAAGGAATAGGGGATAGGGAATAGGGGATAGAGAGTGCAGGATAGAGGGAATAGAGAATAAGGGATAGGAGACAGGGATAGGGAACAGGGGATGGGGAGTGGGGAATGGGATAGGAGTTAAGGGATAGTGAATGGGGGATAGGAAATGGGAAATAGAGGATAAGGGATAAGGAATAGGGGTGGGGGGCAGGGAGTGAGGGGATAGGAGATAAAGGATAGGGATAAGAAGTAGGGGATAGGGAATGGAGAACAGGGAGTAGGAGATAAGGAACAGGGGATAGAGGATAAGGAATGGGGGATAGGAGATAGGGAATAGTCTCCTGTGGAGATGTTCAAGTCCCATCTGGATGGCTGGTGTGCAGCCTATTGTGGGGCACCTGCTGTAGCAGGGGGCTCAACAATCTCTTGAGGTCTCTTCCAACCCTTGCAATTCTGTGAATAAGGGATGGGGGATAGGGAGTGTGGGATAAGGAATGGGGGGTGGGGGGCAGGGAATAAGGAATAGAGGATAAGGAGTGAGGGGCAGGGGATAGGGAATGGGGGGATAGAGCTGCCACTGCATGCATGTGAATGATGGGCTGTGGGGGAATGCAGGGCCACGGGGGGCTGCCTGGAGGGAGGGCAGGTGCCCTGTGGGGGCTGGCAGCAAACCCACGGGTTCACAGAGCAGAGTGCGAGGAGGAAATGGCCGTGTGCTGAGGGTGAGGTCTGTAGGTGAGCGACTGCAGGAGCATCCGATCGGCTCTCAGCCGTTCCTCCGGGGCAGAGAGCGATGCTGGAGCCCCAGAGGAGGTGCTGGTGGTGGTTCTATAGGGGCACCATCCCCACGTGTGTGTCTGTGTCTGTTCTGCTGCTGCAACGCTGCCCTGCTTCCAACAGGGGTGGGAAACAGGAAAGTGAATCTGAGGGTTGATGTTCGCTCCGGGTCTGCGGCGAGGCGCAGGTGGAGGCCGAGGTGCATCACTGTGGCAAAGCAAACACAGAGCTTGGTGTTGGCTCGGCGAGGGCCCGTCCTCAGGGTGTGTTGGTGCTCAGAGGGTGCTGCAGGGCGGGTGTTGCTTTGGGGGCTGAGCTGGGCGTTCTGGAGGCTCGGGGTCAGTTCTTATGGCGGAGGACGGCCTGGCGCTGCCACGCTTCCTTAAAGCAGTTGTTTCAAAATAGGTTGGAGCTATAGGCTGATCTGGGTTAAGATGATCCCACTGGATCTAAAGATCACACTTCAGAAAAGAAATGGAAGATGCTCAAGAAACCTTTATTTATATATATATGTATCTTTTCTTTTCCTGAAGCAACGCTTGCAAACAAACCAACCAACCAAAACCTCCCCAAGGCAGCAGGGGGGTGTTGCTCCCCCAGTAACAACAGGGTTTACAGCGTGGTTGGGGGGGATGAAGCTTTGTGGGGTTTGCTTTCAGCGGGTGCAGCTCTGCACATCACCCACCTCCCGCTGTTGCGCTCTGTCTCCATTAAGGAGATCTGCTCGCGTGGATTTCTGCTGTCTTGGGGTGAGGTTGGAGGTCTTCCATGCGCTGATATCATGGAGAGGGCTTTTCCCACACCATTTGAGAAGGCTTTGGATATGGGAGGGGTTGCAGAAGCAGTGATGGTTTTTCTTCTCGATGGCAGCTGTTGGATCCTATCGCAGCGAGGAATCACACTGCTGTTCAGTGCTTCACCCAGCAGCGAGAGGGTTTCATTTCAACATGTTGCACATTGCTCATCGTTGGCCTTCTTGTTTTATTACTGGGGTGGTGATGGGGGGAGAAAACACCGTACAAAAATCGCCCTGGCATCGCTCAGCATTGAGCACTGGGGTAACGCTGGTTGGATTTACCTGGGGGGCCCCTGGGGGGCACTGGTGATGGATGGGGAGCCGTGCTGCTCCCACGTGTTGGCAGGAGGCGCGTTGAGTTCAGCTCCTTGCTTTGTGCTCTGCCATCCCAAAAGGGTTTTTCTGCCCTCATGCGATGCAGGAGGTGGCGCCGCTGGGAGCTGGTGACGTTTTTCTGTGATGCTCTGCGTTATTGATGGCCCACACAAAAGCAGGAGGCAGCTTTAAAAACCAAAACCAACCTCCCCCCCTCCAAAAAAAAAACCCAAAACCAACAAAAAACCCCACATAATAACATTAAGGCAGGCAGTGATGGAGCAGCAGGAAGGCTCTGCGTGCCGGCAGCCCGGCTCTGGAGCAGGTGAACACCGCTGAGGTTTGCTTCATGTTTTCACTATCAGAATGCTTTTCCTTTCCTCCCTTCTGGTCGCTGCGGTGAGAGGCGAGGAAGTCTTTCTCACCACAGCACACCTAACCACAGAATATTTCGGTTTCCAGTTCCTCCCCCCCTTCTCCTCTGTTTGCTTTCTGTTTGAGATGGAGCCGCCGCTGCTGCACGGTGTTTGTGATGTTAATTTCTAACAAAAAACCAACACACAACTCGGTCTGTTGGTGGAGATGGGGGAGAGTTCGCCTGTTTATTTTAAACACTCCGCTTCTATTTATAAGCTGGCTGCTTTTTATTTGGGCTTATTTATTTGTTTGCCTTCTTAGCCTGGTGCTGGGAGAGTGAGTAATTGGGGATGTGTTGGTGATCGGTGGCTGCAGTGGGTGAAATGTGCTTTGGTGCAGCCAGCTCTGCTTGGGCTGGGGTGAGAGCGAGGGCTGTGCTGGCATCTGTGTGCATTTGCAGCTGGAGATCCAAAGGGTGGCTTGCTTAATGAGGTGGCTGTTAATTGAGGGGGGGGGGAGCAGTGAAAGAAGCTGTCTCTTTGGATTTGGCATCCTGCATGGGATGGCTGCTGTTGGAAGGTGGATGTTGGTGCTGCGCGCTGCTGCTCCGTGCCTTTGGCTTTGTGCTCAGGCTGTGGGATGCAGTCCGTGCAGCACAGCCAGGTGTTTGTTACCTGTGTGTCCCTTCCCCCAAGCACACGGTGTCTGTGTGGGGTGGAACTCACTGGGCACTTCCCATAACACCCAGTGAGCAAAACAAGCTTGCATCAGGACTCACGGCGCTTCACCTGCTGACGTTTTTTTCCTTTCAACTTCCCAACGTCTTCTTATGTAAGCTGTTGGCTTTCCTGACTTCACCAGTGGGGACACAAACATGGGAGTGCTTGGAGCTGCCCTGCGGCTGCAGGAGGTGTGCAACCAGGGGCTGCAGCCACTGCTGCTGTGCTGCCCTCCCGTCTGCTCTTAGGACCTGGCACTAAAATGAGTGCAATAAGGAACCAGCAGGCTGCTGGGGAGCTGGGCAGAGCGCTGCTGTGAGCAACATCTGACTTTGTTCTCCCTGTCAGGCTCTGGTTTTAACTCTGTCTTATCCAAAGGCTGCAAGAGGTTTCTTGGGTGCTAGGGGGGCAGGATGCAGGCCCTGAATGCAAATCCCAGAGTGCAGAGGGCAACCCTAGAGTGCAATCCCAGAGCGCAGCCCCAGAGTTGCAGTCTCAGAGTACAGATTGCAAAACCCAAAGTACAATCCTGGAGTGCAGAATGCAATCAAAGAAGTGCAGTTTGCAGCCCCATAGTGCAGAGGGCAGACCTAGAGTGCAGGATGCAGAGCCCAGAGTACAATCCTGAGTGCAGAATGCAATTGCAGGGTGCAGTTTGCAGCCCCAGAATGCAAATCCTGGAGGGCAAAATGCAAGCCCAAAGTCCAGAATGCAAAGCCCTGAATGCAAACCTGGAGTGTGGAATGCAATTAGCAGAGTGCAGTCGCAGAGTGCAGAAGTCAAAACCCAGAGTGCAGTGCTGGAGTGCAGAATGCAACTCCAGAACACAGTCCCAAAGTGCAGCATGCAGTTGCAGAGTGCAGTTTGCAGCCCCAGGGTGCAGATCCTGGAGGGCAGGATGCAACCCCACAGTGCAAAGCCCAGAGTTCAGAACGCAGCCCCAGAGCGCAGGAAGCGACCCTGCAAGGCAATCCCAGGGTGCAGCCCCAGAATGCAGATCCCAGAGTGCAGAATGCAATCGCAGAGTGCCGTCCCGGAATGCAGAACATTGCACCTCAGCAGTGAGGATTCTCCATTTCAGTCTCGAGGAGCAGACGCCGCTTCATCTCGTGCTGCTCGCAGTTTCCAGGCAGATGCTCTGACTGCATCGTGGTGGCAGACAGATGAGCCGTTCCTCGAGCTCTGCAGTCCCCGAGGGCTGATTTTCCCACTCTTCCCCACCGACGGTGCGTGGGCTGGAAGGGAAGCAGCCCTCCGTGCCGCACGGCCGCGGTTGGAGGCGGCTGGAGCATCTCGTGGTGTAGCTGGGAGCAGCTCAGGTGTGACGGCGCCCTTTGACGCAGCGCCTGGGGGAGTGGCTGTAACGTGAGATTTGGGAGAAGGAGCAGCCTTGTTTCAGAAGGCTGCAGCAGAGGACAAGATGTCCACCCTGTGCTGCCGGGCTGGAGCTGCGGGGTGGCGCTGGGACGGACGGTGAGAGCTTGGGTACAGCAGCAAGGATTGGAGGCGCGGTGGGATGCAGGCACGCTGCTCTCTGTCCCGAGCCTTGCTTGCCGTGGCCATTAATGCTCTCTCTTGCATCCTGCAGGCACTGGGGAGAGTGGAAAAAGCACGTTCATTAAGCAAATGCGTATCATTCATGGCTCAGGCTACTCTGAAGAGGACAAAAAAGGTTTTACCAAGCTGGTATATCAAAACATCTTCACTGCCATGCAGTCCATGATCAGGGCCATGGAAACCCTGAAGATTCTGTACAAATATGAACAGAACAAGGTAAGTTTCTCAGAGTTTCTGCATGTTTTAAGGCAGTGGGGAAGCAACATCTGGCTTTGTTCTCCATGTCAGGCTCTGGTTTTAACTCTGTCTTATCCAAAGGCTGCAAGAGGTTGCAAGAGGTGCTGGGGAGGCAGGATGCAGGCCCTGAATGCAAATCCCAGAGTGGGGAAAGTGGCGTTTGGTTCCCAGGTTTCTGTTTGCTTGGGCCCTTCTGCATTGTGATCCCAACCTCCCTGAACTCTTCCCTGTGTTATTTCTTTTCTTTTTATGTGCTTAAGAAGCTGTTTATGGTGTTCTGTTGACCTCTGACTCCATTTGCTGCCTTTGGTTGAGGGCTGGAGCAACTTCCCACTGGAGGAAGGAATCCTTACCTTGCTCAGGGTCATTGGCACGCTGCTTTGTATGGCAAATGGGGGAGCAAGGAATTGGAACTCGATACAAAAGAGGCTCTGTGTGCTTATTTAAAGCACTGAGTGTTGTTGCCTCTGCTTTCTTTCCTTTGGCTGGCTTGTTGTCACACCTGAAGGCTTTGATCACCGCCCCTGCAAGCTGTCAGCCTGTGTGATAAGCACTGACCAAAGGTGCTGCCTTTCTCGAGGGGTTGTGCTCTCACCCTCTGTTTGAATCACAGCTCTGTGCTTTGCCTTTGCCTCTCTTGCCTCTAGAGATAATCTCTTCCACTCAAACCTGATCGAACATTGCAGTTATTTAGGGGAGGGGGGGCCCTGTTGAGGGTGCACTGAGGAATTGGGCTTCCTAGCATCGAACGCACGGTGTAATATCCCAAAGTAGGGCCATGTTCAATGTGTTCTGTCACACAGCAGCACAGAGCTGGTGGTGGTGAGCTGGTGGTGGGGCTGGATGGCCTTTGTGCCTTCAGAGAGGTTCTGCAGCTTCACCTCCGCTGCAGTTGGGCGTCTGGGCTCCTTCACAGTGGGCCTTGGGATCTGCTGTGAAACAAGCATGCAGAACTTTCATTTCTCAATGTAACCCTGGGCAAAATGGAGCCGTGGTGTCTCAGCTGTGTGATTTATCACTGTTTGCTGCTCTTTGCACTGAACTGCAGCATTCGGATCCTCGAAGTCGGAAGGAAGAAGTTCATTTCACCCAGGAGTTACTTTGCTGGGATTTCTTTTTTTGCTCTTCCATCTTCAGGCCAACGCAGTCCTGATCCGGGAGGTGGATGTGGAAAAGGTCATGACGTTTGAGCAGCCCTACGTAAGTGCAATTAAAACCTTGTGGAACGACCCTGGAATACAGGAGTGTTATGACAGAAGAAGAGAATACCAACTTTCTGATTCAGCTAAATAGTAAGTTGTGCTCAGCAGCACGCGGTGGTGATGCTCTAACAAACAGGAGCTGCCCAGTTTTTACTACTTGAGTTGCAGAGTTTGTTTCAGAGGTTAAGAACGCTGCAGTGGATTCCATTACGTATTTAGTACATATTGTTTTCATTGGGGTAGGTGAGTCTTGGTAGAGCTTTAGACAAGCTACGTGTGTTGGGGTAAAACCTGTAAGCCAACAGGTTGCCTCTGTCAGCCCAAAATGTCCTTGGGTAGAGTTCAGATGAAGGAACACTGGGTAGCTGTGTTAACCTGGCCACAGAGAGGCCTGGAGCTTTGCAGGAGGAGGGGAGGCTCTGTTTCTTTGAGGACAGGTTCAGATCTGGAGGTTCCTTCCCACATTCTTTCCTTCCTTCTCGCGTGGCTTTGAGGTGTTCTGGTGGCTGATGGAGGTGCTCTCACATCTGCTTGTAGGTACAGGTGAGGGTGGAATCTCTTCTTGGTGTCTGTGGCTCTTGGGCAGCGAAATATGGCTGATTTTCTCTTCCCATTGGCCCTCTGGCCTTGTTGTTGTGTGTAGATATTTAACTTAAAGACCAACAAAATCTGAGTGCAGAGAAATGAGCACTGCTCCACTTATGGCTGTTAACACAGATCATGACAGAAAACCTCGGGTGAATCCCGATGCTGAAACAGAAGCATCCCCTGTATTAAAGCCTCTCTGTAGCAAAGCTGCCTTCCACACAGAGCTGACAGATCCACCCTTAATGCCTCTTCCACCCTCCGAGGGGGATGGCTCCCAAATTCCTGCTTCCCAAAGACACATTGGGTGTCCTCCACGTCGCGTTTCGGATCCCTGCAGTAACTGACTCTGGGCTGGGGGGCAGTGGCAGCGTTTAAAGCTGTGTGTTTCTGCTGCGAGCTGAGGCAGTGCTGCTTGTTTTCGTGTTTGCTGCAGCTATCTGAGCGACGTGGATCGTATCGCCACCCCAGGATATCTACCAACTCAGCAAGATGTGCTACGGGTTCGAGTTCCTACGACTGGGATCATAGAGTACCCCTTTGACCTAGAGAATATCATCTTCAGGTACTGAGGGTGTGTTCGTGTTACAGCTGAACTGAGAGGAGAGGGATTCAGTTTTGGGTTCTGCGTTGCTTTTCGAGGCCAGCGGCGGGGCTGAAACGGGTGCCTGTTTGTGCTGTGATGTTGTGAGGGATGTGCTGGCAGGGGATGGTGCCGTGTTTTATCTCAAAGGAAAGCTCCAAGAGGAAGCTTGGACCGTCAGCAAGCAGGACCTGCTGAATTGGGAGCTGGTAGGGCTGTGCTGAGCTGCTGGCGGCCCCAGCCAGTGGAGGGGGGCTGTGCTGGGGGTGGCACTTGAGATGGGTTTACCTTTCAGGTTGCTCGAGCGGCTTTGGCTGTTTGCTCCTCCTTTGAAAAGAGCCTTCCTCCTGGCTGTGATGCCCTCAGAGATGGTTTTCTGTGCCCTCAAAGCTTGCTGCCTCTGCTGCAGCAGCAATATGTGGTTAAGCCAGGAAATGAGCATAGCATATGAGGGCACAGTGACATGCAAAAGCAATTTTCCTCTCTGCTTCTCTGCTGCCGCTTCCCATCTCCAGCACAGCGCTGCCATTACAAAAGAGGAATTAAAGAAGCCTGCATCCCATCTCTGAATCCCTTCAATTACAGATGCACCAAAATTACTCTCCCTGATTTGGTCCCCTGTGAGATGGCCGTGGGTTTTTAGCAGAGCTGTGGGGATTGGAGCCGTTGTGCTGAGCTTCAGGTCTCACCAAGTAACTGCAGCATGGCTGCACAGGTGGGGCTCAAAGCTGAGGAGCCAGGCTGTGTCACTGCGTGCTCCAAGGAGGTTTTGTTTCCAAAGCATTCTGTGTGAGGAGTTCAGAGGCAAGAGGTGCTTTGACAGCAAACAGAAAATAGGTTTTGGTTGGGCAGAGCAGAGTTCTGAAGGACGGCTGCTTAACAAACCAAAGTGCCACTAAAAGGGCAGGGGTGATGTTTGGGTTCTGACTGTGATGCTGCACTCTCGTGGCCATCTCTTGTGCTTCGTGTATGTCTGAAATGGGGAATTTGCTGAACCTGATGGCTTTGTTAGCAAATATAACACCAACGTGGTGTTGTCCCCATGCTGCCTTATCCGTGTGATAGAGTGGCATTAGAGTGGCATTTGTGCTCTTTGCATTTGTCCTCTGCCTTCAGGTGGAGAAGTGCAGCTGTTCCTGTGTTCTTCTCTTCCACAGGATGGTGGATGTTGGAGGTCAGAGATCAGAACGGAGGAAGTGGATCCATTGCTTTGAAAATGTGACTTCCATCATGTTTTTAGTAGCACTTAGTGAATACGACCAAGTTCTGGTGGAGTCTGATAATGAGGTAAGCCAAAGGGAGGAGCCTGGCAGGGGGCGCTGGGGAAGGAAGGATGTCTGTTTGCCTGCTGGGAGGCTGGTAACAAAGCGCTGTGCCAGGAAGAGTAGCTGGCCTTCAGCTCTTCCTACTGTGAGCAGAACGTGAGCCTCAGAGCCTCGCGGTGACACTGAGAGCAGGGGATGCACCGTGTGGCCTCACTGCCTGTGCTTCTCAACTGATGGGGAGCTGCCCTGAAACTGCTGAGCTCTGCGTGCCTCAGAAGGCGCCGTGCGACTGGAGGGGATGCTCTGAGAATTCCCTGTTCCTGCTCCCTTCTTTTCCTCGCTCGAATCCCTTTGTTGCTGTGGCTGCTGGGCTCTGGATTGGCAGTCCTCCATCTTGACACCTGCTCATAGATCAGACATAATGCCAGGAGGTGAAAGGGGGCATTGTTTCATCTCACAGAGGTGAAGACGTGCAGCAGCTCACACAACAGCCCTTACGTGGCTGCAAGGTGTGAAGTGACTTACAACAGACTCTGGTATTAATGGTTTGTTGATCAAATGAGGCTGGAGTTCATCAAACTTTGCATTTTCTTTCTGTTTAGCTGCTCCAGGTGAGCCAGCACTTAGCTGGGACCGAAGGGTTCTGTGTGCAGGCAGCAGAAGGGCGCCTTGATCCTCACCTTGATGAACTGCTTTCTTCTTTCAGAACCGGATGGAAGAGAGTAAAGCCCTCTTCCGAACCATCATCACTTATCCCTGGTTCCAAAACTCATCAGTTATCCTCTTCCTGAACAAGAAGGATCTGCTGGAAGACAAGATCCTCTATTCCCATCTCGTTGACTATTTCCCAGAGTTTGATGGTGAGTGGTTTCTATGCTCTGTGTTTGGGAGGAGGGGAGGGGATGGTTTGGTTGGATTCTCTTAGAGATTGAAGGAACAGCTCTTTAATTTCAAAGGAAATACCTCCTGCAATGAGAAACTGCCATGAAAATGCCCTGATCTTACTTGGCTAATAGGAATTTGAGCAAATAATGAACGTTTCCTGCAGGACGAGATAGAAAAGATTTCCCCCAGGCAGTCATTTAACACTTTAAAATGCGTGGAGTCTGACTTTCTTGCCTGGGTTCTTGTGCACATGATCTGTTCTTTCCATGTGTGGCAATGCAGCGGTGTGCTGGCTGTTTTAATGCTCTAAGCAAGAGGAAATTTCAGGCTTTGCTTTGAGATCCTGACTGGTCAGACAGCTGAGCTGCTCACACCGATGCTGAATGAGCTCAGGTAGCGTTCAGTTCTTGTTGAGCCCCACCTGGGTTGTGGAATGGGGACCCCTGCATGGAACAGAGGAAGTCTCATCTGAGCAGAATCCCTCAGCCAGAATCACGCTGCCCTTCCAGCCCTGCAGCTGAGTGCATTCAGAGCCCTGTGGTAACGCAGCAGCCCAGGGCTGCAAGCAATGAAATGCGGTGGGGAATGAGATCAGGCAGCAGCTCCTCTCCGTGCTGTCATGTGCTGCCTGTTGTTATGCATCTTCAGCAAGTGCACGGAAGGAAGAGCTGCAGTTTGGCAAACCAACCACTTTGCTGCTTTGAAATGACAAATGAAATCTCTCCTTACGGTTTGTCCTCCCACTCTGGGAGTCTCGTGCCCCCTGCTGTCTGAGAGCGCTCTGAAATCAGCAGTGAACGGCAGGGCTCGCATCTGTGAACAGCTGTGATTGCAGGGGTCAAACAGCACGGCTTTCTTACAGAACACAGCAGCTGGAGCCCACAGAGCAGGCAGGGAGCACCACGTGCTCTCCCCTTTCATCTGCCTGAGGGCTGCTGCAGGAGCACTGCGTGGCCGTGGGTGGGAGGGAGCCCATAGACCACCTCCCAGAGCTGCTCTGTGCTGCAGGGAACGGGAGAACAGCAATCCTGAGGCAGGAATATCAGCACGGTGACTCAGAGGAGGTGGCTTTTCCTAAGGAGCTGATGGCACAACCCAGTAAATAAAGGCAGGAGTTGCAGTTCTGGGCTTCTTTGAGTCAACGGGGCCGTGAGGATGGAGTTGGCTGAAGATGATCTTTGTTCAATAACACACAGCCTCGAGGGTGTGGGATTAATTTGTACATTAAAAAGAAAGGTGCAGCTCAATGCTGGATGGGTGTGTGTGACTGCAGGCGGCTGTTGTCCAGCAAGCACAGCACAGGTGGGGTTAGAGAACGGCCTGGGCTGCAAAGCAGCACAATGCTCATCAGTTCCAACCCCTGCTGTGTGCAGGTCACCAACCAGCAGCCCAGGCTGCCCAGAGCCACATCCAGCCTGGCCTTGAATGCCTGCAGGGATGGGGCATCCACAGCCCCCTTGAGCAACCTGTGCCAGTGCCTCACCACCCTGTGTGAAAAACTTCCTCCTCATATCCAACCTAAACCTCCCCTGCCTCAGTTTAAAACCATCCTCCCTTGTCTTGTCACTGTCTACCCCTGTAAACAGTCGTAGACTGTTTATTCCAGAGCTTAGTCTGAAATAACACATGGCTGCCTGTCAGAGCCACAGAACGGCCTGGGTTGCAAAGCAGCACAAGGCTCATCAGTTCCAATCCCTGCTGTGTGCAGGTCACCAACCAGCAGCCCAGGCTGCCCAGAGAACCCATGGGGTGCCATAGGGATCTGTAGGGACCCATAATCCTAGCATCATCATAGAAGCCTCGAATGGCCTGGGTTGCAAATGCCCACATTGCCCATCAGTTCCAACCCCTGCTGTGTGCAGGGCAGCAGCCCAGGCTGCCCAGAGCCACATCCAGCCTGGCCTCGAATGCCTGCAGGCCTGGGGCATCCACAGCCTCATCAAACCCTGGGCAGCAGCTCCTTTCAGAGCAAAAAAAACCCAAACCCATGGGTTCCCAACGTTGGTACACAAGGGCTGTTTGGGGTTTCTTCTTTCTAGCGGTGCAGGAGGAGCGCGGCGCTCTGCTGGCTCACCCTGCTGCTGCTCAGTGCTGTTTGTTTGCTGCAGGCCCGCAGAGGGACGCGCAGGCAGCCCGCGAGTTCATCCTCAAGATGTTTGTGGATTTGAATCCAGACAGTGACAAAATCATCTACTCCCACTTCACCTGTGCCACGGACACGGAGAACATCCGCTTCGTCTTCGCGGCCGTGAAGGACACCATCCTACAGCTCAACCTGAAGGAATACAACCTGGTTTGACCCCTTGGCGGTGAAAAGACCCACAAGAAAGAAACAAAAAAAAAAGAGAGGAAAAAAAAAAAAAGAAAAGAAAAGAAAAGAAAAGAGTGATTTTAAACGTGACAGGAAAGAAAAAAAAAAAAACAAAAAAAAAAAAACAACCAACCAACACAACGTTTTAATTTTGGATGCTGTCATGGTTGCCAATTTGTCTGAGCTGTGCAGTGCTGGCTGTGAGCTGCAGCCTCCTGTCTCTGCCCGCAGAGCAGCCCGTTGATTTCTGTTCGCAGTCGATGGGGATACGCCTCATTCCTTCAGCACCTTGCTCACTTCTTAATCGTTGCCAAGCAGCTGCGGCCGCCTCATCTCGAGCTTTTTTGGTTCGGTCTGGTTTGTTGTTTTTTTTTTTTGTTGTTGCTTAGCCACTATTTTTATTTCTAATTATTTCCCCTTTTCGTTCCCATGCTGTCTGTAGAAAAAGTCACTTCCCAGCCCAGGTCGTGAAGTCGCTGGGCTGTGGGGCTGTGGAACGCAGAGCTGCTGCTCCCTTTGCCTTGTGCTGCAGGGCGCCCTGGCTGTGAGCTGCTCATCCTGCTTGCTTCCCCTCCCCTTCCCCAGGTCGCGCTCCATGCTTCACTGTGAGGAAACACTGGGGAACGACAGCTGCTCTCCCACTGTTGTGCAAAACAAGAAACCCCACCATCCCAAACCACACGCAAAAAAAGGCAAAACGTACCCAAAAAAAGAGGCAAGCCGTCGCTTTTCCATCCTTTCCATCTCCTGAGTTACTGTCTTCTTTTTTATCTCTTATCAGCCATAAAAGTTACGGAGACTGCAATCTTACTTTTAAGTTCTCGATGCTCTGCACCTCGCTGGCAGCGCAGAGCTGCGTTTTGCTCATGGGCCTCAAAGGCTGGGAGCTCCTGGAGCGGCAGCTGCTGAGCCTGGGGAAGTGCCTGACTGTCGCTGCTCATTTTTTCCCCCCCTTTCTCTTATTTTTTAATTATCTGTGTAATTATTGCACGCACACGCGCCGCCCCCTCTCACACCGCAGCAGCTCTGCCTTCGGTTGAGCAGAGCCCCCACCACCCGTGGGGCAGAGCCGTGGGGCTCAGGCTGCGGCGCTGCGCTGCTCACTGCCGGCCTCTCGTTCTTTAGCTGCCAGCAAACAAGCTTTGCTCACTGCATTTCGGCGCTGCAGGTGGTTTCTAGGAGTCCTGGTTTTTAGGAAGGAGCAGAGCTGGCGCTTGCAGCCTTTGCAATGTGGGATTCTTAGCAGCAGGCCCTGGAGGAGCCGTGTGCTCCCTGCTCTTGGTGCGTTCCCCAGGCGTCTGCCGCTTTGTTTGCCGTTCAGAGCAGGGCTGGATCCTCCCTGCAGGCTCCCGGGGGATCGCGGTGCTGAGGGCTGGTGGCCGTGGGGTCAGGAGGTGGCACGGAGGTGCTGCGTTCCAGGGGCCAAAGCTGTGCTCAGCACGAGGCGACGCTTTGGGGCCGGGTCCCAGGTGCTGAGATTGGAGGCCTGGAGGACAACCAGGGTTAGCAGGGAAGGGGGGGGACCCGACCCAGCTCTGCCTCTGCATCTTGTAGCCGTCGCAAAAGCTTCTGCTCCGATCCCAACAGGCAGCATTGGGTCCAAACCCACTGAACGCCTCCCGGGAGGTCGGTGCCACCCAGGGGCCGGGGGTCTTTTGTCTCCCTTGCAGACAGCGGGGTGCTTTGCTTTCCAACACTACAGCCCAGGGGCCGCTGTTTGGAGGGGTTCTGCTTTGCAGCCCCTCGTGTCGGCTGAGGGATCCCCGCCTGTCAGCCAGCCGCGCGCTGATCTCATTGCTTTGGTTTCTGTAGGTTGTTTGGGTTTTGTTTTTGTTTTTTTTTTCTTAAATCTTTACACCAAAAAAGGGCCGTTTGGTGGCGACCCCCCCCCAGACAGGTGCTCATCGTCGCCTCCGCGCGCAGCCAGGCGCTGTCTGTCCCCAGCGCAGCACCGGGCTCCCATTCCCCCCCCCGAGGGTTCACACTACAACAGGAAACGCTCCTGGAGCCCTGCAGCTCCATTTCCAGGAGGGAAACTTGAAGTCAATGAGTTGAGGACCACCCCAAACCCCCCCCCCCCCCCCCCCAGAGCCGGGTTCTTTGCTCTCTTATCGCTTCCTACCAACGTCAGCATTGCCTTCGAGTATGGTTCAGTTCGGTTTTTATTTTTATTTTTATTTTTTTTTTCCCCTTCCTGTGTTTTAATTTTTTTTTTTTTTAATAATAATAAATATTATATATATATATATATATATATCAGAAATAATGAAAAGATATCCCGACAGCAGCGACGACGATGACGAAAAGCAGCCGACCCTGCGGGCGGTGCTGGGTGCTGCTCTGCATGGAGCCCAGCAGAGGTTGGGAGGCAACACAGCGCCCCTTTCTTACCAGTATGGTTTGTGCCAATGCCCCCCTTTTCTTTAGTAGTGCCAGAGACTTCTTTACAAAGTGCCAAC
The DNA here is from genome assembly GCF_026119805.1 of Tympanuchus pallidicinctus. Classification (NCBI taxonomy): domain Eukaryota; kingdom Metazoa; phylum Chordata; class Aves; order Galliformes; family Phasianidae; genus Tympanuchus; species Tympanuchus pallidicinctus. The sequence continues at coordinate 46,403 of NW_026294765.1, forward strand.
GTGGTGGAAATGATTTGGTTCTACTCGTATCTTATAGGATCCTTGATTTAAGGCGATCGAAGCATTTATCCTATGGGGGGGGACAAAAAAAAGAAAAAAAAGAAAAAAAAAAAAAAGGAAAAAAAAAAAAAAAAAGGAAAAATAAAACAAAAAAAGGAAAAAAAAACAAAAAACAAAAAGGAAAAGAAAAAAAAAAATCACACACACACACAAAAAAAACCCTCCTCTATCGACCGCTGTTTTTAAACCTTGTCATTTGCAATGCATGTGTTGTTGTCGTGTTGGGGTGGGGGGAGGAGGGTCGGGTCGAGGAGCTCCTGAATGCGACGCCGCCGTCAGGTTCTGTTCAGGCTCCGCGCTGTGTCTCATTCCAGGCCAGGGGTGCGATTGTTCCTCGGGAAGATCCAACCCTGACCGCTGGGCACCAACCCTTCACTACGGGAATATCTGATGGCAATGGATTTTCATATCTTTCTCCTGAAAAAAATAAATTCTCTGTTTGAAATTGGAATAAATTTTGTTCCTAAAAGCCGTGGTGCTCGCGAGCGTCTTCCTTCAGCTGCGTCCCTGGGAGGCGTGCGGGGCTGAGGGGCTCGGAACGCGTTGGAGAGGAACCCCAGTGATGGCACAGAGCACAGGGAGGAACCTGGGGGTCCTGAGGGGTGAAAGACTGAACGTGAGGCAGCAGGGTGTGATTGCAGCTTGGAAAGCAAACGGGATCCTGGGCTCCGTCAGCAGAGGGGTGGCAGCAGGGACAGGGAGGCGATCGTCCCCCTCTGCTCTGCTCTTGTGAGGCCCCATCTGCAGCACTGTGCACAGGGTTGGAGCCCCAGCACAAGAAAGACAGGGAGCTGTTGGAGAGGGTCTGGAGGAGCCACAGTGATGAGCAGGGGCTGCAGCACCTCCCTACAGAGACAGGCTGAGGGAGCTGGGCTGGTTCAGCATGGAGAAAAGAAGGCTGGGGGTGACCTCAGTGCAGCCTGCAGTGCCTCAAGGGAGCCTGCAAACAGGAGGGGAATCAACTCTGTGCAAGGGGAGATGGCAGCAGGACGAGGGGAAATGGTTTGAATTGAGGGAGGGCAGATGGAGGTTGGATGTCAGGGGAAGTTCTGTGCTGTGAGAGCGGTGAGGGGCTGAACAGCTGCCAGAGAGGCTGTGATGCCCCGTCCATCCCTGGAGGTGTTCAAGGCCGGGTTGGATGGGGCCCTGGGCAGCCTGGGCTGCTGTGAAATGGGGAGGTTGGTGGCCCTGCAGGGGGTTGGAGATTCACGACCCTTGGGATCCCTTCCAGCCCCGGCTGTTTTGTGTTTCTGTGAGCACCCGAAGAGGGCACTGTGTGCATGGGGAACCCACAGCACTGCTCTGCATCACTGCTCTGTGTGCCTCTCCTCCTCCCCAGGATGTTCTGAGCTGGGTTTGGGAGGGCTGGAAGGGACCCCCGAAGGCCATCTGGTTGCCCTCCCTGCTGCAGATGGGACACCCACCGCCCCACCGGGGCTCAGGGCCCCTTTAACTCACCCTGAGTGTCTCAGAGGGAATTGCAGTGCATGCACACTGCGTGCTTTGCAGCTCTGCATGAATGAGCCCCTGCAGCGGGGAGGGCCATCCTGAGCACCTCTGCTGCAGTGCAGGGCGAGGAGAGGACAAGGCACAGGGTGCAGCCTGGGGGGAACCCCCCCCATCCCCGAGCTGCTCAGGGCTGGAGCCAAAGGCTGCCACAGATCCACGTCACAGCAGGGAAAAGAACTTGAAAGCAGATGCTCTTTATTGGTTTTACGTCTTTACTACAACAGAGCTGCAGCAGGAGGGGGAAACGAGGCAGGGAAAGGATGGAGGGTGTCACAAATGGGTGGTGAATGAAAGCAGCCGGGTGTCACACAGCGGGGAGGAGGAGACGCTCGCTGGGTCCTGAGAGCTGCAGCCCCTCCTTTGGGTGTGCAGCCCAAAACGGGGCTCTACACCAGAAGGGGGATCCCAGGGGGGCTTCCCTGGGGAGGACGGAAGCGGCAGCAGGAGAGCATTGGGCACCGCGTGGGTGAGAGCAATCGCTGCGACCTCAGGACTTCATGACGTGGTTGATCCAGGGCAGGTAGGGGCTGATGTCTGTGTAGAAGGACATGGGCTGCCGGTAGGGGTAGGAGTAGATCCCGTAGGCTCTGTTGTTGCACACGAGGGGACACCCAGTATAGCTCTGTAAGAAGGGGAGGAGGGTGGAACAGCAAAGAACTGATACGGGAACGGAGCTTTCAAAGGGCAGAACCCAGTTTGGGAGCAGCACAGCCACTGCTGCGACTCAGAGCATCTCTCCGTGCCCCGCAGAACGCAAGGAGAGCAGCCCCCCCCCGGGGTCCCGTCGCACCAACCTTGTCAGGAACCCCGTTGCTGCTGCTCTTGGCACACAGGACGTGGTCGGCGAGGCCGAGGTAGATGGGGAGGCAGTCCCGCTGTTTGCTGACGGTGACGTTGGCCTCACAGAGGGCAGTGTTGGAGGCTCCGTGCCCCCACCCGGCGACGCTGCACATCAGCCCTCCAGGAAACCTCGTGTTTGGGAAGGAGATGGGCCTCACGCGGTCGTTCACGATGGCTTTGCTTTTCAGCTGGGTGGCAGAAAACACAGAAATGGGTGTTTTGCCTTTGGATGCAGCGTGACCAGGGCTGTTCCCGTCCCACAACCCCCAGCTCCACCACCGCAGCCCATGGCACCTCCAGCAGGAGGATGTCGTGCCCCTCCTCGCGCCTCCTGTACTTGGGGTGGCAGTGGTACTTCTGCACCTGCAGCTCCTGCCAGCTTTCCTCTTCCCTCTGGATGTCGCGGGCTCCGAGGATGACGGTCAGAGGTCTGTGGCTGTGAGATGGAGCACAGGGGTGTCATCAGCTGTGCGATTAGAAGGGATGGCCTGGGGACGCGGATTGGGTTTGGCGGAAGCTGATAGGAGTGTGGATCGTTACTGCAGAGCCTGCCCAGAGCGGATCGCTGGGCTCAGTGTGGGTTATCTGCCTCCGGAGCTTCGGCTGAGCTCATTGGGCCCAGCTGCAGCAGGGGCTGCCCTGGGGGAGCAGGGAACGCCGTGGGGTCGGGGCAGCCCCTTTCCATCGAGCTGTGGGATGCGGGCGCTTTGGTTCTGCTGGTTTTGCCCTCCAGACGGGACCGGAGCTCCAGCCCGCCCCCATCTCCTGCAGCTCAGCCCATACTGCCCCACAACCTCACCCACGGCCTCGTGCCGGCCCCACAACCCCTCTCCCTGCCCGTTCGGCCACGCAGAGCCCTCCCACCCCTACCTGGGAGTCATGGCCTGGGTTGGGTGTCCCAGAACTCACCTGAAGCACTGCGCGGCCGTCATCACCCACCCGGGGGCCACCAGGAAGCCCCCGCAGAACCCACCATCCCTGCCCCGCAGATAAGCCATGTATGGCCTGGATTGAGCCACAGCCCGGCCGTCCTGGTCCAACCGGCTCCAGGAGCGACCTGCAAGGATGAAGGGGTGGATGGGGACGTGGGGATGGGATGGGGATGTGGGGCTCGGACCCCTCAGCCCACCCCACAGCCTCTCTACTCACCAGCCGTGTCCAGAGGCCCCGCCAGCAGCAGGATGGTCAGCAGGAGTCTCTGTGGGTGCTGCATGGCCTCGAGGATGCCCCAGGGGTGAGGCTGTGAGTGGGGTCTCTTCCTGCTCTCAGGAAGGATTTATACCCTGAGACGAGACTCCAGGAAACCACCGAGGTCACACTTCATCTGATTAATCTCATTGCGAAGCGCAAACCTCAGCAATCTGAGGAGGGGAATTCAGGCAGCTTTCGGCAACGGTCCCCCTCCATTTGGGGTGGATTTGGGGTACCTGGAGCCCTCCTGGACCCGGAGGCAGCTTTCTCCCACCGCCTCTGAGCTGGAGGCTGCATGGAGTTTGCCCACCCCGCCACACTGCCCTCCTTTGCAACTCGTGTTGTTGTTGTTTTTGCAACTCTTTGCATCTCTTGATGTTATCACGAGCCTTGCAAAATGAAGATTTCTTCTACATGATGTACCACCTCCAAGAAGGCCAGGAGGGCCTTCCTACTTCTTCTTGGTAGATGCTGTCGGAGCCCGAGGAGCTGCCCCCAAAACACCACATAGGTTATGGCTGGCTGGGGGCAGGGAGCTGCACAGCAACACCACAGCTGGCGCCATGAGGTCCCTGCTCTGCTGTGCGTGGAAAAAGACTCCCTTCTATGTATTCTTTCCAGCTTGGGTGCTCAAACACGGGTCAGGCTTCCTAGCAAGGCCCTCAGTGCCTCGTGGCTGTTGGACGATGCCCACAATAGAATACTTGAAGTTCTGGTTAGCCCTCAAGTGATCAGCAAGTTGGATTTGGTGACCCTTGTACTTCCCTTCCACCTGAATTATTCTGTTCTCCTCTGCTGGGCTCTACTGAACTCAGCTCCACTCAGTTCTGCACTCCTAGGCTTGCCTCTACAGCTCGACAACAGCGGACTTGACTCTACTTGACTGGACTCTACTGGTCTGGACTCCACTGGACTTGACTCCAGATGCGGTTGTTCCCCATTAAACAACGCCTCACTGCCCCTCCACCAACTGGCCTGTGAGCACTCAGAAGGATGCTGCCCAGAGCAGGGCTGCCTTTGGCCCTGCTTTGTGGGGAGGAGGGATGCGGGTTTGGGATGCTGCCCATCCGCTGGCCCTCAGGAGGGGTCATGCCCCAAACTGGCAGTTCCTTCCTTCGGCGATGACGAAATGGGTCTGATGCTGGCTGCTGGGAAATGTGCCTTCCCTCCTGCCCCCAGTGCCCTTCCTGAGAAAAAAGCTGCCATTCTCGTGCAAAGATTGCTGCAGACAGAGCATCGAGGAAAAACCTGACGTGACAAAGGAAAAACCTGACGTGACAAAGTGACAGAGATTTGTTTCATACACTACAGATAAGCAGTTGCAGCAGTTGCAGCCTTTCCACTCGCAGATGCACTGCTTGATAGGAGCTGTTAGCAGAAGCCCAGAGCATGGATCCTTCTTGGTTCCTCCACGGCGCCTTGGTGGCATCACCTCCTCCAGGCGAGGGCAGGGCGAGCGTGGGCACACACAGCCAGGGCTGGACCACAGCGCATTCCAGCCATCCCCTCCCTTGGGCAGATATGGCTGGGTGGAAGCCCAGGAAAGGCTCTGAGGACGGGGCAAGCATCCTGTTCCCTCAAATTGCTCACAGTTTCTGTATGTTCAAGATTTCACGCTGGATTTCCCCTCCACAAACCCTCTCATTCTCTCCTGGAACTTGCACAAACGTCCCGCAGCAAGGAGCGCTGCTCTGCCCCGTCGCCTCTCCTGTCTGTAGTCCCCAGCCCTTGCCCTTGGGAGTTCTCTGAGCTCCCATCCGTGTCCCTACGCAGGACATCGCAGACAGATGGACACTGGAGGGCTGCTGGCATTCTGAAGGCGGTGGATGGGATATGTGCGGCGCTTCCCCTTTCCATCCAGGTCACAGAATCATCAAGGTTGGAGAAGACATCCGAGACCATCCAGTCCGCCCATCAACCCCCCCGCACCATTCCCACTCATAGACTCGTGGAGTCACTAAGGCTGGAAGACAACTCTCAGATCCCCAGAGCAGCCCCAGCCCACCTCCACTGTGCCCACTGCCCATGTCCTAAGTGCCACCTCTCCATGGTTCTTGGACACCTCCAGAGATGGTGACCCCACCGCCCCCCTGGGCAGCCCGTGCCACCGTATCTCCGTTTTTTGGTGAATAAACTGTTCCTCATATCCAACCTGCACCTGCCCTGGAACAACACGGGGCCATCGCCCCTCGTCCTATTGCTGTTACCTGGGAAAAGGGGCTGCTCCTTCTCTGGACTTCAATGTCTTTGTCACTGCCATCCCACCACGGAGAGGAGAAGCATGGCTGACCCAACCCTCCCTTCTTGCCGGGATGAAGGATAAGAAAGAAAAAGGCAGAAATGCTGGGGAACACAGCTCAGAATTTACTGGGGGTGTTTCAGGATCGAGCAGAGCAGGGGCGTCCAAGGGAAAGGGGCTGTGCAGTAGAGCCACTGCATTCCTGTGCCCTATGAGAATTCTGCTGGTGACAACGTGGCACTGAAATGGGCCGGCAGCGGGACAGCCATCAGCCTCGGAGCAAAGGGAGGGAGCCTATGGGCATCCATTGGGACACTTGGGTTCCCAGGGCAGAGGGGGGAATGGAGCCGCCGGTGGGGGCAGGAAGGAACCCGGCAGGTCTCCAGGGCTGACACTGCACCGTTACTTCGTCATGATTTTCTTGATCCAGCGTAGGTAGTTGGCAATGCGAGCGTAGACACCGGGCGGGCTGTCGTAGCCGAAGGAAACAACACCCTGTGCGACTTTATTGCACACCAGCGGCCCTCCGGAATCACCCTGCAGGCAGATGGGATCCGTGGTGGGAGCCTCGTCCTGAGAGGTGGGCTCACCTCCACCCACCAGGAGCGGCTTTGCCATTCAAAGGATCGCCTCTTCCCAGCAGGAGCGGCATCGCCTCCATCCTTTTCCCCAGGGCCAGAGCTGCTCCTGCTGGCCGTGCTGCACGGGCCGCCATCTCTCCTGGAAGCCCCCTCGAAGCCCCCCCCCCCTATGGCCATACCTGGCTGGAGTCCTTCAGCTCGTGGAAGCTGCCAGCACACAGCATGCCGTCGTCGAGGTGTGGGTAGAACAGAACGCATTTCCTGCGGCTGTAGATGGAGACTTTGGTTTCAAAGAGCTTGCCTGTTATCTGGTCCTCATCAATCAGGCCCCATCCTGCTATGGTGCACGAGGTGCCCGTCGGGAGGTAGCTGCTGGTTTTGGGCAGCGCAATCGTGCGGACGTATTTGTTGAGCTTGGCCTTTGCTGTCAGCTGCGAGAGGGGAGGGCTGTGAGCGGAGCGGGAGGAGGAAAGAGGGGAGGGCTGGTGGGACGCACAGCTCTGCCAACACGGCCCTGCCTGGGGGTCCCACCCCACACAAGTGCTGGTTGGCACAGGGAGCTCTGGGTGCGATGCTCTGTTCGGCTCCGCCGCCCCCAGCCCTTCCCTGCCCCCCGGGCTGCCTTGCCTTGAGCAGCATGATGTCGTTGGTCAGGGTGTCGGGTCGTACGCGGGGTGTGGGTGGTATCTGAGGACCCCTCGGACCTCGGCTCTGCTCTGGCTGGAAGATCTCGTGAGCCCCCAGGACGACGGTGATGTTCCTGACCGTGGCATAAAGGGGAGAGGAGAACCAGTCGGGTCTCACCGCCACCTCCCCACCCCTTCTGCAAAAAGGTGGGGAGAGCTGCTCCAAAACAACCCCAGTGATGGGGAGGAAGAGGAGGATGAAGCCGCTGTGCAGTACTCACCCCGACAAGCAGTGCGCGGCCGTCATCACCCAGTCGGAGGCCACCAGGAACCCCCCGCAGGCAGAACGCCCCACCTTCAGGTACCCCATGTAGGGGTGGGAGTGGGGCTCGGCCTCGTGTTCCCCAATGATCTGACCCCGCAGAGCACCTGCAAGACACAGCGGGGTGATCCACGGGATGGAGCACAGAGCAGCAGCCCCGTGCAGCTCTCCTCTTACTGCTGTCAGCCCGCGGGCAGGAGAGCAGCAGCGGCAGGGCCAGCCACAGCGAGCAACGGGGACGACACATCTCCTCTCCTCATTGGGTGCTCAGAGCTCTGAACCACCCTCCTGCTGACCAAGGGCTGTTTTTATAGTTTGGAGCATCTCTACCCTACAGCCAGGAAGCCATGTGCGATGGGCTGATTGCTTTAACTGGGGCCGTGCATCCTGCCTGGCTATCTGCATCTCTGCTGCTCGCGTGCTCAGGGGCTGCAATCAACGGAACAGCAGCGCAGCAGCGCCTCGGGTCAGCAAATCTCTGTGCAGAGGGCACGGACCCCGCGCACAGCACACCTGTGTTCTCCCAGTCCTGTTTGTGGGTGGTTTCCTCCTGCAGCTGAGCCTGCAGTTTGCCTGTGGAGCTGCAGCCTCAGAGCTGCGCCACCCAGCCCTGCGCTGTGAGCGGCTCTCCTTCCTCACTGCTCTTCCCAGCCGTTCATTTTCCCCTCCTGCCAGGCTGTCCCACTTCGCTGCGCTGCTTTTTGCTCCCTGGGGCTTCCATCTGCCAGAGCTTAGGGAGCTGCACTCCATGCAGCTTTGAGGAGTGCTTTGAGGGGTGGGCAGGGGAGCTCCAGGGGTCCCTTTGGTTCTGTGATTGGTTCTGAGAAGCGTCCGCTCTGCTGCGGAGAGATTTCACAGGGCTCATCACTGCAGCCATCTCAGGGCCCTCTGCAGGAAGGGGACGAGGGGGGGTCAGCTGCTGGGGGAGGTCTCTGCCAGCACAGAGATAAGGAGCGGGCAGCGGCCGCTGGGGACATCCTGCCATGCACTCCTGGGCTTAAGGAGCCCTTTGCTCCTTCCCATCCTCGGATGCTTGGGCTCTCAGGCGGCTTTGCCCACCTCACAGCAGTGGTGGCTGAGCTCAGGGCAGTTTCTTTGAGCTTCTCTGGGTTTGTAACTGCAGCTGCTAAGAGAGGAAAAAGCCAACAGGTGGTGATGATGGGGCAACCAGCATTGAGCAGCTTTAACAGCCCCTCCATGCCACGGAGACATCACCCCTCGTCCTGCTATGGGATGCTCAAGTTCCTGGTCCTTCTACGCAGCGTTGAATTCCCAGTCCTGCTATGGATGTTTGCCCACAGACCCCTCTGTGCCTGTGCCCAGGCTGCTTTCTGCCCCAGACCCGCAGGGCCTTGCCCACCAGCCCCATTGCTGCCCCATGAGGGTTCTGCCAGGTGTGCGTGCCCCACATGGAACCTCTGAGCCTGAGCTCCCTGAGTGTGAAAGAAAACCAGAGCGTGGATGAGGCTCCAACCCGACCCCGAGGAGGATTTCTGGGAGGGGAGGCACTTCACACCGCTGTTTGTTTTCCATTTCTGCAGACAATGTTGGATGTTTTTTTCTACAGACAAAACTGAACCAAACTTCTGAAGAAAAAAAGAAAGAAAAAAAAAAAGCTGGGTGGATCTTTTCTTTCTTTTCCCTTCCCTCTTTGCTTTTTAAAGCCATTAATGTGGTCAGAAGGAGACAACAGCGAAACTTTCTCTTTCGTGTTCTTGTTTTTCCTGCAGAGGTTCAGTGAATTCTTTTTTTACGGGGACCCAACTGCATCCCTGATGACCCTCTGAGTGCTGCAGACGTGCCGGTTCCTGGGCTCAGTGCATGGGGAGGTTTTTAGGGCTTTCTGCTCCACCAGAAGGACCCCCGCCTGCTGCAAGACAGCAGCACAAACCCACGGTTCAACCGCCAGCAGCAATCAAGTCATCTCTAAACCAGCACCACTCCACCCTTCCTGGGGCAGCAAAACACCTGCAGGGACGGATGGGTGGAGGTGGCACAGCGGTGGGGCTGGCAGTGCCCACCTGCCCGCCAGAGCCTGCCCCACAGATTGCTTTGTTGGGCTGTGACTGGGGGCTGGATGGGACAGGGGCAGCGGTCTGGGGGGTCTGGGGTTTGTCCCCAGGGTCTGGGTGATGGAGGGGGCAGCTGTGGGGCAGCTTTGAGCAAACTTTAGTCTTCATCTGCAGGAAAGAGATGAGAGATGCTGCAGGACGGGGTGTCCTTCTCCACCCCCCTGAATTTCAGAGAACGTCTGAACTGAAATAGCAGAGAGAGGCATCAAGATAAAGCTGGTGTCTGTGCAGATCGCGATGGGGAGATGGGGCAGAGAACAGGAACTCGGCCTGGAGGAGGGGGGCTGAGTGCCGTGTAGGGAGGACACCAAAGGGCTGTGTTAGTGCTGAGCAGTGGGGACCCACTGGGGTGACCTCAGTGTCCCTGGTCTCATCGGGCTGCGGGGGCAAAGAGCTCAGTGCCATCAGGTGCCTCCTTCCCACAGCTGCTCGGATGCCATTCGCTATTTGAGGAGCTGCTCCAGGCCCTCGCAGGGCGCATCCCTTCAGCCCTTGACCTTCATCTCCGCCTGCTCCATCCTCTGCCTCCCACAGCTGTTTGGCTCAGGCAAAGCCGAGCACTCGGCGGGGTTTGCGGGGCTCCCGCCGCCCCTTTGGGACTGAACTCTTTGCACCAAGGGCTGAGCGCACCACGCTCTGCCTTCCCCCTGCTTAGGGCTCATTCTTCCTGCTGATTTCCACTCCTTGAATCTCAGGGCCACCCGCTGACCTTATCAGCACGAGCTCCGCTAACGGTGAAGCCAAACTGACACCAGCAGCTGAAAGGACCAACGTGGAGCCCGGAGCTCCGCTTCCCACCAGAACCGCTTCTGTTGCGCCCCATTCCCTGCAGGAGGAAACATCCTTGGCATTTTCCATGCGCCCGCGCCGCGGTCCAGGAGAAATCCTCAGATCCCACAGCGGTGTGAGACGGCCCAGCTCTGCCCTAGGGACTTCTCCATGACTCCGGGTCAGCCTGCACTGAGAAAGGGGTTCAGCTGTGATCCTGATGCTCTTTCTTTGCAATGTTTGGGTGGGTCCATCCTGCAGAGATGTAATTGGTGATGTTGTAACTTCCCTTTTTTCTTTTTTTTTTTCTTCACGTTGGTAGGTAGCAGCCTCACTGCTTTCACCCTCCTCATTACCCACTGCACCGGGCCTCCGACGAGCAGCTGGGGAGCAGCGCTGGCTGCCGTGCCTCATCCTGGCAGCACGAGCCATGCCAGGTGAGTCCAAAACTCAACAACTGGGGCTGGGAACGGCGTGGTGCAAGAATGCCCCTTCAGGTGGGTTTTGCAGACGTAGGGAATAGATGAGTGACAGACAGCCCTGCGGTCAGGTTGGGGCTCTTGGCTCCAGGTCCCAGCACAGCCCCTTCAGCTGTGCGCCTCAGAATCCTGCACATGATGGAGGCAGTGGGAAGATGCTGACCTGCCTGCAGCAGGTGTCCGGGTGCAGGGTGCACACAGAGGGCTTGGAGCGTCTGGATCCCTGCAGCGGGGTGCAGCAGAGCCCTGGCTGCAGAGCAGCGGGCGCCTGGATTGGTGCACGGGGGGCTGCGTGTGGAGTTCTGTGGCTGGAGGTCCTCAGGAGGGGGAGAGCACAGAATTCCTCCTGGAGAAGGGTGGATCTGGGCACAGGTGTGCATGGGGCAGTGGGTGGAGGGGAGCTGCTCTGAGGGGTGAATGAATGCCACAGAAGCCCAGCAGTCGCTGGGGCACTCATGCCAGCACTCAAACCAACAGATCCCACCCCACGATTTCTCCTTATTGAGAAATGACGACAGCTGCCAGAAACCATGCCAGTCTTCTAGCTCACAACAGGAAACTTAATAAACAGGAAGACCCTGCTCGAGCGTGGCCTTACAAAACACCTCACCCGCCTCTCCCCTTGTTTTTGCAGCACTCTGGGGCTGGCAGATGGGGCTCTGACCCCCGTCTCTGCCCTGGACTCAGCACTGCCTCCAGCCCTCAGAGGCTCGGCTCTGCTCCAAACCTCACCTGAGCCCTCGGTGATCAGAATTCGGACGGCCCAGAATTTGGAGGGCTGAGCTGGATGCTGAATCGTTCCTTCTCCCTTTCTGCTCAATATCCCGAGCTCAGAATGGACCTCCTTGACAGGAAGGGCTCCTGCTTGCAGCTGGCCGCCATGCGGAACGTGAACATCATCCTGCAGCACTACAACTTCTCCGGCAAGCTGACCAACCGGCCTTCCCAGGATGAGGGCATGGGCCTCATCCGCACCATCTTCGTCATCGTCAGCTGTGCCATCATCCTGGAGAACCTGCTGGTGCTGCTGGCTGTGTTGCGCTGCCTGCGGGCACGCCGCTGGGTCTACTCCTGCATCGCCAGCATCACCGTCAGCGACCTGCTGGCCGGCATCGCCTACCTCTCCAACCTCTGCCTCTCAGGCAAGAAGACCTTCCAGCTGTCCCCTCAGCTCTGGTTCCTGCGGGAGGGCATCCTCTTCATCGCTCTGGCTGCCTCCACCTTCAGCTTGCTGGTGACGGCCATCGAGAGGTACAGCGCCATGGTGCGGCCGATCGCTGAGAACGAGGCCAGCAAGACGCTGCGCCTGCGCGGCCTCATCGTGTTCTGCTGGCTGCTGGCCTTCGTCATCGGGCTGCTCCCGCTGCTGGGATGGAACTGCCTCTGTGATTTCAGCACCTGCTCCACTCTCCTGCCCCTCTACTCCAAGAACTACATCCTCTTCTCTGTGGTCATGTTCAGCATCATCCTGCTGGGCATTATCGGCCTCTACATCTCCATCTTCCAGCTGGTCCAGGCCAGCTCGAGGCAAACCACCTCTCGGCACAGCCGCAAGCGCTCGCTCCGTCTGCTCAAGACGGTGCTGATGATCCTGGGCACCTTCATCATCTGCTGGAGCCCCCTCTTCGCCCTGATGCTGTTCGATGTGTTCTGTGAGACGCACAGCTGCATGCAGCTGCACAGCCTGGACTGGACCTTGGCTATGGCCATGCTCAACTCGGGCATAAACCCCATCATTTACTCACTGCGGAGCGTGGAGGTGCGCCGCGCTGTGTGCAGCCTGCTGTGCTGCTGCTGCATAAGGATCGGGCTCTGCAAGCCTGGGAACTGCCCGGTCATCACCGACATCAACTCGGGTTCATCCACTGAGAGCTCCCTGCGCTACCGGGAGAGCTTCCGCAGCCCCATAGCCCCGATGCCACGGCCCAGAGCACCTCTCTCCAGCAACTCCAGCATGATGAGCAATCTGCCCAGTCTCTGAGAGGCCAAAAGTGGCCCAGAGATCCCACTGGGACCTCAGAGTGCTGGGTGCAGCTGTCAGAACTGTGTCAGATGCTGTCCCACCCCCGCTGCTGACTGTGGCCAGGCTTTGAGCAGGAGATGGCATAGAAACGTGCTCCTGGAGGGCAGTGAGGGATACAGGCACAGGCTGGGACAGACGCTCTGCTCGATGGATGCTGTGCTGGGGTAGGACTGGGTGCTGCTCCATGTCTGCACATATACAGCCACTGTACCTGCTCTGGCGAGGGCATTTAGCCCCATGGTGCCCCATGGCACAGAGATGGCACTCCCCACTTGGACTTGTACGGGATATCAGCAGCAGAGAACTGAGGGTTGCAGGAAATTGGACCACCGCAGCCACGTCTGCACCCACTGCTGCCCAAGGCTCGGCGCCGCAGCCCCGGCCTGCGGGACAAAGCAGCAGGAGGGCTGCCGAGGTGCTGCAAGACCCCGGGCAGGAGCGGGGCGCTGAGATACACAGACACGGGAAAGGCGGCTCCAGGGGCGGGCAGAGCGCTGTGCTGTGTGAGCTGCGCAGGGCAATGCTCCTGGGAAGGGGCGTTCTGCAGAGCGGTGTTATGAAGGAGAACAGCATCCAATCACCCTCCATCGCCGTGCGGGAAGCCAAGGCCAGCCAGGCCCTGCGGAGAAGCTTAAAACCTTACAATAAAATCATCGGGCAGGAAGCCCGCCTTTGGTGCGCTTTTATTCCGTCTCGGGCGCGAGGCAGCTCGGATCCCGCAGGAGGAGGTGCAGTGCCGCCCCCTGCGGCAGCCGCTAGGGCACGGAGCCGGAGATGGGCCCGCACGGTGCCCGCGATCCCCGCAGGGCCAGAGGGACCCGGTGCCTGCTCCCCTACCGGAAGTGCCCGCTCCCAGTAGTCGCTCCACTACCGGAAGTGCCTGATCCCAGTGCCCGTTCCACTACCGGAAGTGTCCGATGCACTACCGGAAATGGTTCTGCCCCCTGCAGGCAGGCCGCAAGCTGCTGCGACTACGGCTCCCAGCATCCTTTGCGCCCGGGCCGGAACTACAATTCCCAGCAGGTCCCGGGGGGCGGTGTGTGATTACATCACGCGCCTCGCGTCACGTCGCGCCGTGCCGTGCGTGCCGGTGGTGCAGGCCGCAGCGGCGGGTCGGGGCCGCGGCGATGCTGGAGGAGGCGGGCGAGGTGTTGGAGTCGGTGCTGAAGGCCTCGTGCCTGCCGCTCAGCTTCCTGCTCTTCGTCCCCGCCGTGCTGCTGCTCCTGGGTCCGCCGCCCGCCGCTGAGGCCGCCCACGAGTTCACGGTGTACCGCATGCAGCAGTACGAGCTGGGCGGGCAGCCCTACGGTGAGAGACGGCAGCGGGGCTCGGGCGGGCACCGGCGGGGGGAAATTCGGCCCCGCGGTGGGGCACGGAGAGGCCGTGGGGAGCACCGGGCGCAGTGGTGCCGGGAGGGCAGCCGGGGCCCGCCGGGCTGAGCGGAGCTGCTCGGCCCCGGTGTGAGCAGGGGATGCGGGGAGCGCCGCGCCGTGACCTCCGGGCGGCCGCGGAGCCGTGTGGGCTGAGCGCTGCTGCGCGGCACAGAGCCCGGCTGCAGCCATCTTGCGTGTCGGCCGGGAGCTCCGTTGTGTCCCGCTGCCCTTGGCCGCTCTGCTCGCAGGTGATCCGTCACTGTTCGGTTCACAGAATCGCAGAATGGCCGGGGTTGGAAGGGACCCCAAGGGTCGTGAATCTCCAACCCCCTGCAGGGCCACCAACCTCCCCATTTCACAGCAGCCCAGGCTGCCCAGGGCCCCATCCAACCCGGCCTTGAACACCTCCAGGGATGGACGGGGCATCACAGCCTCTCTGGGCAGCTGTTCAGCCCCTCCCCGCTCTCACAGCACAGAACTTCCCCTGACATCCAACCTCCACCTGCCCTCCCTCAATTCAAACCATTTCCCCTCATCCTGCTGCCATCTCCCCTTGCACAGAGTTGATTCCCCTCCTGTTTGCAGGCTCCCTTCAGGCACTGCAGGCTGCACTGAGGTCACCCCCAGCCTTCTTTTCTCCATGCTGAACAAGCCCAGCTCCCTCAGCCTGTCTTTGCAGGAGGTGCTGCAGCCCCTGATCATCTTTGTGGCTCTCCTCTGAACCTCTCCAACAGCTCCCTGTCTTTCTTGTACTTTCTTGTACACTCCTCAATTCACAAAATCACAGAATGGCCCGGGTTGGAATGGACCTCAAGGATCACAAATCTCCAACCCCCCGCCACAGGCAGGGCCATCAACCTCCACATTCAGTGCCAGCCCAGGCTGCCCAGGGCCCCATCCAGCCTGGCCTTGTGAGAGGCCTCCTTTTATAGCTCTTCCTTGCCTTACCGATGGCCTCCAGTTCCTGTGCTCAGCTCCAGGCAGGCTGCAGATTGTGCAACAGCTCTCCTCGGGGCAGAAACACAACCTGTGAATTGCTGGAGTGCTGTAACCTTCAGCCCCCACTTCCTCCTACTCCCTAACAGAGTCAATGTCATCTGAGTTTTCTGCAGTCATTTATCCCACAGCAGGATGTGTTCTGCCTGTGAGCAGCTCTGCCCTGCTGGCTTTCTGTGCTCTGAGTTTCAGGCTTTGTTAACAGCTGGAATTACAGGCTTGCGTCTTTTCTGTGCTGTCATAGAGATCGTCTGTGAATCTCTCTGGGCTCCGTAGGGTTAAGTGGTGCAAGTTCTGAAAGGGCAGCTGTCCCTGTGCACTTTGCGGATATGGCAGATGCTGCTGGTGGTTTCTGAGCACCTGAAGTTATTACTGGGCTCCTTCATCTCTGAGTGTGCCCACATTTTGAAACTGCTTTTGAGGACATCCCTGAATCACACTGCTGTGTTTGGACATCGTGGTTTGGGGGTGCTGGAGTGGTTATCCTCATTGAGGGGCAGGGATGGTGATAGGAGAAGGGAATGCCTTTAAACTGAGGCAGGGGAGGTTTAGGTTGGATACGAGGAGGAAGTTTTTCCCCCAGAGGTGGTGAGGCACTGGCACAGGTTGCCCAAGGAGGCTGTGGATGCCCCATCCCTGCAGGCATTCGAGGCCAGGCTGGATGTGGCTCTGGGCAGCCTGGGCTGCTGGTTGGCGACCTGCACACAGCAGGGGTTGGAACTGATGGGCAATTATGGGCCTTTGCAACCCAGGCCGTTCTAGGATTCTCTGATTCGTAACTCTGTTCGTCAGTTGTGCAGCACAGGAGCTCTGCACAAAGGCTTTAGTGTGGCTGACCTCCGTGTCTGGGAGCACAGCCCTCCCTGGTGCTATGCAGGAGAAGTGCAAGCCTTTTTTGTTTTTTGGCTTAGGCGCTGACCTTTGATGAGATCAATCTAGTGTTAGAGTTACATTAAGCTTTAAACTTAACCTTTAGCAGCTGTCCATTCTGGCATAGGCTGAGATGCTTTCTGGCGCACCCTGCTCCTCCCTTTGCTGCTTGTGGTTGACCATGATGAAGTTTTCATGGCAGGAGCCAGGGTTATGGAAGAATAAAGTGGGTTTGGAGCATTATAAATTGTGGGGTAGTTCTGAACATCTCTGATGTCACAAGGTATCCTTCTAGTCCTCTGTTCCTCAGTGCTGGAGCTGTTGGCAAGCCTCTGATTGCTGTTCTATCAAGGGCTGTACTTCTGCGTGGAGGATTTGATAAACTGAAGCGGAGAGCTTGTAACTTTCTTAGTTGCAGAAGCATCGCAGTGGGTGGACGAGCAAGAACAGACACAGCTAGACATGGCTCTGAAGTTCATCGGACTGTGACCAAGACTGTTTGGAGAAGGAGCTGAGCTCTAGCAAAGGGGGAATGGTGAAACTGCTTATTAACCCTCTCCCCCCTGTCCCTGCAGGCACCAGGAGCGCAGTGCTCAACACAGAAGCCCGCACTGTAGAAGCGGACGTCCTGAGCCGCCGCTGCGTCATGATGCGGCTGCTGGACTTCTCCTACGAGCAGTACCAGAAGGCTCTCCGCCAGTCAGCCGGTGCTGTGGTGATCATCCTGCCTCGGTCCATCTCTTCTGTCCCACAGGATGTTGTGAAGGTGAAAAGAAAACAAAGAACCCACCTCATTTCCTTTCTCTTCTGATGGGAGATGTACCTGAGAGGGATGAGGCTTGCGTTGCTGCAGGGCTGGAAGCACCTGCTGTAACACACTGCGAATCGCATTCACTTTTGGAAATTTGTCTTTCCCTCTCTGGTTTGTTTTCCCTTTCTTTTTCCTGTCCTCTTGCATGTTGAGCCTTTGCTAAGTTTGTGTCTCACTTAAATCCTCAGCAATTCATGGAGATAGAGCCAGAAATGCTCGCTATGGAAACCATTGTGCCAGTCTACTTTGCAGTGGAAGATGATGAGCTGCTGTCCATCTATGAACAGACACGGGCTGCTTCTGCATCTCAGGGCTCTGCCTCGGCTGCAGAGGGTGAGTTCTATGAGGGGGAGAAGGTGTAGAGAAAGACAGTCCTGATCCCAGCTCTGCGACTGCTCCGCTGCGCTGCGTGCGGCTCAGACCAGCGTTCTGTTGCCTTCCTTTTCATTCTGCCTTTCCTAAAGTTCTTGGAGATCTTGAACTCTCTTTGAGATCTGTGTTTAAGATAAAAACGCAAGTGAGAATAATAATTATTTACTGTATTTGCACGAGAGTGAGTTCCCAGCTTTATGCTGTTGCTAAAAAGATAGAAGGCAAGATTTATGTCACAACAGCATTGATGGTGTCAAGGGGCTGCAGTATGTTGAGAGAAGCTGAAGCTTTCTGTCTGAGCTCAGGTCAGCTCCGTGCTTCCATGTTCTCCGTTGTAACATTGCTGGCTTAGTGAGCTGCTGAACACGCTGAGCTTTAGATCTTCAGGGTCTTTTTTGTTTTAGCCAGTTTGAAATATGGGATTTCAGAACAGAATGGAAAAGCGCGGTCACCTGGATCCCAAGTCAGCACATAAACATAAGTGACAGCTGGGAGGGCAGAGTGGTTTGAAACTCGTGTCTCCAGTCAGCAAGGGGAATGGAGGGGTGAAACTGGCCCAGGTGTGGTGATCTCTCTTTGTTGTAGTTCTGCTTCACACCGCGACGGCCAATGGCTTCCAGATGGTGACCAGCGGGGCGCAGAGCAAAGCAATCCACGACTGGCTCATTCCCAGCGTGGAGGTGAGTTCCAGGCAGATTCTAGGTGGTGATGTTGATGGGATGCCTCCTCTGCGGGGATCTCATCAGCCATTTGCAGTAATGGGGGAAGTCGGGTCAGAATCCGAATTCCTCAGAATTGAGAGCACTTGGAGGCTGGTAGGTTTGTAGAAGTCGCGCTGTCTTTGTCCTGGCACACAGGGAGGGTTGCTGAGTGACATTTGTTTCCTTCTCTCCAGGGGAGGCTGACAGGGCTGGGTGGAGAAGACCTGCCCACTGTCGTGATAGTTGCCCACTACGATTCTTTTGGAGTGGCTCCAGTGAGTATTCTTTTTTTTTCCTGAACCCATCTGTACCTTTTTTCCTTTTGGCCTATGACCCCGTGTTTTCTTTTGCTCTCAAAGATCACAGTCAGTTCTAAGTGGAGCACAGAGATGTGTTTCCCTTGAAGGCTGTTCTGGAGCACAGGCATCACTGCTGTCGCTCTCTGTCCCGTTTGTCCTGCAGTGGCTGTCCCACGGCGCCGATTCCAATGGCAGCGGTGTCTCAGTGTTACTGGAACTAGCCAGGCTGTTTTCTCGGCTCTACACCTACAGACGTACCCATGCTGGGTAAGAAACTGCTCCGTCTTGGGTTGAATGTAGCTAAGATCAGGTAGGAAGGGCTTTTGCTCCAGACCTGTAGGATGTTAGAGTGTGCAAGCTGACTTTTAATTGCTTCCCCCTTGTGCTCCTTCTGAGTACAGCAGCTGTTAAGGGCCAAACTCCTTCCTTTGGTTTCATGGTGTAGATCTGCTCAACTGCAGGGACAAGTGGATGGAATTACTTAGAAACTGGATTCCATCCTCGAGCACTGGGAGCTCCTCTACCCCCATCTTGCCACTGCCTTCCTTTGTGGCACATAGGAAGCACTTGTTGACAAACAGTTTGTATCAGGTGCTAAGCGATGTGGTTTCAGCTCACATCTGAGCACAGTTGTTCTGGAATACAGTCAATTAACCATGGAGTGTAGTGTGCTAATTAATACCTCTCTGTTTTCTTTGATGGGCAGGTATAACTTACTATTCTTTGCATCTGGAGGTGGCAAGTTTAATTATCAAGGAACCAAGAGGTGGCTGGAGGACAATTTGGACCACACTGGTGAGCTAAGGGCTATCACTCCAGCATGTCCTCTGGCAAGGATTCTGTTTGTGTCACTGCTAAGTCTGTTGTGTTATCTCCTTGTGTAGGCCTTTTTCTGGGGGGGTGGAAGTCCAGCACAAAGCACAGCATTAAAGGTTTGGGTTTTTCTCTTGCAGATTCCAGCCTGTTGCAGGACAACGTGGCGTTTGTTCTCTGCCTTGACACTCTGGGCCAAGGCAACAGCCTTCATCTTCATGTCTCAAAGCCTCCCAAGGAGGGGACCTTGCAGCACGCGTTTCTGAGAGAGCTGGAGATGGTAATGAAAATGGTTGGGTGGATGGGAACTTGGGGCTTAAGCTCAGGGAGCTGCAGAAGAAGGGGATGAAGACATGAAGAAAGGGTTTATCACTGAAATATTTTGTGTGTTGTTTCTGGTCGCTTGATTTGGAGTGCAGACATCCTCACACCGCAGTCCTGAGCAAAGCACGCTCGATCTGCTGAGTTTCCCGCAGTGCTTTGTTAGGACCTGTTGCTCGTAAAAAAGACCCGTGTGATTTCTGTGGTGGCACTAAAAGAGCATTTTGACAGCGTCTTACAGGCAGGAGCGCATTTACTACCTGCAGTATAAAAATACTGGCTCTGGCTGGGCTGAGCTGTGTGAGATGGGATGGCGCGGTGGAAGCGCGGCGCCCCAAATGGTTTTGCTTTTCCCTCAGGTTGTTGCCAGCCAGTTCCCAGAGGTGAAGTTTTCCATGGTGCACAAGAAGATAAACCTGGCTGAAGACATGCTGGCATGGGAGCACGAACGCTTTGCGATCCGACGCTTGCCAGCTTTCACCATCTCCCATCTGGAGAGCCATCGGGACAGCCTGCGCAACAGCATCATGGACAGGAGGTGGGAGCTGTGGGTGAGACCAGCCCTCGAGCACAGGCCGGCCTCAGGGCTGCGAGCGTTGTGCTGGCAGCCGTGGGATGGGGAAGAAAATGTGGGCAGTTGGGCTCTGGGTGAAGTGCCCTGCTGGACGCAGGGAGAAGCTGGGCTCTGGCAGAGCCGATCCATGACGAGCGAATGATCCTCCGTCTTGCTTTAGGTCACAAGTGGACACGAAGGCACTGACCAGGAATACCAGGATCATTGCTGAGGCTTTGACGAGGGTCATCTACAACCTAACAGAGAAGGTAAGAGCTGCCCATCCTGCGCTGCTCGCCAGCCTTTCCTGCTCACCCGAGCTTGCTCCTGGCAGCAGCCTGTCTTTTCCCTTGCAGGGAGCACCTGCAGATCTGCAGATCTTCACGGATCAGATGGTAAGCACAGCGTGTTTTTGTAACCAGAGGAGGGGAAGGGATTGGGAGCCTGGGAGAGTTCTGATTTCAGTGTGTGTAGCTGACTCTGTTTCTCTGGTGGTGTTTTCCCACAGCAGATCCAGGAGGAGCAGCTAGAATCAGTGATGGACTGGCTGAGCAGTCAGCCCAGGGCTGCTCAGCTGATTGACAAAGACAGCACCTTTCTCAGCACCTTAGAATATTACATGGGTCGCTACCTGAAAGATGTCAAACAGCATCATGTGAAGGCAGACAAACGGTAAGGAGAGAGGTGAAAAAACCAGCCAGGGCGTGCAGGCTGCCTTCTCCCTCTGCTCAGTCTTGACTCTGAGCTGGAACCTTTGCGGGTTCTTGATGGGTGGCTGGAAGTGACAGCTCTTTTTCTGTCCTCACGTCGGTTTTGGCTCATGCTGCGTTCTCCCAGAGATAACTCTTAATCATTTACAGAGCAAAAAGCCTCAGCAATTTGCTCCACCTCAAGAGCTTGTTTATCCCCCGCTTTGATTCCACCCTTCCCTCTCTGAATGCTGCTTCTCTCAGCAAAAAACCCCCCTAGAAAACTTCCATTTAATTGCCAAGAGGCAGCTTTCCTTCCTGTCTGGCCTGCTTAGCTTAGAAGCAGCTTCGTGAGTCCAGCAGGGCGTTGTCTGCGTGCCTTGTGGCTGAACGTTGTGTTCAGAATTGCACCATTGGGCTCCTACCTATAGAAAGGCTTGACAACTGGAATAAGTTCAGAACAGTCACCTGAGGTGGTCGCACTGCCTGGCAGGATTGACTTCTTGGGAGGAGAGATTTGGGCTGCTCTGACTGCACTGTCCAGAAATTCAGTCATCCTGAAGAATTTCTGCTTTCCACAGGGATCCGGAGTTTGTCTTCTATGACCAGCTGAAGCAGGTGATGAATGCATACAGGTACGGCCCTCAGGTGTGCTCAGCTGCTGCCTGTCTCTGTAGCAGTGCCAGATGTCGCAGTTCCACAACTTCTTTTTTCTTGTTGCAGGGTCAAGCCAGCAATCTTTGACCTGCTCCTGGCCGTCTGTATAGCAGCCTACCTTGGTGTTGCCTACATTGCAGTGCAGGTAGGAGAA
This sequence comes from Tympanuchus pallidicinctus, assembly GCF_026119805.1. Taxonomy (NCBI): domain Eukaryota; kingdom Metazoa; phylum Chordata; class Aves; order Galliformes; family Phasianidae; genus Tympanuchus; species Tympanuchus pallidicinctus. The sequence continues at coordinate 67,722 of NW_026294765.1, forward strand.
AAGCAGGAAACAAACTTCTTATTTTCCTCGTAAATCACATTAGCTGCAAGAAGTGGTGCTTATGCAGCCCCAGTGCCAAATTTGGGAGAATAATGCCATCCCACTCTGAGACAAGTAATCCAGAACGGCTGGCTCTTCTGCTGTTGATGTTTCAGGCTGTGCTAAGGACAATCCCTTCCCACTCCTGCTGTTTTCTTTCCCAGTGCAAAACTACTTGGTGTTTGTTTGCTGTCACGAATTATTTGATCTTGTTCTGTCCGTCGGACATCTCAGTAGCTTTACTGGCTCAGAATGCAGTTAAAGACTTCAGTGAGCCTCTAAGGCATTTGAAGCAGCGAACATCTTTACCAAGCGTTTGCATCTTCACAGTAGCAGTGATGCAGGTCTGCACAGAATTTCTGTAAGCTGCTGTTTTCTGTGCAGCCCCAGTTAACTGGCACCACTGGATCCTAATTGACCGAATCCCACGCAGTCCTGAGGCTGTTGGTGATCCGGGCAAGGTGCTGCATTTGTACGTTAGTGCTGTTTTAAGCCTTTGAGTAAATTTTCTCCTTGTGTAGGGCAGTTTTTTTAGTAGAACTTGCAAGCACTTACAGGTACTCGTTTTTCTTCTGCTTCCAGAACTTCGGTCTCCTTTACAGGATGATACAGAGATTATCCCATAAAACCAAGCAGCAGTGAAGCGACAGGTCGTCCTGTGTACAGCAGCACTGAGCCATCGGTGAGCCCAGGAACCTCCTGCCTTCCGTTGAATCCTGCTGCTTCTCTTCCTCTCTCTCCTCTTTGCTATCCTAGAGAGGAGAGGAAGGCAGAAAGACAACAAAATTTCAACTCCTATGCACCTTTTTAGGCGCTTCCCTTCCCCTCACTTGCACCAGGTTTGTTTTCCTTTGCTTTTTTTTTTCGCGAGGGAAAAGCTCAGAGACTTCGTAGCTCCTGCAAGTTGTTTAAACACTGAACAGCTGACGCTGAGCAGCTTCTGTGAGTGTAAACCCGAGTCCTGCACCTTCGTGGGCATTTGTGCCATACAGCCAACTCGGAAGCTGAAACTACAGAGCAGATGTTTAATCTCTGCCCAGCAAACCAAGGACTCAGAGCACTTGCTTCGAAGAAAATGTGCACACGCAAATTAAAGAGAGTACTGTTAGCATGTTTTCTGATGGTACCTCTTCTTAAGTTTACTGCCTGGCTTTAGGGAGGTGTGCTGAGCAAGCAGTGTGTCTAGCAAGCATCTTTATGCAATTTGTTCAGACAGTGCAATAACTCATTCCCTTTTCTTGGAGGTACACTGTAAACAGTCTTGACTGTTATGGAGGGGATGAAGAAAGCTTGTTAAAACGGGTTCCTGCAGGAGGGTTCTTACCGGGACGCGCCGTCCTGCCCCTGTTGGAGGATGCGTTCTGCTTTGTACTTGATTTCTCTTCAAGTTTGTCCTTGCACAGATTGCTGCTGCCACTACGTGCTAAACTCTTGCTTGGTTTTTAAAGGCATCCTGCAGTCTCAAACGTTGCAGGATCACGTTCTGGGCTGTTTCGTGTATTTAGGCATTAATGGCAAGAACAGCCCTGCTCCTGCTGAGCTCTGGCCGATCTTCGTTCCTCAGTTTGCGCTTTCAGATGGGTTCTGGATTTTGGGGCTGTATTTGTGTCCATGTGCATCTCAGGGTCTCATTTTATGTTTTTCAGCTCTGTTATTTCTGAAAACGCCGTTCTCGACCTGCATGTGTAACGAAATTCCCCAGGTGCTCCCTGCTGCCTCCCTTCGCACTCCACCCCCAGTGCGTAAGAAGGGAGGCGAGACTCTTGGCCATTAAAAAACAAGCCAAGAAACAACAAAAAAACCCCACAATCTGTGTTATGATTGTTGTTTTAAACACGGCTGATTGGAGAATTGTAACTATGAGAGTGCATCTCGGAGCTCCCTGTTATCCTTAGCAATCCTCCCTTTTAGCTCTCTCCGCCTGGAAGTGTTGCAGCCATTGCTCTGGCATTGCCATCATCTGAAGTTTAAGCCTTTCTTGCATGCCACCACCACAGAGGAGGACGTTTCCTATTTCTGGAGAGCTGGCTGCTTTTTCAGGGCAGTGCTGTGCTCTCTTTACCCCCGGGTTCTGAATATATGACGATTTTTGACCACAAGCCCTATAGGCTAGTTGTAGTTCTAGAGGGGAAAGGGATTGAATTCTGCTGTCCTGCCACTCAAAAATGTCTTTCTGAGTCCATCCTTTATTTTTTGTGCTGTATACATTGAGGTATTTTCTCAGGCAACGATGACTGCATTAAAAAAAAAACCAAAACCAAACAAACTAGAAAACCCCTACTTTAAATAAAAGCAGCACTTGTTACAGAGGATGAAAAGCTCTTACGGGTTTGAACGATGGTGTCCTTTTTGTTTTGTATGCAAGGAATTCAGCTTTGCCTCCTTATCTGCATCTCAGCTGCTCTACGCTCACTCCTTAGAAAAGGTTTTTTGATGGCCGCTGTCTGCGTCCTTTGGATGGGGACCAACGCACGTATTTCCATCCATCTCGGTTGTTTTTGCTGGTTCTCCCCCCTTGGCTTTGCCCCATAATGCGTGCTTTCTGCTATATTGAACGTGTAGCAATTTGTTCTTTAAAGGTTCTTTTCTTTTCCAGGAGAGCATGCTATGTCTGTGGCTCCTTGTCATATCAGCAGGTGGCATGGCACCGAGCGCTCCTGAAATATCATCCCTACGGGAAAACTTGCCTTTTCTTTTTCTTTTTTTTTCTCGGAGTTCCTGTTTGAAATATGTCTCTCTGTATGCACGAAGTGTTTGTGACAGGCCTCTGCCAAATGAATGTATAATGACTTCAGAAATTGGTTGCTGGAAGATGGGCTGTGGTTGTTTTCCACTGCACTTGGATATCGCACATACTGCGTGCTGGGAGGGTGCGCAGCTGGGCTGGGAGATGCAGGAGGTGCACAGAACAGCACCTGAGTGCCTGGAGGCAGCACCAGAGCTCTCCAGCTGCAGCCCAGCCTTTATGTCTGTTACCCACGGACGGGGCACGTTTCACTCCATGTTACTTAAGCAGGCTTAATGGAACCGCAGTACAAAATAGGAAAGTCAGAATTACCAGCAATCGTCCTTCAGCTTCACTTGGGGAACATAAAAATTGGCAAGAGAGAGAAGGACAGGCCCAAAGCGTTCCTCTGTGCGTTGGAGACTCTCAGCTTCCGCTTTTCCAGCTCTGTCCTGGTCGAGGTTATAGCGTTAAAGCAAACACTTCAGTTCCTCGTGGTCTCAACTATAAAGTAATGCTCCTGACGCAGTGCCAGAAGGAGCTGGCTGAAAACAAGATGAGTAAAGATGAAGGAGGAAAGTTCACACGTCCCCAGGGGCAGTTGGGAATAGTGCACTGTTCTGTGCTTGACCATCACTTGTCCCAGCATCTAATTGGTCCATCTAGCTGCCTGCCATAGAAAGTCGTTTTTACTACAGATAAGGGTTTATGCTTCTGATCAAAGTTTGCTTGTAGCGAAGCCCTATATAGTTAAATTCCAACTTGCAGCTGGAACAGCGACCATCCTGGGAGTGAGCTTAGTGCCAGCGTTGCCACGTTTCCTGGGGGGAGATGACAGGGCAGCATGGAAATGTCCCCTCCTGTTCTGCCACGTTTTGAAGTGACAAGTGAATGGGTGCTGATTCATACTGCAGCACATCTGATGAATCTCACTGCCCGCGTGACACACAGCAGCAGCAACCCGACGGCTGTTGTGCTAAAATAAAGGTTCTCCACAACGTTGCAGAAGAGCTCTTGTAGCAGATTCTCGTGCTCTTGTTTTGTCCTGGCCTTTAATTGGGAGTTTGCCTGGCCTGGAAGGAAGGAGCATGACGAGCACATGCCCATGTATGTGCAAGAAGCCAGCAGTTACGCTTGTAGCCAAAAAAGCAGAACTTTGCCTGTTGTCCTGGTGCTGTCAGAGATCACAACGTGCAGATATCTGTGTTTCCAACACTGATTGGACTCTTTCTGTCCATTCCCCACCCCGGGCACTGGGGGTTACATGGGATTAGTTCAGGCTTTGTAACTTGTCTCCCAAATAAGAGAGGTTTACCCTTGTGAAATAAGCACTACCATGCAGTATGACCAGCTGGAAGGAGTGACTGCGATCTGTTTCATCCTCTGAGGCCCCACAGAGCCCCAAACTGCTGCGGGCGTCGGGTTTGGGTTTGGCTTTGTTTTAAACCATGCTCATAACACACAAATCAACGTAAAGAGCTTCCCAGCACCTCGGGGTCAAGCTGGATTTGGTGTTCAGAGCCATTCAGCCCTGAGTGAACGATGTGAAGGGAGGAGGTTTGGCCTCGGTGTGCTGTGGGCTCATCTCTGGTTTGCTCCGTTCCCATTTGTAGCCATTGAACAATGTGATGTGGAACAGCTCGGGAGGACGAGTTGGTTTATCTGGTGTGGTTAACACAGCTGTTCGTATCCTAAGGAACAAATGTACGTCGAGTGAATATTGAGCAGCTGGCAGCAAAGACAATGCAGTCGATGAACGTGCTATATTTTTTTTGTTGTTTTCCCTGCTGATGTGACAGTATTTAATATTTTAACGTTTTCCATTTCCATGTTTGTTTGTCCCTTTGGAAAAATAAACTACGAGTGAGAAGGTTTGGTGGCGCGTTCATTGGGGAAGCGTTTACTGTGGAAGCTGAGATATCCCCCTTACATGGGGAGAAGTGCTCAGGACGGGCTCCATTCCTTCTGTAGAATGAAAAGTGAAGTAGTTGGATAGGAAAGGGCTGGGTTTACAGTCTGAGATGGGACCTGGCACGGCCAGCAGTGCGTGTCCCCATTTATTCGGTGGGAGCGCAGCCCCGCTCGCCTCACAGCCCTCAGCTTCCCTCAGGCTTCGCGCCTCCAGCCGCGAGATTGGCGGGAAGAGCAAGGGAGCCAGGGGATTGGCTGGAGGAGCAGAGGAGCCGCGCGATTGGTGGAGAGGCGGGATGGGGGCGGGGTTTGGCGCCTCGAGAAGGCGGGCGGGTCGTGGCTGTGGCTCTCGTCACATCTCTCAGGATGCCGAAGGCCGAGGAGCTGGCGGTGGCGAGCGGCCCGGGGAGCAGCTCGGAGGAAGAAGAGGAAGAGAAGGGAAAGGTAACCTCTGCGCTGGGGTTGCCAGGACGTGTCTGTTAGCTATGGTTTTTCGGAGTGAAAGTTGCCCTGTAGGAGGTGGGGGAGCCCTGTGAGCCCTGTGAGCCCTGTGAGCCCTGTGAGCCCTGTGAGCCCTGTGAGCCCTGTGAGCCCTGTGAGCAGTGGATGCTGTTAGTGAGCACAGGCACTGAAGGCTCAGGGAGAGGCCTGCAGCTTTTAGACCATGCTGTTGAAAATGGTGATCCCTCTCTCTCTAGAAAAGGAAGAAAGAAATGCCTTCGAAGTCAGAGAAACGGCCCAAAATGGAGGCCAAGCCTTCGAGAGTGGCAGCAAAGCGCCAGGGACGGGACAGTGAAGAAGAGGGCATGTTCCAGGTATGGAGGGCACAGCCCCCTTCCTCTTCGTGCTCCTCTTCATACCTTCCTTTCTTGGCACAGGTCTCCCCTTCGCCTCTTCTGTAGCTGAATTGGCTTCTTAGGATGCCTGCTGCTCCCCTGCTGCTCCTCTGGTGTTGTGAGCAACCCCGTGGGCTGCAGAGCAGCTCATTGTGGAGCAGAGCTCAATGCTGGCTCTGTGTTCCTGCAGATTGGGAAGCTGCGCTACGTCCGAGTGTCCTGCTTCAAGGGGAAGGTGCTGGTGGACATCAGGGAGTTCTACACGGATAAGGAGGGGGACATGAAACCGGGGAGAAAAGGTACTGCTGGCTTCTCTGGGTGGTGTCTGCAGGCTGTGCTGGGCTCTCCCAGCCTGCCTTTGGTTTTTCACTGATGGGTCACTATTCAGCTTAGACCTTTTGCTTTGAGACTTTAACAATGACTTGCCAGCTTGCCTTGAGGTTCACAGGCCCCAGACCGTTACGTTGCTCTTCTCTCCTGCCAGGCATGCTGTAGGGCTCACCAAAGATGCAGCTCCTGTGAGACAAATTGAGGAATGTTTTGATTCTTCCTATTGATTTTTGTGTTAAGGCAGATGAATTTCTTTGAGCTTGGTTTGCTCCATAACCACTAAGCACGGTTTTCCTTGCAGAAATTAATTTCCTTCAAGGAAGAGACTGCTATAAATTACTCAGAGGGTATTGCTTACCCTGGAAGTTGGGAGCAGAGCAATGAAACCTTTCTGTGCCCGTTGGGGTGGAGAGGGAAAGGAGCATTGTGGGCACCTTCCAGGCTGGAAAAAGCACACTTGCAACCGAAAACAGAACATCTGTTAGCTAGAATAGAAATCAGGAGGAAATGTTTTTCATTTAATTAATGCCTCTGCTGTTTTTTCTCAGGAGTTGTTGGCCCCTGATTTTTATCTAGAGAAATTAATAAAGCTCAGCCCTCATTCTTTAACAAAGCCATAAGGAACAAGTTGATAACGTTTAGCTGGACCCCACTCTGCAATTCCATGACTGTATTTGTTTCCTAAAGGAGAGGGAAGGGAAATGAAGACTTTATCTCTACTGGTCTTAAAAATAAAAAGCCAGCTCTTTTCTAGAGTTTAAGCTATAGTCGTGGTTTCTTGTTAGCAGCAGCTTTTCTAAATAGAGCTAGAGCTGGCATTTCCTTTGGGTGGTGGAAAGGACGGTTCTCTAACTGCTGGGTACAGCAAGGCTTTCCTAAAATCTCTTTCCAGCTCACGGAGGTGGGAATTTTCCCAAGGAACAGACTACAAGAGGTTGCAGAACTCCTTGAAAGGCAGCTTGATCTCCTGTTCTCACACAGTGCTTTTGTGATAGCACTGAGTACTTGCTGATATGGATGCTGAAGCACTGACACAATTGCTGTGCTCAGCAGGCTGCCCCTGTTTCTTTTCTGGGCTCAGGCTGCACCTTTTCCTTCTGTAACTCTTTCGAAGGAGCTGCTGTGGGATGCAGCTTGATGCTGACTGCTTGCTCCCAACGCCCTTTCTGCTGTTTCCAGGCATTGCTCTGTCTGCAGAACAGTGGAACCAGCTGAAGGAGATAATTCCTGAGATTGATGCTGCAGTCAAGAAATTCTGAGATGGAGGATGTTGGACGTCTTCAATCTGTTTGGTTCCCCTGGAGTGAGCTGAGAACGATGGGGCCAAGAAATCTCACCTGGCGCTTTTCCTTGGCCACGCGGGCTTTTCTGCACAGAGGTGGTGGTAATGAAAATGGAAATGTCTCTGACACTTGTAATGAGCACGTGGGACTCGAGCCGGTGTAAGGATTTCAGCCCTCCTGGTCTCAGGGAGACACGAGATCCATGCGAGCGAGGGAGCCGAGCAGCTCTGAGTGCTTGGGAGGACACAGCTGCAGCCTGGCTTTCCAGGGGGCACGGCTGCCAGTCTGCAGCTTTGGCTGCTCTGCATCTTTTCTGTCCTCCACTTGGTTGAGTGCTGAGTGAGATGGCTTGTATACCTCAAGCCATCGTCTTTTCTATCTTTTCCACTTGCCGTTCTGGGTATTTCAAGTATTCTCTGCGTTGTTGGGATTCCTTTCATTTTATTTTTTTTTATTCATGGAGTGAAGGAAGCTGTTACACTTCAGAGAATGGTTGGTTTGTAGAGGGTGAACACACACAATAAATGCATTGGCATTACAAAGAGTTGCCAGCCTGTGAAATACTGCACTTCAGCTCCTAGTTTCAGGTGTCTGCAGGTTGCAGTTCTCCTTTCAGGAGTGCTCTGTCCTGTTTGTTCTCACACATTCCCAATACTCCTGTGTAGAAGCAGTCAGACAGCAGCCTGCTCCAGGCTGTGGGGAGGAAGAATGGCAATCATTCAAAGGAACTTTGGAGGCTTATTAAAGAGGGAAATTAAAAGCCTAAGATGGCAAGCTATGGGAAGAATAGAGAGAGAGGGTATTTTCTGCTTGGGCTCCAAATGCTTCACACTCCAGGATCAGCTGCAGCAAGCACAGCCCTCCTCAGCAAGACTTCAACAGACTTTGCAGCAGCCTGCGTCTTCTGTCTATTTTGGGTTCTCTCCTTGCCCTGGTTTCCATAGTATCCAAGTGCTTCCTGCTCTTAAATATATCCCTGTGACACTTGCAACACCTTGGTGGAGTAGGAGGTACTGGAGCCGTTGTTCTGTAGAGGTGCTGGGCTGTGACAGCGCGGGGCTGAGTGCAGGATGTGGGGCGGAGCTGTGAATGGAAAGTAGGCTTTCCTAAAGGCTGAGTTCCGAGCTGCCGTCACTTCCAGTAGGGATAGCAGGAGGGCGTGAGGGGGGGAAAACCATCAAACCATCTCAACTGAGTGAAGGGCTCAGGGGTGTGAGGGTGGGCAGCTCAGTGACTGCTGCCTTCCCCCTCGTCCTGTGCTCACACAGCAAAGTGCCGCGGCCCTCTGGCCGCTGAGAGCCTGGGTGTGCTGCTGTGCTGTGTCACACAGCCGGGCTGCTCGCGCTGCTCTTGGAAGTGAAGCAGTCCTTGGGCTGAGAGCTCTTGGCTGCGTGTGACTGTGAAGAGGTTGTGCTGCTGCTCACCTCGGGTCATCCGACAGCGAGTGCAGGGCTGTCTGTCCTGATGGCCGTTCCTCAGTACAAAGATGAAGCTTTGTGTGTGGGCAGGGCTGCAATTACTGCTGTCCAAGCCCCTCTCCTGCTTCCTTGGCAGAAAAGCTCTGCTGGTTATGAAGGCTTGCTGGGTGCTCCTGTGTGTGCCAAAGGCATGAACCCGTGGTGCTGGGAAGGCTCGGTGGTTCTGTCCCAGCCCTGGGGAATCAGATGGAAGGTTGTAAAGCAGCCATTTCCATCCACGATGCCCAGTCGGGAGCAGAGCTGAGGGGAAGCAGAGGCCAATCTTATGAAAGCAGCTGCTTCTCGAGGGGCAGAACTGGGGGCTGGTTGGCGCTTCAGTGTCACCCCGATGTAGCAGAGATGGGAGCAGCCCAGGCCATCCAAAACGTGCTGCTTTTCCTCTGCTGCCTCACAGCATCCACCGCAGCCGGAGGAGCTGCTGGGACGGCAGCCCCCGTTGTCACATAGGGAGGCAGGTCTGAGCTCGGGGGCGGCGGCAGCCGCTCCGCTATGGCTGCGCCTCACCCGGCGCGGCCTGAGCGGGGTCTGCCGGGATCCGCAGCCGGAACGGAGCCGCGCCGCGCCGCTTCCTCCCCGAGCATCGCTCGGAGCGCCATCGCCCACCGCCGCCCCGCAGCGCCTCCGTAGCGCCGTGCGCCGCCAGGGGGCGCCATAGCGCGCTCCTTTGTGGCTGCGCGGCGGCGGCGCGGGCGGCGGGGCCGTTCCCAGGCGCGCTGCCTCCCCCGTCCGCCCGCAGCCGCGCCGGGCGCGGGGCATGGCCAGACTCCGCGAGGGCGAGGCGAGGAGGCAGCCGCAGCCGCCGCCGCTCCCGCCCGCGCCGCAGCCCCCGCCGCCGCGCCGAGCCTCCCCCATGAGCAGCAGCGGCGGCGCGGAGCCCCCCGCGCAGCCCGACAGCATGAAGGACCTGGATGCCATCAAGCTCTTCGTGGGGCAGATCCCGCGCAACCTGGAGGAGAAGGACCTCAAGCCGCTCTTCGAGCAGTTCGGCAAGATCTACGAGCTCACCGTGCTCAAGGACCGCTACACCGGCATGCACAAGGGTGAGGGGTCCCCCGGCACGCGGCGGGGCACGGCCTGCTGGCGGGGGCGGCTCCTCGTGGGTCCTGCGGGGCCACCCCACGCGCGACCACCGCGTTCCGCAGCCGACCCCCCCATTATGTTCCGCTTCCTCCCTTCCTCCCCCCCACCTCAGGTGAGGGTCGGCACCCCCGAACCGCCGCCGAGGGGCGGGGATGGGGTCGGCGCCGAGAGATGGGCCACACCGGGTCGCGCTGCGGCTCCGCGGCTGCCCCCGCTGGGAGCCGGGCCGGTGCTGTGACAAAGGGCCGGTGTGCGGCTGGCCGTGTGCGGGTCACGGCCCGTGGTGGGCAGGTCGCGGCCGGAGGCGAGGGGTCGGGAATCCCGCGGTACAGAGCAGCGTTTTTCCCTGTGCTCTCAGCCGTCCCTGGCTGCGATACAGCAGTGCCACGGTAAAGTCTGCGTAACAAAGAATATTAGCGGTCGGTGTGCTGTTTACCGCGGCCTTTAGGAGAGATGAGAGGGGCCTTCTGGAGTGCCGGATCGCCGAAAGACCTTCAGTAGATGCAAAAAAAAAAAAAAAAAGAAAGTTCGGGGGGGCTTGTTTAGCTACAGTTGTTGTGTTTGAAAGCCGTGTTTTGAATAGCCGTCGTGTTCTGCATGTCAGCTCCCTCTGTGGAGCCGTTCCAGCTCACTCTTAGCAGGTGTTTAGGATCTTACAATCACCACCGCTCAGGCACTGAGTGGGAATGCACAGAGCCCATTTGCTGTGCCGTTTGATGTAGTGATCTCAGCACCACTCCCTGGCACGCTCAGATGGAACCTGCAGGGAACCCACAGTAAGTACCCTTAAAGCTGTCAGAGCTCAGCCCTCGGAGCTGAGATGCTTTGTGATGGAAGGAGTGTGAGTCGCATCCAGCCCTGATGCCTTTGGTTTCTTCTTGTGGAGAACACTTAAAAAAGCCAGCAAGCCCAGTGCTTCTGGACTGAACAGAGAGGGGAAGGGATGCGGAAAGAGAAGTTTATTTCCAAGCAAAAGGTCTAATTTAACCCCGGTGGAAAAATAGAAAAGTTCCTCATTGAAGCCTAACAGAGTTGGGCTGGCTTGGATTTAGCTGAAGGTGTAAATGTGACTTAGAACCAAGATGGGTTTGTGTGTGTGTGCACGGGGAGCCCAAACCTGTGACCATCTGATGGTAAGCAGTGAGCTTTCAAGGCTGGAGGGAGGAGAATGGACCCAAGGCATGAGGTGAAGGCACATTTCCTTGCAGTTGGCTTACTGAATATGGACTGTGTGGTCTGTGGTTATTTATGCTTCTGGAGCCAGATTCTAGAGATTCTATTAGATAAGGGAGTGAAGAAATCAAATACGTAATCTAGGCGTCCCTGGTCCCAGTGTTCCCCTCCCATCCCACTGGGTCTGGCTGTGTTGGTGCAGGAGCTGCTCTGCTCCCTGTGTTACCAGCAGGGTGTTGGCAGTGGCACCAGGCAGGGCTTTGCTTCCCCAGGGCCGTGGAAGGCTTTGGCAGATCCTGTGCACCAATCCCTGCACCGTACAGAAACCATCATCATCCTTGGTAGGTTGAAGTATTTTCTCTCCCCGTGTTCCCAGATCCAACTGACGGCTCGCAGGCATCTTCCATCTGCTTTTTCCTTCTCCAAAATGAGGAGAAGCACTCATCTGAGAGGCCAGCACTGCTGGCAAAGACCATCAGCTTTTCTTGCAGCCCTTTGCACCTTGACACCAGGAGCCGAGCAGCTCCTTCTGCTTCCAGGGTGGACGGAAAGGTGGAAAAATAAGGTGCTCTTTGTGCCCAGCCAGGGGCAGTAAGCTGGGAGTTGGGCTGTGGAGTCCAAGAACCAAACCCTGGGGGCTGTTCTTCACCTGTGCTGAGAGCTGGGGAATTTGGTGGAGGTAGAGGAGGCGGATGGAGACATGAGCTCAGTTACCACACGGTTTTGGTAGAGCCTGTTTATTTATGGTCTCAGTAACCTGGCTACTGGCAGTTGGTACTGTTCCAATTCCCTGATATTATTTATGAGGCAGTGTTTCTATTTGTGTTAATCACAGGTACATTTGCATGTTAATGGCGGTGTTTTCCTTAATGCTAATGTCTTTACAGAAAGAGCAGGGAGCTGTTTATTAGAGCAGGCTCTTGGAATGGGTCACAGGGCTCTGAGCAGGGAGAATGGAGAAGAAAATGCTGTCCCCAGTTTCCAGGATTGGGCATAAAGCAAGGAGTGCTCTCATAGATGGATTTCCTAGCAACGTCCATTGGAGAGGAAGCAGGGAAGCTGTACTGTGAGATACGGAGCTCAGCTGCTGGGGAATGGCATCGCAAGAGCAGCCCCTCTCATGGGGCATCTGGAGACAGGTGAGTGACTTTTCCAAAGGGCAACAACAGCCTCATCCTCCTGTGCCTCACCGGCAGCTGAGTTTTGACTCAGCTTCTGTAGGCTTGAAGATAAGCAGCCTGCTGACTCCGTGCTTCCCCTGCTGTAGTGTTTGACAGGATTTTAAATGGGAAGTTGAATCTGGCAGGCCCTCTCTTCTGCAAACTGACAGCCTTTTCTTACTCAAGGCCTTCGGCTGCCGATGTCTGGAGTAACATTCAGGATCTGAAGGGATTGAAATCCCACAGTCCACGTGTGGTTTGCAGGTAGAATCAGGCACGGCGTGTCTTCTTCTCGCTGCAGCGTCTTGCAAGTGGAACAAGGCTGGGTTCTGCTTGCAGGGAGCTGGAAACCCTCCTGCAGGCAGTGGGAGGTGGATGGGCAGGTAGCAGTTTGACGCAGCTCAGCCTACGCGTGGTTCTCAGAGAGCAGCACTCGCACAAGCTGTGCAGCCACCCCTGCAGTGAGCCAAGGGCCGTGCAGCCCATTGCCTCTTAGAAGCAAAGCCAAAACGTGACGAAAATGCGAGTTCTGTCCACTGAGGGGGCATCCAGCGCCGGGAGGTGTGAGACCACGCGTGGTCCCAAGGTGAAGCTGCAATTCGTGGGACAGGAATTAGTTTCAGTTTCAGACAGCAGGTAGGCGTATATCCATGCAACCTGTGGAGGGGGTTTCCTGCTAACTTCACCGTCCTGTTTGTTTCAATGCCCAGCCTCCCTGAATTCCTGCCCCCTGGCTGCTCTTGCTGTCTTCCTGTGCTGCAGACTGGCCTCTGAAAGCCAATGACTGGTCAAGTCCGTCCTCCCCTCCTGTTTATCTTTTTGCAAGGTTTAATGAACTAATTACTCATGGTCACACGCACAGGGGAGCTGAAGGAGAGCAGGTGCCAGAGGGTGGCAAAGCAAAGCAGTGCCATCAATAAATGCTCTCTCTGGAGGACAGAGTTGGCCTCCTGTGAGGTCTGTGTGCAGTAGCAGTGTGCCATCATTCCCCATCCCTGTGGACAACCTGTGCTGGGGTTTTCAGTTGGACGGCGTTTGGTTTCCTGAGAGCCCCAGGGCTCTTCAGCACCATCTCAGCAGGCACAACGCTGTGGGTGCTGGAAGTGTCCAGAATGCCATAAGCCTGCTGCCACTCACCTGAATCCATGGTCAGGCACTGCAATGGCTGCCCAGGGAGGTGGTGGAGTCGCCGTCCCTGGCAGTGTTCAAGAGGCACCTGGATGAGGAGCTACAAGATATGGTTTAGTAGCTTGTGGTGCTGATAGAAATGGGAGGGTGGTTGTTGCAGGTCGTTTCCAACCTTGCGATTCTGTGATCCTGTGTCTGCTGTTAGCTAAAGCAGGAAATGCAAAACGAGAGAGACGTGGGCCCCTCTGCACCCCTGTGGTTGCTTTCTCACTGCTGAGGGGATTAATGGGGAGAGAAGCACTCTGCTCTCGTCTTCTTTTCTGGGAGTCTCTGTAAGGCTCAGAGTTTTAGGAGGAACCCTAAACCTGCTTACCAAACCTGCTTACCAAAGCCATGGTAAGCAAGGTCCTGTCACAGTGTGGAATCTCTTTCTGCTTCCACGAGCTTCTGGTACTTCTGCAAGCTTCACTGGTGCTCTGCTTACTGGCTGCATCCTCAGGAGTAGCAAGAGATGATGTCTCTTCAGAGAGAAGGATGTTTTCCCCCAAGTATTTCTTTCCATTGACATTTCCATTAGTGCTTCTGGAAAACCCCTTCCTGCATTTCTGACCAGGGCTTTGACTTCTGCATCCCATCTCCAGCTCATCTGGCTGTGGGGGGACAGCAGTCGTGTTGTCCAAAGGTTGCAGCTGACCTTCTTTACTCCTTGCTCTTTGCAGCCTCCTGCATTTCTGCTGCTTAGAAGCAAACGTGAGCTTCTCAGGTACAACAGGTTGATGAGCAGGCTTTTGTTTGAGGTTAATGCAGACTGATGATCTCAGTATAGACGTTGTGTGATTTGTCCCAGCTCTGCAGAGCAGCAGACCATTGCAGTGGGTGGAAGCGGGCAGGAAAGCATCTGGGTTTGGAACTTTGAATCTGTGCGTGTCAGAAATGGGCTCTGTGGTTACATGAGTGCTTTTGAGGGGTGAGAGAAAGCAAAGGGATGAGAGAAAGCAAAGGGGTGCATCTCCCCCAAAGTGAGGCCGGCTGCCTTTGCTACCTGCATGTTTCCTGTCCCTGCTGTGCTTGTTAAATAAGCTGTGGATCCCACATCTGGCCTCGGTGCAGCATTCTTGGTATCCAACGTGTGCAGTAAGGAGCTTTAATTCTCTGTTAGAGGCATCCAGTCCTGTATGTGTGCTATTCATGGAGGGTGGTGGCTTTGTGTTGTTGTTGTTTTTTCTAGCAAGAGCTGTAAGGATGGCTATGATTTGCTCAGCTGCAGCAATTTCTGGGAGCCGGGATGGAAGAATAGCATAATCTGCTGCCATGGGTTGGGATTGTCTTGAGCAGCTGGCTTCCACATGGCCTGAAAACATTCTGAGAGCTCCATGCAGGCTTCGTCCTGTGCCCCCCATTGGATCCATGGGGCTCTGAAGTGGTTTTGGAGGCAGAAGATGAGGCTTTGGTTGGGCTGCACCGATGCATCTGCGAGCCCAGCACAGCTCTGGGCACGTTGGCATTCAGCGCCAGGCCGAAGGGACGCGTCTTGCTTCTGCTGAGGATGGGAAATGCTGCTGGGAAGAGGAGGGGGATGAGTGAGGGAGTCACACACGTCTGAGTCTGTTCTCCAGCCTCATCTGAAACAACTCAAGTGACAGAGCTCCAGGCACTTCCCCGGGGAGATCATTCCACAGTCTAATAAATTTCCCTCTGCCAGGACATGTTTCTTGATAATCAGCCAATTTTTCTTCCTTTGGTTAGTTTCGTGTGATCGTTCTGAGCATCAGAGCATCCAGAGATGATCCCTTTTCTTCCTGGAGGGACCACAATTCTTCCCCTCATCCCCGATTCCAGTTTTAGGCTAAGATGTTGGGTCAGACTTTGGCTGAGAACGTCAGGATCTGGCCTTTTCCTTATGCTTTACATCTCCCTTCCTCGGTCAGTGCTTGCAGAGTGCGTTGTGCTTTGCTGTTCCCCGTTTCCCCCATCATGGGTGGCAGTGTGGCACAGGAAGCCAAACCCGTCCTGCTGTGGCTTTCTAGGGCTCCATGGGGCTGGATCGTGATGCTTCTCAGGTTTTGCTTTTGCTTTGTCCATGGCTTGTTTTATTTTCTATCAATAGCCATATTGGTTCCTGCACCCTTCTGTTCTTTGTGGCTTGGGCTGTTTCTCCACAGGCAGTGCTACCCTGCTGTTTGCTCTCCTGTTGTTTCTCACTTTGCTCAACACCTATTTCACACTGATGCGATTCCCTGGGACCCTTTGCCATGGCTGAACAGACCTCAGATGAGACCTGCAGGGCCTTTAATGTTATTTCTTTGCCTTTTTCCCTAGAGACTGCAGTACCTCCAGATTTCATAACATTTGCTCCTTTAATTAGCAAACCTTCCACTCTCCCTCTGCTAATGAAGAAGTCAGGTCTCACACAAGGGCTGTCCTGGGCACTCCATCTTTAGCAGGACAGTTGGAGCACAGGTCTGCTGGCACAGGCCAGTATTTAGGTACCTTGGTCACCTGCTCTTACCAAAGAGAAATACTGTGTTGCTGTGCATCTGCAGTTGCACGTTTAACTTGATGCTTGCTGTGTCCCTGCAGGTTGTGCATTCCTCACGTACTGTGCCAGAGACTCTGCTATCAAGGCCCAGACAGCACTGCACGAACAGAAGACTTTGCCAGGGGTAAGTTCCAGCACACTGTGCACGGGTTGGCGAGCAGGAGGTTGCTGGGGAGGGAGCAGGGCTGTAAAAGTGGCCTGGGAAAGAGGAGCGCTCTTTGCCCAGCTGCTGCTCTTTGTCTGTCCTACCAAGGCTGCCCCACGTAACTCCAGCCATCCCTATTTCTGTGCTGTTCCTTGGTCTCAGTGGTGGGATGTGGCACCTCCAGCTGTGTGTTGCTGTCATTAGGGAGCTGTGCTGCTCTTGGGGTGACGTTTGTATCCTCGGCCTGCACTGCAGCCATGCTGGGAAGCTGACAGGAGTCACAACAGAAGGTACCAGATCCTTTTCTTCCAAGAGCACAGAACTTGCTGGTCCATCTGCTCCCAGTTCCAGCAGACTGTGGTGCCTGGGCACTTTGTTGGGTGGATCTGTGCTGATCTCCATCAGCTTCTCAGAGGAAGAAACCTACTTGGCACGTCCCATAGTTTGGAAAAGCAATGAGTTATATAGATGAAACCAATTCTGCTGCAGTAACTGTGGCTTGTCCCTCAGGTGAGACCTGCTGAGTTTACATCTGTGCAGAGAGCAAAGTGCAGTAGGGATCCTGAGCAGTCAGCTGTTTTGGGTCAGGTCCCTCATTGCAGGCAAGCCTCTGCTTCCTTGGGACCTGCTGGTGAGCTGGGAGTTTAGAATCAGTGCCATTCCTGCTTCTGTGCAGTGTGAGGGCTTTGACTGGGCAATTCCCTCGCTGTGCTGAGAGGGTTGAGCAAACGCACTGGAAAGATTCATTTGTAGTTGAGTAGGTGGAGGAGCTGGGTACTTGTAGACAGAAGCCCACAGGAGGCCCTGAGTGCTCAAGGCAGCAGGATAATTAATGTAAACCAGGGGACTCTGGAGAAGGGTTAGAAATTCTTAGCCATGATGTTTCCTCTTTAACCCATACAGGTCCAGTCTGCTCCCCTCCCAGCTCCCCTGAAGACCTTTACACACACACGTATTTTCCTGTTTGTGTATCTGTGCTCTCTTTTCCCGTGGGCTGGCATCAGAGGGCCAGGAAATGTGCCTCTCTCGATTGCCACTTGATAGAATCTTTACAGTTTCAGGTTATGTGAGGACAGCAGAGGGGCAGAGTGCAGACAGCCAGGTTCTCAGCTGCCATTGGAGTTAATTCTGTGTAATCTGCTGTGTGCAGTGGTCCCGGGCAGAGCAGGCAGACTGTAAGAAATAGCTGAAGGATGGAGGAGCAGCTGTGATGAGTCATGGTACAGCAGTGTGGCACAGCCACGGCCCTGCCCAGGGTTGCAGCACCCTGGCAGGTTGTTCCTGCGAGGCTCAGCGCGTTCGAAGCCATCTCAGTTTTGCTGCATGCCTGCATTGGGGATCTTCTGCATGGTCTGCTGTGTTTGTGCTGCCAGTGCTTAAAGCAGCAATGCAAAGCGCGTCCGTTTGGGGTGTGATGATCTAAATGTGATCATCTATTTTGTTAAGGGAGGTGTAAGAAAAAGCAGTGTGTGCTAGCGGAGTGCTTCCAAACATGTGAATCTTGAGACAGTTAATGAGCAGTGTGCTGTAATTAAGCTTCGGGATTAAGATACAGATGAACTGTGCAGTATGTGGAGCTGTCGATCTTCAGGCTGGCAGCTTATTGCTTTATCACACTGCATTCCTCTTTTGGGAATTCCTTCTGTGAACGAGAAGGCAGGAGGTCATTTGACCACTTCATTCATTTAGAGGTGGTCACTGCCAGAACGAAACGGCCTCTGTTCTGATTTGGGCAGAGCTGATCTTAGCGTGGACATGGGCTGCTCGACCTGAGGCAGCTTCCAGCCCCCTCTTCTTAACCTGGGTTGCCTGTTTCCATGGAGTATCACCCATCCCAGTTGGTCACAGAGAATATTCTGGAACTTAGACACAGGCAGGAGTGCTGGGTAAGTGATCGTTTCCCTGCTGTGGGAGCAAGGCTGTGACGTTTCTTCTGCATGCATTCACAGCTGGAACATCTCAGGAACTGTGGAAAAAGTTCTCACCAAAAATATGGTGAGGACCCTAACATAGGACAGAGAAGGGAACGTAGTGGACCACAGCTCTGGGATTTCAGTACGTGGGCTGTGGTCTGCATTTTTTGGTTCATTTTACCCATTTCATGTCTTATCAGAGAATGGCAGGCAGAAAGTTTAAGAGCACGTGGTGTTGGTGTGGGGTAACAAACTTTTATCTGAATTGCATGAGCAGGGGGCAGCACCTTCAGAGGCAGCAGAGACTGGAACAGGACACAGCATGGCTTTGTTGGCTGTGCTGCTCTTGCTGTTGTGTTGCAGAGCAGCTGGGGATGCCACAGGAAAGAAGTTCTCCCTTTGTTGGTCTCAGTGCAGCACAGACTGGTGGTTGATCTCAGACAAATGGCTCTCTTGGTCTGTGTGCTAATGGCAGGCTTAGGGAGGTGCTGTGAACCGGTTTCTTCTCGGTCCTCGTGCTGTGAGCATGCAGCTTGGCAGGTGATCTGGAGCAGGGCTGCTGCTTCTCTTCCCACATTGATCTCTGGGTTTGCTCTGCACCCACGTGTGCTACCTGTGCCCTGTGGCTTGGATGTGAGGGCTGCCAGCCCAAGGAACGCTGCCACGCTGCTCCAGCAGTGTCATGCCTGCAGCGTGGCTGTCCTGAGCTCTTAAATGGCTGCTGATTGCTGTCGGTTTTCTGCATAAATCAGCAGCAATCACCGTGGTCTCTGTTGGCTTTTATGGTGTTTCTGGCAAGTTCTCTCTTCTGGGGATGAAATCCTCTTTGCGCTGTGATTTTTATTTCGTCTGTTTATCTTTAAATAAGCGGCAGCTAAATGGAATCCAAGTGTTAAACCCAAAATAGCGCGTTTTGGACAGTGAGGTTCAGCATCTTTTTCTGAAAGCAGCCAGATTTTCAGTTCGCTCCCTTTTCCCAGGCGTTGGTGCAGTCGGGGTGCAAAGCAAGGAGGCTGTCAGCTGTGCACTGCGTTGCCTGCAGCTCGTGTTCAGAGGTACAGAACACCTGTGTTGTCATCAGAACCGCTGCCGGTCCAGTCTGGAATTAACAAGTGCTTGGATTCTCCCTTGGGAAAGGAATGATGGAGCTTCCTAGAACAGAGAGGTCAGGTCTGCGAGGTTTGAGGAAAGACAAGCAGCCCGTGGAGGCCGAGCAGAAGCAGATTCTTTGGATCTGAAATGCAGAGAGAAAACCAATTTCTCGTGCTCCTTCTTAAATCCATTGTCCTCTTCAGCTGCCAGCCAGCCTAGCAGCATTTCACCTCCTTGCTGCTCCCTGGCTCAGTGAGATGATATTATATCTCAATAACCCATGCCTTTGATTCGTGATTGTGCCTTCACTTTGCTGAGTTCTGAAAGGAACTGGAGAGGTTATTAATGACGCACAGTGATCACACACCAAGTTAAAGCCTCTTGCTAAGTGAAATTTGAGGGAAAAGCAGCCAGCTTTTCAGCGTTTCGCAGAAGCGCTTTGTGTTGCTTTTCATTTGCAGGGAGACAGTTGCAAATTACGTAAAATTGCTCCTGAAGAAGGGAAAGAAGAATGGAGGGAGAGAAGGGGAGGGAGGATTTTTTAAAAAGTAATTCTTCTGGCGAGATGCAGTTCCTGTTTTATTTCTACGCAGAACAAAGAAGGGCTGCTGAAAGGTAGGCGAGTAAGTGGCAGAAATTGGTATTGATCCAAGCTGGGAATATGGGCAGCTTGAGAGCAGCAGTGGGGGCACTAAAATGCAGGGAAAGAACTCATGGATACAGCGAGGGCTTGGGAATGCAGGGCCACAGGAATGGAAAATTACGGCCAGCAGCAGCACTAGAGCAGAGAGAGACTCTGGGAATGCACCAGAGGTTGAGATGCAGCAGCAGTAACTCACATGGCTGGGCATCAGGATTAATGCAGAGACACAGCAGTGAGTGGAGAGCATCCCTGTGGGCAGGCTGTGCCTGCGCCGCCAGGACGTGGGCTGCCTCAGGATCCACAGCACGTGGTGGTGTGAGGGAGCACGGGGCCTGAGAGGGGCTGGAGGTCACAGCACCTCATTCTGCCCTTTTGTCCAAGCAGTTGTGTGAAGCCAACGTGGAGCAGTATGTGTGAAGTGGTTTCTCTGTGTGAACGGGACAGGCATTGCAGCTGAGGTGCAGTGTGGGGTCTGAGCGTTGTTTGGGGGCTGATGTTCACTTGTTTGAGGTGGTCTTTGTGGTTTGAACCCTTGGGCAGAGCAGGGAGCCCCTGAGCAGGCAGCAGCACAGGTGCCCGTTCACTGCAGAGGTGAGTGCAGATGCTCATTCTATCCAAGATTTGGCTCAAGGGGCTGAGAACTAAGAGCAAGGCAAGGCAGCAGCCCTACGAAGTACACACCCTGAAGAGGCAGAGGGAGAGCAAGCTGCCAAGGCAAACATTGCTGCTTGCAGCCTACAGAGTTGGAAGGATAAAGAAATTAAAGATCAGCACCCACTCCTGCATGCTGTTCAAAAATACACATGCAGGTTCTGTCCTGTGCACAGGCACATCCCATCCATCCCTCCCATCCTCCAGACATCGCTGCCTTTTGCACAGCTGGGCTCTCACGGCTTGTAGCACAGAGCTATGGCTTTTGTCTCCCAGAGCTGGCGTATTTTCTGGCAAGCTCACCTAAGGTGAGGAGCATGTTCCTGTGTGTCTCCTCTGCTATCGGAGAAATGTTCCCAAGGTGAAGACCAAAGAAGAGGTAGGAACATTCTTTTGCTATAGGAGAGGTAGAGCACGGTGAGGGGAGAGAGGGCACTCTTGAATGAAGGTGTGTGGAGTCATGGGATGGCTTGGGTTGGAAGGCACCTGTAAGATCAAATAATTCCAGCCCACCTTCACAGGCAGGATTGCCAAGCACTAACGCAGGCACTGGACCAGGTTGTGCAGGGCCTCATCCAGCCTGGCCTCGAGCACCTCCAGGCACGGGGCATTCACATCTTGTCTGAGAAGTGGAGAAGTCCTGGAACAGGAAGCTCTGAGAAAGCAGGTTGAACCTTTCCCTTCTCATCCCATTCAGACGTTGCCTTCACCTCCCCTCTAAGGCCCACCTGCTGCTCCCTCACCCTCGGCAGCCAGGAGCAGCACCAGGCTCCTGTAGAATGTTTCAGAAAGCCCCCTGCCCTGCTGCTGGGCAGCGGTGCCTCTGGCAGAGCCCCCCAGGTGTGAAGGAAGGAGGTGCTGCCTGAAGATGAGGGGCAGGGGGCTCAGGAGCTGCTCCCTCAGCCCCTAAAATGGAGCCAAGCAGAATCCCACTGATTGAATCTGCCGGCCTGCTGCAATCCCAGTTACCTGAACATTTTGAACCCGTCAGCCAGTTGTTCACCCACTGAATTGTGTGTTGATGTAGCTGGATGCTGGGCATTTGGTATAGAAGCGTGCCGTGAGGAACTGCATTACAAGCTTTGCTGCAGTCTAAAACGATGACATTGACTGGTCAACAACATGGGTAACCTTGTCATAAAGCTAAATTAAGTCAGCTAAACAGATGAACCTGCCTCTTGAACCCCCTCTTGGCGACGACCAGTGACCACGTTGTCTTTCAAGTATTTCTCAGTAACTCCCAGAGTGGATCTCTGTAATTCTGTCAGGCACTGAATCGAGGCTGACAGACCTGCAATTACCAGGGTCTTCCTTCTTGAAAACTGGGACAAAGTTTGGCAGCTTCCACTTGACTGGAACCTCTTCAGATGCCCCAGACTGTTGAAAAATAATTGAGAGAGGTCTTGCAATGACACCAGGCAGCTCTTTGAGTACTGTGGGATGGATCCCATCAGGCCTTGTAGACTTGCATGCATCCATCTGGAGCAGCAAATCCTGCACAGGTTGGGAGTTGGCTGGGGGTTTGACATTCCCACAGGCACAGCCTTGCAGCTCAGAGCTCCAGGGGTCCCAGGACCATCACTGCTGTGTGTCAGCAATGTGCTGTTCTTATTTAACATCTGCCAGGCTGAGGTCACCCGTGAGGATAAGGGCAGCTGATCTGGGGGCATCTCTGAGTTTCTTACAGAATAATTCACCAGCGTCACCATCCTGGCTGGGTGCCTTTGGTAGGTTATGATTGATAACCCTGCCTTCCCTGCTGAAGAGATGCAGTTTTCTTCCTTTAGCTCCCAGGGATGCACTTGGTGCCCTAACACCTGTAGAAAAAAAGATGTGAAGCATTTGGCATCTCCCTTTTCTCACCTTAAAGCCCCTTTGGCACTGGGCTCAAATAACAAGAGGAGATCAGAGCAATGGGGAACATCATCCAGTGTCCTCTTTGGTGCTCTGAGACGTCAGGGAAGGAGCCCCATGAGAGCAGCCTGGCCGTGGATCCCAGGAGCCTGACCTGATGATGTGTGCCTGCCAAAGCCACGCACGTGGCAGGGCTGTCTGTGCTACACTGAGCTGACCTTCCTGCTGCTTGTCTGATGCTAACGCACAGTAATGGTGCTGTCACTTCTGCAGGGCTATCAAGACGATGCAAAGCCTTTGAGTCACAGCAATAAGCTTCTTGCCTTGCTCCCAGAGCAGTGCTAGCTGGAGGGGGGACAAGGAGAGCTGACTGTTAAGGGAGGAGGAGCACAGAGCAGTCAGTGCAGGTGTATCGTGGCCATGCTCTCCAGTGGCTGCTTGCTGAGTCCTGTGTGCACTCAGCTTTGGAAGGAAAGGGGAGGGAGCTCCTCTGCTCTGTGCTGGGGGAAAAGTACCTCCCAGAGAAACCCGTGGGATGAGCTCCTCAGCTCTGCTTGTGACACAAAGTGAGGTGAAAGCTCTCCAGCAATCTTGTTCGTGTTGGAAACAGAAGGCCACTGCTGTGTGGGCAGGAGCTGCGTGGTTTGGGCTCTGGACTTTGTGCGCGACCTCCAACATCGTCTCCCTCGGATTCTTCCACCTGGAGCACAGCTCTCATTATTATCCTCGTCTCCTTCTGCATGGCATTGGATGGGGATTAATTGGACTGAATTCTTCAGCAGCTCTTAGAGCTGTGCTGGAGTGCTGCTCGTTGCTAACGTTGCTCATTGCTGTGTGAGACCACTTCCCTTTCCTCGTGAAGGCAGATCCTTCTGAATAGGGCTGAGGTGCACCAGCACACCAGGCAAAGAGCAAGCAGGAGGTTTGGGCACCAGCCCACTGTATTCCGCACCAGGTGCTGAGTTCAAATGAGCAAACCGGCGTTTAACTTTGGCTGCACAGCTAGAATTGATTCCAGTCATCGTGCAGGACATCTTTAAGTGGCCAGCAGAGGTCCAGCCCACAACCTACAAAGCCTGAAATCCCAGGACCTCATTCTGCCAATGGCCTTGGATGCCTTTTGGTTCCTGAAGTCCCAGAGGAGCCAGCCTGCATCATGTGTTTAATGCGCTCTGCCTCTGACCCACTTAACACTGCGAGGTTCCCCTGCATGGTACCTGGGGGGGCTATTCTACATAACTGAACTCCTAATTAATAGAGAGGCTTGCCCTGTCGTCCATGGGGGCTGACTCTCTCTATCTGCAGCCTGAAAGCTGGAATAGCAAAAGGAAGAACTCACTGCTCCTCCTGGCAAACGTGGCTGCCGGGTTGCTGAGCTGCAGGCATTGCTGCACACGTGGGTTTGGGGAGCAGAGCAGGGAGAGAAGCTTTGGGCTGAGGGCTGGGCATCTGGCCTACGTGGGTCTGCTGGCGTGTGCAAAATGTGGCCGTGGTATTCTTCAGAAATGAACAAATAGGTTAAATTTTAATGCCCAGCTAAATAATTTAACGAGGAAAAATTAAGCTCGGCTTGTGAGGCGGGCGCAGCCTCGTGAATCATTTCTTTGTCCTGTGCAGCACACGTGTGTTCATGTATGTTTGCGGGCTGTGCACATGCATTTCTGCCATTCGGGATCCAAGGCACGCGTGTGCTGCCTCTGGCTGCGATTCTGGGCCCATACAAACGCGGCTGTTGTGGGCTCAGGTGTCCCTGAGAGCTGTGCAGCCTGAGGTGGTGAGCAGAGGATGAAGGAATGAAGGAATGCCCACCTCCGGAGTGTGGCTGTTTGGTCTGGAAGCACGACCTGCCCACCATCCTGCCTCTGAATGCCTTTCTCACGTGGAAGAGGTGATCTCTGCCCATCCTTTCTGTGCATTCCTATTCCCCGTCCTTTTCTGTCCCGTTCCTATTGGGCACAGAGCTCTTTGCCAAGACCCGTGTACGATTTTTATTCACCACAGAGGCACTTCCAAGGCCTCTGGTGAGGAGTTAAAGCAGCTGTGGGCTCCCTTTGTGTTTGCAGGCTCACATCTCTGCTTGAGAGGCCTTTGAAATTTTGTTCATCTTCAATGGCAGCGTGGGACTTGGAAGGATTAAAGCCAAGCTCCTGCTCGTGGAAACCTCATGCATGCGGTTCTCTGCCGCCAGGGCCGTGCCTGCCTCCCCCTCGGCTGGGCGCTCTCTCATTTCGGGACACAGCAGCGCACACAGAATCCCGCTGCTCTCCTCCCAGCCTCAGCATCTGGACCGATTCCTCACGTCTCATTTTCTCCTCTTTCCCCACCTCTTTTGGGGCAGAAGAGGACCGGAGCTCAGTGAGCGGGCAGCGTGCATCCCTTGGCCGTGGGCTTGGCGAGACCCCAAGCTCAGCTGCGGGGCCGTCAGGCAGTCGGGGGAAAAGCTATGGCAGCAGCCATGGGGTGCAGAGCTGGCCGCCCCCCGGGACGCCTCAGCTTGCAGCAGCCAGCCATTGCTGGCACCGCTGCTGACCCGTGCTGCTGCTCTGGCATCGGTGCTGGCACCTCTGCAGTCCTGCGGCCGTGGCCGTGCTGTGGGCTCACCCCGCTGGGGCCTTGCAGGCTCTGGGGAGGGGGAAGGGGTGGACAGATGGACGGAGGGGGCCCCTCCCCGGAGATCGTACCAAAATGTCTCTTTTCTGCAAAGCAGAGGGAATGCCCCCAAGAGCTGGTTTCCATGGCAACCACAAATGTCAGGTTCCATGCGGTGAATAACCGTTTCCATGACGACACCTCCTTTCCCCAAGGTGCTTGGAACTGGAGTGACAGCCCTTCTGGGGGAGGGGACGGTGAGCTGTCCCCAGGTACCGAGCCCCCTTTTTCACCCCCCCCCTCCCTGTGCTTTTGGCTCCTTGCCCTAGGCTGTCAGCCCCAGCATCCCTGGGTGCCTCTGTACCCGGGGGGGGGTGATGCTCTTGGCTTCAGCAGCATCCCTTCCTCCCTCCCTGCCCCCCAATGAATTTGCTCCACATAGGAGATGAGATCCGAGCCTGCCCCTCCATCTCCCTCCCCATCTGTTTAGCTTAATCCTGGTTTTGCTTCCTGGGTAGAGACAAAGCTATTTCTCTGTGCTGCGGGAGAGGCAGGGAGGGAGGTGGGCAGCCACTCCTCCTGGCTCTGCACAGATCCCCTCTTCCAGGCACACATCTGGGCTGCCTGCCCTCTCCCAGCCTTATGACCAGAGACTGCAGGAGCTGCCGCATCTCAGCCAGCAGATCTGGGGCTTTCTGAAGCAAAACCTCACTGCCTCCTCCTGAACCCTGCCCTGCATCCCAGGAGCTCAGGGGCTGAAGGAGATGCCGGGTCCTCGGCTGCAGCTCTGAGGCTGCTGAGTGCCAGTGCTGCACATGCTGGGGCCACCTGGCAGCACAGCAGGACGTTGGGAGCTCTGTAAAGCTGTGCAGTTGATCCAGAGCAGGAAAGAGATCCTTGGCCTCTCCCTTTTGCCTGAATGACACAGCAAGTCCTGGCAGAGAGGCTTGAAGCCAGCACTGCTGCCTCCCAAAGAGGCCTTTCTTTGGGGTGCTGCCGGCCAGCTTCTGCAGCCCCACCTCACTTCTGGAGGCACAGAGTGCAACCCAGGGATGCTCCCAGCTTTGGCTTCATCCTGCTTGAGATCCACCAGTCTGTGCAAGCCAGGTCGTGGCCCTGGGCTGCCACAGGTTCTCCGCCATGCTCAGCCATCAGCTTGGCCTGCTGGCTGGCCCCTCTGTCCTGTTAGCAGCTGGATTACCCAGCAATTTCCTCTGGCTGCTGTGAATACGGGCTCTGCTCTGGTTTTCTAACCAGCCTGGCTCAGTCCCTGCTGTGACAGCAGTGTGTATTTTGCATGCTGGCTTCTAAACACGTTTCAGTTTGTGACTTTTAAGGCCTGATTTTGTTCTCCATTTTGTCTCCTAAGAGCATTGCTTGGCCTGCAATTCACCTGTGGGTCTGACCTGCAATATTCCTGGTGGGTTTTGTGCTGTGAATGTCACTGCTTCAAGTCATTGTCAGCCTCTGTGAATGATGCTGTGAGACTGGAGTGAGATGTGCTGTGGGGACACCTGCCTCGTACAGCAGTGCTCAGACGCCGTTCTGGCTCAGCTGGATCCTGCTAGCGTAGGGAGGAAGCTGTGTTTTCTCTTCCCTTTTTGGACACACCAGTGCTGTACCATCCAACTGATAAATGGTTTGCAAATCAGCCAGTGAAAGCTGTGGGTTGCTTAATCCAGGTACAGCTGTCTGTCTTACCTGGAGAGTGCTCATGTCCTGTGGGCTGAGCTCTGGCTGGTGCTGCTGGTCGAATCATTGCTGATGAGTGCAGGAGAGGTAAGCAGCTCTTCACAATCACAGCCAAGGATGTTTTGTCTCTTTCAAACAGTGCAGTAAGGAGGCATTGCTGGAGAGCAGCACTGCCCTTCTTAGAGCCTCCCTGGAGCACAGAGCATGCTCCGACTGCAGGGGGACTGGGCAGGGAGAAATGCAACCTGCCTGCTTGCTGCACTGCTGGTCACGTTCAGAGACATTCTGCCTTCTGTCTGGAGGAAGCAGAAGTTTGTGCACACAGGGTATTTCCAGGGGATCCTGGTTTCCTTTGCAGAACTCTGAAACCCGCACGGTCCCTTCTCCTGGGTTGCCACACAGTGCCTCAATTCCCTTCTGCTGCTCTCCTGCCCCGCACAGCAGGCAGAAAGGGGCACCCGGTGCCATCAGCGCTGTGTGCCAGGCACTGGGCCGTGCTCTAACCCTCTGTGTCTCTTTTCTCATTGCAGATGGCACGTCCCATCCAGGTGAAACCTGCAGACAGCGAGAGCCGTGGAGGTAGTTGTCATCTCTCCTTGTTCCTCCCGTGGTGGCTTTGTGGCTGGGAGGTGGAGCGGAGAGGTGCAGAGCCCTGACCCGACCTCCCCCTCCCCGCAGTCTGTGTGAATGGTTGGCTGTATGTGGCACGGATTTGGGGTGGCTGATCCTGGTAGCTGATCCCTGTGCCTGCAGCTCACCTGTGGCTGCTGGGCCGGCTGGGCCCCTCTGCTCTCAGGCCCCAAATGCTAACGCAGAAAACAGTGCGTGGTGGGGAGGCACTTCTGGAGGAGAAGGAGCCCGGGTTTAAGGCTGAGATGGAGGAGCTGCAGCCTGCGGGGAAGCAGCTCGCTGAGAGCTGCACCTAATGAGCAGTTCAGAGCTGGAAGCCTGAGAACAGGAGAGCATTTCTGAAATTAATGGGGAGCTTACAGCAGCTCAGGCTCTTCCTCTGCATGGAGAGGGTTTGCAGCTCCCGCCCTGTCCAGATTTATGGATGTTTTGCTGCTTTTCCTTGTCTTCCTGGTACATTGCTTTTCCCCTTCTTCCATTCCTGCATCTGCCTCTCCGTGTGCTGCCTGTGAAAGCAGTTTGCTGGTGGGGAGGATCTGTGTGAGGCTGTTTGTTCCTGCAGGGCAGCGTGTCCTGCGTGCTGCGTTTAGATTCAGAAGACTTTTGTTTGGGATTTTCGGGGGTTGTTTCCAAGCAGTTGATCATTTCCAAGCAATTCTGCCTGTTGCCCCAGCAGAAACAAGAGATATACTTTGTGCTACCTTTTTTCACAGACGTGTGTGTTTCTGTTTGCGTGACCCTCCTTTAAAAAACAGGAAGTTTATCAAGTCAGATCTTTCTTGTTTTTCAAATAGAATCTGTGGTTTTGCTGTTTTCCTGGGGGATTCAACACCTGGCTTGGACTGAGATCTGCTCCTTTGTGTTCCCATTGCCTTCCCAGCCATTCCACCTGTGAGATATGCCTCACTGGAGAAGCAGCACAGCTTCTCATACAAACACAGCTGCCTGCTATCCCAGGATGAGTTGGAATTTGACATCTCTGGTGCTTTCATATGGAGCAAAATAGGTCAATGGTTTCCAGTGCTATTCGTAAGGGACTGAGATGCACAGCGTGGTGAGAATCTCAGCCCCATGATGGTGGTTTTGCTTTTCCCACAGAAAGGTGGGCTTCATTCCCAAAGAAGAACAGAAGATCCCACAGTGGCTCTTGAATTAATTGCTCTCATTGCATCACGGCAGCGTTCACCCCGAGGTGCCCTGGGAGGCTTCCACCCCCAGCAGAGCTGTGCACAAGGCATCCATCAGCTTTGAACGTGCTCCTATTTCACCATTCTGAGAAGGATCATTTCCCTCTCCTGCAAAATCGGTGCAAGAGTAGCATTTTTTTTTGTCTCTCAAGGAAAAAGGCACCAAAGAAGAAAATCACCCTTTTTGTCAGCACCGCTGGTTTCTCACCCAAAAAGGCATTTTCTGTTTCCATTCTGTTTCGCTTTGGGGGGGAGGGGAAGGGAGGGAAGTATTTTCTGAGCAAAGTTTGCCCTTTCTCCCCCTCTCTGCAGGGATTCAGGGATTGCTCTTCTCCCAAGTGGGAATTTCAGCCTCGAGCCCACGCAGCACCCATGAAATCTGAGGAGAGGAGTTCACTCCCCGTCCCTTCTTTCTTCTCCTCTGCTTCACAATATTTATATTGCAAACATTCATTTTTCCCTGGAAGTGTCAGAGCTGTGGTTGTTCTGCAGCTGGAGAGGGGAGAGAGCAGAGCAAAAAGAGCTCATGGTGGGGAGCAGAGCAGGCAGGACCTCGCTTTGGAGGCAGGGCCACGATCTGCAATGGCTGCAAATATCAGGGCATCAGCTCTGCCTCCCAGCAGCAGAGTGGAGCCAGGCTTTGGCTCCTGCATTTCTTCTTATCGGAGGCTGCACTTTTCTCTGGGAAGCCATGAGAACAGCTGGGAGGCTCTGAACACCTTTCTTCCTTCCAGCCTCATTGCAGAGCTCACAAACCAGTGGTCCCCACAGGATCCACCACAGACTGGAATTTTCCCAGCAGTGGAAGCAGCATCAGGACAGCACCCTGGATTTGTCTGACTCAGGTTGTTGTCTCCAAAGGTTCCTCTTGCAGTTCTCCTTCTTACCAGAGATGTGGCCAAACACATTTGCAGATCTGGAAAGAGCCATTCCCTGTAGCAGTGACCCCACACTGACAGGAGGTAAGAGGAAGACTTGGGCAGGGCAGAGCTGCTCAGACAAGGGAACATCAGTGGAGCCCTGATCTGCATTACCCAGGGAAGGAACCTCTGCAGGGGCTCACGCCTCACAAATTAAGCATCCTGGATTAAGTCAGAGCACCATCATTTGTCTCCTGGTGTAAGGGATGTGAAGCCTTGTGCCAGAGCAACCCTGGCACGGTGTGGGGATAGCTGGATGCTGGGGGTTACTGCACCCTGCAGAAGGGGTTTGCTAGGAAGAAGATGCTGCCCGCATGAGTTCAGAGGACCTGTCATCCCAGCGCAGGCTGTGTCAGCTCTTCCCTCCTTCTGCCTGTGATGTGAGCCCAGGAGGACCAGCAAGAGATGGGCTGAAGGGGCAGAGCAGTCTACGTTTGTCTGCGTTTCTGTGCTGTGCCAAGTCGATACGACAGCTGGCCCGAGCCCATCAGCGCTGTGTTAGAGGCAAGAAAACCCCCCTGCCTACCCAGGGAGGACCCTACCTGCCTTCAGTGGGTCCCACCCCATCCACAGCTGCCTCCCCTGCCCCAGTCCTGCTGCTGGGGGCTGCTGGCCCGGTTCCCTCCCTCTGCAGGGCCGTGTGCTCCCCCCCTCGTGGCTGCAGCCTTCAGCCCCTGGCTGTTCCCATGGTATCTTCATCCCGACCTGCTCTGCACTCTCCCTCCTCCCATCTGCCTGCCTGCGCCCAGAGCATGTTTCCATGGGAACTCAACAGCCAAGGATCAGAGACAATTCTCCTGCTTGCTGGACAGTATGGGGAAATTGCCAATCAGAAGGTGAAAAACAAGATCTGGAGAGAAACGGAGGACAAATGAGTGGAGGGGGGTGTGCTGTTACCAGGAGGGGAGTCCTTTTGGAGCTGTGACCCACCGTGGCTCGAGGACGACAGCCGATGTGGGATCTGTCCTTGGGAGTGGTGGCAGCAGCCATCGGGTGAAGGCTGTGGGTTTCAGGACTGTGGCGATGGCTCACGGCTACGGGCTGCCCCGACAGCTCTGGATTCTTTCCCTGTGTGCCATCTTGGGAGCGGGGCTGCTTGAAATGAAATGAACTGGGGAAAAAAAAGAAAGAAGCCTTTTCTTGCATTGTCAGTGATTTCACCCCATTCTGAGCATTCAGAAGAGATTGAGAACCAATAGGTGTGGGGTTTTTTTGCCTTTAGAGCTCGACTCTGCAGGGCAGCACGGTTCTAAGCTGTTCTGCATAGGCAGAGAAGCTGGAAACGTTTTTTTTTCTTCCAAATTCAAGCAAGAAAAGCTGACATTCACCAATAAAAACCAGGCTTCCAAAAGGCTCTGTTAGCAAACCCTCCCAAACAACAGAAGACCTGCAGCGAAACCGCAAGGACTGAGGCAAGCCGGCGGTGTCTCGGTGGATCTTTCCCAAATGAGTCATCAGCCCAAAGCAGAACCATTCATCCAAGCCTTGGCTGGGGGCAGATGCTGCCTCAGTGCTGGTGCAGCCGTGTGGCACACGCTCTGTTCTCTGCCTTGCTTTTTCTGCAGGGGAAACGTGGCACGTGCACACAGCTTGCCCACGTTCTCATGGCAGAGCAGTGGGAAGGCAGCGCGCTCGTGTGCCTCGGAGCTGGGGCCGTGTGAGCGTGCCGGGTGTCATCTATTCATCTGCACACAGCACAGCCCTGCAGCCCGCGCTGTCGCTCCCAGACCTGTTGTTTTTCAGGTCACTGCACTCCAACAGACTGCAGCTTCCTCGCTGTTTGCTGCGACGTGCGTCACGTTGCATTGGTTTTGTTTGAAGCCGGCCCCTCCGCTCCCGTCGCAATGAGGAATCCTCCCAGCCCTCATCCAGCACCCCGCCTCGGGTCACCTCTCCCCACGTGTGGCGCTGGGGGAGCGTTCACTGGTGACACAACCACCCCCAGTCAGTCTGGGAGGATGCTGCTGTGTTTGTGTGGGCTGACGGATGGGGCAGGGAAGGGCGCATCCAAGTGGTGCTGCTTGGTTGCGTAGCAGCAGTGGAAATAGCAATGTTGGCGGAGGGAAATGGAAGCAGAGAAGCCAAAGGTGCAGCAGTTGATCCACGCTGCCTGTGATGGTCTGCACTGTGTCCTGAGGTGCCCCTCGGACTGGATGTATTGCTCAGGAGGGCTATAATTGCCCAGGAAGGTTTTGCTATTCCCATTTGCACTGGATTATCCAAAGGAAAGAACAATAATGACGAGCAGGGAATTGCTGCCCTTGCTGACCAGGAGAAGGGACACCGCAGAGCCCTTTGCTGTGTGTGCAGCTCAGGAGGGTCCCTCAGCCATAAAAGCATTTCAGCCAACAGCAAATCGTTGCCATTCCGGGCATGTTTTCAACACGAAGCTGTTCTGTGCATACGTGTCCCTATCCTCCTACTTTAGACTGTGTCCCTCATAGAAGGTTGATGTTTCTGTGTTTGCCCCTAGGGGACAGGAAGCTCTTTGTGGGCATGTTAAATAAGCAGCAGTCTGAGGATGACGTGCTTCGGCTCTTTGAACCATTTGGGGTCATTGATGAATGTACGGTGCTGCGTGGACCTGATGGGAACAGCAAAGGTGTGAACCCCTCTGTGTCGTGCCCTTTCTCCCTGCTCTTCAGGTAGTGCTCGCCTGCCTCGTGGGAACGCATAGCAGGGAGGGGAAGGCTGGGGAGGATGGGCACAGTTAGGTGCAAGGACGGGGACAGAGAGCAGAAAGGAGCTGCTGGGATCATCAGTGAGCTCAGGTCGGGGCTGCAGTTGGAAACATTTGTAGGCGCAACTCGGAGCACATAGAGAATGTAGGGAGGAGGTGATGAGGGGCAGATGAGGAGGTGTGACGTCGCTGAAAGAACAGTGTGAGAACCTTCCTGCTTGTCCAGAATAGAGTGCTTGGGGCGAGCCATCCCTTCTGTTCTGCTCTCCTTTGCCCTGCGTGAGATGTGACCACACCACGGCGGTCCCATCACTGCGTCTCCTGTGCTCTCTGTCCCTTTCCAGGCTGTGCTTTTGTAAAGTTCTCATCTCACACAGAGGCTCAGGCAGCAATCCACGCACTCCACGGCAGCCAGACAATGCCCGTGAGTATGAGGCCAGGGTACCTCCCTCCCCTTTCCTAATTCTCTCCCCCAGAGCGAACTCCCTCACTGCCCACGACCACAGTTTCCAGCTCGGTACAGCTGTGAGGACAGGGGGCACATGCACACATCCGTGCTCTTGTCCTTGGGGACCATCCTGTCTCCTAGGCTGGTGTGTGTCAGTTTGCCCAGACCGGTAGTGGCAGCAGCACTTTTATCTAGATAAAAGGCTGAAAAAGGAGAGCCAGGGACCAGGCTGTGAGTCTGTGTGCCTGCTGAGAGCAGAGCAGCAGTCAGGGCTCCAGTGGCACGCTCCCTGTCCTTCTCTTTAGGTGGTGGAGGGGCCTCTGGGCCGTGCTGGGGTAGGTGGGAATGCCCCATGCGTGATGTGGGGCTGTGTAACCACAGCTGTGCCCTCTCACTGCAAGCTGTGGTGTTATCTTTTGCAGTCCCACAGCCTGCTGGGCTGGGGCTGCCTGTGGTGAACGCAGCCAGAGGTGTGTGCAGTTGTGTGAGGGGAAGGGTGGGACGTGGGTGAATGGATGGATGGATGGATGGATGGATGGATGGATGGATGGATGGATGGATGGATGAATGGATGGATGGATGGATGGACGGACGGACGGACGGGAAGGGCATGGCCCAGGTTCCAGGCAGCTGCTGAGCACTTTCACTCCAATATTTGCTCTTCTGCACCTCTTCCTCTCTGCTGCCTGCTCTGCCCCATCCCACCTTGCCTGACTGCTGACTCTGCCTGCCCCTGGCCTCCTCCCCCCGGCCTCCTCTCTCTGTCTCCTCTCTCTGTGCCTAGGGCGCTTCCTCCAGTCTAGTGGTGAAGTTTGCTGACACAGATAAGGAGAGGACCCTCCGTCGTATGCAGCAAATGGTGGGGCAGCTGGGGATATTCACTCCATCTCTCACCTTGCCGTTCAGCCCATACAGCGCCTATGCGCAGGCTGTGAGTATCACCGGGGGGCGGGGGGGGGAGGCTGCCCTCCTGGCTGTGGGGCAACTCCATACCTGGGCTGGGAGACTGCTGACAGGTCCCTGTATCTGTGTGAGCTTCCTGGCACCTGGGGTTTGTTCCAGTTTCTCAGTTGGCAGCGCAGCCCGCGTGCTTTTTCCTCCTGGAAGGGGCGACAGGACAGAGCTGGGACCTCCTTACAGTGAGGCTGGGTTCCTCTGACACGTAGACTGGTGGAGGTGCCCGGGAACAGGTGGAGCCCGAGTCTTTCTGTCTTGTTTTGTGGGCAGCTCAGAGCCACGATTCATGGGTGATATTTGCCAGGCATGGTTTGTGAGCCGGGTCCATGGCCGCAGTGCGCCTCAGTTTGCTTTTGGAGCACCAGGAGAGCCCTGGGCCCAGCCTCAGGTTTTCCTCTCTCTGCTCAAACTCTCCAGAGGGCACCAAGCTTCCACTGCTGTCTGTGGCTCCCAGGGCTTCCTCTCTTGACCAGTGGGGTTTGCAGGATGCTGCAGAGGGCCAGAGGTGTTCCAGTCATCCTTCTTCCTCTCTGACAAGGCTGGCTGCACCTCGGATCTTGTGGAACCTCACTGCCTTATGGCAATGGTAGTGGTGGTTGCCACTGGTATTTGAAGTAGATCCTAAACTCAGCAAGTCCCCGACCAGCTCTGGTGGAGCATCTTCAGGTCTTGATGGCCGTCACTTTCAAGTCTCTCTGCCTCCCATGGAAGGAGGCTGGGAAATTGCTCAGGGCGTGAGAGATGTTTGTGTCCAAGAGCCCGAAAGTAGGAGCTGCTCCCAGAAGTAATTTCCCTAGGGGACAGAATAAACCTTCACCTCTGGCTGCAGCGGCTCCTTGCTTTGTGCCCCATCTCCATGACAGAGGAGGAACTGTTTCCCAGTTTTTCTCTCCAAGAATCCCCAGAAGCTCCCACAACCCTCAGCACAGGGGTCAGCTGGGATGTGCTTGTTCTGGTGCACCCTCTGCTGCCGTGGAGCTGGTGCTGAGCTGGGCAGGACGGCAGGATGGGGGCCGTGCTGTGAGCTTGTGGCCCACGTGTGAGCAGGGAGAGCAGGGAGATCTTCCAGGCTTGGTTTGTCAGCGACCTCCACTCTTCAGAAGCTCCCAATGGTGACCAGAAGGCAGAACCAAACTTCGGCTGTGCTGCTTGCTGATCTGCTTCTCGTTTCTCCTCAGCTGTCTGTAAATGCCTTCTCTCCAGCTCCTTACTAACCTTCCTGCTCTGCCTGCGGTGCCTTTCCCCTGGACTCAAGACTTTCTGTCCCATTTCACTTTCAACCTTCCCACAAGGAGAGATCCTCACCAGCTTTTGGGTGCACAAAATGTCAGAGGCAGAGGGTTAACAGCTCTCCAGCTGCTACCTGGGATGCAGCACTGGGGGCACAGGTGATGGTGGCGACGTGGCAGTCAGGCTGAGCTGCTGCTGCGTTCCAGTGCTCTGTGCCAGCGTTCTGCTCTCCCCATCCCTGCAGCCTTTGCCTCCCCCTGAGGCACCACGGCATTCAGGGCCTCACTTCTTGATTCTGCTGGATGCTTTTAATTTATGTTAATTACATTTTCCTTGAAGGAAACGTATCTGGGATGAAACGTGAAGTCATCCCGGGCTGTTTAGGTCTAAAGTTATCCAGTCAGGTGAGATTAATTAAAAACTAGGCAGCGCATTTCAGCTGGTTCAGCTTGAGAGAAAAGGGCTGCATCCTGACAGGGGACGAGCAGCCATAAACCAGCGCATCTGAGGGCTGGGAGCTGAGCTGGGCCCCACCTCCACAAGTGAGGACATTGCAGCTCCATCAACAGGTTGGACCCAGCGATGAGTTCAGACCAAATCCGGGGCCTGAAGAAAGGTCTGGGTGCAGAGGAGGGCTGATGGAGCGGTGGGTGCCATCAGTGCCCGCGTGTTTCCCGGTGGCTGTGAGCACGCAGCTGTGCGCCCACCGCCGCCCTTTGTTCTCACGGCTCATTAAGGTAATTTTATTGGAGTAACGACGACCGTTTGGGAATGCTGGTGTGGCACATTTGCATCTGAATGCGGGTCGTTTTCCGGCCAGAGCCTGCCACCAAACAGGCGCTAATGAGAAAAAAGAAAATCGATGTTCTAAGTAAGGACATGCATGGGTTCCTGCCGGCTGGGGTGTGAAGGCAGAGGCTGGTGGCCTCGGGGATCCTCAGCAGCACCTCAGCGCTCTCAGGAGGACACGTTTTGCTGCCTCAGGGTGACGGATCCGAGCCGTGGAGCAGCTCTGCTTCGGGGGATTCGCCCTGGGTGCCCGCAGCCAGGGCACGTTGTGCTCTGCGCCTCGCGGTGCTGCCTTGCAGCCGGTTCCATCCCTGCTGCTCTCCACGCGTCGGCTCAGACTGCGGTGCTGTGAGGTCAGGCAGCGCCTCTCCTTCTGCAGCTTCAGTGTGCAGGGAATGAAGAGAAGCACAGAGAGGTGCAAACGTTTCCACGTTGGGTTTTGGATGCGGGGCCAAGCAGGCGGGGTTGTGCTGCACAGCAGGCACTCAGCTCACATCAGTGTGAAGAGGATTCACGTTGTTGCTGGCTTTGCCTCGTGCCACCCCAGCTCATCAGGACTTGCAGAGCATCCCGCCTGCTCCTCCCCAGCCCTTCCTGCTTGACAGCAGACGAGCTTTACGAGGGGGTTTAGATGGCTGCACACAGAGCTGCTTGGTGCTGTGCTCTGAGAGCTGCATCTTGTGTCTCACAGCACCAACTGCTGGCTGCACCGGCCTTCCCCTCGCTCTGCTCCCAGCCCCATCCCTCTCTGCTCGGAGGAAGGATGGAGCCCCATGAGCAGGGCTGGGTGACACCCCCCGGTGCACCCACACACCTTGCAAAGGACAGAGGGGTTGGGCTTCCTCGAGGCAGAGCTGAACACCTCGGGGGGGGGGGGTTGGGAGGGGGTTTGGCTGCCGGGGGCTGTGCAGACCCTGAGCAGCCCTGCCCTGCCTTGCAGCTGATGCAGCAGCAGACGACTGTCCTGTCCACCTCCCATGGCAGCTACCTGAGCCCCGGCGTCGCCTTCTCGCCGTGCCACATCCAGCAGATCGGGGCAGTCAGTCTGAACGGGCTGCCAGCAGCACCCATCGCACAGACATCAGGTGAGGGCACGGATTCTGCTCAGCTCAGGCCAGGAAGGTGCAGGAAGGAGCGACTGCGTCCCCAGGGCTGATCCTGGCAGCGCTGCCGTTCCCTGTCGCAATCGACAGCAGCTGATGGGGACGGGCGCCCATGGGGAGCAGCGCTGCGCCATGCTGGCTGCTTTACAGGCCTGGGTTTAAAGTCTCCCCACCTGGAGCTGTGACAGCAGCCCTCATTGTGTGACAGCTCCACGCTGAGCTCTGTCACCTGCAGTCGCCAGCTAGAAGAAATAAGAGCTCTGTGCACAGCACTCTCACCTGGCGGAAGGGGCACTGTGGGCTCACAGCATCTCCTCCTCACTGCAGGGCTGCACTCGCCGCCTCTTCTGGGAACGACAGCCATGCCAGGGCTGGTGGCACCCATCTCCAATGGCTTTACTGGCGTGGTGCCCTTTCCCAACGGCCATCCGTCCTTGGAAACAGTTTACACCAATGGCTTTGTACCGTATTCAGGTATGGCTCGCAGGAGGAAACAATCCAGAGGCCTTAAGAGCTGAACTTAGCTCTCTTCTTCTTGATCCCTGCAGCAGAGGCTTTTCCTACCCCCCCTTGCAGACTCAGTGGAGTCTCTGTGCATGCAGTTCCCTTTGCTGTGCTTCTGATGCTGTTCTTTTTGCAGCCCAGAGCCCTTCGGTAGCAGAGACCCTGCACCCAGCCTTCACCGGCGTCCAGCAGTACGCAGGTACCGCCTTCCCTTCTCTCCCTCGGGCCTTTCTGTGTTCCACATCCCTGGGTAAATGGTTTGTTCTGTGTTCCACATCCCTGGGTAAGCAGTTTGTTCTGTCTCCTTGGATCGCAGCTGTGTATCCAACCACCTCCATCACCCCCATCGCGCAGAGCATCCCGCAGCCGCCGCCCGTCCTGCAGCAGCAGCAGCGTGAAGGTGAGGATGGGAGCTTGCGAGGCTCACGGGGCGAGCAGCTCAGCCCAGGGCTGG
This sequence comes from Tympanuchus pallidicinctus, assembly GCF_026119805.1. Taxonomy (NCBI): domain Eukaryota; kingdom Metazoa; phylum Chordata; class Aves; order Galliformes; family Phasianidae; genus Tympanuchus; species Tympanuchus pallidicinctus. The sequence goes on from NW_026294765.1 coordinate 104,885, forward strand.
GATGTGTGGCAGCCCAGGAGGTTTCCAGCTGCGGCTCGTGGGTTGAATGCAGCTGCTGTGTGGTTATGGGCAGGGGAGGTGAGAGCTGCAGCTTTCACACACAGGTGTCCAGGGCAGAGCTGAGCAATAGTGGGAAGCCGTGAGCTGTCACTGTGGCTGGTTTTATTCCAGCATGACGACACCTGGATACTCAGAGGGAGTTGTGGCCAGAGCCCTGGGTGGGAGCTGGGCAAGCTGCAAAAGGGAATCTGCTCTCCAGAACCTCCAGCTCTCTGTATTGTCTTCAGGGGGTCTTGGAGAGCCCTCAGAACCTTTGGATGAGTGACTGAGATCAAGGGGAGGTCGAGGCCGAAGGACGCAGTGCTGGGGTCTCCTCCAGTGCTGTGCTCTCAGTTGAGCCCTTTTCTCTTCCCCTTTCCCTCTGGGGCTGTCTGTGCTTTGTCCCTCCACACCGCCCTCGTGCCTGCAGGTCCTGAAGGCTGCAACCTCTTCATCTACCATCTCCCTCAGGAGTTTGGAGACAATGAGTTGATGCAGATGTTCCTTCCCTTTGGCAATATCATCTCCTCCAAGGTGTTCATGGATCGTGCCACCAACCAGAGCAAGTGTTTCGGTGAGTGCTGCTGCCCAAGAGGCCAGAGAAGCACGACATGGCTGGGATGCACGTGTGCTGAGCACACCCCAGCAGTGCTGCTGTTACCTCTGCCCTTGTCCTCTCCTTCAGGTTTTGTGAGCTTCGACAACCCATCCAGTGCACAAACTGCCATCCAGGCCATGAATGGCTTCCAGATTGGCATGAAACGTTTGAAGGTCCAATTGAAACGACCCAAGGATGCCAACCATCCCTACTGACAGCAGCGAGCAAGCAGGAGTCACTTCTGCAGCACAGGTAGAGTCCATCTGCTGCGTCGGTGTGGGGGGCAGCGGGGGGTGGCTGCTCCCTGGGCTGGGCATCAGGGCTGGTGAAGGTGAGTGGGGTTGGATGGCCAGGTGGGTTAGGGAACCTGCTTTGGCAGGGGGTTGGACTCAGTGATCTCTGGAGGCCCCTTCCAACCCCCACAGTTCTGTGATTCTGTATGGGACGGCCAGGGTTGGGGTCTGGATAACAAAGTCTGTGGCTGCAGCCAGAGTTGGGGACCGAGCGGTGTGGGGCTGAGGGCAGAGGCTGAGCTGAGCAGGAGCCGGTTGAGCGGGCAGAGACCGTTAAGGTCATGGAGTGCCTGGGGGGGTGGGGTACCAACCTGTGCTCTGAACGAGGCTTCGGCCCCCTGCCCCGTCCCCCAAACTTTGCGTCTTCCTCTGAAGGCCTTAAAGCTCCATCCATAGCGTTGTTCTCATCTCTTGGGCCGTCGGTCCTCCACAGCAGCAGGAGGTGTTTGTGACCCACAGGTGATGCTGTGCAGGGCCACAGGAGAGCAGCCTGCTGTGAGAGCCGCTGGCAGAGCTGGTTGCTGTCAGACAGGCTGGGAGCGGGGGGCTGCACTTGGTCCCTTCTAATTTAGGCTCATTTTCCTCCACGTTTAAGCAGCGTCAGCTCAGAGCCGGAGGTTCACACAGGTGTCCCCCGATCCCCCACTTCCCTCCCTCCTCTCTTTCTGTTCAGGTGAAGGGAAACTCCAGAGGAAGAGTTTCTGCTTCAGGTTGACTTACAGAGAGGCTGGTGAATTTGTCAGCTCCCTTCACACCCCTTCCCTTCCTCCCCTCCCCCCATCCTGCCCTCTAGTCCCAAAAAGAGCCGTTACAAAGGGAAGGCCAGTCCTGCCTTGCAGGAAGGTCTTTTCCTCCTCCCTTCTCCATCTCCTCTCCCTTTTACAGATCCATGTCAGTATTGCACAGCCCGTTTTTCTTTTCTCTCCTTGAAGTGACTCACAGGACCAAACTTTCCCATTCAGACACTCCTTGCCAGAGGGGTTGGAAGCGAAGGGTTTACCTCTGCAGCCGTTGTCTTCTCAGCAGGCACTGCAAACAGACCTGAACATTTTGAGAGGATGCTGGATGGACAGAGAGCGAGGGAGGGCCCATCTCCCCGCTCAGCATCAGCACCAAGCGAGGAGAAGGAGAACTACTTACCTCCAGGGTTAGGGCACAGCAGCCGCTCCGCTCCGCTCACTCACCCACCAACCTTAGCACCAGCCTGGTTAAGGATCGCTCTGTCTTACCCTCCTAAGGGCTTCTGCAGACCAAACTCCTGCAATTCGGTGCCGGTTGGGCTGAAAGCACAGGAAACCTTTCCCTGCAGGACCTGCACTGCCGCCCCGCATCTCATTGCTGCTCGTGGTAACAGGACAGCAAAGCAGGAGGAGGAGGAGAGGGAGCGCTGATGGAACGGCCGGGCGCTGCAGGACCCAGAGCTGCGTGCAGGCAGCGCTGGTTCCCAGCCCAGGTCGGACCTTTCCCGTTGAATTCAGCTCTGCGGCACTTCCCCATTGCGCACGGATGGCATCGGGCCGCCGTCCCCGCGGTTCCTTCTTCCCCACCGCTCCCTCCGAGGGACCCACATCGCACAGTCCGTATCTGCGTTCACACCTCCACACGCACTGAAGCACAGCGCGGAGCTCTGTGTCACGGGGGGGGGGAGGGAGGGGAAGGGGGAGAAGGGGGAGAAGGGGGCTGTGCTGACGGGGCCGATCCCTCAGGCGGCACAAACTGCTGCTTCCTGCTGAAACCAGGAGGAAAAGCCGAACGCGGCAGAGCGGGGTGAGGCGCGGAGGGCAGCGCTGTGTCTGTGGGGGCAGGACGGGGTCGGGGCTGCGGCCCCCCCTGCTCACCCCGTTGCAGGGAGAGGCGGCGGAGCCGGGTGGGGGCCGGGGGGGTCTGTGTGTGTTTCTATAGTCCATGTTTACTTATTGTAAATACCATTTTTATACTTAACATCGACGACGTCCGTGATTTGTATAATGTACTTTATTTCTGCTACGAATAATTTCATGGATTTAAACTTAATCTAATTTTGAACAAAAACAAAAAACAAAAAAAAAAAAAAAAAAAAAGAAAGAAAAAGGACCAACAAATACAAACCGGGGGGGGGGAGGGGGGGGAGCAACAGCGGGACCCGGCGAGGTTCGGCCCGCCGCCGTTTGACCGTCCGCATTTCCTCCATCGCCGATCCCGACGCCGCTCCATCAGTGTCAGCCCTCGCTCTGATCTACAAAGAATCTTAAACTTATTTAATAAAAGTTTTACTTCCTAAGTAACCCGGCTGCCCCCCGCGTGCGCCGCCTGGGGTTGGGGCGGCCCGGGGCCGTTTGACGGCTGCAGCGCCAGCACCGCTTCGGGGAACCGGAGCGGAACCGCCGCTTGCGCACAGCGCACCCGGAGCGCACCGGCGCGCCACCGCCGCACGAAGCCCCGCCCCCCAGAGCTGCTCAGCCAACGGGCAGCCGGCAGCAGAGTGGCTCCGCCCACGAGAGGAGGAGCGACGAGCAGCATACTATTGCTAACCAATCAAAGGCGCGGGGCGGGCCTCGCGCCATTAGGGCGGTGCTAAAGTGGACCAGGAACCAATAGGAAAGCGGAAGCACAGCGAGATTTGCATACACCTCGAGTGCCATCCAATCCGCTGCCGCCCGGGGGGCGGGGCTCAATCCCGCAGCGGCAGCTTCCGGCTCGGGCGCTTCCGCCGCCGTCGCCGTGCCCGCAAGGCGCGGTGCCGCCGGTCCGCACGGGGCGCTCCGAGGCAGCGGCTGAGGGCAGCCGGCTTCGCTCCTTGCAGGCCCGGCCCCGGGCGGAGAACGCGAGACACAACCGAGCCTATGGGGCGGAGCGAGAGGGGCGGCTGCGGGGTCTGGAGGAAGATGGGGGGGCGATCACCGCACGCGGATCCCCGCGCCGTCAGGGGCTGCCGTGGTTCGAAGCGCTGTGGTTGTAGAAGCTCTGCAGCACGCGGGGGTTGGGAAGCAGCACCCAGAGGCCGTGCACGTGCCGCAGCCACCACGGGTAAAAGAGCTCCGGCAGGCGGGCGGCAGCGCCGCGAATGATGGCGAGCGCCGCTTCTGGCGCAGGGGAAGCAGTGATGAAGACTTTGCCCCTGCGTGAGACCAGCAGAGCGTCAGGCCGCGCTCAGACACACGCGCGCACACAAACACACAAACACACAAACACACACCGGGTCTTTTCCAGCGCCGTGGCCGTGTCGATGAGGCCCAGGATGCACAGCGTGATGGAGACGTTCCTCTCCTGCATCATCAGCTCGTGGCGCAGGGAGCTGAAGAATCCGTCCAGTGCAAACTTTGTGGCTGAGTACGAAGTGGTGAAAGGAGTGGGAATCTTCCCTGGAGGGAAAAAGAGAGAATGAAGAAACGTCCAGCGGGGAAGAAGCCCGGCCCACCTCCGTCCTGCTTGCTACAGCTCGAGTGTGTGCTGAAAGCGGCGTGGTGCGCAGGAGCTGCAGCTCAGCCACACGCACTGACCTGTGAGGGAAGAAACCACCACCACCGAGCCGTGATTCTTCTCCAGGGTGGGCAGAGCTGCTGTTGCGAGCGCCACGTAACTAAAGAAATTCACCTGGAAGGAGGAGGCGTGCAAGGAGAAAAAGAGTGCTTGGAAAGGAACCCGCAAGCCGAGAGAACAGAAGCGACAGGGAGCGCGGCTTGGATGTGAAATTGGAAACGCAAGGAGGAAAGAATCATCTCAGCTAGGATGGATGGGGACAAATGTTGCACCATGAGCCCTTCAGATCCCAGGCACAGCAATGGAGAAGTCAGGAAATGTACCTGAAGGCCCCACAGTAACATTTCCTGGCAAGCGAGGCCGCTGTCCCTAATTTTCTGTGTGCTGGTCTCACTCTGCACCCCCTGCTCAGCCACAAGGCCCAAAGCAGTGCCTCACTTTGCTCCCGGCTGAGCTCAGACCACCAAGGAAGCATCCCTGCTCTGCCAATTGCAGGGACTTCCTTACTGCTGCCCCAGGCTCCCTGCCCTGCAGCAAACGCACGCTTCCCACCATCAGTCACCCACTGGCCCAGCCAGGAGCAAAGCAGCACAGCTCTTCATCTCTGCAGTCCCAAAATGCGGCACCATGGGGAAGTCCTGTGTCCGAGCAGGGGCTCAAACACCACTGCCAGCCACCACAGCGTGCTCTGCAACAGAACCTGCTGTAGCTGGGTGGGAATGTTTGCTCCTCGCCTGCTGGCCTTCCTAAACACAGCACACGTTGGGCAAGGACCCACAGCAGGCCAAGCCCAGCAGCTTTGGCTGAGGACAGATAAAGAGGATGGAAGGAAGGAGAGAAGTCAGCTCCTTCCAGGCATTCATTCCTCTGCACACAGCAACGTAAGTGAGCAGAACACTGAGGTGAGTCAGGAAGTCTCCAAAGCACTGGACTTGAAACACACACAGCGGTTGCTCTCAGCTGCTGCCATAGGTCTGAATTTGCCTCTGAGCCCCTCCAGGTTGTCCCAGGGGAAGCAGAATCGCTGCTCTCCACGAGAACTGCTGGGAATCCTCACCTCCATGAGCCAGCGGCTGTGCTCCACATCTCCACCCCACATCTGGAAAGGGGAAATGCCAATGTGGTTCAGCACCAGGTAATCCAGCCCTCCTGTGGGCAAAGACAGCAGTCAGTGGGGCGGCCGTCCCTTGGACGCAGAGCAGCAGCCCCTCGCACGCTCACAACCTTTCCTCCCCCAGCAGAAGACATTTGGGGATGGCGCCGTTCTTGTTCTGCTTACCCAGCTTTTGGACGGCGAACCGAAGCACCCTGTCAGGCTCGGAAGGGGAAGACATATCAGCTGGGATATAGAAGGCTTTCTTTGCTCCGAGGCTCAGGCATTTCTCCACCACCTGGGAAAACAATGCTCTCCCAGTGATTCAACAGCGTGGGGTGCGGGGAAGGAACAGCAATAAGGGCACTGCAAGGAGCTCCTTCCCGCTCACTGCCATCAGTAAGAAGCAACTCTGGACAAAGACGCCCCTCGATGTAAATCTGCCCCTGTTCAGTTCATTTTACATCAACACTCCTGCCCACAGCAGCTGAACGGAGGGCTCTTAACAAGACAGAGATTCAATCTAGCTTGGAAAGGGATCGAGACCCATCAGAAAAAAGGCCATCTTCAGAAGAATGCTTCTAGAACTCGGGTTACAGACTCACAGAGTGAGATCTCACAGGTCCCCGAGTTCCAACCATCTGCACTCAGTGCCTTTTGTTGTGGTTGATCCAAAGCACAAACTTTGCCTTTGTTGTGGCCTCCTGCAGCGCTCAGCTCTCAGAGCTGTTTTGCACTGAGGGCTGTGTGAAGGTTGCCTGGCACACAGCTGGCTCTCTGGTGAGGCGACGTCCCCACGGGAACTGTGCTCACTGCTCCAGTTCTCCTTCTGCCTCATTTCACAGCTCACAACTCTCCTGGCAGGGCACTCATCCCGAGGTCTGAGAGAGATCTGCTCGCTGCAGATGCACGGGGCTGTGGGCACCCAGCACTGCTGGGAGGCGTCCCTGCCTCTGGGCAGGTGGAGCTGGGTGATCTCAGAGATTCCTTCCGACCCAAACCACCCTATAATTCTCTACACACCGCCCCATAAAGAAATCTCATCTTCAAGACGGTCAGACATTGCACAGAAAGGTTGGGGCGTCTGTAGGAGCCACAGACAGAACTGACTCAGAAAAGCACCTCCACAGCTGCAGCTCCATTCTCCCCTTCGGCCGAGCTCCCTCTGGAGCACAGAGCCCCGCTGTGCCGTGGCAGTGCCCTCTGGTAGGAGAAACACGCACTGCAGCAGCACTGCTGTGTGACAGCACAGTAACCCACCCGGGGTCACTGCAGAGAAGGGTGGCACAGAGCAGTGCCAGCACGTGGGGCTCAGCACACATCGCTGCTGCTGTCTTCTGTTGTTCTACAGAAATCACAAAGCAGCCCCTCGGCTGGTTTTGTGCAATGCTGCTTCTGAAGGAGAAAACACAACGTGCGTCCAAAGCCCAAAGCCCCGCCGTCCTCCCTCACCTCCTGCAGCACAGCTTCCCTCCTGGCGGTCAGAACAATTTCAGCCCCAAACGTGGCGTAGTGATAGGCCATCTGCTCCCCAATCCCTGTGCTGGCTCCGGTCAGCAGGACGCGGGCACCAGAAAGCTGCTCTGTTTGTGGGAGAAGACACGGCACAGCACAGATCACTTCCACAAAGCAGCTTTTTGTTCTACAGAAGCTGTGCAGCACAAAGAGAGCCCTGGGCCTGCAGCATTCCCCCTCTACTCAGCTCTTGTGAGTACTGTGTCCAGGCCTGGGGGCCCCAGCACAAGAAAGATGCAGAGCTCTCGGAACAGGTCAGAGGAGGGCACTGAGATGAGCAGAGGGCTGGAGCACTGTGAGGAAAGGTTGAGGGAACCGGGCTTGTTTAGCTTGGAGAAGAGAAGGCTCCATGGAGACCTCATGGTGGCCTTCCAGTACTTGAAGGGAGCTTATAAACAGGAGGGGAACGGCTGTTTGTGAGGGTGGATGGGGATAGGACAAGGGGAATGGTTTTAAACTGAGACAGGGGAGGTTTAGGTTGGATATGAGGAGGAAGTTTTTCACACAGAGGTGGTGAGGCACTGGCACAGGTTGCCCAAGGAGGCTGTGGATGCCCCAGCCCTGCAGGCATTCGAGGCCAGGCTGGATGTGGCTCTGGGCAGCCTGGGCTGCTGGTTGGTGACCTGCACACAGCAGGGGGTTGGAACTGATGAGCGTTGTGCTGCTCTGCAACCCAGGCCATCCTAGGATTCTGTCCGTGTTTCCTTGGATCAGTTTGGAGTTAGGATCAGTTTGAGCTCAGTCACCCCTCCTGTGCTCAGCCACACAGGAACAGTTCCTGAGCCCAAAGCTTGCAATGAAAAGGGAAAGGCAGTGGCAGAGGCTATCAGCTCCAGTACAGCCACGAGTGGGAAGAGACTGCAATCACAGTTTGGCAATTCAAGCAGTTCTGTTACACTGCATACGTCCCAGCTTGGGCTGAGCCCTGGTCAGCATACCTGGCTGGAAGGTGTCCCTCCAGAAGAAGGCAAGCAGCACAGCCAGGCTCCCTGCAGCACAGAGCACTTTTCCAAAGGGCTTCATCTTCCTCCACGCCGTGCAGAAGGGGAACAAAAAGCTGCTCAGGCTGTGGAGGTGAGGCAGAGAAGAACCAGAAGCAAATGTGGACGTCAGCAGTGGGAAAACTGTGAAGGGACGCGATGAAGAGGGCTGGGAGCGCAGGGACTCCACAGGTTCAACCACTGAGGCTGTGCCAACCTCTGCCCGATACGCAGCGGGGAGCCGGGCACCGCCTCCAGACGGCACGGCGCACATTGGCGCCACCCGATCCCGCTGCCTTTGGGTTTGGGAAATCCCCGCTTTGCGGGCGTCACAGCCAGCAACGCCGGCACCGCCCCGAAGGCCGGGAGCCGCGATAACGGCGTCCGAAGGGAGGAAATAACGGCACGGGGCGGCGCTGCGCTGCTCCCCCCGCCCAGCCTGCGGAAAAGCGGCCCGACCCGCGCCGAACGAAGGCCTCGTTAACTCAGCATCAACCTCACAGCTGAGGTGTTCACCACAGCGAACGGCGCTCCGGGTTGACGCAGGCACCGCAGCGCGATGAAACAGCGGGGAGAACCGAGATCAGCACCGCGCCCACCGCGCCGCCCCCCAGCCCCGACCCTCACCCCCAAATGGCGGCGGGCGCAGCCTCCCGCTCACGTGACCTCGCCACCATAGCGACGGTCGAGACGGAAGCGTACCCCTCTCTTCCGGTCACGTGAGACGCTCCCGGCGGCCTTCGCGGCGCGGGCCCTCGCGCTGCCCTTGGTGCCGCCATGGCCGCCCGCCTGTTGCCCGTGCTCAGGTCAGTGCCGCGGGAGCCGCCTCCCTCCGGGACCGCCGAGCTGCGGTTGGGCCCGGCGCTGCCCGCTCCGCGGTTCTGCCTTTCGCCCCGCTTGGCCCGGGGCGCGGAGCGAGGCGGGAGAGCCGGCCCGGCGCGGTGCCCCCAGCGTGCGGCCCCTTCGGGCGGCTGCTAGTGAGAACTGGGGGCGAGCGGGGCGCGGGGCTCCGGGCGGGTGAGGTCAGCTGCCGTAAAGCTGCGCTGCTGGGGCAGCCCGGTGTTGGCCGGGCTTCGGTCGCTGCTGCTGTGGGTCCCATTCATCCCGGCGGTGAGAACGATGGCATTGCGGCGGTGAGGCGTTGGCGGGGTCGCCGTCCCTGGAGGAGCTCGGAATCGCGGAGGTGCGGCACGGAGGGCCGCGGGGTCTGAGGGCTCCGTTCTGTGCTGTGTCCCCACTGCTGAGTCCTTCCGTTGCTTTTCTGCATCGGCCATTCTCTGCTCAGAGTTGCGGTGCTTCTCCGTTTTCAGAGAGGCAGACAAAGTGCGAGCAGATTTCTGACAGATGAGGGATGTTTGGTGTAGGGGAAGGGATGGCAGAGCAGCAGCCATCTGCTCTCAAACGCCTCCAGGGACGGTGACCCCTCTGCCTCTTATCTGCCCGAGAGATGCGGTGTCACTCCTGATGCAAACTGAACTGTGGCTGCTTTTGGTTCCTTCAGGTTTGTCATCAAAGGAAGCCTGGCCGGAGCTGCTGTGTACGTGGCCTACGATCAGGGGCTGCTGGGCAGCGGTGCAGAAGGTGCTGAAGCCCTAAAAAAGGCTCAGGCAGCTCTGCCTCCTGCAGTCAGAGAGTGGACGAGTTACATGGGCTGGGAGGTGAGGATGGGAGGCGAGGATGGGAGGCGAGGATGGGAGGTGAGGATGGGAGGTGAGGGCGCACAGATGAGTGCAGCAGATACTGAGGAGCAGGACACACTGGGACGATGGTTCAGGTTCCAGTGACATTGGCAGTTTTGCTGTTGAACCTGAACTTTGCATTGAGGGTTCTTTGAGGAGGGTTGAAACAGAAGGAGGATGACTTTCAGAGCATAGTGGGGAGAATTCCCAGGTCTTACTTGGAAGGAAAGAGGCAATGAGCCCAGGCAGGTCAAGGAGGGGACTGCAGGTTTGTTCTGAGGGGAGATTTCAGTGTGTAGTAATAGTTCTAGGCTTTTCTTTGGGTTTAAAAGGCCAAGATTCTCCTGGTTTGTCAGGCTGAATTCAGATTGCCTGGAGGGACCCTTGAAGTGTTTAAAATCTTCAGGAGCCAAAGAGTCTTTTCCATATTGGAGTCTATGATAACAAACCTATAGCTGCCAGCAGCGCCTCAGTGTGAAGCACTTCCCTTCTGCTGTGTGCTGCAGACAAGAGCCAAGCCCTCAGCCAAGATCTCAGGGCAATGGCTGATGCTCTTTGAGGCTTAGGGAAGGGAGCACAAAATGCCTTTGAGATGTGAGTCCCAAAGCCCCTCCCGGTGAGGCGGCCGTGTCCCACTGACACCCCACTGCTGATTTCTTTCTCTTTCCAGCTCCCGCCCGCTCCAAGTTTGGACTTTTCCCCCTCTGATTCCTGGAATAAAGGTAAAGTCGCTTTTCATGTAGTTGTGGGGAGGGTTTGACGAGTTTGACAAGTGATCAGCTTGTCAAAGAATCATAGAATGGCCTGGGTTGAAAAGGAACTCAAAAGATCATCTCATATTGGTTGTGTCTCAGCACTGCCCTGTAAGAGTGATTGTGTGGGAGGAGCTCTGGATCTGGGAGCAGAGTTCCTCCAGGTTCCACCACAAGCAGGCAGTGACTGTGGGCAGTTCACTTCATTTTCAAGTGTGAAATCCAAGTAGAATGGCCACAGAACTGTTCTCACATGAGTGAGTCTGAACTCACCCTCTGGTTTTTCACAGGAGCTTTCCCATAACTGCTGGACAGTTAGGGATGTTTGAAGGCCAAACGTGTGATAAATATGATGAGGATTTATAGTTCTTATAAATAACAGCAAATAACCTTCACAGAGCTGTGGGGAAACAGCCCCCCTTCCTGTGACGTCACCTGGGGTCTGCAGCAAAACCAGAAATGAAATTGAATTCTCCCAGCTGCAGTTTGTTGTGGTCATCTGAACTTTGACTGGTGCTGCTGGCACAGCATGAGGCTGTACTCGAGCTCAAGCTCCATGACAGCAATCTGCATTTTCCTGTCTTTGAAGAGATCCACGGTGCTGAGTAGCCATAGATTGGGATGCTTTTCTGGGGATAACTCTCCGCTTTCCTCGCAGGGGTGCACACGGTGATGTCTGCCCTGTCTGTGGCTCCCAGCAGGGCCTGCGAGTACACGGCGGAGGGCTGGAAGTACGTGAAGGACCTGGTGAAGTGAGCCCCGTCCTCTGGGCGCAGCTCTGCGCTTCTGTCCGTCCTGTGCTGGTCCTGCTGGAGGGCAGCTCAGCCAAGCGAGGGCTACAATAAAGGACTTTGGAAGCTCCTGTTTGGCTGGGGTTGCTTTTGGCACGCAAACTGCACCCACTGCTTCGTGTCTCCCTAGCGGTAGGTGGCTCGCATGCAGAGCGACGGTTCTGTGCTGAGGGAGAACCTCTGTCTGCAGCTGTGGTGACTGCATTTTTAAGGACAGCCAAAGGTACCCAAGCACAGCTAGGAGCCATTGCTCATCTCCATCAAGGATCGCTGGGGAAATGTAGGTCTTGGAATTGGAGCAGCTTTGGACTGCCTTGATGTAGCAGAGGCCAAGCAGGCGTAGCTCCCACCGTGAAAGAAGAGAAAAAGATCCTTCACCCCTCGCCCTCGCTTTGTCCAAACTTTACCCAGCATCGTCACCAGCATGAAAAAAAATTAGATTGCAGTGTTTAATTAAGACTGAAAGTAATGTGGCATGTCAATGTGCTGCTGGGAGCACGCTGCTAGTGAAAGTGCAGAGGCACTGGGTTATTGCAGCTGGGGTGGAACATTCTGTGCTTCAGCTGTGGCCAAACACATCGGTGTCCCAGGGACGAGTGAAGCCGTTAACTGTAAACTGTTTTTTATTTGTGGAAAATGGAATGCTTCATTAACAAACATTTTTAAATGAGATATGAACAACACATTACAAAACGAATGAGTTCACATTGTATTGAGTGACGTAATATGGCAGCAGCTTAAAAAAAATTACACTTACAGTGACCCACGAGCTCCAAGGAACGGTAACCCCGGGTGACAAATCAATTTCAGTTGCCACGTAGCATTAAAAATTAAAACATTCAGTAGCGACGGTTGAACCGGGGGTCGTTGGGTCTGCTTGCTCTTTCCTGGCCAGCAAATCCCTCTCCTTGCATCCCTCCTCCGTGCATCATCTGACTTTGGTTCCCGCCTTGCATGAACCCTCCTCGCCTGCAAAGTGAGGCAGATGGGTTTGGGTTTGTTTTCTTGCGACTCCAGTAGTCGGGTTGAAATAAAGGATGTGCTACGTTATGAACCACAGGAATATTCTGTCATCCCTTGACGTTTCACTAACAAACTGCAGAACTCATCAATCCCCTGCAAATGCTTCTCTGGCTCATTTAAATGCAAGGGACTCACCCAGAAAGGAAAGGAAATGGAAGACGAAGCAACGCTTTGCTCTTTTTAAGCTCCTTACCCTGACATGCCTCCACGGTGCATCACGTGGCCAGGTCTCCCTCTACCTCCACCTACAAAAGAGTGGAAATGATTCCTTCATACCCACGGGGCTCGTTTTGCTTTGTGTCCCAGCAGGCCCCACGGGAGCGGTACCTTGCCATCTCTCGTGATCCCGTCCCATCATCCCTCCATCCACGCTGCTCTGCCACGAACGCTCCTGGTGCCCTTCAAATTTCCTCCCGTGCTCCCCCCAGTCGCGGCCATCTCTGCAGGAAGAGCCCGAGTTACTTCTGCACGACAGCAAGAACCCGGCGGGAGAGCAGCACTGCTGCAAGGAGCGAGCTGGAAGAGCTGCTCTTGTGCAGAGCGCCTGGCAGAGAGCGAGGAGGGAGGCTGTGGAAAAGAACCGCGGCAAGAAGCGCATCTACAGCATTCAGCAGCCGCACAAGAAGTGCCGCAGCTCAGAGCACTGACCGTGAGGGCGGCGGGATGCCTCTGCTCTCACTCATCCTCCTGTCAGAGCCGTAGCTGCCCCAGCTCTCCCGGGAGTCCCGGGAGTGGCGCTCAGGTCCCCCGTGGCGCTCGTCTGGGTAATGCTGCAAGGCCAAGCACGTCCGTGAGCCCCGAACTGACTCCTTATTCCCTCCTGGTAACTTCACCACTTTCCTCTCTGCCCAATCCTGTCCGGGACTCTCGCAATCCCACAGCTCAGCCATCAGTAAGAGCCACCTCTCACTGCCTGCCTCTCAGGAACACCAACCCACTGGGCTCTGCCACCTTACAGAGTTCATTTTGTGGTATTTGTGCCCTCTCTCACCCACCTCTCTGACACACTTGTTTGGTTTGCTGTGTACCTGAGTTCTATAGCAAGTCAAAAACAAAGCAATCCTGTCACTGATAGATACTTCTAGCACTATCATCTTAATCTGAAACTACAGCAAACCAAGTTGTAAGAGTTGAGATAGTTCTACAGGTCTATAAAAAGCAACTCACTTGTCCGTCGCGATCTCCCATCATTGTCCTCGATCCATCTCTCCTACAGGCAGACAATTAAAATCAAACTGTGGTTGGAAAACACTGCAGTTTTAACAGTATCTACACATCACAGATAGAAAATCCTGTTTCCATGTGCTGCCAGCATTGCCTACAAATGGGGTAGGAACACAGGAAGCCACAATACTTGAGATTCCTAGAAAACCTAGCTAGCCCAGAAGCATGAAGCCACATCCTCCATTAAGGTGCTACAATACTATTTCAAAAGCTGTTTTTTTCCCCAGAAGCTTTCAAATTGCCAAACAGCAGCACCAGCACACCGAGCAGGTGCTCAACAAATGCTTCATTCGTGGCACAGAACATTTCTCTTTGGTTTCACGAGAGAATCTTCACAGCTACTAAATCATGCTTAAAGAAGGAAGTGCAGAAGAAACACCCAGTAAAGAAAAGGCAGCAAAATGTGATACTGCATGCTTCTTTGCCCTCTGATTTCAGACAGCACAGCACAGCTAACACCCACCTGTCCAGTGAGTGGTCTTGGTACCGGCCACGATCCCTGTGGTCGAAGTCATGGAAGCGGTCCTGGCGGCCGAAGTCAGAATGGTAGCGATCGTTCATCGCCATCCGCTTTGCTTCAGGCCAGTATGGATCGTCCCTCCTGACAGAGAGAATATGCTTGTTTTAACCCAGTTGGTGACTTTTGATATTTGTCCCCTCCCCTCAGGCTGCGCAAATCAAAAACGCCTGTAACAAAGCTCAGAAGCAGGAACAGAACTCAGACACAGGAGCACAGCTGAGGTTTTACACGCCGTCAGCTCAGGCCAAGCAGCGAGCGCAGCTCCGAGCAGACACACACACACAGCTCTCTGAGGGCAGGCTGGAGCCACAGCCTGGCAGCCCGGCGCCCTCCTGTCCCTCGGTGCCTTTACCTGCCATCAATGTCATACGGCCTTCTCATGGCAGAGCGGCGTTCCTGCTCGTAGCGCAGCTGCTCGTGCTGCCGCCGCAGCTCCTCCCTTTCCCGCTGGATGCGGTCCTGTTCCCTCCTCCTTTCGTGCTCTATGTGCATCCTCTCTCTCTCCAGTCTCTCTCTCTCCATCCGCTCTCGCTCCAGCCGCTGCCTTTCAATTTCCAGTCTCTCCCGAGCGATCTCCAGCCTCTCCCTTTCCTCGCGCTCCCGGATGGTCTGCAGGTGCTGCTGCCTCTCCCGACGCTCACGGGTGCTGTTTTAGCAGGACGAAAGGTTACAGGTTTGTATTTCAACAAAGGAAGTTAAAAAGGGAAAAAAAAAAAAAAATATTAAAAACATAAAACCACAGTGACTGCAAATTTGTTGAGCTCCTCAGTTATATCACAGCAATGTATGTACAGTGACTTCACTGCTCCCATCGCACCACCCGCGGGGGGAAATAATCCGATACGGACAGACGTTGAATCCAAATGCCTCAAAGCTCATTGCTTCTACTCAAATAAAGTATCAAACACATATTTTCCCCCTTGGTCATTTTCATTAAAAGAAGACTGCACTGCTGCTAGGAAGAAAAAGGATTTCAGCCAAGCTGAAAACTGCTGCTCTTACCGGCGCTGCTCGGCCTCCCTCATCTTCCTCTGAGCCTTGATCTTGTCGAAGGGCACGATGCCTTGCCTCTCCCTGCTCTCCGATTTGCGGTCCTGGCTCTTAACACTCTGCATTTGACACAGGACAGAAACTCAGCAGAGTGCCTTTACAAAAGGCCCAGCGCTGCGCAGAGCTCTGCTTCCATTCGCACACATCTCAAAGCTCTGCCCCCACATTTTGCTGTTGCTTTTTCTTTTTTAAACATTGCAGACCCACAACATAATAACAGAAGACCTTCCCTTCCCACGTTGAGTTTGGCAAGATTTCACTGCTGAATATGTTATCAGCAATATGAAAAATATTTGACTAATTAAGAGCTAAATCTGCATTACAGAAACCTTAATTAGGCTGATCAGCAGGACAAGCATAGGGCACGTGCAACTTAGTGGGATTCCTGCTCTGTTTCTAAGGAAAACCCATGTACCATGCATCCCAAGCAGACTCACTCTGTCTTTTGATGTAGTTGATGTTTTCACACTGATAACAGGTTCTCCTTTGGATTTATCCATTACCACCGTTCTCTCTGTTCCTTTACTCCCTGTACAAATCAGAGGTTGAGCAGAAAGAGGTGTAAGAAATAACAGCACTACACAACACATGCAGCTCATCCCTGTGCACAGTCACCTCCCTCTACAATTTAAAACAGGTCCTTAAACCCCTGCTCAAAATGCATTTCTTCACTATCCCAAGAGTCAGCATTAAGGCTGACACAATGCCAGTGCTCCCCCAAGACCATCCACTCTTGGATAGTGACAGGACAAGGAGAACGGCTTTAAACTGAGACAGGGGAGGTTTAGGTTGGATATGAGGAGGAAGTTTTTCACCCAGAGGTGGTGAGGCACTGGCACAGGTTGCCAAGGAGGCTGTGGATGCCCCAGCCCTGCAGGCATTCGAGGCCAGGCTGGATGTGGCTCTGGGCAGCCTGGGCTGCTGGTTGGTGACCTGCACACAGCAGGGGTTGGAGCTCATGAGCGTTGTGCTGCTTTGCAACCCAGGCCATTCTAGGATTCTATGATCCTATGAGAGATTGACTGTGAAATGAAGAACAGCCATGTTACCTGACTTGGACGATTTAGGCTGATCCGATGAAGCAGACTTCTGTTCATCCTTCTCTTTCCTTTCTTTTTCATCTCTGTCTTCAGTCTTTTTGGAGTCGTCTTTCTGGTCACATTTCTCATCCCTTTTACTACTGCTAGGCCTACAGGCAGATGTTGATATACATTAGATTGATATTCAGGAAGAGAGAATTAAACTAACAGAGTTTTGATTGGCTGAGATGAGGTAGTTACAAACACACACTTTCACTTTCTGGATGTTTGTCATAAAAGTTCTGTTTAACAGCTTCTCCTGACAAATCAACACACAGAACTGCAACACCTCAGGGCAGGGGATGCTGAAGGCACTACCTCTCGCTGGCTGTTTCTTTCTTCGACTCGTTCTCCTTTTTTTCAGTCGGTTTCTTCCCAGCAGGTTCATTTTTTGCCTGAAATTTATTTTGCACATCAGCTGAGATCATGGTTTCAATTACGCGCACAACTCGATGGCGGCGACAAATCTTAGAGGCTCAATACTCACTTTTTCCACAGAAATGATCTTCCCGTGCAGCTCCGTTTTGTGCAGGTGAGTAATGCACTTTGTGGCTTCCTCAGCCGTAGACATGGTGACGAAGCCGTAGCAGCGCGCGCCAGGGCTGCGGGCATTGGTGACCACCTTTGCACCGACCACCTTTCCCAAAGAAAGCACACGTTACGCTCACAGCAACGAGGGCACAGCCCTACCAGCAAGGAACACTCAGAGCATCCCTGCTGCAAGCCAGGGCACGCTGCTGCCGCTCACAATGATGTCGTCATGTCAGCACAGAGATGACAGAGTGACATCCGTAGCTCTGCTTAGGAAAGAGGAGTTTCCCCCCAAAACAACTTGAAAAAGCCTGCTTAGAACACTTGCTTTATAAATGGCACCTGCTGTCACCAGTGTGTGCACAGAGGCATCGCGTTACAGCGGAGCTGAGCACGGAATGTACTTCTGAGCTCTTGATTCATTTAGCAGATGGGCACCGACTGCTTGGGAGCTTCAACCTCCACCAGTGCTTTGTAGCAAATGAGGGTAATTTGATTTACATGACCACGTTGTGGCAGCTAAGCAGCTGCAAACGTGAGGTGAGCTTATCTTTTCCTTACACGTTGAACCCGTTGTGGTATCTCTATGATCAATGCATTCCAGCTCACCAGCTGGAATTCTGAACAAATAAATGGAAAGGCAGCATTGTTTTTTTTAACTGACATGGGGAAAGAAGCTTCTGTTACTCTTCTGACCATCAAACCCGATGCTGTGACACTGAACCCACTGCAGTGCTTACTGTCAGGTCACAGCTCACACTCTGCAATGTTTTCTCAGTTAAACCTTCAGTAAGGCATTACCAGCAGAGACTTCTCTAACTACAACCTGCTGAGAAAGACATCTTTAAATGGGCTTCAGAGGCCTGACAGAAATCCTTAGGAATCAGCTCCGTGCAAGAAATGCCATCAGCTCTGACAGCAGTGCTCTGTCCAACTTGTTCTTCGCAGCTGAGATGGAGTGAATTCATAACAAATGCAGTAGAAAACAACAATGCCCAAGTGAGCGCATTTTAAAGCAGTCATCCACTTCAGACAAAGGAAAACCTTCAGGTACTGAGGAATTCCTCACGTATGCCCCATAAACAACATTATCAAATACTGCATTATCCTACTTTGTCCCAGAACACATTTAATAAGCAGCATTCACTGCTTACTGTGGGTTCCAATGAGTAAAGGCACCACCGCAGGACACAGAGGGGTATGTAAGCAGTCGCTGTCTGTTTATATAAGGACTGAAAAAGGAATTTTGTTTTTGTTTGGAAGAGATAAAATAAAACTGCAGCCATTTGCCATGAACTCACGCAGGTTTTTCTTCCCTCTGCAATCCCACCGACATTTTCAGCAACAGAAGCACACCAAGTCTTACAGACAGTTTATGCTGAGGGGAATATAAACAAACAAACCAGCCTTACCTTCCCATATTTGCTAAACAGATTCTTTAAGTCTGTAGCTCTGGTGGTGGAAGCAAGTCCACTCACCCAGAAGTTTCTCCCAGAACCGCCAGCAGCGCGACCTAATTAGGAACACAAACAAAAGCACAGCCCGAATCCTGATTAGTTCTACTGTTCCCATATTTAAAAAAGAACAGTTCCACAAATCCCATTTTTCAAATCACAAAGCAAAGCATAAACGTCACCTCCCAACAGCTTGTATTCCTGAAGGCAACAAGGAGTCCAAACTCTCCTAAGATGAAGCAACAAGCTCTGGCACATGCAACAGAGGGATGCTATTCCCTCCATCATTCCTCAAGGCAGAAACTCCAGAGATGAAGTAACTGTGGCCCTGCAGAACGTGTCTGGATCCACCCCAGCAAGCTGGAACTTACAGGAAAAGACTGAAGACCTGCGAGGGCTGTGGGAACCGAGTCAGCACCCACAGGCACTCAAGTCTTGCCCTTGTCTCCTCGATTCCTAAGGAATCAGAACTGGATGCAGATTAACCGCACCTCAAGGAAAAACATTCACCATAAAAACAAGAACGTATCTTCCTAAGTGCCTGCCTGCATGTCGCTCATGTTCAGGGTGTGAACAGTTGAGCTACGACCTCAGTTACTGCAGTCAGAAAAGGGTCAGCATTCAGCTATGCAGGAACTACAGAACACCCACCCAGCACATGTGAACTGGTTTGCTAAGTGGTTGCATCATTGTCAAGTCTGAGAACTCGTGGTCCAGAGATTGAGAAAAGTTCAAGCTGAATGCTCACAGATGTTATCTCTGACAGGGAGAGATGATGTCTCCCTGCAAACATCTGTTATTGCTGAGTGATTGTATCGTGCTCATCTCTCTAAGGAGCAACCAGCAAGCCTGGCCAGCTCCTCTGTAATCTCACTGATTCCTGGTTGAACTTCTGTTACTGGTAACCGTGCTAGAGAAAAACCAAACAAACAGGGTTTTTTATCCCTTTATCCCTTTTTGAAACAGTCTGATTTACGCAAGTTCTGATGGTTGCCTGTTTGCATGGAGCTCACACCAGGACACTATCCCAGCCTCCTCTGAAATCTCTTTAGGAGCTCTGTATTGCTCTTCACAGCATTCAGTCCCACAGGCTTCTGTGACTGGAGTGCAGCAGGTCTCCCTACATCCATCTGCTTCTAAAACACCTTTTTGGTGATGAAAGGAATTTCTCAGAACTGTCATCAATGGGGAGATGCATCTTTCAAAGGCAATCTGAAATGCTCTCCTTACTCAGGTATCTTTCTCTTTCTTACTTCTTCATGTGAGAGCTGCCACCTTCCTGCTGCAAACACGAGCTCTGCAGGGAATGCTGTCACATTTGTACAAGTTCGTGTGAAAGTGGGCAGGGATTTGTAACAATCTCTTAGAAGAAAGATGACACGGCCCAAAACGTGCTGCAGACTCTGGGTAAATAAAAGAACCTGTTAAACAGTCCTTTAAATGTCCTGAAATAAGAGTAAAAATATGGATGAAAGGTGAACAGATGTGGATGGAGCTAATGGCGAGGTCTGGTCGCTGGCACAGACAGGCATAACCCAGAATCTGGGTGGAAGCAGTTGATGACGAGTTCAGTCTGTGCTGCAAAACCTAAAGCCATGCAAATCCTTCCTTTCCAATCAGCAGACAGATCTCCTAACGAACTTCTTGCCAATTACAGAACTGCTGGGACATCAGCACTCACTGCTTTGAACTCTCTGCCGCACGCAAGGCAGTTCTAAGCTTTCTGCCTTGGAGTGGTAAGAGAACAGAAAAGAGGAAAGAGAAGTAAAGGCTCAGCAGAACGTGCATTAAAAGAAAGAAGCACAATGAGAAGAAGGAGCAGGCAAGGCCTCCCGTGGCACTGCTCATCTAGAAATGCCCGTCCTGCTTATCATGCATATTGGCACTGGAAACAGGATCCGAGCAGATGAAGATTTAAGAGCCATCGATCCAACTGGAAGACATGAAACTTGGAGCATTTGTGATGCTTAAGTACGTGAATACAAGACTGTGTACAGGAGATGGTGTAAAGAACCACAAGGAAAGCAATCACAAAAGGCTTTGGACTCACTAAGAGCTGCTGGTATCCTCAGAGCCATGAAGGACATATTTGTCACAGATCAGCGCCTACCTTTGGAGATCAAGACACAAACAGAAGGGGCACAACGCAAAGCCTTGCAAAACATATCAAAGAGAAGAATGTTTTGGCATAACTGCATCTTTAAAAACCCAGGAAAACAAGAAAATAATGAAATTTAAGAACGGCAGAGACTTCAAAGCTTTCACAACAAAAGGCCCCATCCAACAAAAAGGAGCTTCACTGACACAAATGCCAAGGTTCGTTGTTTAAGGATACATACCCTTCTCGTCTTTTGAGACTAGCTTTGTATCTCTGTCCTCCTCCACAGGGCTAAAGACAAAACAACACGTTACTCAAGTCAGAGAGAATAATGACTACTAATCAGTTATTTAAAAAGCTAAAATTAAATACCTACCAGAAAATACGTTGCAAACAAAAATACACCTTTACATACTCGATTTAAGTAATCTGACATGAAATAAGGGGAGTCAGATTCTTAAACAGAATTATATTAGGAAGAAGTTTACAAATCAGAGTAATTTAAGAAAACAACCTTTGAAGGTTGAGGAAGGAAAGAAATCAAACCCTCTGCGCTTAACCAAACAACGACAATTCTGCACAAGGAGAAATCAAACCGATTCTTTAGCAATAGGCTACAATTTCAGAGGCGCGGTGGCCAATTGAAGGACACGGCTTATCGGCAGCACTTAACGACCCGTGACAAAAGATAGCATCTGGTCTATAACGGAGAAAAAACAAACCTCTTTTTCTGATCACCGCCCTCACTGGCTGAGGACTCTTTAGTAGCGGGGCATTCCTCTGAATTAGCTTTGTCTTCTGCTTTCTTGGCATCTTCTTTGCTATCCTTGCCTTCCGCACCTGCGCCTCTCTCCGCTGTTTCCCCACTAGAGGCTTCCAGGCCTTGGCAGCGCTTGCTACTCTGATCGCTTACGCTCTCTACTCCTACAGAGTCAGAGTCCAGCTTCTCTTCCTCTATTGTCTGTTCACTTGTCTCCCCTTTCGCTACAACTAAACGCTTTGCCTCCTTCCTTGCCATAGCTTGTGCCGATTTGCTGTCCAAATCTAAAGCATCTTCCTCCGACTGAGCGGCAGCAAGAGCGTCCTCTTCCTCTGCCAGCCTCTTGCCTGGCACCACGTTACTTGCTTCCTGTGCATGTGGCTGCTCCGCTTCGGAGGTTTCTTCGTTAAGGAGCTCAGATTTACAAGTTTCCCCCAAAATGTCGAGTATTTTCTCATTTTCTACGGATTTAACAGGAATAGAATGGCACAAGGTTTAATCACCAGGGAAATACAGCAATCACAAACGTGGAACTGGCATGGCTGCCACACTAACACCAAGAGAAGGCTAAGCTACACAGAGATTGGAAAACCCTAGTGTACCCAGTGTTACAAGTCCTACGCTCACTGCACTCTGACACACTACTGCATCAGCCCTCACACGTTAACAGGGAAGAAAAATCCCCCACAGATTTAACAAAACCTTCTGGCTCATCCTTGATATTCTTCACGAAATCGTTCAGCTGTTTCTTCTCTAGTTAGCTTCCACAGTCCGAGACGCTTAACTGAACATAGCAAAGCACTGAGGGTTCAATTTTTAAATCTCTGTGACATTCTTTTAGCAGACAGTCCAACATGAAACCTGGGCTTCTTCTGATGGTGCATGAGTGTGTTTGCAGTCCACAAAGTGAAAAGTATCTGTATGAAATTTCCATGAAGAAACTCTCTTCTTTCTTCTGTATCCAGTAACTAAGCTTTACATTCTAATGCCCTACAATGTCTTTTTACTGCTGTCACTGCTCCCTACTTGCTAAGGAGTTAAGGTGTGTGCGATATCACAAGATCTGTTTAGAGGCAGATTGCTTAGCTCTTAAACTGTCATTACCTTCTCTACATCCATCTATGTAGCTTAACAGGTTTTTAAACCATTTCATATCACTGAAAATATTTCAGAGATGACAAGCATCACTTGACAGATCTGGGGATATGATTGGGTTTCCAATCTCTATGACCCTGCACGATCTGGGTTGTCCATCATAAGAATAACGCAAACTCTATGTTTGTTTGTTTGTTTTAAACAGTTAATGGTTTAAAAAGCATTAGTTGAAAAGACAGGAATATGCTTTTCTTTAACAGTACCTGGCTCCAAGTGTAGTTTCTCCATTTTCTGTTTGGGAAATAAACACAGAATAAGGATTTTATGCAATGTACTTTGTTACACAGCATCACTGCAACCCCCCCTCCTCCCCCCCCGTGAGATGTAAGCGTATGCCAATGCACCTGCTGCTCTTAGCACTGCTTTTCACCATCCATTGGAAATTAATAACCTACGTAACTTTTTTTGACTAATTAAAGCCCAAATTTCAACCACTATTCGCCTCGTAACTGGGAATATTAGAGACAAGGGGGCAAAAAGGTTCCTCTGGGTACCACAGCGTGAAAACGAAACCTGGCTGCTGCTGGATATCATCAGCAGGGGAAAGGAAAATAAATCAGCTGTGAAACTTTTCAAGCAAATATCTTTTTTCCTAAGTAAGAAAAGCCATCACAGTGCTTTCGCTCTGCCTTTCTGAAGGCCTGTTTCCTTTGCAGTGCCAGAGCAAAAGTGGAGGAAGTCTCCTGAATTTGGCCAAGTGGGGAGGGAAGAAAACAACAAGGAAACAACTCGGGGCATCCTCACTTGACAGAGTGGATCGTGTGCGAGCACTCAGCCCGTGGTTCTGTCACAGCTCACACTATGGCCAACGGTACGAGCAGAGTGAACAGCATTTAAAAAATATCTGCGAGTTACGTTTTCAATTTACCTTCATTTCAATTAAATCAGAAGAGGAATCTACATTGTTTTCAATTTCATCATAATCTTCCTAGAAGAGTAAAAAAGCAATTAGAGCACTCCTTACACAGCAAGCAGTGCACAGCCCAGAGCAACAGCACCTCATCCTGAGCACCAACATCAGCAGCATTTTCCAATATTACTGCTTCTGAGCACAACCCAAGAAGAGCAAGAGAGAAATGTTCTTCAGCATTCAATACGAGCAGGAGAGCACTCTTTCCAGTAACCTTTCATCACTGAGATTAAAGTATGCTTTAAAGATGCTTTGATTTAGAAATTCTCCATTTTCCCACCTTTTTTTTGTTTTCATTTCTTTATTTCTTTACCTTCTACCTTCAAGGCGTTAGAAGTTGATTTAAGTCTCCACTTTGCCAATGACAAAACGCCCCCCACATCTCCGTTCCTAAGAGCTGCTGGAGCTCTATTTGATTGAAGCCTCAACCAAAACCTCACTGGTTATGATTCTCAACAGCTCCAATTGAAAGAAAGCCAACTGGCCTTTCAGGTTAATGAGTGTTTCTGCAATCACCTTGCTTCTCACATGGCAAAAAGCTGAGACAGACATGAGAAGCCTAAAGCAAATACACGAGGAAAGAGTGCTCTTTGTGTGGGGAGTAACCATACCACACAACCACTGCGTCCATTCAGCAGCTGCAGTCTGTATAGGAGATATCCCAACTTGCTCTCTAAGCTACATCAAAAGTTTGGCACTGCCAGGCAAGGGCAATCCCCGATCCATAAGCATTTTAATAACCTACACAACATCATTTCTTCATAACATCATTTCTGCAGAAAACAGTTCTAAATTATAAGTTGAAAATGAATTTCTTTCTTCGCAGTTATTTGGATGGGTGGGTGCACATCTGTGTGCATGCATCCATTAATGCACACACACTCTAGCAAGCATCAATGGCAACAGGGAACAGTGAAACCAACAACTGCTTTCAGCCCAGAGATGTCACTGCACAGCAAAGCAGATGGTAAATGTGCTGCTGTCAGCCTTTATACCTCTGGTAGGACACAAGAGCTGCTAATATGAACCAGAATCCATGTTCTACACACATCCTATATTGCATTACACCAAAGAAAAGCCTCCACCTCCCAAACACTTGTTACATTTGCAAGGACCTCTACTTACCTCGTTTTCTGTTAGCTGATCTGGAAGTTCTTTCATTTCAGCATCAACATTGTCTTTATTATCAGACAGTGAATCCAGAATGTTATCAGGACTATAGTCTTCTCCACAGTCCACAGCACTGCTGTTGTCTATTTCAGCCTCATCTAACACACTAATATCCATCATGTCGATGTCTTGTAAGGTATCCAGGCTTGCTTCAATATCCTCCTAAATAAAGGAAAAGGGCAGACGTGTGTTTACTGTCATTTTAATGACACACATACTTGGAAACTGCAATCATGCTTTCACCTACCTGCCCATCTCTGGAGTTTTCTTCCAGCCCATTGTCTTCCAACCCTTCCTCTTCTGATTTTCTACCTACAAATAATATAACTGAAGTTATATTAACTATAACATAGCTACTCTTTGCCAACTTATCTAGGCAATGCTGTTTCAATTAATAATCATTAAGATCCTGATTCAGAAGCCCTATCTGGATTTAGCTAAAGATGAGAATACAACACAGTCAACACAAATCCACGGCACAAGCATGAACAAGGTTCCAAGACATGCAAACAGAACACCTGGGTGTCATACTGGTGTTGAAATAGTTTTACTACTTTCCATAAAAAAGCACCAAAAAGAAGACGCTGTATTTGCACCCTGTACCTTTGCTCATTCTTTTTGACAGCCTCTTGTTGGTCAGTTCTGAAGCCATGGGAATTTCATCCGGATCTCCTCCTTCGTCCTCAATAGCCTGAGGGAGACAGCAACGCAGCCCTGTTGTACTGCTACAACGTGCGCTTTGTCAGATGGGGCTCCCAGCTCACGCAGCCCCATCAGAGACAAACTGTGCTATAAAACAGCTCCGCAGACGCACTGAGATGCAATCCAGGGGTGAAGATCCGCATAGCTTTATACGCAAAGCTTTACAGCACAGATTGGGTTTGGGTTTCGGGTGGTGCTGTGTGGACCCCGGGGTTGGACTTAACGATCCCCGTGTTCCGATCGTAGAACTGATGGAGCTGGAAGGTAACGGCCATCAAGCACACCTCCCCTGCAACGAACGGGGCCGCGTTTGTGAGAAGCCACAAAGGACTCGAGATCCGCAGCCGGCCCAGCCTGCTGAGAGCCACGCAGGAGAGATGGAAGAACCGAACGAAGGGCGCGCGGAGGGAAGACGAGCACGGAAAGGGAATCGCGCCGACGGAGCGGACGGGAGAACGGGGACGGCCCGGCCCCCGCCCCGCGCTGCCCTCAATGCGGCGCCGCGCCAACCGCGCATGCGCCAACGGCCCTGGGCCGTGGGACAAAGGACCCGGATGAGGCTCCCCCGCCCCCCCCTTCCCTCCCCCCTGCCCGTTTTCCCCCCCCCGCTTGGCGCCTCGCTCACCTTCCTCAGCCGCTCCATCAGCACGCTCTTGTTGCCGCCCGTGTCCAGGTTGCGGCGCTTCAGCTCTGCCCGCAGATCGATGACCCGCAGCTCGCTCAGCCGCCGGGTTTCGGGTTCCGAGCCGAGCGCTGCGGCCCCTCCGGGGGATGTCAGCTCCCCCAGCCCGGCCGCTGATTGACTGTCCGCCATCAAGGCCCCTTCGAGGTCCCGTTGCGAGCCCGAACGCGAGGGAGGTTACGGCGCGCTCCCACAGCTAACCTTGTGATCGCGGCACAAAATGGTGGGGAAGCCGAGACGCGCTGAGGGAAAGGGGAAAAAAAAAAAAAAAAAAAGGAAAAAAAAAAAGCAAAAAAAAAAAAAAAAGGCCAACTCCGCGCAAACTCAGCGAGAAGGGCGACGAATGGCGGAGGGAGGGGGAAGGCGGAGCCTGAGGGAGACGCGAAGCGCAGCGGTGCGCTCCGTGCGCGCCTGAGGGCAGCTCGCCAGCCTCTGCGCATGCGCCTGCGCTCTGGGAGGCACTGCGGCTGCGTGGCGCCGCCGATAGCACAACTGCGCCTGCTCGGCGAGGCGCAAGCGTAATACTGCGCATGCGCATCTCCGGAGCGTGCGGCATCTTTCCTGCGCATGCGCGGCGCCCCTCACTCGGTGCTGCGGGCTCTCCGCGCGTGCGGGCTGCGCTCGCTCCCTCCCTCCCCTTCTCCTCAGCGCTTTCGCCACCATTTTGTGTTGCGACCGCACTTCGCGCCGTTGTTTTCACCCCGTCGTTCTCAGTCGAAACAACGGCTCTATGGCGGAGAGTCACTCAGCGACTGGGCAGGGTGAATACGTGTCCCTGAGCGGGTGCGGAACGCCGAGCTCCGAGCCCGAAACCCGTCGGCTGAGCGAGCTGCGCGTGATCGATCTGCGGGCAGAGCTGAAGCGCCGCAGTTTGGATAGCGGTGGGAACAAGAGCGTCCTGACGGAGCGGCTGAGGAAGGTGAGCGGGAGCGCTGCCGGGGGGGGGGAGGGGGACGCTCACACGGCGCGTGCGCGGCGCTGAGGGGAAAATGGCGCCAAAGCGGCGCTGAGGGCAGCCGGGCTGTGAGGGAGCGGCGGGGCTGCAGCGCTGCGGTGGGCACTGCGAGCGGCCCTCTGTGGGATGCGAGGTTTGAGGGTGGTGTAAAATCACGGAATATCTCACTTGGAGGTGGATCTGCAGGGGTAGCTGTGCGGCTGTTAAGGGTGGGCTCTTCTCAAACGACTCTTCCAATCGGCTCGGCTTCGGGGGCTCGCACTGTCACTTCTCTACGGTTCTGAACGCCTCCAGGCACGGGGCTCCTCCGTGCTGCAGCTGCGGGCCGTGCCGTCCCTCACTGTCGCCTTCTGTTCCCCACAGGCCATCGAGGAGGAAGGGGGGAATCCTGACGAAATACCCGTGATCTCTGAAAGCACAATGAAGAGAACCCCAAAAAGAAGCAGCAAAGGTACAGGCGGTGAAGGGAGGATTTCTACTCGTCTTCTCTTTGGGTTTTCTAATAGTTATTGCCCATTAATGCAATCTTGATTTTTATTTTTTTTTATTATTTTTCTCCTCAATTTGCTTTTCCTTTTGGAAAAGTGCTCAGTTTGATTGTAGCAATGAGTGTTTTGCAATCAGTGCTTACCACAATTGGATACAGACAGTTTTCCTTCTTATAGAATGGCCTGGGTTGAGAAGGAGCACAGTGCTCATCCAGTTCCAACCCCCTGCTCAGTTTAAAACCATTCCCCCTTCTTCTGTCGCTATCCACCCACGTAAACAGCTGTAGGCTGTTTATTCCAGAGCTTAGTCTGAAATATACGTTGCTGTCTGTCAGTCACAGAATCCTACAATGGCCTGGGTTGCAAAGCAGCACAATGCTCATCCAGTTCCAACCCCTGCTGTGTGCAGGTCGCCAGCCAGCAGCCCAGGCTGCCCAGAGCCACATCCAGCCTGGCCTCGAATGCCTGCAGGGATGGGGCATCCACAGCCTCCTTGGGCAACCTGTGCCAGTGCCTCACCACCTCTGGGTGAAAAACTTCCTCCTCATATCCAACCTAAACTTCCTTAGTCTTAAGTTAAAACCATTTCCTGTTGTTCTATCACTGGTTTTTTTGTTTGGTTTTTTTTTTTTGTTTTTTTCTTCTTTCCTGGAAGCACTTCTGAAAGAATGAACATTTGAGATAAATAACTGCAATTTCTACTCAGTCAGATGTAAGGGGTGCTCGGTGCTGCTCAAAACCTGTGTCAGAGCTTGTGCTGTGCTGCCTTACTGGTATAGAAAGCATAGAAACGCTCAATTTTGGAAAATGAGGAAAAAGTGGATGGCCAAGTAGGGTAGAATGCCTGTTATGATGAAAATGCATAACTTGAAAACTATATATTTGTAACTTCTTATATTCTAACAATCAATGCAATTAGGACGTAGACCAGACGAAGAGGGAGCTGAAGACAACGGCCTGGAGGAGGATTCTGGAGACGGGCAGGTATGCAGAGCTGTGCTGGAAGTGAAGAAAGGGCAGTGTTGTTTCTAAGCTACAATAACTTTTATATATGCTTTTTTTTTTTTTTTTTTTCTTTCTTCTTACAGGAGGACATTGAAACAAGTTTGGATAACTTGCAAGACATTGACATGATGGATATTAGTGTGTTGGATGAAGCCGAAATAGACAACAGCAATGCTGGAGATTGCGGAGAGGATTACAGTGCTGATCACATTCTTGACTCGCTGTCTGATAGTAGAGAAAATGCTGATGCAGAAATGAAAGAACTTCCAGATCAGCCTCCAGACTATGCTGTAGGAGACTTGGAGGCGTCCCCACAATTGTCAGAAATTAAAGAAGAGTCGAGAGAAATATCAGTAATGATGGTATGCATCTGTTCTGTGTGTGGAGTCAGATTCTTGTTGTTTTATGTTTGTTTTGTTTTCCAAGTTCAGTAGTGAAAGAGTCATCAGGGAGTAGTTGGAACCACTGGGGGCTCTACTGCTTCTCTCCATCACTGCTTTTTGTTCCTTTACATATCTGGGGAAATATTCTTGATTTTTAAACGCTTTGGTGTTTTTTGTATACATCATATGTCCATATATGTCACCTCTAGTCTGGGAAACAACGTTTTAATAACTTCACTTCATACTTCATTCTCATCTTCATATCTTTCCTTTGCTTTTATCTGCCTCTGTATGTTTCACCTCCTCAGCTGCACAGCAGCACACATGTATTCTAGGTGCTTCTTTTTGTCAAGATACGGCCTTGCACTTGCTGAAGTTTTACAGGTTGGTTTTCCATGCTCGTCTACCTGTTGCCCTGACTTCACCACAGTACTCATTTCTGCTAGAAGATGTCTTTCCTTAAGTCAAGTTTACCTCCTGCAGTGTTCCACAGGATGTTGAAGAATGCTCTTTGTGTGCAGTCTGATGGGGAGGTGCAGCCCTTGTTCCATCAGCCCGGTCTGTCAGCTCCCCAGACGGGGACTTTTCCTCCATTCCCAACTCTGGCAGTTACAGCAGTAGATTTAGCTCTGTCCTCCAGCATTCCTTACCCTCAGGACAAACGTGAATGCTGAGAAAACAGGGTTTAATTCAGCGAGGAAAGTGCCAGAATCTGGGTCAAATGCTGCAGTCTTTTCTCAGCATGCTCCTCGCTGCTCACTGAGGTTTCTTGGCTCTCTGTTTGCCACAGGGTGTAAAAGAAACGCTGCAGGAAGGATTGACCTTCTTAAAAGATCTCTGTGAGGCATCCCGTATTTCAGAGGTAGCGAGGCTTTCAGCGGCAGCCATCGGTCAGGTTTTAACCTCAGTCCTTCTTTTGGGCACTGGAGATCTTGGTGTGCTGCTTAGCAGTGAGAATCAGCTCCAGCCTTGGGTTTCTCATCCGGGTTTCACTTCCAGTGCCGTGATTTGGTAGATAACGAGGTGTCTGTTCTGTTCTGCGCTTTCTCCAGGTGGAGGTGGAAGACGTTGGAAACAGTTTTGATGCCGCTTCGTCTGAATTAATTGAAATAAAGGTAAATTGTGACCTGTTTTTACAAATGAAAAGCTTTCATACGTGTCATATCGTCTTCGTAGGGAGTGGAAACCGTAAAAAGTAACATTAAATCTTCTTGTGAGAAATCTTTGTAAAATGCAGTGGTTTCAAACCTGAGATCAGGAGAACCACGGCGAGGGAAGGGATGTGTCCCATGCTGGGTAACATCTCGGCCTGCTGTTGAGTACTGATATTTCTCTTCCCCCTTCCCCACAGGAAATTGAAGAGCTGCCTTTGGAACCAGGTACTGTTTATAAAAATACTAATTTAAAAAACAAAACAAAACAAAAAACAAACCAACCAAAATCCAGGGCTTTAAAACAGTTAAATTCTTCATTTAATCTTTTTTATATCCCTGTTTCCTTTTAAATTCATTACTGTAGTGTACGTTGTTATCATGGAGAATCCAGGTCATGCAGGGTCATAGAGATTGGAAACCCAGTCATATCACCAGATCTGTGGATGAGAACTGTTTGAAACATGTGTTTAACGTGGCGAAATCGTTCTGTGCAACTGCAGAGGAGCTAAAGAGTGAGCCTTAAAGGCACGAAGGTTCTGAGCCTAAAACAGATCTTGTGATATCACGCTGTACTCTAGTTCTGGGAGTGTGAATACAGGAGTGCAGGGCATAGCGAGCTGTGCTACAGAACAGAAGGTAAAGAGTGGCTGGACTTCAAAGGAACACAGTGCTGTCATGGGACGTCCCACGGATCACGTTTGGTTTCTGGACTGCAAACACAGCCATCTGCCGTCAGAACATCTGCTGTCAGAAGAAGGCCAGGTTTCGTGTTGGACTGTCTGCTAAAAGAATGCTGCAGAAAACTGGAAATTGAACTCTCAGTGCTTTGCTGTGTTGAGATCTTGGACTGTGGAAGCCAACTAGAGAAGAAACAGAGTGGAACGGTTCCATGAAGAGGATCAAGGATGAGCCAGAAGGTTTTGTTAAATCTGGGGGGGGATTTTTCTTCCCTGTTAACGTGTGAGGGCTGATGCAGTAGTGTGTCAGAGTGCAGTGAGCGTAGGACTTGTAACACTGGGTACACTAGGGTTTTCCAATCTCTGTGTAGCTTAGCCTTCTCTTGGTGTTAGTGTGGCAGCCATGCCAGTTCCACGTTTGTGATTGCTGTATTTCCCTGGTGATTAAACCTTGTGCCATTCTATTCCTGTTAAATCCGTAGAAAATGAGAAAATACTCGACATTTTGGGGGAAACTTGTAAATCTGAGCTCCTTAACGAAGAAACCTCCGAAGCGGAGCAGCCACATGCACAGGAAGCAAGTAACGTGGTGCCAGGCAAGAGGCTGGCAGAGGAAGAGGACGCTCTTGCTGCCGCTCAGTCGGAGGAAGATGCTTTAGATTTGGACAGCAGATCGGCACAAGCTATGGCAAGGAAGGAGGCAAAGCGTTTAGTTGTAGCGAAAGGGGAGACAAGTGAACAGACAATAGAGGAAGAGAAGCTGGACTCTGACTCTGTAGGAGTAGAGAGCGTAAGCGATCAGAGTAGCAAGCGCTGCCAAGGCCTGGAAGCCTCTAGTGGGGAAACAGCGGAGAGAGGCGCAGGTGCGGAAGGCAAGGATAGCAAAGAAGATGCCAAGAAAGCAGAAGACAAAGCTAATTCAGAGGAATGCCCCGCTACTAAAGAGTCCTCAGCCAGTGAGGGCGGTGATCAGAAAAAGAGGTTTGTTTTTTCTCCGTTATAGACCAGATGCTATCTTTTGTCACGGGTCGTTAAGTGCTGCCGATAAGCCGTGTCCTTCAATTGGCCACCGCGCCTCTGAAATTGTAGCCTATTGCTAAAGAATCGGTTTGATTTCTCCTTGTGCAGAATTGTCGTTGTTTGGTTAAGCGCAGAGGGTTTGATTTCTTTCCTTCCTCAACCTTCAAAGGTTGTTTTCTTAAATTACTCTGATTTCTGTCATCTGCAAAACAGCATTAATTGTCATCTTAAGTATGCGAGTCCCTTATTTCCAGTCACTCTTCCAAAAATTTGCAGAGGTACCTTTTATTTCAGAACTAATTGGTACTGGTAGGTATAAAATTCTAGTGCACAACCTGAACTTGCTTTGTCTGATGCTTGGTTGAATAATGTGTTGTTTTGTCTTTAGCCCTGTGGAGGAGGACAAAGATACAAAGCAAGCCTCCAAAGATGAGAAAGGTAGGCTGTTTTCCTTCAAGAAATAAAAACATCAATTGAAAGGAGTTTGTTTTGTGTTAACGCTTAATATTTTGTCATTCTCTTCCAAGTGATTACAGTGTAAGGAGGCCTGTGTGTAGGTGAGAACTCCTTCAGGCTATTTGGATGTAGAGCTCTAAAGTTAATTGCTGAGGGCTGCAGTTTATGCTCTGGTTTTAAGTGGGAATGTTTTGGAAGCGGTGAAGTTGCCGTTGTGCTGGAAGAGGTTTGAGCAGGAGGGTAGAAAGCGGAGTTGTTTTCTCGCTGTTGTGTTCTTGCTTAAAAGGTTGCAGGTCGGATTTTACGCTGTGTTTCTGTTCCCTCAGGCCGTGCTGGCAGCGGCTCTGGCAGAAATCTGTGGGTCAGCGGCCTCTCATCCTCCACGAGGGCAACGGACTTGAAGAATCTCTTCAGCAAGTATGGAAAGGTGCGTGGAGGGGGGGCAGGCTGACAGCGACCGTGTCTCATGGGGGGCCCTGGAAGTTCTGCTCACTTGGCTTCTGGCTGTTCTAATGGCTGGCTGGACTGAGCACTGAACTCTTCCTGCATTCTATTGAAACTGAAAGTAGTAAATCTCATAAATAACATTGTCTGGGATGGGACAAAAGGGAAATAGTGGTTTTGGAGGATCTCTGCTCAGCCGCTCTAAAATTAAGACAGCTCTGGATGTGAGGGCAGCACTTACAGAGGGGAGCTCACTGCAAGGCCACCTCCCCTCCCTCCTGCCTCCCTGGTGTGATGTGGATGTTTGTGTCGCTGGGCACGACTCGCCTGTAGGCATTTGGGGATAGAGGCTGACAGATGTCTCCTGAGGAAAGGCAGATGAATTAGGTTATCCTCCTGCTTGGGTATCTTTAAGTCAGCTCCCTGCTCAGCACCTCAAGCTCCGATTTTGAGCGTGGGTTTTATGGTGGCGTCTCTTTCAAGAGCTGAATCATCAAATCAGTCCCACAGCTCTGGGCTGCCAGTTGGCGACCCTGCACACGGAGGGGGTTGGAACCAGATGAGCGTCGTGGTCCTTTGCAGCCCAGGCCGTTCTGTGATCTCTTCCGAGGGTATTTTGTGCAGTCAAGCTTGGCTGAGGCACCTTTGGAACACTGTGGGCCCAGCAGTGTGTGCCAGGTTACAATGAACCCATCTCTGAAGTGAGCTTAGCACTGCTGTCCTGGAGTGCCAGCAAAGTGTTGTGTGCCAGGAACGTTTCCTCTGCGTTAAAACTGAGCTATCACCAGCAAGCAGAGCTGCTCACACAGTTGATCAGAGCTGATTTACCCTTGTTTCTCCAACCACGAGGGCTTTTTCTTCTTCTTCCCCTGCAGGTGGTTGGTGCAAAAGTGGTGACAAACGCTCGCAGTCCCGGCGCGCGCTGCTACGGCTTTGTGACCATGGCCTCGTCTGAGGAAGCCACCAAGTGCATCAATCACCTGCACAGGACAGAGCTGCACGGGAAGATGATTTCTGTGGAAAAGGTCGGCGGTAGCTCTCACGTGGCAGGATGTTGGAGCGAAAGGTGGAATTTTAATGCCTGTGTTTTATTGTTTAAGAAAAAAAAAAAAAACAAAAAAAACGCTTCTTGCTGAAATTCTAGGCCAAAAATGAACCGGCTGGGAAAAAGCCTTCAGACAGAAAGGAAGGCGAAGCGCGGAAGGAAAAAGACAGGCACCATTCTGCAGATTCCAAATCTGAGAAGTAAAGTGTTTTGTGTGTTTTGTTTTTTCTTTAATGTGTATTTTCCTGTGTTTAAAGACCGCTCCTTTGAAACACAGCCGCGTCAGAAAAGGGGACAGGAATTGCAGTGAGTCTTGATTTGCTGCTTGCTGCATCTGGAGCGAGAGTCATACTGGAAAAATAGCCAGAAGTGCATCTTAATGGGCTCTCTGTTACAAAACAGGGGGAGTTTCAGTGTTCTGTAACAAAACACACAGCTGTGTGAGATCATGTCACAGCAACCAATATTTTTTAATCAGAATTTTGTCCTCTCGTCTGGTTTGGATTTGTTCTGCTCGTTGCTGGTTGGGCTAAATGGTTTTAGAATCATTAAGGCTTTATGACCACTATGACTGCGCTGACAATCTTCCTGGTAACTGGTCTGTTTGCTGATAGGCCAAATGATGAGTAAGCAGTGCTCCTGTACTTTGTTTTCCACGTGCTCTTTTCCTTTTGAAAGAGGCATTTTGCTTTACTGCCTCATAAAGTCACCAAAGTCCTGCAAAGGAGCTGCAGGCTGAATTCCTTGTGTCAGATGCACAAGGATTTGTTTGAAAGCTTCTCTTGTCGTGGAGCTCAGCCTGCAGCTGGGTGAGCCCTTCTCCCCGTGCCATGCATGAGCTGAGCTGCAGCGGAGATTTGTGTTTGTAGCACTCACTCTCCATCCTGAGAGGGGTCACATCTGTAGTCCCTGGCTTTCAGGCAGCCTTAGCTCAGTGGTGTTTGCTGCTCTGCAGCCCGTGCACAAGTGCAGCCTGGCGTGCTGTCGGTGCTTGGCAGCACAGAAGTGGCGTTAGGATGCTTTTGTCTTCGGTAGGAGTGGTGACTGAGCACCTCTTGTCAGGTCTTCTATTAAAGCAAAGTTCGCCTGCAGGTCTGGTGGTGTTAAAAAGGAGGAGAAGGCCGACAAAAAAGACGATGGGAAGAAATCTGAGAAAGATTCAAAGGATGAGAAGGAAGGGAAAGAGAAAGAGGAGCAGAAGGCTGGAGCCTCCGATCGATCCAGGGCGAGCAAATCAGGTGTGTTGGCAGGTGCAGTGCTTGGAAGAGTTGGTGCAGTGTGAGCAGCTGTGGAGAGGTTTGTAGTTCATTAACTGTGGCGAAAGTGCGTGTTCTGCAGACATCAGCTGATTTGCTTGCTTGTAAACCTCCAGCTCTGCTAGAGAGTGCTTCACTGAGGCGTTAGCATAGATTCTGTGCCCTTTCCCCCAGCTTGCACGTGGTTGGCAGGCTGTTGTAAATGGTGATAGGTTCTTGCACAAGTCACCTAACAACCCTGGTAAAATAATATCCTGATATTATTGATATTATCCTGATTATTGATATTATCCTGATACATCCATCTGCAGTAGTATTTATTCCTGTGTGCTTTTGCTTTCTAGCAAGTCGAGGAACTGAGAGGACAGTGGTGATGGATAAATCTAAAGGAGAACCCGTTATTAGCGTGAAAACATCTGCTTCCAAAGAGAGGGTAAGCAGGGCTTCGTGGACACTTCTCTGTAAGAGCAGGTGTGAATGACCCTACTGTGTGAGGGCTGCAGGGTGTCCTGATCCTGCCTGTGTGAGGGCTGCAGGGAGTTCTGCCTCCTGTGTGGGGAACTGTTGACCTGTGGCAGCGTTTTAGGAAGCGTTAAGGAGTCAATTGCGCTGTGAAGGTAAATGCTGGTGCTTCACCTCGCAGTCGTGCTGCTGGAGCTGAGGAAGTAGGAATGTAATTTGACAGTGGTGTTAAGATGATCCGTCTGCAGTGTGGTGCCCCGTGACCTTTGCAGTGCTATCACTTACCAGCAGCACCAGGCAGGCCATGTGCCTCCAGTATTTCTGTGCTCTTACACTCACCAGAAGCTCTGGCCAAATTCTGGGCGCTTCTCCCCGACTCCTGTGTGTGATTCCACGCCGTTCACCTCCAGGAGGGCGGCAGCGTTCTGAGTCGAAACCAAGCGGGTGTTTTGCTTGGGAGTCATGGCTGGAAGCATTCAGCTAAACGTCATTCTTTGATTTGCCTCAGAGCACGAAGAGCCAGGACCGCAAATCTGAGAGCAAGGAGAAGCAGGACATCTTGTCGTTCGATAAAATCAAAGAGCAGCGCGAGCGCGAGCGGCAGCGGCAGAGAGAGCGCGAGATCCGGGAGACGGAGCGGCGGCGGTGAGTGCCAGGCTCTGCTCTGCAGCCCCAGCTGTGCTGCAGCCGGGTTCCCTGTGGGCCTTTCCACGATGGCAGCTCGGCTCGCTCTGATGCTGAGCTGCTGTGCAGAGCTGGGGAGGCTTTTCTGTACCCAAACCGGCCATCGCTAAGCTTGTGCTTCTGAGAGGCTGCTGTGGGCAATGGCTTCTGTGGGCACCCCCAGCTCACGCGTTGTGCTGAGGCAGAGCTGAATGCTCCTCATGCTTGTGTTCTGCCTGAAAGTTTTGACATGTCTCCTAAATCCTTCAGTTGTTGGAGCTCTGTGCTGCCACGCTGTGCTCTACCAAAACTTTCTTGGCCCATCTTAGAGCGGGTGCTGCCTTACTGATGTGGAATGCTTAACTCCCTTTGGGCTCCTATTAAGCAGCTTTGGTTGGGTTGAGAAGAGACCGTTTGTATTTAATCCTACAGTGAGAAAAACATAACTTCTGTTTTGAAAGGTGAACTAATAGGAGCACCAAAAATGAGCAATAAAGCCTCGATTGGAGATAATTGACTGAAAAACAAATGTCTCCTTTTCAATTAGAGAGAGAGAAAGGCGAGAGCGAGAGCAGCGCCTTCAGGCCATGCACGAGAGGGACGAAAGGCAGAGGCTGCAGAGGGAGAGGGAGAGACTCGAATTTCAAAGGCAGCGTCTGGACAGAGAGCGCTTGGAGAGGGAGAGATTGGAGAGGGAAAGGATGCACATCGAGCAGGAGAGGAGGAGAGAGCAGGAACGGATCCAGAGGGAGAGGGAGGAGCTGCGGCGCCAGCAGGAGCAGCTGCGCTACGAGCAGGAGCGGCGCTCAGCGATGAGGAGGCCCTACGATGATGGCAGGTAACTGCAGTGGGACACCAGGCTCTGGCCACGTCTGCCTGCAGGTGCGCTGTTCTGGAGGATGCAGGAGAGCGGTGTGAGGTGTGCTGGAGGAGTTTAGGTTGGAAATGAAGCAGAATTTCTTTGTGAAGAGGGTGGTCAGTGGTCAGGTGTTGGAACGGCTGCCCAGGGTGGAGTCCCCGTCCCTGTGGGTATTTGGGACGTGTGGGAATGGCACTGGGGGACGTGGCTCAGTGATGCGCCCGTTGGGTTGTGCTGATGGTTGCACTGCATCTTGAAGATCTTCAGCTTTGGATGGTTCTGGGAATCTAAACTGTAAAGCTGGGGGGCCAGCAGGAGGGGCTTGTTCTCATGTCTCCCCCTGCTGAGGGTCTGCTTTTTGGGGTGGTGTGCTGAGACCTCAATTACAAATCAGAAATAACTCTAAAATGGTGGGATTGCGTGCGGTTTGATCCCAAGCTCTCACTCGAGATGAAGAAAGGAGCTCCGTACGAGGTTGGCTTCCTTCCTTGCAGGCGAGATGATCCGTACTGGCCAGAGGCGAAGCGGGTGGTGCTGGACGACAGATACCACTCTGAGTTTGTGCGCCAGGACCGCTTCCACGACTTCGACCACAGGGATCGCGGCCGGTACCAGGATCATTCCTTGGACAGGTCAGCACGAGGCACAGGTTCTTCTCCCCGTACCCTGAAGGAAACTCGGTGTCTTTCTGCCTCACTCGTGGGTTGAGCAGTGCTGAAAACAGATGAGCCTCGTGCTTTTCTTGCATCTGATCCCATGTGTACTTGCAGCGCTGTGCCCCCCAGCTCAGCTGTGCCGAGGGCAGTCCTGCAGTCCTCAAGGTGCATGGAGGTGTGATTTGTGAATCCAGGCTAATTAATCCAAGATGTCACAACCTTCCTTTTGCTGCAGTGCTTTCCCTGCTCCTTGGCAACACAGCTTACACTGACTTTAGCTCCACAGTCTGCTGAAGTGCTCTGTGCAGTGTGGGCACTTTGGGCTGCTCTCAGAGGAGCTTTGGGAGGAGCTGTGCCACTTCTGCTTCTAACTCATTTCTGTGCTGGTGGGTTCACTCTGTTCTTCCTTGGCTCCAGGTCTGCCCTCGTCCTGCTGGCCATCACTCAGTGTCACCTGAATTACTCATTGCTCTGAGCCTTCCTTTGGTCTCTTTGTATGACATCAAAACTCCTTTCAGTATGTTACAGCTGGACAGATGCTGGCTTCTCAGACTTACAGCCCTCCAAACACAAAGGTGCTGCTTATAGATTACGACCGTTGGCTTAACTGAAACCTTTTTTCTTTCCAGAAGAGAAGGTTCAAGAGGAATCCCAGACAGAGACGGGCAGGTGGGTGGCATCCACATCATGGCTTCGTTTCACACCAAGTGCAAAGCAGGAGCAGCACGCTGCTACCTGTTCTCAACTGGAGCTGCTGGCATTGAGGCGTCTGTCCGTCAGCGCTGGGGCCGGGGGGCGGCGCGTGGTGACGGATTCCTGCCTCAAAGCCCTGCGATGCAGCAGCTGGGGGGGGGGGGGGTTTCCCTTCTCTTAGCACTGGTGTAGAAAGAGACGTTCTGCCAAAAGCCGGCACCCACCTGCAAGTGGGGCTGTGAAACCAAACCGGAGCCAAGCGCACAAAGCGCAGCAGCAGAACGAGGGGCAGCTGCCGCTTTGCTTTGTGCGGAGCTGCGGCTGGGGAAGGG
The DNA here is from genome assembly GCF_026119805.1 of Tympanuchus pallidicinctus. Taxonomy (NCBI): domain Eukaryota; kingdom Metazoa; phylum Chordata; class Aves; order Galliformes; family Phasianidae; genus Tympanuchus; species Tympanuchus pallidicinctus. The sequence continues at coordinate 142,990 of NW_026294765.1, forward strand.
GGGAGCGGCGCTGTGACCGCCCCGCTTGCCTTGCAGCATTACCCCGACGAGCGGCACGGCCCCGAGCGGCACCCGCGGGAATCCCGCGACGGCTGGGGCGGTTATGGGTCGGAGCGGAGGATGAACGAAGGCAGAGGGATCCCCCCGCCCACCCGGTTAGTGCTCCGGCGCCAGGCTGCGGCGGCGCTTCGTCCTCGCGGGTAAAAAGGGGGCGCTGGTGGGAGCGCGGCGCGAGGCTTCCTCCTGCTGGGTCCTTTGAGCCTCTGGTCGGGATGCGCCAGGGATTTAGGGGCGAGGAGGGGCTCTGTAAGCAGCTCCCCTTCCCAGCTGAGGCTGGGTGCTGTTAGCTGCCCCGGGCAGAGCAGCGCTCCTAGCTAGAACTCGGCATTCAGCAGACGGAGGTGATGGGGGGAGCTGAGCATGCTGGTGGTTTCTGTGCAAGTCAGCAGCCGGGCCGGATGCGTCCCAGCAGCGTGGGGCTGAGTGCAGGCACACCGACAGGGAGCAGGGGTTGGCTGGCTGGTCGCATCTCGCCCGCTCTGTGCTCCACCCAGCACGTGGGGCTGTGCAGGTAGCGCCTCCCGCGCTGCCGCAGCGATAAGGGGCGCCTAGAAGATTCTCTTTTATTTTTTTAAGAGATGGACGTGACTGGGGAGATCATGGTCGAAAGTTAGAGGGGCATCAAGATCGTTCATGGCAGGGCAGTGTGGCTGGAGGAGTGATGGGACGGGATCATGAGAGATGGCAAGGTACACTTGCTGCTTCCCAGTGTGATCGTGGTCTTTCTATCAATGACTGCTGCTGAACTTGTGGTGCTAATTAAAGCCTGCCGACCTTCACAGCGTTACTGAGAAAGCAAATCAAACTGGGGACGATCTGGCTTTTCTGGTAGGGCAACACGAAGGCCTTTTCTCCTCCCCCCACCGCTGCTTTCTCTCGTTCTGTGCTCAGGTGGTGATCGAGGCACGCCTGGTCAGCAGGGACCAGGCCACGCGACGCACCGCGGCGGGATGGCAGGGTAAGGAGCTGTCACCTGGGTACCAACAGGCCTGAACCAAAGCAAAATGCAAAGTGCAAAGTGCAGAGGCACGCTTTGAGATCCAACTCGAGTGTGGATTTGCAAGTAGGAGGGGAAAAAAAAACCCAGACAGAATCAAATGGCTGCTGGGAGACGCGCGGCCGCCTCTTGCTTCCCGTCCCGTTCCCAGCCTGTCTGCTCTCCCTTGTAGGCGTGGAGGATTCACGCAGGGCCCAAACCACAGCCAGGTGGCACCGAGTGCTGCAGTGCAGGGGGGGTTTGCAGGCCAGGAGCGGGGACACAGAGCGACCGAGCCGCGCTTCGCCCGCCGCTACTGAGAGCGCTTTAATACACAGATCTATAGACAGAAAAATCTATTTTTAATACAAAACGCCAATGGGGGTGAGTTTTATTGAGCAACTTGAATTTGTGGTGACGAAAAAGCGAGACTGCTGCCACATCGTAGCCAAACGCTCTATCAGTTCAGCTGATTGGTTTCCTTTCTTTGTTATGAACGTGTTCTTGGTCGGCATTGAAGTTTCTGTTAGTGAAACATTCCATTTTTCCAGAACAATAAAAGCAGTTGATGGTGAACAAACGCTTCCTTCTTCCCGGGGTCTTTGGCAGCCTGTGGAATCGAAACAAGTTCTGCTTTCGGCCCTGAGGGCAGCTGTGGGGCAGAGAGCCGTGTGTGTGTGGAAGAGGTGAGACTGGGATTCCTCCTTCATTTCTCCGTGCTCTGTTACACTGCGGAGCCTTGGGCCCCCAGGAGCCCCGCTGCCCTGTGCCCCCAGCTGCTGCCTCCGGTCCTTCCTTCGGCTTCCCAGGGCGATGCTGCGTCCCTGCGGTGCTGCTTGCAGCCCCTGCTCCCGTTGCAGCTCCTGCTCAGCTGCTGTACCTCAGCAGGCCGTAGATCTGCTCCAGGATGTGGGCAAAGCTCTGGTCCTTGGGGCTGCGAGAGGCCAGGGAGCCCTGCGGAGAGGAATGCAGCTCTGCTCGCCAGGCTCACCCTGTGCGCTCTGCTCTGCCCTGCACCGGGGTGAAGTAAAACCCAATTAACAGCTCTGGGAGGAGCGGGGCGGGTAGAGCTGAGCTCCCAGGAAGCACTGCCCACCTTCAGCTTATCCAGGTAGGTCTGGTCCTGGCTCCACAGCTCCTGGAACTTCACCAGGTCCGGGGCTCCTTTGTAGAACTCCACCAGCAGCGTCTGGGGGCGGGGGCAGGGGGCTGCAGTGGGGCTGAGTGCTCCTTCCCCAGACCCCCAGAGCAAACAAGGATAGAGGAGAGATCGTCCCCAAAGCTGGGACGGGTGGCAGGGGCACAGCCTGGGTTTGGGGGTGAGAGGGGGGTGAGGGACTGAACAGGCTGCCCAAGGAGGCTGTGGATGCCCCAGCCCTGCAGGCATTCAAGGCCAGGCTGGATGTGGCTCTGGGCAGCCTGGGCTGCTGGTTGGCGACCTGCACACAGCAGGGGTTGGAACTGATGAGCGCTGTGCTGCTTTGCAGCCCAGGCTGTTCTGTGGTTGTATGACAGCTCCTGCCCCACGCTCACCATCTCCTGCAGGACGTCGTTGGTGAGGAAGCCGTCCTGGATGTAGGCCACCTCCACATCCATGGGGATGCCGTAGTCGTTGGGCCGTTGCTGGATGAGAGGGGAGTGGGGTCACCTATGGGGTCACCTATGGGGTCACCCATCTGTCACTGCACTGGGCCCCCCTGAGGAGGCGATGGGAGCCGCTCACCTCAGGCGGTGGCATCACCCAGAAGGGCGCAATCTTGGACTCCACACCGGGGTTACCAGCATAGTAGGGCCCTGGGAGGAGAGATGGGGCTGATGGGGGGGGGGGCTGCCGCCCTGTGCCCCCCCAGGGGTGGGTGCTTACCGCAGATGAGGGCCAGGCAGGGCTGGAAGCCGTTGCCGCTGCCCTGCAGTTTGAGCTGGTAATCCATCTGCGCGTCGATGTCGTGCAGGGAGGGCAGCGCGGGGCCGAAGGGGTGGCTGTGGTACCAACCCACCAACGACAGCCCCCGCAGGAACAGGCTCTGGCAGATCTGGGGGGCGAGGATCGCGTCGGACCCCCCCACATCACGGGGGGCACCCGGGGGGCGACGGGGCCTCGCGTTACCTCCTCCTCCACGGCACCCGCGGTCTCAGCATCGCCCAGGCGGCTCCGGCACGGGAAAGCGCGCAGCACCGTCAGCACTGCGGGGACGTGGGGGTGGGTGGCAGCGCCAGGGGCTGTTCCCCCCTGTCCCCCATTGCCTACGCTGCGTGTTGGTGTCCCAGCGGCCTCCCAGATAACCCACGACTTCACTGCGCGTCAGGTGGCTGTGGAAATCCTAAAGGAAAAAGGAATGGGCCGAGGGGATCCTAAAAGGGATCCTAAGATCCCAGCAGGGGAAGGGGACGCACCAGCAGCAGGAGGACGTTGCTGGAGATGGCCACGTTGAAGGGCTGGAACTTGTTAATGGCGGCGAAGGACGTCACCTCCACCAGGGTCTGTGGGTTCCTGCAACAGACACAGCCCCGCTCCCCCCGGCCCTCCCCACCCCGAGGGCTGACCGAGGTGAGGCTGGGGGTCCCTACCTGGCTGCGTCGCGTGTGCCCAGCATGCAATAGCGGACGGGCGCCCGGCTTTTGCTCTCCGGCCTCCTCGCCGGGGGGGTGGGCTCTGTACAGCAGTGCACGGCCCCCCGTTACCACCATCACGTCCCCATGGCCACCACCGTAACCCCGTTACCATTCCCTGCAACCCCCTTCCTGCCACCATTACCCCTCACCCTGCTCTGCTGTGCCGCGGCCCGGCAGCTTCTTGCTCTTCTCCTCCGTTCTCTTGGTGGCTGCTGGCTCCGGTGCGGGCGTTCGGCCGTCCCCAGCCTCCTCCTCTTCCTCCTCGGGCAGCTCATCCTCCTCGCCCTCGCTGGGCAGAGCCTGGAGCAGAGCACCAGGAGGGGCTGAGGGCTGTGCCCACCCCAGGGCCCCAAGGGGAACCTCTGCGGTGACATGGATGGGAACCCCCCCAAGGCTCCTCCTTGGGACCCCGGTGGGAGCACCCTGAGGCTCAAGGGCATTTCCTTGGGGACACCGAGGGGGACGTCCAGACCCATTCCCAGGGACACCAATGGGGATCTGAGACACCTCTGTGGGGACAACCACAGAGACCTTAGGCATCTCCCGAGGACACCAGAACGGACCTCCTTGGGGACACCTATGGGGACACCCCAGGCCTTTCCTCGGGGACACCCATGGAGACCTGATGCACCTCCTTGGGAAACCCACAGAGAAACCCCAGGCCCTGGGACACCCCAAGACTTCACCTTGAGGACACCCACGGGGACCCCTCGAAACACCTCTCCAGTCCCCAGGACGCCTGTTTGGGGACACCCAGGTCTGTCCCTGGGGCACCACCCCGAACCCGAGGCACTGGGGGAGGCACTGGGGACACCCCAGCGGAGATCCTTGCAGTCAATACAGGAACCCCCCCGAGTCCCCTCCTCAGGGACACCCATGGGGACACGCCAGGCCCCTCCTTGGGGACGCCTCCGGGTTCCCACCTCATCGCTGGGCGCGTGGGGCTGGTGGTGCCGCAGCCACGCAGCCTTGTACTGATCCAGGCGCTGCCCCTTGTAGCGCACGGAGGCCCAACCGCAGCCCGACTTCTTGGCAGGGTTCACCAGGCGCTTGCAGTGCGTGGCCCAGGCGCTGGGTGAGCCGAACACCTGCCCCGTCTCCTGCCACGTGATGGCCCCGTCCGCACCCAGGTCCCCCACGAACTTCTTGCCCTGGGAGCAGCAGGGAGGGCTGATACGGACCGTGTCCCCATCCGGGTCCCCATGCGTCCCCACCCGTGTCTTCACCCCATGCCCCCATCTGTGTCCCATCCGTCTCCCCATCCGTGTCCCCCTCCGTGTCCCTCCCCATCTGTCTCCATCCCTGTCCCCATCTGTGTCCTCACCCATGTCCTCATCCGTGTCCCCATCCGTGTCCTTACCGCCATGTTTCCATCCATGCCCACACCAATGTCCCCATCCATGTCCCCATTGCTGTATCCACCCATGTCCTCACCTGTGTCCCCATCACCATTGTCCCCATTCATTTCCCCACCTACATCTCCATCCACAGCCCCACTGCCACGTCCCCATACATGTCATAGAATCACGACCCCGTCCATGTCCCCATCTCCATGTCCCCATCTCCATGTCCCCATCCATGTCCCTACCACATCTCAATCCATACCCAACATCTATGGCCCCATCCACGTCCCATGTCCCCATCCCTGTGTCCCCATCCGTGTCCCCATTGCCATGTCCCCATCCACGTCCCGTGTCCTCAACAATATCCCCATCATCCTGTCCCCATCCGTGTCCCCATCCACACCCCCATCGGTGTCCCAACCACGTCCCCATCCCCACCTCCCCCCCTCCCCGCTGCCCTCACCAGGTAGTAGATGGACAAGACCCCCCTCCCCGCTTCCAGCAGCCCGTCACGCAGCAGCACACGCAGAGTGATGCCCCGACGTGTCAGCACGGCCCCCCGGGGTCCCCCCGCTGCCCTGGTCCCACTGTCAGGTTCCGGCTCGGCCTCATCCAGCCCCGGCTCCAGCTCATCCTCCTCCTCCTCTGCGCACTCATCCCCGCTTGGGGAGGCGGCCGCCAGAGCTGTGGGGTGGTGGGGACAGAGCCTGCGTCACCCCCAAGGCGAGAGGGGAACCCCAGCTCTTGGGACAGAGCCTTTGGGTGACCCCAACCACGGGGGGGAAATGGGGACGTTGGGGGATGAGAGGGGATGTGGGGACATGGGGGACACAGGGGGTACAGGGGGATACAGGGGGACAGCAACATGGGGATATGGGGATTTGGGGACATAGGGATGTAGGATGATGGAGATATGGGGGCGTGAGGATGTAAGGAAATGAGAATAAAGGGGTGTGGGGATATGGGATGCAGGGACACAGGGACATGAGGATACAGGGATATGGGGACATGATACAGGGGTATGGGGATGGGGTGATGAGGGGATATGGGGACACGAGGATACGGGGACGTGGGGACACGGTGATGCGGGGACACAGCGATACAGGGACACAGCGACTGGGGAAATGGGGCTATGAGGGCATGGGGACACGGGGTCATGGGGATGTGGGGGTATGGGGATATATGGGGATATGGGGAAATATGGGATATATGGGGAGATATGGGGGAATATGGGGATACATGGGGATACATGGAGAGATACGTGGAGATATGGGGAGATATATAGGATATATAGGATATATGGGATATATGGGGATATATGGGGATATGGGGTTATATGGGGATATATGGCATATATGGGGAGATATGGGAATATATGGGATATATGAGGATATATGGAGATATGGGGATATATGGGGACGCAGGGATATATGAGGATATGGGGATATGGGGATATATGGGATATATGGGATCATATATGGGATGATATACGGGGATATGGGGATATATGGGATATATGGGATGATATATGGGATGATATACGGGATATATGGGATGATATACGGGGATATGGGGATATATGGGATATATGGGATGATATATGGGATGATATACGGGATATATGGGATGATATATGGGATGATATATGGGATATATGGGATGATATATGGGATGATATATGGGATGATATATGGGATGATATACGGGATATATAGGATGATATACGGGGATATGGGGATACAGGGACGGCACACACGAGGCTGACGGGCGGCGCGGGTGGGGACGCAGGGATTTGATGGGGGGACAGAGCGAGGGGCAGCCCCTTCCCACCCCCTTCCCCTCCTTTCCCCCCCCCCGGTGCCCGCACACAGCTGCGTTCCCCCCTCCCCCCCGTTCCCCCCCGCCCCGCACCGCCCCCCCGTTCCGCTCCCCCCGTTACCTGCCATGCTCCCACGCCGTTCCCCCCCCCCCCCCCCCCGCGTCGTTCCCACGTGACGGGGCGGCTCCGCGAGCTCCGCCCCCAGCCGAGCGGTGCGGGGGGGGTTGCGGGGTGGGGGGGGGGCACCGCACACCGGTACCGAGCGTGGGGATGGGGGGGGGGGGGGGGGGAATAGCTGGTGCAGCGCGGGCGGGGCGCGTTGCGTGTGCCGGTGTTGCGGGACGGGGGGCGGCGGTCGGAGGCTGCGGAGCACCGGGCGGCCCCGCGGTGCCCTTCGCTCGGGGCGGTGCCGGAGGTGCGGGAAGGGCTCCGCAACCGTGGAGTCATGGCCCCCCCGCCGCACTGCTATGAGGGCTTCGTGGAGGTGCGGGGGCTGCGGGATCAGGTGCGGAGCTGTGACCTTCAACCCCCCCCCCAACCCCCCCAAAGGTGTTGCGGGGTCAATGCCCCCCCCCAACACCCAACCTGTTCCCCCGTCCCGTCCCGCAGAGCTGCAGGAGGCGCTGGGCCGGGCTGCGGGGGGCGACGCTGTGCTTCTATGGGGCGCCCAGAGAGCAGCAGGTGCGGGGATGGGGGGTCACGAGGGGAGGGGGGGGGTCACGGGTTGGGAAACCCCCCGGTGGGCGTCCGCGGGTTGAGAGCAGTGGGGTGGGGGAGAATCTGGGGTAGGGAAACACGAGGTGGCGCTTTTTTTTGGGGGGGGAGGTTTGGGGTCCGCGGGTGGGAGTCGGAGGATGGGAATCCCACTGGTTGGGGGTATATGGGGGGGGGGGGGACCCATGAGAGGAGAACGCTGGGATTCCCAACATTGGGAACTGTGGGAGCTGCTCAGGAGGTGGGGAACCCCCTGGTCCCCTCCTCCCCAGCATTGGGACCCCTCTGTGGCAGCCCCCCCGGGTGGGCACCAACAGGCTGAGAGCGGTGGGGTGGGAGGGGGATTGCTGGGACACCCCTGGGTGGGGACCCCCGAGGTGACACTTACCCCCCCCCCCCCCCCCCCAGCCTTTGGAGCTTCTGGACCTGGATGAGCTGGTGGGGGTACAGAAAGAGGGGGGGGCCCTTGTCCTCCAGCTGCGGGATCAGAAGGTGACACTGAAGGTGAGGAGTGGGGGGTGGGGGGGGGGGGGCGAGGGGAGGCAGTGGGGCTGAGGGAGGACATGGAGGGCACTGGGTTGAGTGGGGGGGACACAGGGTCCTTAGAGGGGGGCTGGGGGTTGGGAAGTGAGGAATGGGGGGTGGGGTTGGAGGGGAGTTGGGGTTGGGGGTCTGGGGGATGCAGAGTCTCTGGTTGGGTGGGGGGGGGGGGGGGGTTGGGACTCACGGCCCCCAGTCCCTCACAGGCAGACAGCGTGCAGGCGCAGGAGATGTGGCGCGGCTTCATCCTCACCATGGCCAAGGTTGGTGGGTGCCAGTGACCCCTGCCACCGCCCCCCCCGTGTCTCAGCGTCCCCACACCGTGTCTCCCCCCCCCCATGCAGATGGAGCTGCCCACAGACCTGGAGCTGCTGCCTGGGCACCTCTTCCAGCTGTCGGAGGCGCTGCGCCAGGAGAGGGAGAACCGCCGGAGGGCACGGAGTGTGGGGACAACTGCAGTGCCCCCGTGAGTGGGGGTCAGGAAGGGGACGTGAGGTTGAGATGGCATGGAGTGGGGTGACATGGAGCAGGGTGACATGGAGTGGGGTGAAATGGAGCGGGGTGACATGGAGTGGGGTGACATGGAGCGGGGTGACATGGCATGGCTTGGGATGGCTTGGCTTGGATGACGTGACATGGCTTGGGGTGACACGGCCCAGGTTGACGTGGCACGGCTTGGGGGGACGTGACGAGGGTCGGAGCGGCACAGCATGGCTTGAGGTGACACTGCATGGCTTGGAGGGACACGACATGGCTTGGGGTGGCATGACTTGGGGTGAAACTGGCTCAGATGCACATGGCGTGGCTTGGGAGGACATGGCTTGGGGGGACATGACATGTGTTGAGGTGACGTGTTGTGACTTGAGGTGACATGGCATGGCGTGGGGGTGACGTGAGATGGGTTGGGGTGACACTGCATGACTTGTACTGACATGACATGGCATGGGGTGGCGTTATGGCCCAAATTGACATGGCATGGCTTGGGTGGCGTGATGTGGCTCAGGATGACATGGCATGGCTTGGGGTGACATGAATTGGGGTGACACGGCATGGCCAGGGGTGCCACTATGGCTCAGATTGACACAGCATGGCTTGGGTTGACGTGGCATGGGGTGGCAATGTGGCTCAGGATGACGTGGCATGGCTTGGGTGGCATAGTGTGGGGTGACATGGCATGGGGTGTCACTATGGCTCAGATTGACATGGCATGGCTTGGGTTGGCATGACGTGGCTCAGGATGACATGGCATAGCTTGGGGTGACGTGGCATGGGGTGACACTATGGCTCAGGTTGCCACGGCCTGGGGTGGCGTTGGCTGGTTGGCTGGGGATGCTGGTGGCGACACGCTGCACCCCGGGGTGACCCCGGCCCACCCCCAGCCTGCCCAGCTGCTTCTTCGACGTGTCGCGCGCTGAGGCCGAGCGGCTGCTGGAGCGCAATGCGGGCGGTGGGAGCGTGGTGCTGCGGCCCGGCGGGCACGGCCAAGGCTTCTCCATCAGCACACGGCAGGTGCTGAGCGGGTGAGCGGGCTGCGACCCCCCCTCCTGTGCCCCGGGGTCGGGGTCTCCTTGGCTGGGGGTCGGTGACGCCAGCTGAGGTCGCCTCCCCGGGCAGCGCTGCTCTGCTGAAGCACTACAGGGTGCTCAGCGTGGGAGATGGGTTCCTCGTTGACGTCGACACGCCGGTGAGCGCCGTGGGTCTGAGCCGTAGGCACCCACTGTGCCCCCATGGGATGGGACCCCCCAGCTCTGGGCTGAGGATCAGGGGTTGGGACCCCTCCCTTCTCACAGAGGTTGGGCTGGGATCCCCCCGAAGGGATTGGGGCCGGGCAGCCCCATAGCTGGGACCGAAGCAGGGGATCGGGACCCCCGGGGGGCTGGGACCCCGAGGATGGGGATTTAAGGGACTGGGACCCCTGGGGGCTGGAACACGAGGGATGAGGAACCCCAAGAGACTGGGAGCCCAGGGATTGGGGACTGAATGGCAAAGATTTATGGGATTGGGACCCGCAGGGGGCTGGGAGCCGAGCGACTGGGATCCCCCCCAAACCAGGGAACCCCACAGCTGAGACCGAAAGGGCAAAGAACCGGGGGAGTGGGGGCTAAACGGCAAGGATTGATGGGAGCGGGGTCCCCTCGAGTGGGGCTGAGGGAGCTGCAGGGGGGTCCCGTGGTTGGGGGGGGGGGGGAGGAGGGGAACGAGCCCATATCCTCTCCCTGCAGCATCACTGCTCCTCGCTGGACGAGGTGGTGCAGTACTTCGTGAAGCAGAGCAAAGGCGGCCTGCAGCCCCTGCAGCGGGAGTACAGCATGAGGCTGGGTGGGCGCCGGGGGGGGGTAAAGGGGGGCGGCTGGGGCACAGCAGGTTTTGCAGGATGGTGGGGGGGGGGGGGGGGGGAAGGGGGGATGTGGGGCAGGGGAGGGCAGTAGTGGAGTTTATGGGGGGGGGATATTTGGGTTGCATGGGGTGAAGGGGCTGCAGGATGGTTTCTGGGGGTTGGGGGGGGATGGGGGTCTGTGATGCCCCCGTTCTGCCTCAGAGTTCGTGGAAGCAGATGCTAAAAGCTCGGAGGTGACGCGGCGGCCATGCAAACCCCCCCCCTGCCCCCCCCGCCCCCCGGCCCACCCCCACGGCGCAGCACCGCCGGCCCAGGCCCCCCCCCCCCCCTACTGCCAAAACCAAAAGCGACCCCACAGCACGCAGTGAGAGAAGGTGAGTGTGGATGGGGGAAACTGAGGCAGGGGGGTGGGGGGTTGGGGGGGGGGGGGGAAACCACTGCACCCCACTGCTCTCCCCTGCAGGTGCCGGCAGCCCCCCCAGCTCAGCGCCCCATCCGACCCCACGGCGCGTCCCACTGCTGCCCCATGGGCACAGTGCTGGTGAGGGGGGGGGCTGGAGAGGGCTTTGTTTGGGGGGGGTGGGAGCCTCTGTTTTACCCCACTGCCCCCCAACCCCCAGCAGACATCACAGAGGAGCTGGCTCAGAAGCTGATGGTGCGCCGTGCTCTCAATGAGGACTGATGGGGGTCAGTGAGGGGGGGGTCGGGCTGGCTGCCCCCTCCTTCCCTACCAGCTGTGGGCAATGGTGTCCACCTGCCCCCCCGACCCCCCCTCCACGCTGCCTGGCCTCGTGGCAGGGGCTGCCTATGGGGTTGGGGGCCCCAGGTTGGAATACCGGGGGGGCACACAGCCCCATGGTGGCGAGGGGGTCGGGGGGGGCACGCAGCCCTGGTGGCACTACAAACAATAAAGCTGCCCATCCCACCACCCCACCGCGCCTCCTCCATGTCACAGCCCCCCCACATCCAAAAGCCCCTCCCCCCCTTCCCCCCCCCCCGTGCTGCTGTCCCCAAATGCAGCTCACACCTCTATCCCGCTTTATTAAGGCCAGAAGCAGCTGTCTGTGGGGGGGCAGCGAGCCCGGCCCTGTGCCAGTGTTGGGGGGGGGCACACATGGGGGGGGACCTGAGGGTCACAGGTGCCCCAGCACCCCAACCCAGCAAACCGTGAGGGTCTGGGGGGGGGCTGACATCCCCCACCTCCCCCCCAGCACCCGGAACGTGGCGAGGACAGAGTGTGATGGGGTGAGGGGGGGGGTTGTGGTTATGGGAGGGGGGGGGTGACGGGTACATTCAGTGCTCTGCCCCGGGGGGGTCGCTGGGGCTCTTAGGGCAGGCTGGCCGTGGAGCTGCTGGCCGCGCTGTTGCGTTTCTGGAGGCATTTCACAGCGCTGGGCACCTGCAGGCCCGAGGAGACGTGGAAGCTGCCACACCAAACCTGGGGGGCACAGGGGCAGCGTTGGGCATCGGGACCCCTCACAACCCCCCCCACGATCCCACAGCCCCCCCCCCCCTCCAGCCCTCCTTACCATGAAGGCTGGCAGCACCGGCTGCGCAAAGCGAGCCTTGAAGGTGTGCAGCAGCTGCTTGGTGCGGGCGTTGTAGAAGGACAGGAATCCTGTGGGCACACATGGGTAGGTGTGGGGCACACATAGGGGCACACATGGGACACAGAAGGGGGCACATGGAGCACACATAGCAGCACATGTGAAACACACATATGGGCACCTGTGGGGCACACGCAGAAAGCACTGAGGGGCACGTGTGGGGCACAGATAGAGGGGGAATGTATGGAGCACATACAGGGACACGTGGGGCACCATAGGGGCTCGTGTGGGGCACACACAGGGCATGTGGGGCATATATGAGGCACATCTAGGGACACACACAGGGGCACATGTGGGCACACAGGGGCACACAGCGGGGTGTTTGTGGGACAGATGTGGGGCACACGGGGGAGAAGATGGGGAACATGGAGACACGTGTGGGACGCAAAAGGGGCCGCATGGAGCACACATGGGGCAAATGTGGGGCACACATAAGGGCACACGTGGGACATGTGAGGCACAGATAAGGGGCACGTGTGGGGCATAGAGGAGGCACACATAGGGGTACGTGTGGGGCACACAGGGGCATATGTGGGGCACATATAGAAGCATGTATGGAGTATACAGGGGGGCGCATGCGGGGCACATGTGGGCACACAGGCATGCGTGTAGGGCGCACACAGCCACACGTGGGGGCACACATATGGGCACTTATGGAGCACACAGGAAGGCACGTGAGGGGCATATATGGGGCACAGATGGAACACACATGGGGCACACGTGGGACACTTGGGGCACATCCAGGGCCACGTGTGGGACACGCATAAGGGCACATATGGAGCACGTGGGGGGCACACATAGGGGCACGTATGAGCACAGGTGGAGCACGCTTAGGGACAAGCACGGGGCACACGTGGGGCACACAGCTCCACCTCTGCCCGTCCAGCAGCCCGGCAGCGCCCCGCACGCGGCCCCAGGAGCAGCTCCCACCTTCATGGAAGTTGCAGTAGACGCCGATGCAGTCGGGCACGGGCACATCCAGCACCTTGGCCTTGTTGGCGTGCTTGGCGCTGAAGCTGACCTGCAGCCAGTTGTTGAGGTGGAGGCACCACGACGCCGACGTCTTGCCCAGCTGATCGAACTTGCCCAGGCTGCGATACGCCACCCCGACGCCGAAGGCTTTGCTGTCGCGGTCGTACCGCACCTCCCAGTAGTGGTCGTCGCCGTCGATCAAGGTGTCGCCTGCGGGCACACGGCTGCCACGTTCCCCCCCATCTCCGTGCCCCACGTTTCCCCCCTTCTCGAGCCGTGGCTGCCGCTCTCACCCAACACCGTGTAGGATTCGGCGGTGAAGCGATCCCTGCCGGCGCGGCCCAGCGACATCCGCTTGGGTGACTGCACAGCCCTGGGATGGAGGCAGGCTGTGAGGCCGGTGCCGCCACCAACACCCGGCGCTGAGCGGGGTGCTGCTACCTGGCGGGGGAGTTGGCGGGCGACGCAGTCCTGCCCTTCCCGTCCTTCTCCCTTGTCTTCACATCCTGCACCTTTCCCCCCGTGGCGTCCCACTCCACGCTGAAGTCCTCCACGCGCAGGTTCTGGTGGCACGTGCTGGCATCCAGCCGGAACATGAACGCTGGGGACAGCCACCATCAGTGCCACCCCCACCCCACCCCCCCCACAGGCTGCCACCCCCCCCCTGCCCCCCCGACCCCCCCCTCCACGCTGCCTGGCCTCGTGGCAGGGGCTGCCTATGGGGTTGGGGGCCCCAGGTTGGAATACCGGGGGGGGGCACACAGCCCCATGGTGGTGAGGGGGTCGGGGGGGGCACGCAGCCCTGGTGGCACTACAAATAATAAAGCTGCCCATCCCACCACCCCACCGCGCCTCCTCCATGTCACAGCCCCACACACCCAAAAGCCCCTCCCCCCTTCCCCCCCCCCCCCCCCGTGCTGCTGTCCCCAAATGCAGCTCACACCTCTATCCCGCTTTATTAAGGCCAGAAGCAGCTGTCTGTGGGGGGCAGCGAGCCCGGCCCTGTGCCAGTGTTGGGGGAGGGCACACATGGGGGGGGACCTGAGGGTCACAGGTGCCCCAGCACCCCAACCCAGCAAACCGTGAGGGTCTGGGGGGGGGCTGACATCCCCCACCTCCCCCACAGGCTGCCACCCCCCCCCCCCGGCGCCCACCTCTCGTCTCCAAAGTGACCGCCTCAGAGAACTCTCCGGCCACGGCTTTGTTGCAGGCCCGCACTCGGAAATTCATGTACTTCATGTCAAACTTCAGCCCTGCGGACGCACGCGGCGAGGTGACAAACTGGGAGCCCTGGGACAGCTCTGCTCCGCACCGACCGGCCCCGCACCCTCACCAGACAGCGTGTACTCAGTGCCCTTAATGCCCTCCACCACCATCCAGGGCTGCTCCTCCTTGGCTCGGGGCGGCCCCTCGAAGTTGGTCCTGCGGTACTCCAGCACGTAGTGGTCGATCTTGCTGTCCTCATCAGGCATCCTCCAGCACAGCGTCACGCAGTTATCGGCCACCAGTGACTCCGTCAGGTCGATCTCAGGGGTGCTCGGCACTGCCGGGAGGAGCAGCACGTCAGTTCTGACCCCCCCCCTTCCCCAAACACAACGTCCCTACAATCATAGAATCACAAGGTTGGAAGTGACCTGTAAGCTCATCCAGTCCAACCCTCTCCTCATCACCACTGCCACCACCAGCACTAAACCACATCATGCAGCACCTCATCCAGGCGCCTCTTGAGCACTGCCAGGGACGGCGCCTCCACCACCTCCCTGGGCAGCCATTGCAGTCCTGACCGCTCTCTGAGAGAAGAAGTTCTTCCTTATGTCCAACCAAAACCTCCTCTGGTACAACTTGCAGCCATTGCCCCGTGTGCTGCTCGTTGCCTGGGAGAAGAGGCCAAACCCCTCCTCACCACAGCCCCCCTTCAGGAAGTTGTACAGTGCAGTGAGGTCTCCCCTGAGCTCCTCTTCTCCACACTGAACAATCCCAGCTCCCTCAGCCGCTCCTCAGAAGCCTTGTGCTCCAGACCCCTCACCAGTTTTGTTGCCCTTCTCTGGACTCGCTCCCTGCCCAACAGGGCACCCCCAGGTGTGCTGTGATGGGAGGGCGGACACCCTGAGAAAGCACATATGGAAACCTGAACGCGTGGCACCCAGAGCTCCCTGGATGCAGCCCCTATGAGCACGCTGCCCCACGCCCCCCAGCACAGCCCCACAGCTCCCGCTGAGCCCTCTGTGCTTCTACAAAGGCCACCAACCACATCCCCACACCCCCCTCCCGTGGGGGTACCTGGCAGGAAGGCGAGGGCTTGCAGCAGGCGGCGCTCCTGGGCAAAATCCACCATCAGGTGGCTCATGTTGTCGCTCACCTTGGCCTTGAGCGAGAGGCGGAAGGCGGGAGCCATCGTCACACTGGGACAAACGGGGACAAAGCATCAGCCAGGCTGGGAGATGGACCCAGACCCCTCACCCCGACCGCCAGGAGGGATCTGAGAAGGGTGGGCGGCACCCTGCACCCGCATCCCCCCCCTCTGTAGCTGTGGGGTGAGGGCAGGGCGACGCCGACACTGTAGGTTAGTGGGGCACGGGGGCAGCGGGGGGACCGTACCTATCCTTGATCTGTTTGGCAGCCTGGAGAGCGCAGAGGGAAAGAGGAGAAAAAGAAAGCAGGTGAGACAGCAGTGCCAGGAGCCAGCGTGCTGCAGCGTGTCCTGACATCGTGGCCTCACAGCACAGCATCCCTGCAGCATCCCTGCAGTGGCACCCACACAGCACAGCATCCCTGCATCCCCACAGCAGAACCCGCACAGCGCAGCGTCCCCTGCGCCCCACCGGCGTGCCATGCAGTGCAGCATCCCCACGTCCCCATCCCAGTGCACTGACATCCCTTTATCTCCGATAACAGAAGGTGCCACGCAGCACCTGAGGCTCTGGGTGGTATGGGGGGGTCCCAGGCCCTAACCAAGCCTGGCAGCGGGCAAAGCCAGCCCAGCGTTAACAAGGTGCCCAGCACAGAAAGACAGGAGTGTGGCCGCCTGCGGCGAGCACAGTCAGAGCGGCACGAGCCAGAAGGTGAGGGGGGACAGCACTGCCCAGCCCCCACCTCCAGCACACAGCGCTGGGGCAGCCGGGCAGGGATGGATGGCAGCTCCCAGCTTGGGCACCTGGGCGAAGTCGTGGTTGTTGGCCGTCGCCAGGGTCTGGTTGGCCGTCTCCAGCAGCTCCTCCGAGCTCTCCAGCGCTTTGGCACACGCCGCCAGCTGAGCCTGAAGGACACAGAGCTGCAGTGTGTGGTGGGGGCAGGCAGAGGGTGGGCAGGGCAGGCGCTCACCTGCAGCTCGTAGGTGCGGCTGGCGCGGTCCTGCTTGATCTTCATCAGCATGCTGTCCTTCAGCTCGTCCAGCAGCGCATACAGCGACTGGAACTCCCCCTCCAGGTCCTCCTGCACTCGTGCAGAGTTGTCCTGGTGGTGACAGCACACGTCAGCAGGTGATGGAGGAGCCATGAGCACCACCCCTCACTCTGTCCCCTTAGGGGACCCCGTGTGGCGGTGCTGGTGACGGGGGGGGGGGGTGACACGCGGGGCGTTGAGTTACCTCCACATTCTGCAGCATCTGCTTGAGGGAGTAGATGAAGTTCTGGATCTCTTCATTCTTCACAGCCAAAGTGGTGATGATCTTCCGCAGCGCTTCCTGCCCGTGGTGTGGGGGGGGGACACACCGTCAGTGTCCTCCTGGATCCCCTCTGAGCTCAGCCACCCCCAGGGTCCCCTCAGCCCCACACCCCCGACCCCACGGGACCCAGCACAGACACAGCAATGACTTGGCAGCGGGTGCGGGCGAGCTGCCAGCCGTGGGGGGGCATGGGGGAGGGTCACAGCAGCACTGCTGCTGTGCAGCCAGGCAGGACTGGGGGGGGAGGGAGGGTGCAGAAGCTTCCTGCCCACACCTTTGCCCCTCCATCTTTAACCCCTTCATCCCCCTCCTCCAGCCCTCCTCCTATTCCCCCCCACCTGTCCCTCACCAGCTTCATCCCCTCTCTCCTCCATCCCTCCATCCCCATCTTCCCCCTTCATCCCCACTCCTCCATTCTCCCTTCATCCCAACTCCCTCCATCCCTTCCCCATCCCCCCCCAAGCCCTGTGCGGTACCCGGCCCGGCCCCACCTGGTCGCCCATACCGGGCCGCCCCCACCGCCTCCAGGCCCTGCCGGCACCAACAAAAGGGGAGCGGTTCCGTCCCCGCTCCGCCCCGCCCGCAGAGCATGCTGGGAAGCGTAGTCCGCCTTCGAGGCACGCTGGGATGCGCCCTATTGCCGGAAGACGGACCGCGTGGCATGCTGGGAAGTGTAGTGCGGCCGCAGGGTGTGCTGGGATATGTAGCATTGGCTGCGGGTGGGCGCGGGGCATGCCGGGAAGCGTAGTGCGGCCGCGGGGCGTGCTGGGATAGGTCGTATTACCATGGGGCGGGCGCGGGGCACGCTGGGACGTGTAGTCCCGTTTAGGCCCCGTGCTTCTCCCAGGGGGCTGAGCCCCCCCAGCGCAGGGCTGAGCCCCCAGGAGGAGCCGAGCGGCACCGCTGCATTCAGGCCCCGCTTCCCCCCCACATCTCAGCCCCCTCCTGGGGAAATGGGGCCCCCAACCCCAGGGCATGGGGGGACGGAGGAGGCTGCAGGATGCCTGGGGAGGGGAAGGAGCCCCCAGCGGGACCCCCACCCTCGTGGTTGTCACCGTGAGGCCACGTGGGCCGCAGTGCTCTGGGGTCAGGATGTGCCCCCAAAGGAGGGGTCATGGAATGGTGGCACATCTGGATCAGCTCAGTCCTTGTGCTGGGTGCTGGGGTGGGATGTGGGGTCGGGGTCTGATAGGGGTCGGGGTCTGATAGGGGTCAGGATGTGCCGTGGGGTCGGGGTGTGATGCTGCGCTGTCCTTCACCCCGCGCAGCTCCCTGTGCTGCCACAGGAAGCCGTGGCGTCACGGTGAGGTGTCTGGATGTGTCAAGCAGACCAGGTGCTGTGGGGACAGCGGAGAGGACAGTCCAGGGATGGGGACCTCATGGGGACAAAGGAGCCGTGGGGATGGTGCCTGTGTGGGGATGTGGAGGTTTGGGGTGCTCATCCCCCTCCTCGGTGGTGAGTAGTGAGGGTATGAGGGGGTTGGGGGACTTGGGGCTGTGGGGTGTGGATGGGGGGAAACAGAGGGGCTGCGGGGATCAGCCTTGGATGGGGGGCTGTCTGGAGTGTGTGTGTCCTGAGGGTGGAGAGGGAGCAGGGAGGGGTCTGGGACAGAGACAGACAGACAGACATGAGGACAGGATGGGGTCAGAAAAGATCGCTCAGACACCACCCTCACCCCATTCCCCCGTGCTGCTGACCACGTCCCATGTGTCACATCTCCGCAGTTCTCAGCCCCTCCGGGTACAGTGACCCCCCCCCCTCCACACACACACGCTCCCCCTTGGCAGCTGTGCCAGCGCCTCACCTCTCAATGCTCCTACATCCAACCCAGTCAGAGCGGGGACAGAGGTGGGGACAGTGGCCATGAGGTGGGGGGCACGGCAGAGACAGTGAGGATGGGTGAGGAGACGTGGGGAGGAAAGAGAGCTGAACAGGAAGGGGACAGCGGCGGTGAGGACAGGATGGGGACTTGTGGGCAGTGGCTGCGGCCAAGCAGAGCGCGCGAGCAGAACAGAAGGCGTCCCAGCATCCCCATCAACAGCAACGGGGCCGTGGTGGCACTGGGGGGCCTCAGGAAAAGCCACGTGCCCAGCCATCATCCCCAGAGCCTCGTGGTGACCCCAGTGCTGCTCCCAGCAGTGGGAGCCCTGCAGGTGAGCCAGGAGCCGGCCGAGCTGCGGGTGGCAGCGGGCACCAACGTGTCCCTGCGGTGCCAGCTGGTGACAACAGAGCCGTGGTCCATGGCCCGCATCACATGGCTGAAGGACGGGGAGCACGAGGTGCTGTGCACCACCCGCCTTTATTCCAAAGCCGCCATCTTGCCCTGTGCCACCCCCCGCCTCCAGCTCGCATGGAGCCCACCCCACGCCAAGCTCAGCCTCCATGGGGCACAGCAGGGCGACGCAGGATGCTACGTCTGCTGCTTCACCATTGAGAAGCCCTACCTCACCGTGGCCACCTGCGAGCAGCGTGTGAATGGCACGCTGCTCCACGTCAGCACAGGTATCCAGGAGGCACAAGGGGGTGGGCTGTGCTCTGCTGCTCCCCCCAGGCACCCCTGGCAGCATTTAGTGGGGTCTGTGGGACGTGGGACCCCCAGGAGCTGTGATGTGGGGTCTCTGGATGGCAGCACATCCCCGAGCGCTCGCAGGGTCACAGCAGGGATGGAGTGAGGATGGGCACAGCGCAGCTCTGACTCTGCTTTCCCTTTGCTGCAGGAGCTGATGGAGGTATGTGTGTCCCCAGCGTCCCCCCATTCCCCCCCCCGGTGCTGGTGGCAGTGAGGCAGCGGCCCAGCTGGCTGTGCTTGCAGAGCTGAAGCAGAAGCTGTGGGGGGCTGTGGGGGCGCCTTGCTGCTCGTCGGGCTGATCTCCCTCGGCTGCTGGTGCTGCAGGAGGAAGGCAGGTAACCCCCCCACCCTGAGCAGCGCTGTGCCCACACACCTGAGTGCATTCACCCCACACCCACCCACCCACACCCCTGCCTGGATGCCGTCCCCAAATACCCCAATCGCCCTCTCCCCCTCTGCCCCAATCCCCCCCCACTCTCCTCCCACTTGGAAAACACCCCTCTGCCCGTGCACCCCGTGCCCCACTCCCCTCTTCCCTTCAGACCCCTGGCTGCCCCACTGGGTGCCTCTGGGGCTGGAGGCTCCCCTGCTGGGCTGTGCCTATGGGGCTGTGCCTGCCCTGCACCCCACAATGCCCCCACTGTCCCCCAGACACCTCAAACACCTACGTGAACATCGTGCCCCGCCGGACCCCGAGGAACAAGAGCCCCCAGGGAGCAGCTGCTGGAGGACAGCGTGTACAAGGGGGGCTGGACCGAGCATGGGAGCCCCCCAGCCCTAAGGAGTGACCCCCCCGTGCCCCACAGCCCCCAGTATCAGCAGGGATAGGGTGCGAGCCGTGCGCTCCGCTCTGCTTCACACAGGAAGAGCCCCCATTGGGTTGCAGCATCCTGCCGCCTCGCTTCCTGTCTTCTTGCGGCGCCTTCCTGCCCCCCAGCATCCACCCCTGGGGGCAACCGCAGCCCCCGGGACCCCCAGCACAGACCCTGTGCACGGGCAGCCCTGGGGCTGGGGGCACAGCATGGTCCCACAGCCCCCCGAGTCACAGGGGAGCCGCCGTGCCGCCCGGTGTCCTCATTTCCCTTTGCACTCAGTGCCTGCAGAAGGGCTCAGCCCCATCCTGGCACAGCCCCACCGGGGGGCACTGCTGTCAGCCCCCCTGCAGGGCATGGGGCGGTGGGGGCCAAAAGTGGCTCTAAGCCTGGTGCTGGCCCACGTGGGGGGACACATCCAGACACCAACCCTACCCCCAACCCAACCCGATCCATAATCCTAACTCTGACCCTGATCCTAACCCCAGCCCTAACTCAAACCCTAACTCTGACCCTAACCTGAACCCAAACCTGACCCCGACCCACGCCGTGATCCTAACCCTGATCCTAACCCCAACCCAACCTAATCCATGACCCCAACCCAACCTGATGCCCCAACCCTAATCCTAACTCTGACCCTGGTCCTAACCCTGAGTAAAACTCAAACCCTAACTCTGACCCTAACCTGAACCCAAACCTGACCCCTAACCCAAACCCTGACCCTCACTCTCACCCTCACCTGAACCCAAACTCAGTCCCTCTCCCAATCCTAATTCTGACTCTGGCCTCAAGCCAAACTCAAACCCAATCCCGAACCTAAACCCTGCCCCAAACCCAGCGCTCCCGTGGCGCAGCAGGATGGAACCCCCCCCCCCCCCCCCCCCCTTTTCCCCCCACACAATGGAGTTCAGCCCTAAGACGCACCAGAGCCTTTAATGGGAACACCGGGGGGGGATCCCCGGCACCGTGGGGCTCAGGGTGGCTGTGCAGCCACAGGGTAGAGCAGCGAGAGGTGCCGGGCGCCGCGGACGGGCAGCGCTCGCGCCGTGTAATGCCGCACGGCCTCGGGCACGGAGGGGAACGCGGCCCCAGCGCGGCCCAACACGAAGTGCTGCTCCCGCGTCCGCGTCAGCTTCACGTGCACGAAGCCGTGGCTGCTCCTGGGGGGCAGAGCAGGGAAGGCGTGGGGCGGCGCCTACGCAGGGCACACGACCCCGTGGGGCAGCCCCGCGTTGTACCTGAGTGACAGCGAGTAATCCTCGGGGCTGGTCTCGCAGTCCCTCACCAGGAAGCTGCCCTCGCGGCACAGTGCCAGCAGTGTCTCGGCGCCCGCGCGCCCTATGGGGCCGTGGTACCACCTGTGTGGGGCACCGTGGGGTCACCGACGGCATCCCAACGTGGGGCACCGCGTCCCGCCGGCGCCGCTTGGGGACCAAACTCGACATGGGGGCACCGAAGGGCCGTGGGGAGCCGTCTGTGCCACCGGGATGTTGGCTGTGGGGCATCAGCTGTGCTATGGGGTGTCCGTGCCGCGGGGACCCACCTCCACCATGGGGATCCATCTGTATTATGGGGACCCATCTCCACCACGGGCACCCATCTGTGCCATGGGGATGTCTATGCCATGGGGCCCCATCTCCACCATGGGCACCCATCTGTGCCATCGGGTATTTTCTGTGCCATGGGGACCCAACTGCACCACGGGGACCCACCTGTGCCATGGGGACGTCCCTGCTATGGGGACCCATCTCCACTATGGGGACATATCTGTGCCATGGGGACCCAACTGCACCACGGGGACGCATTTCCACTACAGGGACCCATTTGCATCATCGGGTTGTCCACGCCATGGGGCACCTTTTGTGCCATGGGGACATCCGTGCCATGAGGACCCATTTGCGCCATGGGGCACCTTTTGTCCCATAGGGACCCAACTGCACCACAGGGACCCACCTGTGCCATGGGGACATCCCTGCTATGGGGACCCATCTCCTCTACGGGGACACAACTGCGCCATGGGGACCCATCTGCGCCATGGGGCCATCCATGCCATGGGGACCCATTTCTATCATGGAGCACTTTCTGTGCCATAGGGACCCATCTCCAGTACAGAGACCCATCTGTGCCATTGGGATTTCCATGCCATGGGGACCCATCTCCACCTTGGTGACCCATCAGGGATGGCCTCTACCTCCTCTGAGCCATAGGGACCCCACTCCCCCCCTCCCCACCCCCAGGGCCGTGTCCATGCCATCCATGACGTTTGGGTTCAGGTTAGGGTGAGAGTTAGGGTTTGAGTTTGGGTCAGGGCTATGAATCAGTTTGGCTTAGGGCAAGGTTCAGAGCCAGGGTTAGGATCAGGGTCAGGGGTCTGGATCGATGCCGCCCCACTTTGGATGGGACCCCCACACTCACACTTGCTTCTCCAGGGGCAGCGAGGTGTCCACGTGCCCCGGGCTGGGGGGGCAGATCGGCCTGGTGCCCGGGGGGGGCCGGGGGGGGCGCGCTGGCTGTCGGGACAGACTGGGGGAGCGCTCAGGACTCTCAAACTGCACTGCAGGGGACACAGCGTGCTGTCACCCCACTGAGGAGTCCCAGCATCCCAAAGTGGTACCCACAGGGGGGTGAGGGATGCTGGGGCTGCGGGGTGGTGCCTATAGGGGCTGAGGATGTGGGGTTATGGGGTGGTACCCATCGGGGCTGAGGATGCTGAGGCTGTGGGGTGGTACCCACAGGGGCTGGGGCTGTGAGGGCTGTGGGGTGGTACCTGTAGGGATGAAGGGATGCTGGGGCTGTGGGGTGATACCCATAGATACTGAGGGATGCTGGGGCTGCAAGGTGGTGCCTATAGGGGCTGAGGATGTGGGGTTATGGGGTGGTACCCATCAGGGCTGAGGATGCTGGGGCTGTGGGGTGGTACCCACAGGGGCTGGGGCTGTGGGGGCTATGGGTACCTATAAGGGCTGTGGATGCTGGGGCTACAGGGTGGTGCTTATAGGGGCTGAGAATGTGGGATTATGGGGTGGTACCCATAGGGATTGAGGGTTGCCGGAGCTACGGGGTGCTACCTATAGGGGCTGAGGCTGTGGGGTTATGGGGTGTACCCATAGGAATTGAGAGATGTGGGGTGGTACCCACAGGGGCTGGGGCTGTGAGGGCTGTGGGGTGGTACCCGTAGGGATGAAGGGACGCTGGGGCTGTGGGGTAGTGCCCATAGGGGCTGAGGATGCTGGGGCTGTGGGGTGATACCCATAGATACTGAGGGATGCTGGGGCTGCAAGGTGGTGCCTATAGGGGCTGAGGATGTGGGGGCTGTGGTGTGGTACCCACTGGGGCTGAGGATGCCGGGGCTATAGGGTGGTATCCACAGGGATTGAGGGATGCCGGGGCTGTGGGGTGGCACCCACAGGGGCTGGGGCTGCAGGGTTGGGGCTATGGGGTGGGAGCGACCTCCACGGGATGCCGGCACCTGCGAACGCCCGTGAGATGTGATCCTTCTTCCACTCCCAGGGCTGGTCGTACTCATCGGCCGGCCGCTCGTCGTCGCGCGGCAGGCGGCTGTCACGAGCTGCGCCCCCCCCCGTGCCCTCACCCACCTTCTCCCATCCCTCGCAGGGGGTGTCGTAGAGCTTTGGGCCCCGCTGCGTTTTCACCCGCTGCCCCTCGCCATGCCGTGGGCGCCCTGGGGGACGGGCAGGGCTATGGGGAGCGGCGGGGGCCGGGGGGGGGGGTGGCGGGGGGGGCTGCGGGAGCCCTATGGGGACGGGTGTGGGAGGGAGGAGGTGCGGTGTCACCCACCTGCAGCATCGCGGGGGTCTTCATTGCCGCCCTCGGGCACCGAGTCCTGATCGAAGGGCTCCGAGTATTCGCTCTCGTTGGGGCCCTACAGAGCGGTGGGACGGGACCCCCGTGGAACCCCCCCGCGTCCCCCCCCCCCTCGGGTCCCCTGCTCGGGTGCTCCCAGCTCTTTCCCCGCTGTTCCTTTGTGCCCCATCCCTCACCTCTCCCCCTCCCGGATCTCCCCCATCCCCCACCCCAAATCCCCCCACCCCCCCGCTTCCCCCTTCCCAATTCCCTCTCCCAGCTCCCCGTGCCCCCCATTCCCCCCCCATTCCCCCCCATTTCCCCGTCTCCTCTCCCACTCCCTCTACCCCCCACGTTCCCCACTCCGCCCCACCCCCAAATCCCCCCGCCGTGACCCCACACCTCTCCTCAACCCCCCGCTCCCCGCCCCCAATTCCCCACCGTTACCCCATCATTTCCCATCCTCCCCACCGCCTCATCGCACCTCCCCCCCACAAACCACCCCCCCGGGTGCCCCCTCCTCACCTGCTCCAATCGACCCGGACCCCCCACCCTCACCAGCCGGTGCCGGGGGGAGGCGGTCCCGGTGCCGGTTCCGTGGGGGCGGCGCTCACCGCCGCTGTAGTCGGGTTGGGGCGGGCGGGGGGGGGATCGCCGTGCCCCCCGGCCCAGGTATTCCCGCAGCCATTTGGCCATCGGCACCGCGGGACCACCGGACCCCCCCGCAGCCGCCGCCGCCGCCGCTGCCGCCGCCGCCGCTTTGTGTCACCGCCGCTCTCAGCGCGGACCGGAGCCCCTCACCCCCCCCACCCCCAGTACCGCCCCGCAGTGATGCTCCGGAGGGGGGCGGGGGGGGGGGGAGGAAGAGAGGGCTGAGCCCCCCCCCAACCGGGGTCAGCGGGAGAATCAAAGTGGCACCGGGACAAAAGCGGACCCGCGGCTACGGGACCCCCCGGGGATCGGAGTCGGGGGCGCCCGACCCCCCGCCCCCCCCCCCGCACCGTTAAGGCTCCGCGGACCCCGACATCTGTTGGTCCCATAGGGGTGCGGCCCCCCCCGGCTCAGCTCAGGGGCACGAGGACCCCCCTCTCCCCCCAACCCCCTCCCTAGGATATATGGGGCGGGGGGACCCCAGCGCTGTATCCCAACAGCAGCCCCGCTCTGCTCTCCCCGAACAAAGACCCCCTTCCTGCTGGGGGGGCACACAGGGGGGCACACAAGACGCTGGGCGCCGTCCCATAGAGCGGCCACGGGCAGAGCTCGGAGGGGGGGGGGGGGGAAGAGAAGTCAGTCACAGCGAAGCGCCTTCCTCCCCCCCACCCTACAAAGCCCCGCAGCCCCAGCGCCATTTGCGATGGCTTAATTGGTTGGGTTAATTAGCGCCCAGCCGGGGGGGGGGGGAGGGGGGGCTCTGACAAAGGGGACGGCGGCTCCACTTGGGGCCACCGCGGCTCAGGGTCTCCCTCTGTGGGTCAGCCCCATAACGGACACGCGGACCCATCTGCGGGTCAGAGCCTATGAAGGACACGCGGACCCGTCCGTGCCTTGTGAACTCTGCGGATGAAGCAGACACAAGCAGTTCCAACGCACCCCATTTATTCACTGATCGGGGTTCCCTGTGGGCACAGCCAACCCCCCTGCCCCCCCTGCAGCAGCCCCACACAGATCCCATAGGAGGGGGCAGAGAAAGGAGGGGGTTCTTGGCTACCAAAAAGCACTGAGCTCACGTCCCCCTGTGGGGCAGGAAGGCCCCACACTGCTGTAAGCACAGCGGGGGCTGCTGAGGACAGCAGAGGACGAAGAACACAGTCCTGTAGGTCCCGGTGCTTCCCAGCTCCACGCTGGGATGCGTCACCCCCCAAGTGCAGGATCGGTGCCCACAGCCCCACTGCAGGACAGGATGTGTGGGGTGGGAGCACGGTGGGGCTGAGCGGCTCTGGGGCGGCTGCTCTCAGCCAGGCAGGGCAGCAACGTGCGACGCCAGGGCTCCTCAGTCACTCTCGCTGTCTGTGTACGCTCCCAACAAGCTGAGGGACGAGGAGGTGCTCACAGAGCTGGGCAGGGAGCCTGGAGGGTGAAAGGAGAGCAGAAATGGTCAGCGAGGGGGATTTTAGGCATGGGGAAGGAGGAGAGGAGGAGCTCGGCTTCGAGTCTGTGAGCCGCCAGCTGCACCAGGGCGCAGAGCGCACAGCTCAGGGCTGAGCCCTTGTAATCACGCTGCTCCTCCAGCGGGCAGATGAGGAAAGGAGAAACGCGCTGTCCCTCCCCACAGATCCCCTGGGGGCACAGGGACCCACGGAACCAAAGGCTAAGAACCAACCAGCACAGAACCAATCCGTCTGCTCTCCCCCACGCCTCAGGCCCTCTGCTTTCCTGGGTCCTTCTGCTTCCTTTGTTCCACGGTTCCAAATTCCCACACTTCACACCCAGGCAGCCCCCCCCACCCCAGCGATTTCCCCATGGCGGAGGTTCCTGGTGCTCTATTGGTGTCCTTTGGAAGCTGCTGTCCCCACCTCGCTGACACCCAGGAGAGGAGACAGCAGGAAGGGGGACAACCCACACCGCAGAACCACGGCCCCATCTGCCCCACAGCAACTCAAACCGGGAGCACTGGGGCTGCCAGACCCCACATGGGCAGTTACCAGTGCTGGTCGTGGTGCCTCTGTTCTCTGCCCCATTGACATGGGTGGCACTCAGCTTCTGCTTCCTGGCTGTCACCAGTGCAGCCAGCTGTGACTTGCTGTTCCATTTGCCCACACTCCGCTCCCAGCTTTCAGTCTTCAGCTTCTTGCTCTGGGGCTGAGGGTCCTGCGGGGTGGAGCGGGAGCATTAAGGACGTGTGGTGGCGTGACGGGGAGGCAGAGGGAGGAGGGACACTGAAAACACAGGCACAGCTCCGAGGAGCACCCAACAAGGGCGACAGGGAGCTGAACGGGGCCTTGCAGGCGATGCCAGGCGTGCCTGCAGGCGGCCCTGCTGCCAAACTGAACTCCCCTGTGCCCACAGAGCAGCACGGGGCCGGGGAACACAGGATTAACCCCAGCCTGGCTCATAGACACGGCTGCTTTGATTCATCCGAATGGACGGAGGTCCCTGCGGGCACGGATCGACATCAGAGAGCAGCAGTGCAGGGGGCCCTGTTGGTGGGGATAATCCCTCCCTTGCAAGCCAGGCACTGAAAGCTCTTTTGTCCCGCTCGTCTCCAACACGGACGGAGGAAAAGCAGAGGAGAGGCCGGCCCAGGAGGTTGATTCACTGGTGGAAATCTTCGGAGGGCTGAGATTGCGCTGGAGCGGGGACCGAGGCCCAGGGAAGGCTGAAGGGATGCTGCGTCCCAGCTCCAGCCCAGCCGAGGCCGCCTCCTTTGTCAGCAGCCACAGACTAAAAGCACCGATTGATCCCTCTCTCCTTTCGGCCCAGTGCACAGGGCGCTCGCACGGAGCTGCTCATGCGTGACGGGCAGCAGGGACGGAAGGAACGGCGCGGAGCCCAGGGCGGCAGCTCTGCTCCCAGAGAGGAGGAGCGGCAGGAGGACGAGCCTCTGCCCCCCGCTCACCTCCTGCAGGACGTCTGTAGGCTTTGCCTTCAGCGCAGGCTGGGTTCCTGGTTTCGCAGGCTCCTCGTCAGAGTCGGAGTCCGGCAGCAGCCGGCGGTTCTGGGCCTGCTCCAGCATGGCTCTGCGGGGACGGAGGGCGCGAGCTGAGCGGCAGAGGTGGCTCTGCCCCGCCGCCACGAGGAGCAGCACTGCGGCCTGTGCTGCCTGCTGCTGGAATTGGGCAGCAGGACCCACGCTCTCGGGCGCTGGGTTTAAGTCACCTCCAAGCAGCGCCCAAAGGCTGTGGCACGCAGCCTGATGCAGCTGCAGACTCCTCTCCCCACAGGGACGCTTCCCACAAGCCAGGCCGTGCTGTCAGCCCACGCCAACACCACCGCCAGCGTTTCTTTCCCCTCCCCAAAGAATTCAGCAACAACAACCCACCCCGTCCCCTTTGCGGCCCTCTGGTTTACGCCCCGCTCACACACAGCCCCTCCAACCTCAGGCCCTGCCCTCACTGCGCAGCCATCGCGGTGCTGAGCAGACGGTGAGACGTGGCCCCTCTCCACAGGGCTGCTTTCACACACGTGGCAACGCTTCCAGCCCGCTCACTTCATCTCCTGCTCATCCTCCTCCTGCTCCCTGCGCTTCTGCTCCTCCTCGTATTCCTTGTACTGCTGCAGCATGGCCTCAAAATCCACATTTGCCTGGCGCTGGTTGAGCTCCTTCAACTCCTGTAGGTTCTCCAGAACTTCCATCTCCAGTTTGGAGTCCTTGGTTCTGTTCTCCAGGACCTGGGTGACCAGAAGGAAGCCAGGTTTACCCAAGGCAGCAAGGCCTAGCACTAAGGTCCAGCACAGCCTCCCCGCGTGGAACAGAGCAGGAAGCCCTCAGAGGATCAACACTTTCATTTCTGAGTCAGGCACAATAGGAAAAAAAAAACCAGCCTGCTGCAAATTCCAGCACAGGAAAAAACCTCCTGAGGGCGAACAGCAACACCTCACAATGTGGAGAAGCTATAAGGCCATGTGCTGAGCAGGGTACAGCCAGACAGGGGAGGAGAGAGTTTCCTTCTGCACAGAAGAGCATTTTCCAGTACCTTCATGGGGTTGTTCAGCTCCTCCTCTTCCCTCTCCTTCTGAATCCTTTTCTCCTCTTCCTCCAAGAGCTTCTCAGCTTGGAAGTTACGGGTGGCTCCATGCTCCATGGTGTAGTCCGTGTTCTCAGGATCTGTCTAAGGGAAAAGTAAGGCAGCAAATTCATTGTCCTGGGGCAATGCCACCCCAGTCACACCGCGGCTATGATTCCCCAGTTCCATCCACACCGCTGGGCAGGCAAACACCTGCACTCTCCTGTTCAGCTCCAGAATGCACTCAGGTTCAGCCTGTGCTGGGACAGCCCTGCTCCCCATCAGACTGAGCCCACGACCACACAGCCTCCCCAGGAGGCAAGAGAGCAGAAAGAAAATATTTCACCTTGAAAGTGATCTCAGCCAGGCACCGCGTGCACTTGATGTAGAAGCGGAAGATGGGAAGTCCCAAATACACCTCGTTCTGAACCGTCTCCTTACGGGCATTAAACTTCTTCCCCTTGTAGATGTATTCCCCACATGTCTTGCAGCTAAAGAGAAGTCCATAGCACGTCATTAGAAGAGAAAAAGAGATCAAAAGAGACGCCAGCCCCAATTTACTCCTTTGGAAATCTGGCACCTGCAACCCCAAAATCACCTACAGTGTCTCCTCCCTCTCCTTCCTCCCTTTTCTTCCAGCCCGGGTCACCTCTAAGCGCTGCTGCCAGCAGCTCCCTGGCAGAGTGAGGAAGCAAAACAACGCCCAAACCAACTCCTCTCCCCTACAGCCGCTTCCTTCTGCCCCACGGCGCCTCTTACCGCATGTTGAACGGGGCCATGAGCCGCACCACATACTGACGGTCCTTCGGGAGTTTGAGCTTTGGGATCTTCGCAGGATCGAAGTCCGGCGGGTAATATTTCTGCAGGGACGGGGCAGAGAAGCGCACGCGGTGGGCACGGAGTCACCAAGCGGCTCCCCCAGCACCGCCCGGGGAGCTCCGAGGCCTTTCTCGGCCCGAAGAGCCTCCCGAGCCACCAGGAGCGCCCCGAGGACGAAGCGGAGCGCCCGGAGACCCCCGGAACACCCAGGCGGAATCCCGGAGCCTCCCGAACTCACGTTCAAGACTTTCCGTTCCGACATGGCTGCGCACCGCCCTCAGCGCCCCGCATACACAGTGGGGTCCGCGCCGCCCGCCGCTTCCTGGGAACGGCTCCCGCCCTCCGCCGCCGCTCATTGGTGGAGCGGGATGCAGCCTGAAATGTTCTCCAGTTCTATTGGTTAATTCTGCCGCTCGTCAGAGAGATCCGCCTATATCCCGGAAGTTCGTGAGCCCAAGGGCCTGCCCTGCGCCGCGGCTCGAAGAAAGGTTCCGGGGCGGAGAGGGGCCGGGAGGGGGGATCTGGGGAGCTGAAGCAGGACGAGGTGGGGGGGATTCGGCTGGAGAGGGGCGGCGGGCATCGAGACGGGTCCTGGGGCGGCCTGAGACCCAGTTCAGAACAAAGAGGGGGGTCACAGAGGCTGTCTGGTGCTGGGGGGCTGCATGGGCCGGTCTGGAGCATAGAGAGCAGTAGGTGCTGGGGGGCATGGGGCACTCCTTAGGGGCCGGCTGAGGCCGTAGGGGCCGATTAAAGCACCCCCGGCCTCCAGCTGTCCTCGTGCTGTGCCAGCCCAGCTCAGCGCCCCACAGCATTTTCAGCTTTACAGAGAACATCACAAGTGTGGGGCAGGGGACAGAGCCCCAGGATGGTTTATTTATGGGCTGCGTGTGACCAGCAGCGTGATCCTTCTCGTACTGCTCTGTATCTCGGTCGTGCCTCAGTTTACCCCGTGCGAGAGGGGGAGGCCAGCAGAGGCTGAACTGAGACCCAGCAACTCATCGCACTGATGCTTCTGCATCACAAGGCGGGGGGCAAAGCAGAGAGGAAAGAGAAACCCACAGCCAACATCAGCCCCAGGGCTGGATGAAACCCAGCAGCGATGCTGGGCAGCGGGGTTAAACACGGGGGGTCCGCGGAGGCTCTGCCCGCAGCCCCACGCCTGGCTCCAACACCCCGGGGTCTCGGCGGGGGCTCGAAGCCGCCTGCGGACACTGCGGGGCTCCTCGCTGTGATCCACGGCTCCCCCAAGCGGTCTCCCATCTGTCCGAACGGCCACGCAATGCCCTCCGGTTGCACTCGGGCACTCCGGGATGAGCGCAGAGCCCTTCGGTGAGCTCCGGGGCGCCCACGAGGTTTCCTCTGCTTCCCTCCTGGAGATGCCTATATTACTCTCAGGAACCTGAGAGCATCCCCTGGGCTCTGCAGGGTGCTCTGAGGATCCGGGGGTGCTGCCCTATGTGCCCCACATGCCTCTAGGGCACAGTGGGGAGCTCTGAGAACACAAGAATTGGGTCCTGGGATTCCTCTAGGGAACAGTGGGAAGTACATTGAGAAGCTCTGGGAGCAGCCCTGTATGCCTGGGGTCTGGGGCCTCTGGGGCACCCCACAGCACCCTGAGGGGCTCTGGGAGCACTCAGAGGTACGCTGTGGGCTCCGGGCCCCCAGGATGCAGTAAGGACTGCTGTATGCAATATGAGGCGCTGGGCTGGATGCTGCTGGTGTGGCAGGGTTAGGTAAAGATGTTTGAGATGAGGCTGTGGGGAGGGGGAATGCCTCCAGGGAGGGGTCTCATCTCAGCCTTCCCTGCAGACAGAGCTGTGCCTGTGCTCCAATGGAATCCAGTTTTAGGAATGGCTTTGCTGGAAACTCTCATCCCAGCAGCAAACTGGCACAATCCCAGCAGCTGTGCTGGAAGCTCGGAGCTGGGAAATAACATCCAGGCTATGGGAGCAGTGATAAAGCCTGAATTCGGCCCCCCTGGGCAGCACCAAAATCCCACTTGGTGCCACAGCAGTGGGGGAAGGGAGCAGCTCTGCGGCTGCTGAGGGCATCTCTGGAGCACCGCTTTCTGCTGTGGGTCACCACACTGGGAGCTGCTGCTTTGGGAGGTCTGGAACACAAGGTGTGTTTGTGTGGTGACCTCACAGGCAAACTGCTGACTTTGAGACCCTCTGACATTTGAGGACATGCCTGGGGGCACCGCTGCCATCCCCATTGACACAGAGCCGGTGTTGTGATGCCTGCAGACCCCCAGGCCCTCCTTTGGGGCACAGCTTGGAGGCGATGGATCTCATGGCTCTGCCCATAGCCCCGTGGGCTGCAGGAAGTGCTACCCATGCTCTCCTGTGGATGGGTGGGTTGGTGGAAACCTCGCCATCTGAATACGGTTTTGCTTCTCATTTCAGTTTCGTTAGGAATCCAGCAGGACGGGCAGATTGGAAGATGCTGATGGTGAGACGGGAGAGCAGTTTTCTTCCTGCGGTGGCTGGCACCACATCTGCCTCCCCATCCCATCCTTCGCTGCCTCCCTTGCTCTGAAGGTTGGAAACTCCCCCGGCTCAGCCCGAGAGCCAAATCCGGCCCAGGGAGGCAGTGACTCAGTGCCTTTGATTCAAAGGCAGTGATGTTATCTAAGCCCTGAGAGCCTGCTGCCCCTCCCCAGCAGGGCCCAGGGTGGGAACCTGACAGCTCCGCACCTCTCTGCATCTGCCGAGGGCCCCGGGCCGAACCTGTGCCTCGTGAGCAGGATGGGAGAGCTCAGTTTATCCCCACAGCCCCGCTTCTCTTCCTTCCAGCAGTGCACAGCTTGCAGCTGGCTGCCCCTCTCAAAGGCAGCAGCCCACAGCCTGCCTTTGTTTCGCCCCTGCCCGCTGCTCCTGTCCTTGTTTTGAGGCCACGCAGCTCTGCCTCCACTCCTCCTTGTGCTGGGGATGGCGGTGGATGGGAGCAGGGTTTGGTTTCCAGGAACAAACTGGGAGCAGGAGCTCTGTGTGCCCTCAGCACTGCAGTGTTTGGGTTTGCTGGAGGGATGCAGCATGCAGCCTTCGCTCCTCAGCTCTTCCACGCGCCCTGAAAGCAGCCCGGCCACGCAGAACAGGCACCCATCCCAAATCCATGGGGCTGGGAGCAGCAAACAGCCCCCAAACCACACTTCTATTCCTCTGCCCTCAGCCTGGGCTGCAGCACCTGGCTGGTGACCCTGCACTTGGCAGGGGGTTGAAAGCAGATGGGGATTTGTGGTCCTTTTCAACCCAGGCCGTTCTGTGAGTCTGTGATCCCATGATTCTGTGATTCTGTGGTTGATTCTGTGATCCTATGGTTCTATGATTCTATAATCCTATAATCGCAGGATTAATCACAGGGCTGCTTATGGGGTGGTAGGGCTGCTGTGGTTGATTCTGTGATCCTATGATTCTATGATCCTGTGGTTGATTCTATGATCCTATGGTTCTATGATCCTATGATTCTGTGATCCTATGATTCTATGATCCTGTGGTTGATTCTATGATTCTGTGGCTCTATGATCCTATGATCCTATGATTCTGTGATTCTATCATTCTATGATTCTGTAGTCGATTCCGTGATCCTATCATTCTGATTTTGTGATCCCATCATTCTGTGATTCTATCATTCTCTGATCCTGTGGTTGATTCTGTGGCTCTGTGATCCTATGGCTCTGTGTCTCTGTCTCATTCTGTTCTCCACGTCTCTGGGATTCTATGATTCCACCACCTCCAGCCCCCAGCAGGGCTCTGGGGCCGCACTGCTGCTGCCCTCGCCACCTTTGCAGCGTCGCACCTCCCCAGGGCTGCAGGCTCCGGATCTCTCCATGCAACCCAAGGCAGCCCTGCACACCACCAGCCCAGCACGCCCACCGTGCTGCCATGTGACGGCCGGGCCGCCCTCCTGCTGTCACCGCGTCTGCCTCTGTCACCATTTCCTGTCCTCCTGCACGCAGCACAGCCGCCCTCCTTCCTTCTCCCCAACCCATCCCAGCCACCAGCGCCGCTTCCTGCAGGGCTCCGCTCCGACCCCGAGCTCTGTGCCCCCTTTAGGAAACGCGGCCAATTCATTCCGCTCTTCTTTTGTTGTTTTCTTTTATTTTCTTTCTTAATTATTGTTGTTTTTATCTCGGAAATGCCTTCAGTGGGGTTAAAACCGTGTGTGCGAGTGTGTGTGATGGGAGGGAGCGCACAGCGGGCTTTGAGGAGCTGCCGTGGGTGCGGGGTCCTCAGTGCTGGGTGGGAGTGGGGCTGGGGGCTGCTTGTGGGGTGGTAGGGCTGCTTGTGGGGTGGTAGAGCTGCTTGTGGGGTGGTAGGGCTGCCTGTGGAGTGGTAGGGCTGCTTATGGGGAGGTAGGGCTGCTTATGGGGAGGTAGGGCTGCTTATGGGGTGGTAGGGCTGCCTGTGGAGTGGTAGGGCTGCTTGTGGGGTTGTAGGGCTGCTTATGGGGTGGTAGGGCTGCTTATGAGGTTGTATGACTGCTTGTGGGGTTGTAGGGTTGCTGATGGGTTCATTGGCCCAGTTATGGGTTTGTAGGGCCATGGATTTGTAGGGCTGCTCATGGGTCTGTAGGGCCATGGGTTTATAGGGCTGGTTATGGGTCTGTGGGGCTGCTCATGGATTTCTGAGGTTGGTTATGGATTTATGGGGTTGGTCATAGTTTTGTAGGACTGCTCATGGGTTTGTAGGGTTGATTATGGCTCTGTGAGGCTACTCATGTGCTTGTAGGGCAATGGGTTTGTAGGGTTGGTCATGGTTTTGTAGGGCCATGGGTTTGTAGGGCTGCTCATGGGCTTGTAGGGCCATGGTTTTGTAAGGCTGGTTATGGGTTTGTAGGGTTGGCTATGGGTCTGTGGGGCTGCTCATGGGTTTCTAAGGTTGGTTATGGATTTATAGGGTTGCTTATAGGTTTGTAGGGCTGCTCATGTGTTTGTAGGGTTGGTTATGGGTCTGCAGGGCTGGTCATGGTTTTGTAGGACTGCTCATGGGTTTGTAGGGTTGGTT
The DNA here is from genome assembly GCF_026119805.1 of Tympanuchus pallidicinctus. Lineage (NCBI taxonomy): Eukaryota > Metazoa > Chordata > Aves > Galliformes > Phasianidae > Tympanuchus > Tympanuchus pallidicinctus. The sequence continues at coordinate 177,311 of NW_026294765.1, forward strand.
ATGAGTTTGTAGGGCTGCTCATGTGTTTGTAGGGTTGGTTATGGGTCTGAGAGGCTGCTCATGGACTTGTAGGGCCATGTGTTTGTAGGGCTGGTTATGGGTTTGTAGGGTTGGTTACTGGTCTGTGGGGCTGCTCATGGGCTTGTAGAGCCATGGGTTTGTAGGGCCATCAGTCTGTGGGGTTGGTTGTGGACTTGTAGGCTGGTTGTGAGTTTGTAGGGCTGCTTATGGGTGAGTAGGGTTGGTAATGGATTTGTACAGTTATGGGTATGGGTTTGTAGGGCTGGTCATGGGTTTGTAGGGTTGGTTATGGGTTCGCAGGGCTGCTCTTGGGTTTGTAGGGATGATTATGGGTCTATAGGGTTGGTTATGAGTCTGTGGGGCTGCTCATGGGTCATGGGCTTATAGGGCTGCTCATGGATCTGTGGGGCTGGTTACAGGTCTGTGAGCTGGTTATGGGTTTGTAGGTTGGTTATGGGTCTGTGGGGCTGCTCATAAGTTTACAGAGCCATGTAGGGCCATGGGTTTGTAGGGCTGTTCATGGTCTTACTGATCCAGTCCTGGGTTTATAGGGTTGATCATGGGTTTATCCTCCTGGTTATGGGTTTATAGGTCTGGTTATGGATCTATTGGTCTGGTTATGGGTTTATTGGACACTCATGGATTCATCAGTTGGATCACGGGTTTATTGGTTCAGTTATGGGTTTTATGTTCTGATCACGCGTTCATTGGTCTGGTTATAGGTTTATTGGTCCAGTCGCGGGTTTATCAGGCCAGCTGGGGATGTGTCCATCTGGTTATGGGTTTCGCAGTCTGACGATGGGTTTATGGGTTCAGACACGAATGTGTCGGTCCGGCCGTGGGTTTGTGGGTCTGGTTATGGATCTGTTGGTCCTGGAATGGGTTTATTGCTCCGCTCATGGATTTATAGGTCTGCTTATGGATTTGTTGGTTCAGTCTTGGGTTTATTGGTCCGGATCGGATTTATCCATCTGCTCCTGGATTTATCGAGCCAGTTATGGGTTCATCGGTCTGTTTATGGATTGATCAGTCAGCTCGTGGACCTGTCATGGCTTTGTGGGTCTGGTCGTGGGTTTGTTGGTCCAGTTATGGATTTATCCGGCTGCTTATGGATTTCTTGGTCTGCTTATGGGTCGATCGGTCCAGTTATGGATTCGTAGACCTGGTCATGGGTTTCTTGATCCCGTTATGGGTTTATTGGTCCAGTCACGGATCACAGGTCCAGTTATGGACATACAGGTCTGGTCATGGGTTTATTGGTTTGGTTCTGGATTTATCAGTCCAGTCGTGAGTTTATCAGTTTGGTAATGAAGTTATCGGTCGGGTTATGGATTTACCCATCTGCTCATGGATTTATCGGTGCCATTATAGATTTATAGGTCCAGTCACGGGTTTATAGGTCTGGTTATGGATTTATCACTCCGGTTATGGATTTATGGCTCTGAAGGTGGGGAGTCGGATGACACACAGAACATTAAGGTATTTTTGAGGTTTCTTTCGCTTCAGCGTTGGGTTTTGGAAGGGAAGAGCCCATCGAGCGTTCTGCTGCCACAACTTATTAAAAAACAAAACCGAAAACCAAACACAACAACTCGATATTTTCATCATGGAAAAATAATAATCGTAATAAACGGCACTTCGTATTTGCAGGGTCTTCTGGTTTGTCCCGGTTGGTGTTAACCCTTGGGTGGCTGAGGCAGGGAACCGATCCAACCCCGTCCCATTGGGGTGGATGTGGGCTGAGAGGGAGGCGATGCCATAAATCCCAGTGCTGCACGGATTGCAGAGCCTGGCTGAGCTCTGCTGGGAGCCCCGGGCTGCTCCAGCCTCAGCAGCACTTCAATCAGCCCCAAATTTGGGCAGATAGCTGGAAAACGATTCCGGATCCTGGGAAATAATTGTCTCGAGACCCCGCGCCCCCTCACCGGGTCCCATCACAGTGGGGCCGTGGGGCTGGAGAAGGGGGACCCCCATGTCTTGGCACGGCCCACGGCACCACATGCAGGTGGTTTTGGGATGCCCCCGCCCTGGGGAGGTGTTTGGGGTCACCCCTGGCTGTGCTGTTTTCCGGAGGTGCTGCATGGGGGAAAATGAAAGCAGTGGGTGCTGGTGCGTGGCAGGGCACAGCTGGGGGGGGGGGGCCGGATCCCCCCCTCACCCACGGGTGGGGTTGGGCCCCACAGCCTCTCGGTGCTCACACACAGCGCTGCCTCAGTTTCCCCATCTGCAAAACAGGGGTGAAGGGTGCCGACCCCCCTCTCCACCCCCCACCTCATTAAAAGCTCCCACAGGACCCCCCCCCCCCCTCCAGCCGGATGTGGGCACGGGGGTGGGCGGTGAGCACAGAGTCCTCACTGTGCCGCCCACCCCCAGGAGGAGCAGAGTGGGATTATTTAAGGGAAAAGAAAGTGCTGCCCTGCCGGGGGGGGTGGGTAAAGAGGGGGTTCTATGGGGGGGTCAGCAGCCACTTCTGGCCGTTTCTTCCTATGGCACACGTCTATTTTTAGGGTATGTATGTAAAGATTACGGACGTTTATGTGACATTTCGATATTTTCCCTCTATTTCACTCTCTTCTGTTCAATTTTGCCTCCCCAGGTAACACATGGGGGGGGGGGGGGCACACGGACAGGTGTTTCTGCGGCCGAGCCCGGCGGGCAGCAGGAGCTGTTAACTCTGAAACCTAATGGTGGACCCCCGATAACGTGCCGGGGGGGGGGGGGGGGGTCCCCGCAGGTGCACGTGCGGTTGATCCGTGTCGTCCCCCCCCCCTTTCCTTCCCCCCCGCCTCGTGGGGACCTCCCCTTCCCGCGTGAGGGGGGAGGACGGAGGGGACGCGGGGACGGGACGGATGGGGGGAGAAAGGCGGCGCGGGGTGACGGGCGGGGGGCGGCTGACGGGGACACGCGGCCACACGCGCAGAACGGGGCGGGCGGTGAGGGAACGGCCCCCCCCCACGCGGGGAGGGGAAGAGGGAAGGGGGGGTGTGGGGGGTCCCCGCCCTCAACGCGGGGGCGGCGCGGGGGGCGGCGGGGCGGGCGCGGCCCCTTTAAGAGCGGGGCGGCCCCGGCCGGAGCAGGAAGGAGCCGCATACGGGGCCTCGGCGAGCAGCTCCCGCGGGGCGGCCACAGCCTGCTCCGCCCGCACGGCTCGGCCCGGCCCGGCCCGGCTCGGCGCAGCCCCCTCCGCTCCTCGGACAGCGCGGCACGGCCCGGTACGGGGGGGTGCGGGGGGGGTGGGATAGGGGTGCGTGGGGAGGAAGGGGGGGTTTGGGTTAAGGGAGGGGGTGTGGGGAAGGGGCGTAAATTGGGGCTGGGGGGGGGGGGGGAGCTTTGATACCCCCCCCTCCGTTTCCCCCCCGCTCGGGTGCATACGTTGTACTTGGCCGGGCCGTGCTGGGGGGGGGGGGGGTCGCGGAGGGGGGGGGGAAGGGCCCTGCGGGGTGCGTGTTGGGGAGGGGGTGGGGGGGTGCGCGGCGCGGGGGCTCCTGGGAGTCGTAGTCTTCGCCGCCCCGCCGGGCCGCAGGTGCAGGGGGCGCTCGGACTACAGCTCCCGGCGTGCGCCCCGCGCGCGGCGAGTGGGAGGCGCGGTGATGGGCGGCGGGTGGAGCCAATCGGGACGCGCCCTCCGCCCCTCGAGCCCCGCCCCACGCCGCCGCCCGGGGCCAATGGCGGGCGCGCGGGGTGCGGGGTGGCGGAGGGCAGCGCGGCGCGGCCCGGGCGGGCGGTGGGGGCTGAGCTGAGCGGGGCCGCGCTTCCTCCTCTCCGCAAACCCCCCCGCTCCGCACCCTCAGGCCCGGCCCAGCGGCGGGGCGGGGGCTCGGGGTGAAGCCGGGCCGCGCTCGAAGCCTCTCGGCTCGGAAGAGGCCGCGGGTGGAGGCCGTAGGGCCGGGGCCTCGCCTCGCCGCCCCCCCCTCCCCGCCCCCCCCCCCCACCGCCCGCCCTCCTCCCGGCCTCCATTGGCGCGGCGCAGCCCGGGGAAGGGGTGGGGTCGTGGCGCCCGGCCAAGGCTCCCTGTGGGCCCCGCCGGCCGCGGTGGGAGGGAGGCGGAGGGGAGGGACGGGGGGGCGGTGGGGGCCGCAGGGTGGGGTCCCTCGGGGCCGCCGTGCCGCCCGCCTCCCCGCCGGCTTCCCCCGCTCCGGTCCCCGCGCACCCCAAGGTCGCCGCGGCCCGCCGGGGGGGTTTGGCCGTTAGGCCGCGCCGGCCGGCTTCGGTTTCCTGGGGTTTTTCCATTCGGGTGCCGTCCCCTCCTTCCGCCTCCCTCCGGCGCCCACCTCCCTGCGTTCTGCCCTCGGTTCGTGCGGGGCTGCGGGCCGCCGGCCCGGCTGTGTGCGGGGCTGCGGCTGTGACACCGAGCCGCTGCCGAGGCCTCGATGCTCTGAGCCACCGCCGGGCCTCGAGGCCGAGCCCGGAGCTCCATCACCCTCGTGTAGGGCCGAAGGCTACCGCTGCCTTGTGCGGAAGGAAATCCCGGGCTGGGGGTGCCGGTGGGGCTGCCCGTGCTTTGGATGGAGGAGCTGCTGGGAGAGGCGGCCGGTGCCGGCCGGGCTGCACGGATCTCCCGTCGCTGCCCTCGTTCACGTGCTCAGCCTGCGGTCACTGATGCGGTCCTGCTTCCCACGGGGCACGGCTCAGCTCCTCGCAGTTCAGCTTTGCTGCTGCTCTCAGTTGGCTGCTCTCTGCTTTTCATCATCCCGGCTCTCCGGACCGCAGCTCGTGATGCAAGTGCTTTAGAGACATCTGTACAGGAGGCCTCGGCCCGGAAGGATTTACGGCAGCTGGGAGGTCGTCCCAGCGTTGCAGAAAGGTTGCTGGTGTCGCTTTTGTTGTTACTTCGTTAAAGGAAATGTTGTTGTTTCTCGTGGTCCTGATGGAGAACTGCACTGTCCGGGCAACCGAGGTGGTTTCTCAGGCAGAGGGATGGGCTGGCCTGAGAATTGTGAAGCTTGCTGGAGATAATGCCTTTCAACCACTCTTCCAAAGCAATAAAGTGAGAGAAATGGAGCGGTTCATTAAACAGGAGCCGTTCTCGTTTAATATTCATTGTGGCCCCTGTTCTGGCTTGTCCTGGGGAGGGAGGCAGCGAGGAGGAGCCCAAACGTGGCTGAGATGGTGGGATTTTTCCACCAAGCCTTCAGTGTGTCAGCAGTTTGGGGGGGGTTTGTGGGGCGAGGGCTGAACCCGGTGGTGAATGAAAGTTGCTCTTCGTTGCCCGCCGCTCTGCTGACTCTCATCCTGCCTTTAATTTAATTGTGTTCTTGTCTTTCTGCTCTCCTCGCTGTGTTCTGGCCCTGGGAATGGTGGTCTGTGGCCACACAGGGAACGGGTGCCTGAGTTTCCTCACCTGTGCATGAGACAGAGCCGAAATGCTCAGAGCTGTGGCTTTATCTTGATTAAAACTGACACTCGAGGGCTCTTTCCCAGTCTCGGGATGCTGCGTTTAGTGAAAGAGAAGACTTCTGTGACAATTAGACACCTACTTGTTATCTGGCTTAGCCAAAGCAATAACAGCCGCTCTGAACTCCGCTCTCCACCAGCCCTAACCTCAAGTGGAAGGGACCGGTTTCAATCTGTAATTAAAACCCTTTTGATGAACTCAATTCAAGGAGAGGTAGCGAGTCGCTGTCTGGGCTGCTCTCCCCGTGCCCCTCTCCGCTTGGGAGCAGGGTTGGTTTATGGCTCCGTTCCATACCTGGGGACGATGGGGACGTGGGGCAGAAGGAAATGGGGTCAGCCGTGCCGCTGCTGGAGCACACGGGGTGTTTGGCTGCTGCTCCTCCAGCTCTGGAGCCGTATCATCTTCCCTCTGTGCGTCGTTTCAGTTTCCCTGCCTGGCTCTCGGGGCAGAGCCTGCGTGCAGCTCTCATGGCGCGGCCGCTGTGGGTGCTGGAGGCAACCCTGAGCTGCGGCTCTGTGCTGCGTGAGGGGCTCCGAAAGCCTTTGGTGGGCCGTGGGGAGGCGGCCGGCTGCGTGTGGAAGGGAGCTGGGCGTCCTGACTGGACGCGACAAGGCGTGAGAAACTGGACACGGGCGCGAGCTGCCCTGCGCTGCGGGTGGGAGCCAAGGGCGCGTTGGTGAGATGCGCTGCAGATCCCCGGGCACGGCGGCTTCGCTTTGAGGCCCTGCCCCTTAAAAATGCACGGAGGCGTGCGGTGCTGGGGGGCGCAGCCCTCTGCCAGCGGGTTCCCTCACGGCAGCGCCCATAGCAGAACTGCTCCTGCTGTGGGCTCAGGGCACGGCTCCCCGCTGCCGAGCAGCTGGGATGTTCACCTGCTGCCCCCCTGCCGCCACCTGAAGTCCTCTCCACCGTCGCCCCCCAGCGCTGCACTGCACACATCCTGCTGCCAAACTCGAGCTGTGCACTGAGGAGCGCTCCTTATTTCCCCCCTACAGATTTCCCATTGGCAAACTGCAAAGCATCGAGTCCATCTCCGGGCTGTTTTGTGCCCTGTTTGGTTTGTTTGCTCAATGCTTCCCCAGCACAGAGCTGGGCCGGTGCCGAGCGTGGGCTTGTAGCTACAGGTCGTGGCTCCAGCAGCCTCGTGCCCCAACAGGCAGCCGTGTGTGCATGGTACCAGCACGGCGTTCCTCCCTCCGAACCCACGCTGCCCTCTCGTGTGCCGAGGGAAGGAGCACAGCGCCATGGAACGCATTGGAACAGGTTGCCCAAGGAGGCTGTGGATGCCCCAGCCCTGCAGGCATTCAGGGCCAGGCTGGATGTGGCTCTGGGCAGCCTGGGCTGCTGGTTGGTGACCTGCACACAGCAGGGGGGTTAAAACTTGGGGATCTTTGAGGTCCTTTTCAACCCAGGCCTTTCTGTGGTTCTGTGACAGGGGGCTGGGACTGTGAGCATTGCAGCACTGCAGAGGTGCTCTGTTCCTTTGCATGCCTCGTCCCTCAGCAGGGCTTAATGCTGGCGGATGTTTCGGTTCTTTTTTTCGGGGCTGAAGAATTGCCCATGTGTTCCCCAGCACCCCCAGCTTGGTGGGGCTCCTGAGCTCACAGAGCAACCTTCCCCTCCCCGTGTCGCCCAGCACTTCCAGGAGCAGCTGCTTCTTTGGGCAGCACTGAAACCAACTCCGCTTTCGTGTTTTGTTTTATTTTTTCCCCTCTTTGAACACCCGATGCTGTCAGGTCCTCCCCAGCAGCGGGGCTGAGGATCTCTCGAAACCCCCCTGTGGTTTTGCAGGGAGCTGACGTGTTGCTGGATGGCAGCAGCAGAGCTCTGTGGGAGAAAACCCATCGTGTGGGCACGCTCAGCTTTGGCTTTTAGAGAGCTGGGCTCGGCAGCACAGCAAGCAGCTTGCATTAATGCAGGCTGCACGGCCTTCCTGACCCTGTAAGCTGTGCTCTGGTGTTTTCAGGCAATGGAGGGCAGCGTGTGTGGGCTGCAGCAGGGAGGACCAGAGCCGTCTGCGTGCCCACAGGGCCGCAGCCTTGGTGGTGGGGCTGGGGGTGGTGGGTGGGTGTGGGCTCAGGGCAGGAGCTGTGGTTACGTGGGGCTCCAGACCTGCTCTGGCGGATGCTCTGTCCCATATCAGTGCAGCGTTACAGCAGTGCAGGTGATGGAGGCTTTCAGCACGGAATCCCAGGAGCGTGGCGTGGTTTGGGTTGGAAGAAGGAACCTTAAAGCCCACTCCGTCCCAATGCTGGGTGCTGTGACCACCTCTCGAACCCATTCCTACAGTGGCTTCAGTGGAGGCACATTCCTGCTGGATTAAATACGGTCTCTGATGACAAAGGAGAAAATTGGCAAGGAGGTCTGGGTGGAGCAACCAGTTGAAGCTAACCTTGCAACATAGGAGAAGCGTTAACATGGCCTCGTTGTGGCTGTCAGTGGTGCAAATGGCCGCGTGCTGTGCGAATGGGGCCTGGTGTGGGGCTGGTCGGAGCCCCATAAGCCTGGGGGCACCCAGTGATGGGCAGCAGCCCCCGCTGTGTCCTCGGTGCTCTGGGATGGGGCACCCGCTGCTCTGTGCAGTGCCAGCACCTCACCGCCCTCCGAGCAAAGGGTTCCCCGGTGACATCAGCCCCAAATCTCCTCTTGTTTGGGATCCTAAGAGGTGCTGAGCCATTTTCCCCTGCTGAAGCACTGGGCTGTGCCACGGTGGCTCTGTGCTGCTGTGGCTTTTCCTGTTCTGGTTCTGCTGCTGTCGTGCTGTGGGTTGGGCTGGAGGTGCTGAGTGGGACGGCGCGGCCCCATCCTCACAGGCGCTCACCCTTCCCATGCTCATGTGACAGAAGAACCCATTCCTTCTGGGGATCACATGGCAAGTGCTTTGATCCTGGAGTTTTGGGGGAGAGCAGGAAGCCTTTTCTTCTGTGGCAGCATCCCTTATGGCCTCCTGGAGGACTCCCAGCCTGAGACGTGGCCGTGGCAGCGCCCAGCTCCAAGCACAGCGCATCGCATCCATCTCCCACTGCTCCTTCTGGCACTGCTGGTTTGGAGCCCTGCTCCATGCAGGCTGACGACGTGGGGTTCTGCTGCTCTTCTCCCCGCGGTGAGAGCTGGGAGTGTCGAGTTGTACAACGATTATACACGGCTCTGTTGGGTTTGCCTGAGGTGCAGGGGTTGCTGAATCACACCCCAAACCTGTCTGTCCGGGAGTGGCGAGGCACTGCGTGTGTCACCTGCGCGGCTCACTGCTGGTGGTCGCACACCCACAGCACCCAAACAAGGTGCACTGTTGGGGTTTCTGCATCCCCAGGGGTTGATGCAGCTCCTCCAGGCCCAGTTAATGCTCCGAAGGTATCGGCCCTCTGAGCGAGCACAGGATGCAGCCGCTCTCGGCTAGGAAATGGCTGACAGGGGGGGCTGCCCTGCGCTCAGCCCACGGGGAGCAGCTCCCAGCATCGCACGGGGAGTCCTTCCACCAGGAATGAGAACTCAGCTTCTCTGCTGTTGGTGGCTGGGAAGGTTCTCCCGATGCTCACCGAGGCTCTGAGTTCCATCCCTTTCGCTCAGCACGAGGTCGTGGGATGCGGCTCCGTGCCGAGGGATCCGTGGGGTTCGGGGGCAGTTCCCCGTGCAGGTGTGGAGCAGGGCTGTGCTGGGGCTTCCCCTGCAGGCAGGAGGGAGAGGCAAACCTCCCCGGCAGGTTGGACCTGGCAGCAGTGAGGGCAGTCCTGGCTGCTTTGCCTACCTGGTGCGGGTGTGAGTTGGAGCCGTGGAAATGGAGGCGGTTGTCGCTGTAGCTGGGCGGTGGGGCGCAGCAGCTGGCTTGGTTTTGACATCGGGGCACGGGGTGTTGGAGCGGGGAGACCCCGAAGCTCTGCTCTGGGTGGACCTGCTGGAAGGGGTGCTGTGAAAGCAGGGCTGAGGGGAGGCTGGTTGGCTTTGTGCTGCTGTGTGATTTGGGAGCTGATGGAACCCACCGTCACCGTGTTCGGCTCCTGAGATGATCTGTCCATTAAAACTGCGGTGATGAGACCCCGTGGAGAGCCAGGGTGCTGGGGAATGAGGGCAGCCGCCTTCGGAAGGGGCCGGGGGGGGCAGGGGGTGTCTGGCAGCAGCACACAGGGGCAGATTGTCCGTGCAGAGCCCTGTGTGGGACGCTGCTCTGATCTCTGCACATCAATGGCTGCGTGATCTCTGTCTGTCACGCGTCTCTTCCTGTGCTCTGCCCCAGACGTGCTGCCCGGGTGGGATAGAAGGGATTTCTTGTTGCAGGACTGAAATAGGGGCATTGAGTCGGGTGGGGAGTAAGAGGGCAAAAAAGCATCAGCACCCTTTTGCATGATAACCACACGTTTGTTCCTGTCCGAGCGCAGGGTCTTCGCCTCAGAGCACGCATCTGCTTGGCAGGTCCACATAATTTGGATAGTTTGGCTCTAAACCGCCGACAGCGCATTCCTGCTCGGGAGCAGCAGAATTTTAATGGCACCGTGGAGGAGCTGCAGCAGCCTTCACCCCCCCGGCGGGCACAGCCCTGCTCTGTGCCCACCCCCCCTTCCCAGGCTCCGTGCTGGAGGCTGCGGGATGCTCTGCCTGCAGGTCTGCCCTCGTGGCTGTGAGGAGGAGAGGGCAGCCGGGGTGATGGCTCCCGGAGTGTGCATGGAGAGACAAGGGCTGGCATTGTGTGACCCATAATAGGGGTGAGCTGTTCATAGAGGGGGAAAAATGCTCATTGGTGGTGAGGGAGAGGGTGATATTTGGGCCTTGGGCAGCAAACCGCTGCCTCTTTTTATTTTGTTCTTTAATAGCAACATTATTGTAGTAATCCTCTCCTGGCACACAGCAGCACTTGGAGGATGCTGCGATTTGTGGCACGGCGTTGTGCCCCACGTGGGTGCACGGCTGTTGTTCTGCCAGCATGTTGGGCTCTGGGTGCAGCGCAGCCCCATCCTTGGGTCACAGCCCTGCTGGGGAGCTTGGAGGAGAGCTCTGGCATTGCTGCACTGCACCTCTGCGCAACGGCCGTATTTCAGGCTGGCAGTTCCCCATTGGGTTGCACAGGAGGGCGCAGCGCTGGCAGCCGAAGCGCGGCCGCTTTGGGGTGAAATGTGGCACCAGAGACACACAGTCTGGGACAGCAGCGCTCTGTGTGGGGCCGAGGGGGAGGAAGGAGCTGCCTGGAGGTGGAGGGCAGGGGCTGGAGCTCCCCGCCGTGGTTCTGGTCTTGCCCATGGGGCGCTCGTTGGTCACCGCTCCGTCACCTCTCCGTGTGTCACCCAACGCTGTCGGGCCCTGAGCACCGCCTCACTGTGCCTCGTGCCCAGCACTGCCTTCAGCTGTGGTGGATTTTGGTTGTGGAAAGGCGGAAGGTCCCACGTCACGTCACACATCCTCGGGTCAGCGTCCTCAGAAAGGAGCAGGGTGGAGTTTATAGTGCTGCCGGGGGAGGGGGGGGGGGGCTCCAGCCAGGCTGGCTGCGTTGCCCCCTCCCCATCTCAGCCATCGCATCGCTCCGGCCGCAGGCGGGCACACAAAGGCTGTGTTGTGTGAGCAGAATGAGCAGCGATTTCCCCTGCCAGCCCTGGGCGGTCGCGTGACCCCACAGCCGTTCCCACACCGTCCGCCCGCTCCTCCCAACCCCCTGCCCAGCACGGGGGTCACCTCCCCAGCACAGCCCCCTGCCCCGCTCCCCTTGTGTCCCCACAGCTGGCCGCTGCCACCCCGAAGCCCAAATTCTCCTTGGAGGTGGAGGGACCCCTCTGAAGCCTGCGGTCTGGAGGGGAAGGGGTACAGAAGCGCCAGGGGCTCCCATTGCAGCTCAGAGCCCTGGTGGCTGAGGTTCGGGGTTCCACCTGGACGCCCTGTAGCTCTGGGGTCGGGGCACCTCTCCCCAAAGTGCCCTCAGCCCCTGGGTGGCTGTTCCCCCTCCAAACCGACGCCTCTCCTTCTGGATAACCCGCAAATCGCAGGCTGTGAGTTCGAATCCCACTGCAGAAGCTCCTTTCTCCTTCGGATCAATAAAGTTCTTTAAAAACCACCTTGGTGAGGAGCTTCTCAGGACTCCTGCAGTGTGCGTGTTGGGCAGCGGGCTGGGGAGCAGCGCTGCACCCATTTTACAGAGCCAGAGGGTGCGAGACGTTGGGTCGGCAGGGTCGGCTCCTGCTGTTGGGCTGCGTCGTGCCTCACCTTGGGGTGATGGAGAGCATCCCTTGGGGAGCAGCCTGCTGCTGGGCGTGCTCTGGGTTCTTCAGCCGCTGGAGGGGTCGGGTGCTGAATGTGGGCACGGTTTAACGGGCAAACGGTGGTGGTTGGACTGAATGAGCATGGATGAATGACGATGCTACGATCCTACAAACGGAGCGGATCCGTTTCCTCGGTGTTGGAGCACCTGTGAGTCATTGCCTTTCTTCTCTCCGCAGCCTTTCGCATCCACGATGGCGGGCGGCGTGGACGGCCCCATAGGGATCCCATTCCCCGATCACAGCAGCGACATCCTCAGCAGTCTGAACGAGCAGCGAAACAACGGGCTGCTGTGCGACGTGGTCATCTTGGTGGAAGGCCAGGAGTTCCCCACCCACCGCTCCGTCCTGGCGGCCTGCAGCCAGTACTTTAAGAAGCTCTTCACCTCAGGGTTAGTGGTGGACCAGCAAAACGTGTATGAGATTGACTTTGTGAGCGCCGACGCCTTGTCGGCTCTGCTGGAGTTCGCCTACACCGCGACCCTTACAGTCAGCACTTCCAACGTCAACGACATCCTCAACGCCGCCAAACTGCTGGAGATCCCGGCGGTGAGGGATGTTTGCACGGATCTCCTGGACAGGAAGATTCTGGCCAAAAATGACCAGATGGATATAGTAGATCAAATTGATCAAAGGAACCATCTCAGAGCAAAAGAGTACCTGGAGTTCTTCCAGAGCAACCCCGTCAACGGCCACCAAGGCAGCTTTCCGTGGACCAACCCGGAGTTGAGAGACCTTCAGAGACTCAACTTCCGAGGCCAAGAGGACGAGGAGGAGACGGACTGCAACGGCTTGGACTTCTATTCGCAAGCCTCCCTCAACGAAAGACCAAAGGCGAATGACTGTGATCCCGACAGCAACTCGGCCATGTGGCTGGACAGAGAGGAGGAGGAGGCGGCGGCCGCCCCTGGCTCCTTGTTCTCACCTTCTCAGAACGGACATTACAGCGGCCGAAGCCTGGGCACGCCAGGAGAAGAGGAGGTGGCTCCCGGGGCCGCCCTGGACCAGCAGGACGCCGGCGACTCCCCCAGCTTCGTCCCCACCGGAGCGGAGACGGAGGATGATGGCAGGGATGTGGACGGGTTGGCTGCCAGCGTGCTGCAGCAGGTGATCAGCTCGGTGGGGAGGCAGCAGCTCGGGGACGACGAGCGCAAGGACGACGACGGAGTCGTGGATTATTACTTGAAATACTTTGGCAGTTCGAACGAGAGCGACGTGTATCCGTCCTGGTCCCAAAAGGTGGAGAAGAAGATCAGGGCAAAAGCATTCCAAAAGTGCCCCATCTGTGCTAAAGTGATCCAGGGGGCTGGCAAGCTGCCGCGCCACATCCGCACCCACACCGGCGAGAAGCCCTACGAGTGCAACATCTGCAACGTGCGCTTCACCAGGTAAGGGAGAGCGGTGCGTGCGGTGATGCCATGCTTGCGTCGCGGCAGGAAGGCGTTCAGAGGCGCCTCCATCTCACGATGGAAACGTCGGTGGCCTCGCCGGGTGCTTGGGGATGGGTTTGTGCCCACCTGGCTCCAAACAAACCCCACAGCTCCTCGGGCGCCGCTTGCAGCCAGCAACCAACCTGCTGTGGGATCGCTGGGTCGTGGGCTGTGGTCGGGGTTCCTCTGGGTCGCCCCGGCCTTCCAGCACGTCCTCTTTCCATTCCTCACGTCCTCCATCGCCGGCCGAGGGCGGGGGTTCCGCGCCGTGCCAGGAGATGCGTGGGCTGCAGTAGGAGCCGCCAAATGGCCCAGCCTGCTCCGCTCCGCTCCTCTCTCCTCTGCTCTGCTCTGCTCTGCTTGCTGCTCACCTCCTCAACGCCTGGGCAGGACTGAGCTGCTTCCCAGCAGTGCGGGCCATTCCCAGCCCTGCAGACATCGCGGGCCGGAGCGGGTGACAGCAGGACGCGGGGCTGCTCTGTGAGCCTTCCACCTGCCAGCCTTGTCCCCTCTGCACCCTGAGAGCCATGCGGGGCCGCACCCGGGCGGCCGGGGACCCACGTTTGATAGCTGAGGAATGCAGATAATGCCGGGGCGGGATGCCAGCCCTGCAGCACGGCTCACTGCCCTGCCAACCACCGCCGCCCTGCCCACGGCGGGGGGGCCGGGGGCTGCCTGCACTTTGTGTGCCCGCACCCAGGTTCCGGCTGCCACACCTGAGCAGTTCAAGGTCCTCGCGTTCCCCCCCTCCTCCCCACCCCCTGGGTTGTGGCCTCATGGAAGTGCCACAGAGCACAGGCTGGCACGGGGGGGGGGGGGGGGCTGTGCCATGGGACGGGTTGGGGTTCGTTTGGTGGCGGGGGGTTTTGAGGAGCCGATGGCATCGCTGCTGCAATTCTGTGTGCTGCCTTCACCCCTCTGCCTTCATCCCGCTGCCCTCACCTCCATCATCCTTCTACCTTCCCCCTACTACCTTCCCCATCGTGTCTTCACCCTTCCACCGCCCTCCCTGCTGCCCACCAACTCGCAGGAGGCATTGGTTCATTGCAAGCAGAGATGCGGGTGGAAGCTGTGCCTTCACCCCAGCCTGAACGTGGCCATAACGCATCGGGGCCCTGCTGGTTTCAAGCTAAAATACGCCCTCCTGCACTGCCTCCAGCTTGTGGGAGGCTGCGTTTGGCCACACAGAGCCCCAGTGGGCGCAGTCTGAGGCAGCCAAGCCTGAACATCTGGATTTCCCTTCCAGTGTTGCTCTTCTCCCCTCTCCGTTCATCCTTCTCTGTCACAGTTTGCCTGCTGCAAACCCCCTCCTGCCCTTCATGGCCCGGGGCTGTGCTGGGAGCCGTGAGCCCTGGCGTGGGGCAGAGGTGCAGGGATGGGGGGATGGAGCTGTGCCCGCTGGGTGGGGAGGGATCTCCCACAGCTTTGTGCTGATTTTTGCTTGCTTTGCTTCCTGGTTCCTCTGTGCCCGGATGGGGAGGAGCCGCTCCGCTGATCTTTCAGGAAGGGTTTGATCAGAATTCAACTCGGAAAACCGCGTTGTTTGCTCTCAGCCTGGCCCGACTTCCCAGCTCCCTTTGGGAGCCTCAGGAGGACCGGCTGCATCCTCGAGGTTTCCATCCCTCCCTCCGTGCCAGGACGCCTCCTGGCCCTGCAGAGCCCTCCGGCTCAGGGGGGGCTTCATGCCGACCCCCGCTTTGCTCGCTGCCCGCTTTCCTCTGGGAAGAAGCCGAGTCCTGGCCTCGTGACGGTGAGGATGAGGATGAGGAGGAAGGCGTCCCCATCCCGCTGACCGCCCCGTGTCCTTTCTCTCCACGCAGGCAGGACAAGCTGAAGGTCCACATGCGGAAACACACGGGGGAGAAGCCCTACTTGTGCCAGCAGTGCGGAGCCGCGTTCGCTCACAACTACGACTTGAAGAACCACATGCGCGTGCACACCGGCCTGCGGCCCTACCAGTGCGACAGCTGCTTCAAGACTTTCGTCCGCTCTGACCACTTGCACAGGCACCTTAAAAAGGATGGCTGCAACGGCATCCCGTCCCGGAGGGGCCGACGGCCGCGGGTGAGAGATGCCGGGGGGCTGCCCACCCCTACGGGGAACCCCGAGGATGGAGGATTTCAAGGAGGTGGGGAGAGTCAGGAATCAGAGGACACCGTGCAGGGGAACGGCCAAGAGCAGCACTTTGAGGATAGTTCGACTACCGAAGCGTCGGGATTGAATGTAGCAGGAGGGTCGGCCGAGGGCAGCGCGCCAGGACTCTCCTAAACCAAAAACAAAACAAAACAAAACAAAACCAAACCCAACCAACCGACAAACCACCACAAACAACAACAAGAGAGGTGTCACAAAACCTAGTTAGTACTTTTTCCTCCAATTTTCTCTTTCGAGGTGTTTCTCTCTCCGTTTCCCCTCCCTTCCTTCCATTCCCCCCCCGGTTCCCCTCCACCTTCCCCCCCCCTTTTTTTTTTTGTTTTGTTTTTATTTTTTAAAGGAAAAAAGAAGCAAAAATAGGTCTGTCGACGACGTTCCCAATCTCCCCATGGCAGGCAGGGCTCCCCCAGTGCTGGTGGGACGGGCAGGCGGGGCGGGGATGGAGAGCGCATGGAAAGGAGCTTCCATGTAAAACCCAAAGCTTTATTTTGTGTCCGAATACACGTTAAAAAAAAAAAGAAAAAACAACGAAAAAAAAACAACAAAAAAAAAACACAAAAAAAAATCCGAGAGAAAAGACAAAAAAAAAAAAAAAAAAACCAACAAAAAAAACAAAGCGGCGAAACAAAATATATATATATATATTATTTCAGAGAGATATCTATTTAAAAAGAAAAAAAAAAAGAGGAAAACAAGCAAAAAAGAGACGTTTTAAAAAAGAAAGAAAAAAAGAAAAAAAAAAAAAGGCCAAGAGTGGAAAGGGGGCTTTTAGTTGGGGGGGGGGGGGGGGGGAGGGGTGCACGCGGTGCCTCGAGGGGCCGGCAGGGAGCGGCCCACCTAAAGCCCCCCCCCCCCCCAGCCCCCCAACCCCCCGCTCTGCCTGCAGGGCTGTCGGGAGCTGTTGGGGTGCAGCGTGGGGTTGGGGGCGGTTTGGTGTCGGGACGCCGTGCTGCAGCTCCGCGGAGCCTTGGGACGGATGCGTTTTGCACGGGGATCTCACGGCGCGGCCCCGAACCCCGAGGGCGGCTCTAAGCTCCTTAACCCAAAGTCTGTCCCCACCGTAGCCCTCGTCCCTGCACCCCCAACCCCCCCCCCCCCCCCCATAGCACCCAGGAACCCTCAGGAATGACACCCAGCCCGGTGCTGCGGTGCGGCCGGGCCGGGGCTGCCCCTGCCCCATATTTTTAGGCACTCGGTCAGAGCTGCAGTGTTCCCGCACGCCCAGAAAGCACCTAAAAATGGCAGATTCCTTTGAAAAAAGGTTATTTGAGGTCTCCCTTAAAGGGGAAGGAGGGTTTTGGCAGGAGGAGATGGGAGGGGCGAAGGCTGCGGCCGCGGCGGCTTTAAGGCCGTGCAGAGCGGCTCTGCGTCACCCCATGGCCGCTGTTCTGCGCCGCAGCCCGTTGCCCTTTTGGGGGCACCTTTCTCAGGGATGCAGGCCCGTCCCCAAAGGGACAAAGCCCTGTCCCCCAAGGGTACACAGCTCTGTTGGCAAAGGAGCACGGCTCTGTCCTGAAACGGACAAAGCCCTGTCCCCAAAGGGACGCAGCTCTGTCCTCCAAAAGATGCAGCCCCGTTCCCAAAGGGATGCGGCCCCGTTCCCAAAGGGACGCAGCTCTGTCCCCAAAAGGGATGCGGCCCCGTTCCCAAAGGGACGCAGCTCTGTCCCCAAAAGGGATGCGACCCT
The DNA here is from genome assembly GCF_026119805.1 of Tympanuchus pallidicinctus. Classification (NCBI taxonomy): domain Eukaryota; kingdom Metazoa; phylum Chordata; class Aves; order Galliformes; family Phasianidae; genus Tympanuchus; species Tympanuchus pallidicinctus. Next base: position 194,234 of record NW_026294765.1, read on the forward strand.
GTCCCCAACAAGATGCAGCCCCGTCCCCAAAGGGACACAGCCCTGTTTGAAAAGGGGCACAGCCCTGTCCCCAAAAAGGCACAGCTCTGTCTGCACTGGGGTTCAGCTCTGTCCCCAAAGGGACACAGCGCTGTCCCCAAAGGGATGCAGCTCCGTCCCCAAGGAGATGGTGCCCTTTTCCCAAAAGGACACAGCTCTGTCCTCCAAGAGATTCAGCCCCCCCCCCCCAAAAGGGACACAGCCCTGTCCCCAAAAAGGCACAGCTCTGCCTGAAGGGAGGCACAGCCCTGTCCCCAATGGGACGCAGCCTCTGTCCTTCAAAAGACGCAGCCCCATCCCAAAAGGACGCAGCTCTGTCCCCAAACAGAAGCAGCCCCATCCCCAAAGGGACTCAGCCCTGCCCCCAGAAAGACGCAGCTCTGCCTGGAAAGGGACGCAGCTCTGTCCCCAAAGAGATGCAGCCCTGTCCCCAAAGGGGCGACGATGGACGTGGGTGCGCCGTGCGTGCCCCCCCCGTGCAGAGGGCGATAGGAAGGCACCTTTCAGCCATTCACCTGTTTTCTAAATGCACATTTTGAGATGAAAAAAAAAAAGAGATTTTAAGTCCTTTTTATTTTGAAAGCACTTTTTAAGATTCTTTTTTTTTTCTTTTTTTTTTTTTTGCCTTTTTCTGTTTGTTTTTGTTTTTTTTTTTCCCTTTTGGTGTTTTGTTTTTTACTCTCAAAGCCAGAGCAGGTCGGGCCGAATGTATTTTGGAGAGGGAGTGAGAGGGGAGTGTGTGCTGGGGGAGGGCTGAGTGGTGGGGGGGGCTGGGGAGAGACGGATGTTTATTTAATGCAGAAAAAAAAAAGCAATAAAAATATATTAAAAAAACATTATTAAAAAAATAATAATAATAATAAAAAAAAAAAAACAAAGAAGTCTTAGCACTTTGCGATGGAACGGGTACTTTGAGATCACTTTATCTTAATTTAAACAAAAAAAAAAAAAAGCAAAAGCAAAACATGTTTACAAGTCGAAACCAACTTCTACGGAAAAAAAAAAAAAAAGATATTATTAAAAAAAAAAATCCTAAATTTATTTTTGTAAGAAAAAAAATGTGTATATATATATATATATATATATATTTAAAAGGAAAGAAAAAAACAAAACCAACGTAGGCAGAATCCGAGTTCTATTTCGTGGAGTAATAAAGGCTGAAAGGTGTCCAGTGAGAGGAACGATGCTAATTAGGTTCTGTGACGAGCCCTGCAGAGCAGAGCCCTGGGAGTCGTTGCACTTCACCAAACGGAAGCTTGAATTTTAGGCAGGAATCGTGGGTTTTGTTTCGTTTTTTGTGTATCGTTCATTTCTCCCCCTCCTTCCTCCCCCCACCCCCCCCAACCACCCCCTTTCTTTTTTTTGTTTTTTAATTTTTATTGTTATTATTATTAGCCTTTTTTTTTTTTTTTTTCTTTCTTTCTTTTTTGTTTTTTTTTTTCTGTCGTTTCTTTTTCAATGTTCCACAGCCAGTGCTGGGCCAGACGTGCGTCCCCCCGTTGCCCCCATTCTTGTCCCCGGTGCTGTGGGGCCGGAACCAGAGGCCTGGCGTCACTGGGACCAGCGCTGTGATCCTGCACCGTTGGGCCCAGAACCACGAACCCGTTGCCATCAGGCCTGGTGCCGTAGGCCCAGTATTTTGGGCCCGGTGCCATCGGGCCTGGTGCCGTAGGCCCGGTATTTTGGGCCTGGTGCCGTAGGCCTCTGAGTGCCACTGGGCCTGCTCTCATGGCCTGCTGCCATTGGGCCTGGTACTGCTGGGTCTGGCTCTGTGGGCCCGGTGCCGTAGGCCTCTGGGCCCGGCGCTGTTGGATCCGGTGCCGTAGGTCCAACACTGCTGAGCCCAGTACTGCAGGCCTGATCTGGGCCCATTGCTGTTGTGTTGGGAACCATTGGCCCGGTACCAGCAGGACCAGCACCGCGGGCCTGGCTCTACTGGGCCCGGTGCCGCAGGCCCAGTGCTGTTGGGCCTTTGGTGCCATTAGGCCTCTGGGCCCAGTGCTGTTGGGCCCGGCACCGTTGGCCCGGTGCTGCAGATGCAGCCTTTGGCCCCATTGCTGCCCCAGGCCCAGCAGCACGCAGCCATGGCGGGGGCTGCCAGCCCTATCTCTGCTCCAGGGCCACGTCTGGTGCGGCAGATAACAGCCCCCCCCCCCCCCCCCCCCGCCCCGGAACGCGTTGGGGTCCCTCCCGGTCCTCACCCCCTCCCCCCCCCCGTCCCCACGATGGCAGCGAGTGCCTTGGCTGGACGTCCCCGCAAAAGGGACGGGGACGCAGGGCCGACCCTCTGCTCAGTGCTGGCATATGCAAAAACTCGCGCGGACGTGTAAATAGAGTTACTTGAGGTTCTTCTTGTAATCGAGTCGTGGTATCTTTTCTAGTTCGTGTCACTGCTCCTCTTTGTCCCCCACCTCTCCTCGGCCCCAAAGGAACGTTGCGACGCTTTGCGTTTCTCCCTCCGCCACTCGGGAAACAAAACCCCCAACGCCCTCCTCCCCTCCCCTCCCTCCCCCCGAAGGCAAAAAGGAGGAAAAGAAACAAACAAAAAAAGGAGAAAACGATAAAAAAAAAAAAAGAGAAACGAGCAGAGAGAGGTTGTGTGTATTTGTGTGTGTGTGCGTTAGACTCAGGATGCCCACGGATGGAGCGCCGGACACTACGCCGACCGCGCCGCCGGACGGACGCACCGTTTGCTGGCAACACTTTAGCACAAGTTGGAAGTTTGCACTAAAATAAAAACAGAAAAAATAAAGGAAAAAAAACAAGCAAAAAAAAAAAGAGGGAGAAAAGTAAAGAAAGGAACGGGAAGGAGAGGAAGAAAAAGGAGGGAGGAAAAGAGGGAGAAAAAAAGAGACGAGGCGATGGAAAAAGAGATGAAATGGGGGGGGAAGAAATGAGTGGAAATATGGAAAAGGTTCGGGGGAAATTAAGTGGGGAATAAAGGAGCGGAGGGAAAGCAAAAATTAGAGAAGGGGAAAAGGAGGGAAAAAAATCAGGAAAAAAATAAGAATGGATGTAAGGTTAAAAAAATTGGGGAAATATTGGGGAAAAATTGGAAAAAAATTGGGAAAAAATTTGGAAAAAAATTTGGAAAAAAATTTGGAAAAAAATTAGGAAAAAAAATTAGGAAAAAAAGTTAGAAAGTAAAATAGAAAAAAAATAAGGATTAAAAAAAATAAGAAAAACAACAACAAAAAAAGGAAAAAGGAGAAAAGGAGGAAAGGAGGAAAGGAGGAAAGGAGGAAAGGAGGAAAGGAGGAAAGGCTGCAGGCCGGAGGCGGCGCTGCGCTGTGATAAAGTGTTGCCAAAGAGACGGAAATGAACGAGAAATGAATGGAGTGCAGGGGGGGATGGGGGGGGGGGCAGTAAAAAAATGCAACAGAAACGGGAGGAAAAATGGATTTCTGCCCGTTTTGGTACAAAGAGGGGAAAAACGGAGACCCCGAATGCCCCCCTATGGCGGCGGTTGGGGGGGGGGGGGGGGCTTTTAGGGCTCGTTTCCCCCCATCTCCCCCCCCCCCCGGCCCCAAAGCTCCTATTTAAAATAGAAAGAGAAGACATCTATATATATATATATATATATCTCATCTATTTATATTTTCGATTTACGATGAAAAAAAAAGACAAAGTTTTATTTAAGAGAGGAACTCTTTGTAAAAGGGGGGGGGGTGACCCCAACCCCCCCCCACCCCCCAAAAAGGAACCCCCTATATATCTATAGACACACACAGAGCAAAGAGATGGATTTATTTTGGGTTGGTGGTGACTGGGGGGGGGGGGGGGGGGGGGGCTGCAATTATTTTTGGGGGGGGGGTTGGGGGGGGGTTTGGGGGTTCGTTTCTCCGGCGCCTTTATGGATCTCTCTCTGATCTCGGAGCGAAGGAAAAGTTTTCTGGGCGGTTTTTAATGTTATATATATATATATTAAAAAAACAAAAAAGGAAAAAAAAAATGATTCAAATGAAAGAAATGGACTTTTTGTGGTAATGGGGGGCGGCGAGAGGCGGGGAGGGGGGCGAGGGGGGGGGGGGGGGCAAGAAAAGCACAGCAAAGACATTCCATAGATTGTACCTTTGATAGCTCTTTATAAAGCGTGGGGGGAGATGAAATAAAAGATGAAATCGTTACGAAATGCAGTTTGTGCTTCTTGGGGATGGGGGGGGGGGGGGGGTCCCGTATGGGTGCTTCATGGGGGCTGGGGGCGCTTTGGAAAACGCTGCTGCAAAGCAATGGGCAAAGGGAAAGGAAAACCACATGTGGAAAGAGACCCCAAATGGGGGAAGAACCCCATTGGAAACCTGTGGCAGAAGCCAGTGAGGAGGAAAAGGGGAAAAGGCCATTAGAAAGCAATGGGCAAAGCCCATAGAGAGCCAGTGGGAGCCACAGGGAACAGAGCCCCGTATGGAGCAGAACCCCATAGAGACCAGAACCCCATAGAGAGCAGGACCCCATAGAGAGCTGAACCCCATAGAGAGCAGGACCCCATAGAGAGCAGGACCCCATAGAGAGCAGAACCCCATATGGAGCAGAACCCCATAGAGAGCAGGACCCCATAGAGAGCAGGACCCCATAGAGACCAGAACCCCATAGAGACCAGAACCCCATAAAGAGCAGGACCCCATAGAGAGCAGAACCCCATAGAGAGCAGGACCCCATAGAGAGCAGGACCCCATATGGAACAGAGCCCTATAAAGAGCAGAACCCCATAGAGAGCAGGACCCCATAGAGAGCAGGACCCCATATGGAGCAGAACCCCATAGAGAGCAGAACCCCATATGGAGCAGGACCCCATAGAGACCAGAACCCCATAGAGAGCAGGACTCCATAGAGAGCAGAACCCCATATGGAGCAGAACCCCATAGAGAGCAGAACCCCATATGGAGCAGAACCCCATATGGAGCAGAACCCCATAGAGAGCAGAACCCCATAGAGACCAGAACCCCATAGAGAGCAGAACCCCATAGAGAGCAGGACCCCATAGAGAGCAGAACCCCATATGGAGCAGAACCCCATAGAGAGCAGAACCCCATAGAGAGCAGAACCCCATATGGAGCAGAACCCCATAGAGAGCAGGACCCCATAGAGAGCAGGACCCCATAGAGAGCAGGACCCCATAGAGAGCAGAACCCCATAGAGAGCTGAACCCCATATGGAGCAGAACCCCATAGAGAGCAGGACCCCATAGAGAGCAGGACCCCATAGAGAGCAGAACCCCATATGGAGCAGAACCCCATAGAGAGCAGGACCCCATAGAGACCAGAACCCCATAGAGAGCAGGACCCCATAGAGAGCTGAACCCCATAGAGAGCTGAACCCCATATGGAGCAGGACCCCATAGAGAGCAGAACCCCATAGAGAGCAGGACCCCATAGAGAGCAGGACCCCATGTGGAACAGAGCCCTATAAAGAGCAGAACCCCACTGCAAACTGAAGGCCAAACCCCCATGTAAACCAAAAGCCAAAATCCCATTGCAAACCAAGGACAAAACACCATACAAAGCAAAACCCCCAAAGAAGGAAAAACGCCATACGGAGCAAAACCCCACTGCGATCCAATGGTGAAACCCCACACGGAACAAAACCCCATAGAAACCAGTGGCCAAACCCCACATGGCCCCAAACCCCAATAGCGGCCCTGCCTGCCCTCCCACCGACCCACAGATAAGTGCTAATGGGGTCCCCCCTCCCCCCCAAGCCCCCCAGGACCCCCTTGGCCGCCTTAGCGCCGATTTGGCGGCTCGACCCCATTAATCCCACAGCCGAGGTGCAGCGTGGGGCCCTAATCCCATTTTTTGGCCCAGATTCGGGACCGACCCCACAGATGGCCGCCTTAAGGACCCCCGGCTGTGGGGCTGGGGGCTGTGGGAGCACCAAAGGGCCGCGACGGGGGGAAAACGAGGCAGCGATCGGGATTGAATCACACCATTCTGGGGGCCGACCCCAAACTCCCATCCCAGCCCTGTATGGGGTCCCACCGGAGCCCCCCCCACCCCACACACCAACGTGAAGAGCTTAATTTGTGTCATAAGCTTCCTAGCGCCCGGGGCCGCGATCGGCTTTGGGGTTTTATCAGGCGGGATTAAGCGGGCAAGTCGTGGTTCTTAGCGAGGCGCCCTAATGCCACTTAGCACCTGGGATCCCCGATTTTCATTAGCGGCGTCAGGGACAATTAACAGAGAAAAACGAATAAATAGGGCAGGGTCCTCCTGAAGCTTAATCAGCAAATGCGGCCGCTGTGGGGTTTAAGTCCCATATGTGCTCGGGACGGCTGGGCCCATAGGGGGCTGCTGTGGGGCACCGTGTGTCCATCCGCCAGCATCCAGGGGTGTGGGGTGGGATGGGTTCTGCCCTGCTGTAGGGTTGAAGACTCAGTGGGGGTGGGGGGGAGGGGGAGGATCCTGGGGGTATAAGGGACATGGGGATGTGGGGTGGGGGATGTAGGGACGTGTGGGGGTGGGGTGGGGGGATACAGGGCCGTGGGGATGTGGGGTGGGGGGATGCAGGGACATGGGGATGTGGAGTGGGGGGATGCAGGACATGGGGATGTGGGGTGGGGGGATACAGGACATGGGGATGTGGGGTGGGGGGATGCAGGACATGGGGATGTGGGGTGGGGGATGTAGGGACATGGGGATGTGGGGTGGAGGGATGTAGGGACGTGTGGGGGTGGGGTGGGGGGATACAGGGCCGTGGGGATGTGGGGTGGGGGGATGCAGGGACATGGGGATGTGGAGTGGGGGGATGCAGGACATGGGGATGTGGGGTGGGGGGATACAGGACATGGGGATGTGGGGTGGGGGGATGCAGGACATGGGGATGTGGGGTGGAGGGATGTAGGGACATAGGGATGTGGGGTGGGGGGATGTAGGGACATGGGGATGTGGGGTGGGGGGATACAGGGCCATGGGATGTGAGGATATTGGGAATATGGGGAGATTGGGGACATGGGGAAGTGGGGATGGGGGATTATGGACGGGAACATGGGGATGTGGGGATGTAGGGATGTGGGAGATTGGGAATGTGGGGATTTGGGGTTGTGGGGACGTGGGTGGGAGCACGGGAACACAGAGATGCGGCTCAGTGCTGCCGAGGGCCGCCCTCCCCAGGCTGTGGCACATCGGATTTTGCTGGCAGTGGGGTCCGTGGGGACGGAGCCTCTCATTGAGCCACCTCTGCGTCGTGGGTTCCACATCCAGGACCCAAGAAAGAATGGGGCTACAGGAACGGGGGCCGGGGAGCGGGGAAGAGGGGGGCGAGGATTCGGGGACCTGGCGGCCGCCCCCAACCCCATCGCCCACGGTGGGGGCCAGGGGGCAGCGCGAGCGGCACCGGGGGGCACAGAGGGGGGCCGGAGGGCGGCGGGGGGCAGCCGGGGCAGCAGCAGCCGAGGCCGTAGAGGGCGTAGGGGTGGCAGTAGCCGATGTTCACCGCCATCCTGGGGGGGGGAAGCAGAGCACAGGGTCAGCCCTCGGCCCTCGGCCCCCACACGGCGCCCCGCGCAGCCCCGGCCCCCAGCGCTCACCTACGGATGCGCCTCCGCGCCCGGCGGCGGTGATAATCGCCTTTGGAGAAGTCCTCCAGGTTGGCGGGGTGGATGGCCCAGAAGTGGCCTTTGCCGTTGTCGCTGCGGCCGGCTTTAACGAAGCACTCGTTAAGGGACAGGTTGTGGCGGACGCTGTTCCGCCAGCTCTTCTCCTGCGTTGGGGACGCGGCGTCAGAGCCCCCCAGAGACCCCACAGCCCATATAGAGCCCAACCCACAGAGCCCACGTAGAGCAAAACCTCCGCACTGTGGGGCTGGCACCGAACCGCGGCGGCGCGTGGGACCAGAAGGAGAGGAGCCAGCAGCTGGGAATGAATGGGGGCAGCAGTTGGTGGGAGCAGAGCAAACGGAGCCAGCAGCTGGGACCGAAGGGTGTCCATCAGGTGGGACCAGAATGAATGGAGCCAGAGGTTGGGATCGAATGGCCCCCATCGCTTGGGATCAGAATGAATGGAGCCAGCAGTCGGGTGGGATCGGAGTAAATGGAGTAAATCAAACAACCATTCACCCCAGTCCTGGGGCTGGGACTGAAGGGCGTCCACCAGCTGGGATCAGAATGGATGGATCCACCGGCTGGGACCTGAGCACAGCCCTGCACCCGCGCTCCCATCTCCGTCAGGCGCATCCAGGTGAGTCCATCCCGCCCCACCGCGGCGCTCAGACCCCCGGCCCCCCCCCAACCCCCCTCCCAGCCCACCTTGTTCTTGAAGTAGGGGTATTTATCCATGATCCACTGGTAGATGTCGGACAGCAGCAGCTTCTTCTCCGGGGACGAAAGGATGGCGGTGGAGATGAGCGCGATGTAGGACTGCGCCGGTTTGTCCCCAGGCTGCGCCGTGGGGCCGGGGGGGGACGTGGGGGCGCTGCTGGGGGGCGGGGGGGTCCCTGCGGTGCCCCGTGCTGACAGCAGGTACTCGATGGTGAAGGGGGTCCGTGCTGCGGGCGCCGCGTCCCCCATAGCCCCCATAGCCCCCATATCCCCCATGGCCCCGCAGTGCGCCGCCGGGTGAGGGCTGCGGCCCGATAATTAGTGCAGATTACAGGGTTTGCTAATTGTGTTTTCACAAACGGGCCGCCTTTGCAAAGCGGGCTGTTTATCTGGCAAAGCCCCGGGTTTAGCGGGATTTGGGCCTTTAAGCCTCATCAATAAAATGATTAATCTGCTGGAGGTGGAGGAATTTGGAGTGGCACCGGGGGGGGGGGGGGGGGAACAACACCACCCCCATCCCAGCGCAGCGACCCCCTGGGAGAAGAGGAAAGGCAAGGCGAGGTTAAATGTAAATCTTTCTTTTTATTTTAACAAACACTATAATTTCCAACTTTGAGGAAGGTGTACGGAGGGAAAGAAAAATAATTTGCCTTTTTTTTTTTTTTTTCTCCTTTTTTTTTTTTTTTTTTTCCTCTCTCTTTACAAAAAAAAAAGAAAGAAAGAAAGAAAAGAACAGAACAGAACGGGATACAAAGCAAACAAAACGTATGTACAGGAGGAGCTGCCAACGCAAACACAACAGCAGTAACAGAGCGCGACGTTTCCAACCAGCGGCTCTGAGCCTGGAAGATTTAAAAGCAATTAAATTAGGAGACGAACATCAGAAAGAAGGGGGGAATCTGCGGCGCCGCCCAGCCGCCCTCCTGCCATCCAACCCCTGCTGCCATCCCCTCTGCTGCAGGGGGGGTCGTGCCGCCCCCCGGCTCCCCATGGATTCTGCGGGGCGAAGGGCGGCCGTGGGGCTGCGGATGGGGTGGGAGGGGAGGGGGGGGTTTGAAAGAAACCTGAATTGGTAACCGAGGTAGAGTTGGTGAGAACTGAGCTTCCCCACCTGGCATTTCTGGAAGGCCCCCGCCGCCCCCCCGCCGCCCGCTGCGCCTCCTCGGCAGGAAGGGGACGCGCAGCCCTTTGAGTCTTCAAAAACACCAAGTTATTGCACTTCAAAAAGACAACAGGTTCGCGGGGCGAGCCCCCCCTCCCCCCAAAAGCCCCCCTTCCCCAACCCCCCCCCCCTCCCCCACCCCCGATGGCTTCTGCTCAACTAAACGGGGTCACTACGACGATGCTACGTTACCCTGGGGTGGGGATGAAGGATGCAGGACGGCGCCCTTGGACACGAGGCGCAGAGCTGCTCCAGCTCCTGCCTGGGACTCTTCCTCCTCTCCCCCTTCACCCCCACGCCCCCCACCCCTACAAAACCCCTCTATGCTGGGTGATACAAACCTCCCCCTCCCCCCCCCCCAACCCTTTTCTCCTCCTTCCCTCCCCCCACCCCCTCTCCCTCCCGGCAGAACTCGAGATACTCAGGAATGGTTAATTAACGAGACGAGGATGCACACAGCTTTGGAGATGCGTGGGGCCGTGCTGGGGGGCGGCGGGGCGGGAGCTGAAGCCCCGGCCGTGGGTTAAGACACTTTCCTTGCTTCAGAGTCCGGTTCGGGGTCGGGCCTGGAGTTGGGCTGGTTTTCCAACCAAGAAGCAGCTCAGTGGTTGTGGGGTTTTCTTTTTGTTTGTTTTTCTCTTGTTTTAATGGTTAATTCGGAATAGGAAAGTCAGAGACGGGGGAGGATGGGAGACGAGGCGGGAGACGACGCTCTCCCCCCCCCTCCAGCTTCAGCACCAGAGTATTCAAGTCTGTCCGTTCTGAGATTCAGAGCTGCTTCCACAGTCAGCAGGCAGAAACCAAACCCTTCTCGTAAGAGCAGCGCCGTTTTGGTTGGGGTCCCTCATCGTCGTCATCTTCCTCCTCGTCCTCCTCCTCCTCCTCCTCTGATGACGAGCTGTCCAGTGTCAAATCCACCACGTCGGCAGCAGCTTTGCCGTTCTCACCGTTAGCGTTGGGAGCGGGCAGCAGCCCGTTGACATCCGAAGAACCTGCAGGCGATCGGGGGAAGAGGGGACGAATTAAGGCCTCTGCTAATTAACTCGGGGGGTGGCGGATGCGCAGCGCACACAGGGCACTCACCCAGCACCAGGATGGGGCACTGCGGGCTGCAGCTGCGCTCCTTCTCGGCTCGGATGGGGCACCAGGAGCCATCCACCAGGTACTCGATCTCATCCGCGTCCTCGCACTCAGTCAGGATCTTCGACAGCAGCCTGGGTGGGAGGAAGGGCCCCGTGGGTCCGGGTTGGCCGGCAGGGAATCGATGCTCCACGCTCACAGCTGCACCTGCCCCGCACCGACAGCGCCGCCATGCGCAGCCACGGAGCGGCAGCTTCCTCACGTGCCGTCAGAGCAGCGTCTCACCTCCAAAGGGGCTCCAGGACCCCAGCGAGGCCGTTTGTGAGCTGGCGGCTCCCCAGGCTTCACCCGAGGAAGCGCGCGGCCTCGCGCTCCTGTCCCACACCGACCCGCTGCTCCCAACACGGCACCCTGCTGCCTCTTTCCACTCCCCGCAGCCACGGCAGCAGCCACCCACCTCCACAGCGGCGCCCTGCAGCACCGCTCAGCCCCACAGGACGCACACGCAGCCCCATGGGCAGCCCCACAGCTCAGCACAGCCACCCGGAGCGCAATTACCAACACGGAGCCCCAGCCGCGGGACGAGAGCAGCTCTGACAGACACAGCAGCTCAGAGCACTGCCAGCACAGCCACGGGACGGCCCTGCGCTGACCCTCTGCCACCCCAGCACCGCAGTGACGCCGCACTGAAGGTCAATTACACAGCTGGGCGATCGCAGCCCGCAGCTCAGCACAGCGCCCACTGCGCCGCCTTCCTTCGCTCCCACATGGGAGCCGGGCCTCCGCGCAGCTCTGCTCTGCTCGCTGCAGGTGGCTCCGTCACCAGGAGGGGGAGAGCTGACGCCGCACAGCGGCACCGGGCCCCCAGCAGCCCGGCTGAGCACCTCCAGGCATTGCTGCCCTGCCACAGGGCGCCCGGCTCCCTCGCCTCGGAGAACCACAGCTCTCCTTGGTAGAAAGCAAGCAACAACTCTGGTGCAGAGACAGAGGGAGCAGCACTCCCACACGGACCGGGACGAGGGTTGTGTGGCAGGGCTGGAGCTGCCCCTGCCAAACTCACAGCCGGGGCTCAGCACAGGCGTTTCTTGCCTCGCTCTGCTCCAATTCCCTGCAATGCTTTCACAGCACCACGCAGAAGACAGAGATAACGTTCCTGATGCAAACGCTGCACCTGCACTTCTGCCTCAGGGACTGCATGTCGGGAGCTGTTTGCTTTAGAAGCTGGCAGAGATCCCCCCAGCCAAGCTCCCAGCGTGGCAAGCGCTGCCTGCTCACACCAGCAAGAGAAAAGGAAGATGGTTCCTATCAAAAATCACCTTATCGTGTGCTTATAAAGTGGGTTTATTCCATGCAGCGTGACATCTGTCAGCCAGGGCAGCCAATTGTGCAGGTTCGTCAGAGTGAGGCAGTAAACGCTCGATGCTCGTAAGGCTTTAGGGTAATCCTAAAATCAAGAAGGGCAGACCAACAAACCTTGCTCCAGCACACCAACACAAGCAGTCGGGGCACGACGCACGAGCAGAATACACCTCCAGCTTCGCCCCGATTCAGGCTCCAGAAGGGCAGACCGTAAAACAAGCTGCTTCACCCAGCAGAGAAACACCAGGGCCGAGGACGGCAGCCAGCACACTCACCCATCAATTATCAGCTGGTCGTAGGGCGCGGGTTTGTCACACACGGGACACATCCACGTGGGCTTCTTCTCATTCATCTGAAGGTAGAAGACGGCGTCGAAGCACTGCAGGTGTGCACAGGTCTCAGCCCGGCACGGCACAGACAGCCGCATCTTCACCAGCTGTGGGAGCAGGGCAGCGGTGAGCAGCAGGGCTGAGCTCCCAGCACTGAACCCCAGCAGCACAGCTGCAGTGGCCGGGTTGGGTTTGTGGAGCAGAGCAGGCGAGGAGGCACTGCAGAGACTCACCGGGCAGATGAGAGACACGCGGACGCCCGTGGTGGCGATTTCGCTGTCTGGGTCCAAGCGTAGCTTCTCTTTTACTGCAGGAACAGCAAAGGGCAACAAAATGAACAGGAGCAAACTGCAGCACGGAGACAAACCCGCAGTGCAGGGCCAGGAGCCCTGAGAGGCAGAGGACGGCACAGCACTGCACGGCTCAGCGCTCTGCAGCATCCACTCACCTGGGGGGAAAGCATTTCCCGCAGCCCCCAGCCCCAGGTCCACCCCCCTTTTCCTACAGCCCTGCCTTCCCAGCCTGCAGGAGCCAACTGTCGCCATCCCCGTGCTGGTGGGGAGCAAAAGGGAGGACAGAGAGCCACGAGGCCCAGGAAGAAGTCACACAGCATCACAGAATGGCAGGGGTTGGAAGGGAGCTCCAGAGCTCATCGAGTCCAACCCCCTGCCAAAGCCGTTCCTACAGCAGGTCGCACAGGTCGGCATCCAGGCAGGTCTTGAACATCTCCAGAGCAGGAGACTCCCCCACCCCCCTGGCAGCCTGTTCCAGTGCTCCTCACCTCACTGCACAGCCATTCCTTCACACATTGGTGCAGAACTTCCTATGCTGCAGTTTCCGGCCGTTTCCCCTTGTCCTGTCTCCATTCACCACTGAAAACAGTCCGGCCTCACCATCCTGCCCCCCACACCTCAGGTACTTATGGACCTGGATCAGGTCCCCTCTCTAATCTAATGAATTATCTGGTCATTAGCACGAGCAGGAGGGACTTTGTTCCCTTCCAGGATGGGTGGCAATAGGATGGGATGCACTGCATCCCTGTGACCCCCGAAATTCCGAGGAAGATCCCACAAGGGAGCCAACAGAAAGCAGCACAAGTGCCAGGGAGCCATCCAACTTCATTTCCCATCAGTCCCATCTCAGCACTGCTGGGTGCTGCTCTTCAGCTCACTGAGCAGCTCAGGAAGGGCAGCAAGAACCACATGGGAAAATCTGCCTCAAGGTGCAGAACCAACCTGAGATGAAACCACACGACTCCCAAAGAACAGCAGCTGCTGGCAGCACTGAATGCCAAGGGCATTTCCACCAGCCAGCTCCTCTGCAGCACATCCCCCCTTTATCCTGACCCTCCCAGATCACAACAGCAGCTCTCCAGACCATGGGGCTCCATAATCACAGCACTTCTCCTCAGTGCAGCTCAATGTCTCCCAGGAGACAAGAAGAGAGACAAGAACACTGGGTGCTGCTTTGGTGTTAGGTGCTGCTCCATCCAAGCTCAACTGTCACAGAGTTGCAGCACTTCTGGCTTTTTTTTTTTGGTTAGAGCTTTCTCTGTGGCTGCAAACCTTCACGATGATGCTTCCTGCACCTGCTAAGAGCTGCCCATGCTCTGAACAGCACGATTTAAAGTCTGCTGTGATCCAGGGTTGCTTCTCCTACACAGACCTGAACACTAACAGCATCCATCCAGTGACAACGAGCCACTGGGAATCCTCCAGGAATTCCTCCAGGCTCTCAGATGCCACAAATCAGATTCTGCCTTGAGAAGGTGATTTCCCTTCACGCTTCCACCACGCTCTCCACGTGCCTCATACCACCATTACCTGAGCAGCCCAGGACGAGCATCTTTTGGGATCACCTCTTCCCCCTCAGCACGTGTGAAAGCTGTGCTGCTGAAACCCCCTGCCCAGCCCAGGATTCCTGGTGGGCAGAATTACGTTCCCACCAGGATCCCTCTCTCCAGAAATCCCCTTTGGGCTCAATGTGGGTCAGGGCTGAGGTGCTGCAGTGACGTCCCTCAGCTCAAGGCAATCAGAGGAAGGCACGAAGCTGCTCAGAAGGATGCTGACTCACAGCAGTGCTCACAACATAACCTGGAGACCAACCCCAAACATCACTGTGCGACTCAGAGCTTCTGCACGAGGAGCTGGGGGCAATTTCACACGATTAACAAACATCTTTGTGAGCCTGTTCGAATAAGAAGCGTTGTATATGACAGGAGGGAAGAAACGGTACGAAACTCAGCTCTCACACACATTTCTAGCAGCCTGGCTGCCAGAACTGCCCAGCAGGTAGGCACACGTTGAGCCCCCCCCACCCAGAAATACTCACCCAGTGCTTTGCAGAGCTCTGGATGTTTGATCCCAATGGTTTTCAACCTCTGCAGCAGCTCCGCTGAGGTCATCTGCCGCACTAAGTACAGCCCCACGGAATAGCTCTGAGGGAGGAGCAAGGGAAGGGCTGACAGGGGGCTCTCCTGCACCCCCACGCAGCCCTGCGTGCCTCCCCGTGCCTCCTACCTTCCCGTAGTTCCCCCAGGTGACGGTGATGCGATTGGTGGCCGCTGACAAATACATGAGGTGGGTGAGGTTGATGGGACGGCACGGCCTCTTGGGTTCCACCCCGGGTTTGTTTGACGGGTAGTAGCCCTGAAGTGGAAAGATTTGCCTTGTTTAAATGCTGAAGATGCTGCTGGGGAGGAACAACCACACGTCAGCCTCACTGCCTCCTAACCCAGCCACGGTTTGCAAGGAAGAGGGAGAAGGGAGCCGACCCAGCAGAACGCGAAAAGGAGCCTCTGCAAAAGCAGTTCATTAACAGCTAATCCATCTGAAAGCTAAATTGGCAACTTCTGTACTCTGGCTTCTTGTCTGCACACAGCAGAAGGAACACCTGCAGCAGCCCTGGTGCCTCCCAGCCCAGCTGGCTCACCGGCACGGAGCAGTAACTGTGGTTCACTTTCACGGCGATGTTGGGGGGGTATTGATCCTCCTGGGGAGAACTGGTGTCTGTGTAACAGATCCTGCAAAAGAAAAACAACCACACAGCTCCTAAAACGCTGCCCTGGTTCACTGCTCAAAGCTCTACTCGCCGACCAGCAGCCAAGCATCACCTCCCAACCCACATTCCCTCCTCTGCCCACACCGAAGGCCAAACCAAGGGCAGGACCTCTGTGATTCGGAGCCTGGATAGCGACAGGACGAGGGGAACGGCTTTAAAGTGAGACAGGGGAGGTTTAGGTTGGATATGAGGAGGAAGTTTTTCACCCAGAGGTGGTGAGGCACTGGCACAGGTTGCCCAAGGAGGCTGTGGATGCCCCATCCCTGCAGGCATTCAAGGCCAGGCTGGATGTGGCTCTGGGCAGCCTGGGCTGCTGGTTGGTGACCTGCACACAGCAGGGGTTGGAACTGATGAGCGTTGTGCTGCTTTGCAACCCAGGCCTTTCTGTGATTCTATGGAAATGGGACACACTGCAGTTTGCTGCTGACTCAGGTGGCAGAGCAGGAAGGTGTCAGACAGCTGAGGACATTTGCACGAGGTGCCAGCAGCCAGCCTGCTCTAACTGCTCTTTCCAGCTATGAACATCACCACCCTGCAACTCACTGCACCCAGTGATGTGTTCCCCTCCTCCCCCTGCAGCACCTCATCTGAAACCCACAGCCAGACTTACCTGAGCACCACCTGAACCGACTTCACACCGGGCTGCAACTCCCTGGGAAAGCAAGGAAGAAGAACTTACACAAAGAAAAGCCCAGATCAACTGTCCTGTTTATCAGACATAAAGGTTAGAGAATCAATCTTTCTACAAACCAGCCTTTATATAATTACTTCCCAGAGTTTTCTATCAATTGCCCAGCTCACTCTGCAGCCTGTAGTCCTGCATGCTTTTATGTCGTGCTGTGGCACCCTGCAGCCTCACAGGGTGTTTTCAAAGCTGTACAAACACTGCAGGAAGGACACTGGTTCTCCTGGCATTTTTTTTCTGCTGTGTGTCAGCATTCAGAGGACCCAGGTCTCAGGTAGGGCCTGACTGCACTCCTCCAAGATTCTGCTTACTGATTCAACTCCCTGTTCCTGCTGTAGGGGTGGCAGCTGAGCTCACGTGGCGGTTCAGGATCCACGTGGGTGCAAGTGGGGCACAGCAGCGCAAGAAGACGGGCTGATCCTCAAGACACCCCCTGAAGCCACTGCTGCAAAACCACCGTGCTTATGTGTGACTGATGGCAAAAATTCTCTTTGTCTATTTGGGTTTGTGAACAAAGGGCGTTAAGGATCAGCTCCGTGCAGGGGAGGGAGGCGGCACAGAGGAAGCTGTGGGCTGCAATCCCTGCAGATAAGGGCACCCAGGGAGGAGCACCTGGAGTTTCGGATCAGCTCCACTTGTCTCGGCGTCAAGGCGAAAATGCAGGGGCTTTCCTGGAGCTTCTCGTTGTTCTGTGGAACTGAAAAGGAGAAAAGAAACACAGTGGTCTGATGGCAGCTCCTCTGCGCTGCTCGCTGCTCTGAGCCACGCTGCCGTCTGAGTCTTCTTGGCCTCCAGCTGCCACCAGCAAATGAACTCAGGGCAGCTCCAAGAGGCAGAGCTGGCAGGCTGGATGCCCAGCAGCGAGGCTCAGCCCAGGAGCCAGCATTAACTGCCCTCCTATCCTTCATTTTAAGATCAAATGCCTTCAGTCTGCTTAACATTAAGCCTGAGATGCGGGGACTCGAGGCTTATTGCCTCAGGTTAAACGCCAGCGTGCTGCAGTTTGCTGTCACAGGGTAACACAGAGCAGGGAGCAACTGCTTGCTTCCCCTTTCCTCACGTGCCTCTCTAAGCACCTCAGTCACTGCTGGTTTATTCAAAGGCAAAACACCTGGATCTGAGGTGTGGGAAAAGGTGCTTTTCTGCCCAGGAGTAAAAATGAGATGGAGGAAGGAGAAAAGCAGCTCTCAGATGCTGACAGATGTGGGTTTGTTGCTTCCATCCGCTGCCCTTCTATAATTCAGCTTTAGAAACACAAAAAGGGCATTCAGAATAAATAATGCATTATATATATATATTATATATAATAGAAAACATTAAGATACCCTTGTAGACTTAGGGAACCATGGTCTATCATCTAAACACCTCCAGACCAGTGAGCAAAGCCCTTCCAAAGCACTGCAACACCCAACACTTCCCAACCAAGACAAACAGGTCTGTTCAGTGCCATAAGTCTCTCCCTCACGGACCCTCCTCTATGGGAGAGCTGAGGGCACTTCTGCCCCCACAGCATCCTGCTGCAGCTTCACCTGGAGGAAACACCACCACCCCAAAGCTGCTGCCTGCTGGCACCTCTCTGCCAAGCAGCAGCACTGCAGGGAGAAAGCAGGAGGCAGATCCCCAGCAGAGCAGGACTCCCCCAAGGCAGAGCTGGGCAGGGACCCCACGGCCCTTCCAAGCCCCGGTCCTGGAGCTGAGCACCTCAGGGGCACCTCAGCTGCTGCTGTGCCTTCACCGAGCAGCCAGGGGAAAAAAGCACAGGCTTTTAAGGCTGCAGATCTCCAGGTGACTGAGTTCCATTCTTTCTCTGGAGCAGATGCTGCTGCATTGCACCTCCGTGCCTGAGCTTGCATGGCTGCTGCTGCCATCAGTTCATTCCAACAGCAGGAAATCGATTTTTAAGGCAGAGCTCGACCAGCAACCTTCAGAAGGAGCCCAGACACAAGGCTTCTAAAGCCCAGAAGGACTCTGCAAACCGTCCTTGGGAGCTGAGCCCCACAAACAACACTGAAATCAGCTGCAGCTGCGTGTGGTTGCCAGGAGGAAGGAGCTGTTTGCAATGGACCTCACCTGCCTGCTGTGGGCTGAAGCCTGCGGGTGTAGGAGCGATGTGAGCCCTCCTCAGGGAAGGCAGTCACCCACAGACCAGGCTCAGCATCACCTCACCATCAGCCTCATCTCCAAGGGGCAAAGAGCTGTTAATTAACAAGTGTGCTTCCAATCCAAGTGAGGAACGTACCAGTTAGGCTTCCTTCAGTCCCACTGTGGCTACAAAGCCTCCTGCAGCCCAGGGAAGGGCGCTGCTCCCACAGCAGCTGAGGGTTTTCCTGCAGAGAAAGCTCCTCCACGCACTCAGTGCCACCCGCAGCCCACGCTGAGTGCACAGCTGGGATGCTGAGGCTGAACCCGGCCCCAAAGAGCCCAAGCACTCGGCTCCCAGCCCCAAAGGCTGTTCAGGAAATGCTCTCAGCAAAGGGAAATTTGTCAGAGCCACCCTAGGGAGCATCAGCAGCACACAGGTGCGTTGCTGCGCGTCGTGAGACGGCACTTCTGACTCGACAGAGCAAACCTGGGGTCAACTTTGAATAAGGATCAGTTCAGCACAGTGAGCACATCCTGCTCCCCTCCTGTCTCCAGATGGCTCCACTTCCTTATGATTACTTCTCTTCAAAATCTTGCATTTCTGACTAATAGATGCCATCCCACATCCAGGGCTGAATTAAACCACCCCCCGAGCAGCACTGAGAGCAACGCCTCAGCTTCACAGGCATCAGCTCACTGTCAGAGTCACAGCATGGACACAATGCCTCCCCCAAAAAGGTGAAAATCATTGAGCCTGATGAATTTGTACTTAAAGAAGGAAAAAACCCCACCAACGTGAGTGGTAAAACAGGTTGCAGGGCTGCTTAGAGTAACAGAACCGGGGTGAACAGGTGGAGGCAGGCAGCACTGCATGCAGGAGGGGATGAACATCTGGTGTGCGTTATCGGGGGAGACAACTAGGAAGGCCATGGGGGAGGGATGCCCAAACCAGGTAATGGGGCAGAAAACGGAAAAGTCTGACTAAAAAAAGAAAAAAAGAAAAAAGAAAAAAGCAGAAAGATGCAATTCAGAAGTGATGGAAGACATGCAGGCACATCTCACAGCCCTGCATTGCCAGCACAACCCAACACCGCGCCTCCACCGCGCTGCGTCCTCGTGGCAGCGCCTCACATCAGCTCCCTGAGCTCTGGGCTCACCCAGCTGCGAGGCCTGGGCAGCTTCACTCTCTTTAGGGGACACTGAGGCCAAGCAAAGCACAGCAACAGCGTAATTCCCTGCCCAGCAGCCTCCCCACACCCCAGGGCAGCGCTCAGGAGCTGAATGAAAGCAACACAAAGCAGATTCCCACCCCGCAGTGGGAGAAAAAGCTCCCCACAGCTCCCCAGCTTCCCTGGCTGCTCCTCCAGGCACAGCACCACGCACAAGGCAAAATGAAGAGGTCAGGAATAGCACCAGAAGTGCTCATTCAGCCACGGGGGGCTCCAGGCTGGGTGTGCTCAGCACTGAGAAATAACAGAGCATGGCAGAAATAGTCTTCTCAGCTTGGGTGCAACACCAACACAGGGAGTTCCATGGGCAGACGGAGGCAGTACAGGGAGAGAAGACAGATGGTGCTCCACAATGCAGCATTAGGAAGGGTAGGAAGCTACAGCCAACGGGACAGGCTTGCAAGTTACTTCTCCATGCAAGTGTGCTCTTGTTCTAAGGGAAGGGAATAACGACTGTTTAAAGGGTAGATAGTGACAGGACAAGGGGAATGGCTTTAAAGTGAGACAGGGGAGGTTTAGGTTGGATATGAGGAGGAAGTTTTTCCCCCAGAGGTGGTGAGGCACTGGCACAGGTTGCCCAAGGAGGCTGTGGATGCCCCAGCCCTGCAGGCATTCGAGGCCAGGCTGGATGTGGCTCTGGGCAGCCTGGGCTGCTGGTTGGCAACCTGCACACAGCAGGGGGTTGAAAACATTTGATCACTGTGATCCTTTTCAACCCAGGCCATTCTACCATTCTATATTCCATACACTTCAAGCACCAGGGAGGAAACCGCAGAGGGGAAAGGTGACATCCAGCACTGTGTGCACAGCCTGCTCTGCGCAGAGCCTTGAAAATCCCACTTCCAACCCCTTGAAAAACCCATCTTTCCGACACTCACTTCTTTCACTCCTCTCTGCCCAGACCCTGCAGACACAACACACAGAAAACTCACCGAGCTCCGTGGGCTTCAGCAGCTCATCCAGGGTGGTGTAGAAGGGGAGCTTCACCAAGCGGACTTCAGGCTTCACAGCTTTGGGGGGCAACCTGCCCAGTCCGTTCAGGTACTTGCCATAGAGGGTGGGATAGTCAATGTTGGGGGTGGAGATAGAAGTCCGAGGCACGGCGCTCCCGCGCTCGTACGAAGAATGAATGGGGAGAGCCTCGGGGGAGCGGTGCGGCTGCGGGGCCTCGGAGCTTTTCTTGGCATAACGGGTCTCGTAGAGCTCCTTGATCTTCTTGAAAACCTCAGGGCTGCAGTCAAATTGGACCAGCTGCAGTGCTCTGGTGACTAGTTCGTGTTTAAGTCCGCTTTTACTCCTGCCAACAAAACCCAGCAACATCTGAAGATCTGAGACTCGGAAACTCATCACCATGTTCTAGGGGATAAAAAAATTAAAGATGTTCTTACAGTGACAGGAAGGCAAAGTGACAGTTCTTAGTGTTCTCTATGAGCCCGCCGACCCACCCAGACCAGAGACCCAATCGCTCAAAGTGCTGAGCATCAAACAGCCGTTCTAATAGGAGCCACGGGGGGCACAGAGGAGGGAGCTCCAACACGTCAGTGCAGCCCACAGCATCAACACCATGCAGGAGCTCAGAGCTTCTGAACTCCCCCATATCTCTGGGTAACATGAAGGGTTTAAAGAGCCAAAGAAAAAAAGGGAGAAAACAAACACCAGCTGGAAAGCAGAGGACACTGAGGTGAAGTGGGGCTGCCAGTGCACCCTCGTGCTGTTTCTACAGGCGAAACAAACTCTCTAGAACTCTTCTTATACACGCAGAACCTGAAGAAAACAAGAAGCGTGTGTCTCTTCAGCTATGGGAAGAGAAGACTGAAGAGAGCAGTGCGTTCCCATGAGAACAATGCCTGCAGGCTGCAGGCGGGGGCTTCGCCAAGCACTCCCCCACGCTCACAGCCAGCACCAGGGCTGCTGCTGGGGATGTCAGCGCTCTGATAAGCAGCAAAAAGCAGCCCTACCTTCACAAATGGATTCTGCTGCTGCTGCGGGAGCTCAGGAGGCCCAGAACCATCAGCAGGTTCAAAGAAAGTTCAATGCTATATCAGAACAGGAGCTAGAAGAGGTCTCTGCTGAGCACAGTGGTACAGTCAGATGGATGGCACGCTTCTCTTGCATGGCAAAGGGCCATCAAGCTTATAAAGCAGGTTTTTGTGAAGACTCAAGCTGCCCTGAACGTATACTTGACAGGCACCCATGTGCATCCCCTCAGCACCTTTCCTAGTTAGTGGAAAACAAGAACTCAGCCATCCCACAGTAAAAGAGCAGCAGCAGGGCTAGAACAGGTCTCTGCTCTCCTAAAAGGAGAGGGAAGGAAGGCGGGCAAGAGGAGAGAAGGATGTTTAATTGCTACGACGACACGAGAGATGTGGATTCACACTGCTGCTTCCCCAGGCACCACCTGGGTGACCCTGGAGGAATTCAGTGTCTCAGAATGGTACAAAACAGAGCGTGTGTTGTCTTCACTGGGGCACGTCAAGGATAAACGCATATCTGCAAAGACAAACACAGCCACAGCAGCACTCCTACACTCGCTGTTCCCACAGCACCACTCTCTTGGCACTTTTGGTGCAGAACCAACAGCCTTTGGGGATGGAACCAATAGTCTTCACCCTTAGAATCAGGATCCGTGTTGCTGCAGAGCAAATCTCATTAAAAAACAACAACGTGTCACTGTATGAAGTGCTGAGATCCCTGAGCACTGAGCTCAGCTCCTCCTTGGGTCTGAGCACCAGCTGTGTTCCAGTGGTAAGCAGGCAGCAAACATCCTGCAGAGGGGTGCTGAGCCCACAGCAATGAAGAGGGACCGAATCACTGGCAGATGGGGACCAGAGGGGTTGTTAAAAAATATCCCTGCAGCCAACCAGGCACATCCCTGCTCCTTAGCAGGTGTGAAGCACTTCCAATCCGTGGGAGCTGCTGGGCTGCACTGACACACAGCTTTGCAAATCCAACCCTACACCCACAGGGACCCCACAGAACGGAGCTCCCCATTACAAACTGCTGCACCCACAGAGCCCAGAGCGCCACACAAACCCCTATGGGTGCCACACTCACAGCTCCCCCCTGGGGGGGGGAGTTCAGGAGCTCCACAGCTCCCCCCTCCCCTCCCATACTGAAGGGACACTGACTGGGGGGGGGGGGGGGGGGGCTCATATGGGCCGCTCCCCTCCCCCACTGCTGGGAGATTCCCCCCCAGCACCTCCAGTGCCCCACAAACCAACACCTGTCCCTCGACGCCCACAGGGACCCCACAGAACGGAGCCCCCCACTACAAACTACTGCACCCAGAGCGCCACACAAACCCCTACAGGTGCCACATTCACAGCTCAACACTGAGAGAAGGGCTGGGGGAGGGGGTTCAGGAGCTCCCCAGCCCCCTACCCCCTAATAGACTGAAGGGACACAGGCTGAGGGGGCTCATATGGGCCACTCCCTCCCCCATTGCTGGGAGATCCCCCCCCCAGCACCTCCACTGCCCCACAAAGCAACACCTTTCTCTTGGGGGGGGTGGGAGGGCCGCACAGCCGCTCCCTCTGACAGCAGATAGAGAAGGAAGGAAAGCCCCAAGCGCCGATGAACGGCTGGGAACAGCTCCGGGAGCAGTAAGGCCTGAAGGCCCGCACGGGGTGGGGCGGCCCTGAGGTAAAGCGGGAGAACGAGCCGGGGGGGCGGAGAGGGTGGTGTGTGGGGGGGGGGGCGGTCCCGGGGTGCCGCCCCCCGGCTCTCACCCGCAGAACCGCACCGCCCGCCGCCGGCTCCGAGCCGGGAGGAGCCGCCGCTCAGCCCTCAGCCCGCTCCCGCCCGGCCCGGCCTCGCCGTGCCGCCGGCGCCGCCGCCGCTCACTCACTTTCGCCTCCACCAGCTCCGCCGCCATCTTGGCCTCCAGCGTCCACCGCGCCGGGAGCCGCCGCCGGGTCACGTGACGCCTGGCGGCGAGGGGAGGGGCGCGCGGGAGACACGCGCCGTCCAATCCGCGTTCGCGCTTCTCTCCTCGGAGGCCGCCGCCGCAACGCGCAGGCGCGGTAGCGCCGCCCCGCCCCCGCCTTCCGGGGGCCTTAAAGGGACCGCGCCCGAAAAACGGGAGGGAGAGGCGGCTGTGAGGATGAAGGCCTGCGGGGGCCGGGCCCGCAGCGAGCAAATGGCAGCACGGTGTGGGGCTGACCGGGCCCGCCTAGGGGTGATGGTCAGTGCCCCTAAAGCGGCCCCGGGCCTACAAGAGCGGGCCCCGGCCTACTCTTAGTGCTGGGCTTGTGTCGAAGGCCTGGCAGGGGGCAGGGAAGGGATTTCCCTTGGTTCTGCTCCTGCCGGGCTTCGTTTGGCTCTGCGCAGCCTTTGGAGCCTGAGTGCTGGGAGCGTTGGCTGATGTTGGAAGCAGCGGTGTGCTGCCTGGTGAGGAAATAAGGCTTTTAGTGCGTTTTCCTTTTCCTTGCAGAGCCCTGAGATGGGTTTTGCTGGGAGGTGCTTTTGGGGAGCTGAGAGCTGAATGACAGAGGGTAAAAGCCAAACTTTTAGGCGTGTTCCAGACACACGGCAGTGCCCAGCACTGGGCTGACAGCTGCAGGGAGAGCTACAAGGACAGAACGCGAGTGGTTGGGGTGAAGCTGGGTGCAGTGGAGCTGCTCCTCCTGCAGGTGAAGCAAATCGGGGCTGTGACAGCTCCTCACATATCGATGGCAGCGGTGTTACACAACGGGGGCAGCCCTGAGGGTGGTCTCTTGAACATAGAGCTTTTCCTAGCGCTTTCTTTCTCCTCGATGTCAGCCCCGTAAGCTAATTAAGCAAAAAGATAACTAGCCAGTTTTCCACGCAGGCCAATGCGTTAATCACACTGCCCAGTGTGCTCTCTGGGAAAAGCCAGCATCGGTGCTAGAAATTCAGGTGGCTCTTATAGCAATGCCAACAGCTGATAACTTGTGTCACAAGAAAGGAGCAGACACAGCCCCCAAGGCCGGAGCAGTCCCTGCTGCACCCCACTACTGTCCCCGCGGGATGGGGCCGGGAGACAGCTGCAGGTTTGGGAGAGCTCTGTTGCTCTGCAGCTGATGGAAACGGAGCCACGGCGTCCTGCGGTGCCGATGAGGAGGAAGAAACAACAGCGAAGCACTCGCGGTGGGGAGATGGAGAGCGATGTTCCGCCGCAGCCCTGGTTGGATCTTCTCTTTGCTCGCCCACGATGGGCTTCTGCCGCAGGAGCCGCTGCTCGCAGCGCCCCGGGCTGCACGCCGTGCTGCGGGGATCCTCCGCACCTCGGGCTGCTCCGTGCCGCGCCGGGCCCTGGGCGCCGCGCTCCTCCCCGCCCGCAGGGGGCGCTGAAGAGCCCAGTGCCCTCCCCGGTGCCCGCCGGCCGGCGCACGCGCAGCTGGGCCGGAGACGCCGAGAGGGGTGGGGCTTGCCCACTCCCGGCAGGGTCCCACGGCGGCCAGGGCCGCGCCCCGCGGTGCCCGGCACGGCGCTGCTGGCAAAAGCGGAGGCGCTCTCGTGGTCTCGGGGAGCACCCCGAATACGTTCTCCTGGTCGTTCCCGCGGTGGCCGTGTTGTTTCCGCTGCGGGTTCTGAGCGGGGTCTGCGTGGAGCCCGGCTGCGGCCCTTGGAGGACCTCACCGCCCGACCATAGAGCTGCCGGCAGCAGGGTGCTAGAGAGGCACGTCTGCGCACGCGCACGTTCAGGCTCCTCCCCCCGGCCGGCGCTGCCCTATAAAAGGGGGGCGGTTGACGTCAGCGTTCTCTTCCGCCCGCTCTGCGCTCGCCAGCGAGACAGGGCCGCCGCTGCCGCCATTGCTGTACCCCCCCGCCCCGGAGAATCCATCTCCATCCGCCACCATGGTGAGGCCCCGCGTCCTGCCGCCGTTCGAGAGGAGCTGAGCGGGTCCTGCGCGGGCTGCGCGGGCGGGGATGTCCGCTCTGGGAGGGCAGCCGGGCTTCCGTGGCGGGGCGAGGCCTGGCGCTGCGGCCCGGGCCGCAGTGAGGGGAGAGGGGTGGGGCCGGGGCCGGGGCCTGGCGCGGCCGCTGGGCGTCGTTAACCGGGAGCTCCGCGGCGGCCGGCGATGCGGCGTTGCGGTGCGGCTACCGGAGCGCTTACGTAACGCTGCGGCTCCGCGGTGCGGGGCTCCCCTGAGCGGGGGGTGAGGATGGAGGGCGGCCCGCGGCGCTGTCAGTGCGGCAAAGCTTGAAGGCGCGTTGCTGGCTGCTGCACCTCAGGCCCGGTCCTCCCTGCGGTGCCCTGGCCTTTTTTCCAGCTTGTTGTTTTGTGAGGTTAAACCTGACGGTGCCACGTATGAAGAAATGGAGCCGTTCTGTTACGTAGCGCGTCTTCTTTTCCTCTTTCGTCCTTTTCTCCAAGGTGAACTTCACAGTAGATCAGATACGGGCCATCATGGACAAAAAGGCCAACATCAGGAACATGTCAGTGATCGCCCACGTTGATCACGGCAAGTCGACCCTGACTGATTCTCTGGTATGCAAAGCTGGAATCATCGCCTCTGCCCGCGCGGGGGAGACCCGTTTCACTGACACCAGGAAGGACGAGCAGGAACGGTGCATCACCATCAAATCTACGTGAGTGCTGCTGCTGAGGGTGCCCTCGTGTTCCCAGTGACCTCGGGAATGCTTTGAATCCTACCCTGATTTCACCTTGAGATGAAGATGATCGCGTCAGCCTTTCTCTTGTCTTCTTGTTCAAAAGCTTAGTTTTATTTCTGTTTTTTTACTTGTCTGGATTGCTTAAAAGAAGGAGCACATATTGATTGCCCTGTGGTGAGTCACTGAGTCTTACCTTGATGGCTGCTGGGACATTGACGTGCTCCCCAGTGTGACTTTTGGCCTCTTGTTTTGGCACCAGCTGTGTGTAATGGAGCTGGTGGCTGGGAGTCCTGCAGTGTGGAGGCTGCCTGGTGAGCAGCTGTCCTCCTTGGGAGCATCGCTGCCTGTGGGTCTGACACCTGAGGAGGGGGGGGTCAGAAGGGGTTTGGGCTGGTGGGAAAAGCAGAAACATGCAGCTGAGAGGAGGAGGCCGTGTGCCTCTTTGGCACTTCATGGTGTCAGAAGAGGTTATGATTTCAGAGAAGCGTGAAAAGCAGAGCTTTTTGTGGATGCTCCTGAGCATCTTCCCTACCTGCCTCTCTGGATCACGTTCCCTGATAGGGGAGGTTTAGGTTGGATACGAGGAGGAAGTTTTTCAGCCAGAGGGTGGTGAGGCACTGGCACAGGTTGCCCAAGGAGGCTGTGGATGCCCCATCCCTGCAGGCATTCAAGGCCAGGCTGGATGTGGCTCTGGGCAGCCTGGGCTGCTGGTTGGTGACCTGCACACAGCAGGGGTTGGAACTGATGGGCAATTATGGGCCTTTTCAGGAAATCCTGAAGGCTGGATGCTGCTGTCTGGAAATAAATAATAAAGGATGAAAGGATGCTTCCAACTGTATTTGCTCCAGAGCGCTGCGGAGGGGTAACGAGTGAGTGATGTTCACAGCTCTTCTTCCATTTCAGAGCTATTTCTCTGTTCTACGAGCTCTCTGAAAACGATCTGGCGTTCATCAAGCAGAGCAAGGATGGTTCTGGTTTCTTGATCAACCTGATCGACTCTCCTGGGCACGTGGATTTCTCCTCGGAGGTCACTGCTGCTCTGCGGGTCACTGATGGCGCCCTGGTTGTTGTCGACTGCGTCTCTGGTGAGATTTTTGCAGCCGTGTGTAACTGCAGCCCGCCTTGTGCTGAGCTGAAGGTGGGGAGAACTGATTGTCCTGTGTTGGCCAGGTGTGTGTGTGCAGACAGAGACTGTGCTGCGTCAGGCCATCGCCGAGAGGATCAAACCCGTCCTGATGATGAACAAGATGGACCGGGCGCTGCTGGAGCTGCAGCTGGATCCTGAGGAGCTGTACCAGACCTTCCAGAGGATCGTGGAGAATGTGAACGTCATCATCTCCACCTACGGGGAAGGAGAAAGCGGCCCTATGGGGAATATCATGGTGGGTGAAGGGCTGGGAGGCTGCTTTCAGCAGGAGGGAGCGGCTGCCTGTGGTAGCGGTGCCTTCTTCCCTCGGAGGAGGAGTGAGGCTAGGGCAGTGAGGAATAGGAACACCAGTGTGTTTTCTGCCTGCTGAGGCTGTTCTGCTCTTGGCGGCGGTTTCCTCGCTCAGCTGACGTGGGGTGCAGGGCCTGGGCTGCCTGCTGAGGCTGGAGGGCACTTGGGGATGTTGGTCCCTTCACTCTGGACTGCGAGCTGCGTGCAGGGCTGTTCAGCCTCGGGTTCTGGGGAAACCTTTGTGCTTTGTTCCTGCTGAGGAACAAACAAATTGTCAACTCTTAGACTGGTGTTCCCTTAAGGATGGCGGTCTGATTGCAGGCAGATCTGCTGAGCTGGATGAAGTGAAGAAAAAAGGATCCAGTTTTGGGCCCTGGAGCTGAAAAGGGCCGTGTGGGCCAGGCAGGCTCTGCCACAGAAAGGCTCAGTGCTCCTGTAGCTCTGAGGCCCCACCTTCAGGCTCTTGCTGGAGGCCTGCAGTGTTTGCTTTGCCTGGGCTGACTGCTGGAGCCTCCACAGCTGATCCTTTTCCCTTTCAGATCGATCCCGTGCTTGGTACAGTTGGCTTTGGTTCTGGCCTGCATGGCTGGGCTTTCACTTTGAAACAGTTTGCTGAAATGTACGTTGCAAAGTTTGCTGCTAAGGGTGATGCCCAGATGAATCCATCTGAGCGTGCCAAGAAAGTAGAAGACATGATGAAGAAGCTGTGGGGAGACAGGTGAGTGACTGTGGCTGTCGGTTCCGATCCCACGCAGCTCTGTGTGCCCCTGACCCGGCACTGCAGGCATTCAGGCTCAGTCACTTGATCCTTGTGCTGGTTTTTCTCCTCACCCCTGAGCTGATCAGGGGGAAAAGAAGCTGCCACGCTTTTACACCTGAGCTGGAGGTTGATGTTGGTTTGCTCGTTTCTTCTGCAGGTATTTTGATCCTGCTACCGGCAAGTTCAGCAAATCCGCTACTGGCCCTGATGGAAAGAAACTGCCTCGGACCTTCTGCCAGCTCATCCTTGATCCCATCTTCAAGGTGTGCTCCTTGCTGATGCCCTGAGCTCTGTTTGTTCTGCTGCAGTGCGTGATGATGGAAAATTTCTTCACTTTGACCTGACTTGTTTGATTGAAGAAATTTGAGTATCTGAGACGAGCTGAGCTCGTGGTTCTGTGCAGCAGGGGAGGGCGGTGGGTTGGGAAGGCAGTGGATTCAGCATGGGTTCTCCTTAGAGATGCTGCTGCTCTCAGGTTGGGTCCTGAAAGCATTCCTGACTGCTGCTGCTCTCGTAGGTGTTCGATGCAATCATGACCTTCAAGAAAGATGAGGCAGCCAAACTGATTGAGAAACTTGACATCAAGCTCGACAGCGAAGATAAGGACAAGGAGGGCAAACCCCTGCTGAAGGTGAGATGGGTCGAACGCTCCATGAGAGGGGATCCAGCTGTAGGGATTTGCTCTGCAGCTGCAACCCCTGCTGGGGTACGAAGGTGTAGAGGGGAGCGAGGAAGGCAGGGCTGCGTGCTGGGCTCCCGCCTCACCCTCTGCTCTGCGCTCAGGCTGTGATGAGGCGGTGGCTGCCTGCCGGAGACGCCCTGCTGCAGATGATCACCATTCACCTGCCTTCTCCGGTCACGGCCCAGAAGTACCGCTGTGAGCTGCTCTACGAGGGGCCCCCCGACGACGAGGCTGCCATAGGTGCGTGGGGCTGCCGTGGGTGCGTGGGGCTGCCGTGGGTGCGTGGGGCTGCCGTGGGTGCGTGGGGCTGCCGTGGGTGCGTGGGGCTGCCGTGGGTGCGTGGGGCTGCCGTGGGTGCGTGGGGCTGCCGTGGGTGCTTGCTGAGCTCTTTGCAGGAGCGTTCAGTGGTCTGAAGCACCTGGAACTATCTTGCTATCTTGTTCTCCAGAGCCCACAGCTTAGGAGCTTTTGTAATCAGAATCACAGAATCACCCGGGTTGGAAGGGACCTCAAGGATCATGTAGTTCCAACCCCCCTGCCCAGCAGGGCCACCAAACACACATTCAGATCAGGTTGCCCAGGACCCTGTCCAACCTGGCCTTGAACACGGCCAAGGACGGGGCACCCACAACCTCCCTGGGCAGCCCGTTCCAGGGCCTAACCACTCTCCTTGTGAAGAACTTCCCCCTAACATCCAACCTCAATCTTTCCTCCCTCAACTTGGATCCATTTCCCCTCGTCCTGCTGTTGTCAGCCCTTCTGAAGAGTTGACTCCCCTCCTGGCTGTAGGTTCCCTTCAGGTACTGATAGGCTGCACTGAGGTCACCCCGCAGCTTCTCTTCTCCAGGCTGAACAAGCCCAACTCCCTCAGCCTGTCCTCATAGGGGAGGTGCTCCAGCCCCCTGCTCATCTCAGTTGCCCTCCTCTGGACCCTTTCTGTCTTTGTTGTACTGAGGGCTCCACACCTGGACACAGGACTTCAGATGGGGCCTCACAAGAGCCGAGTAGAGAGGGACGATCACCTCCCTGTCCCTGCTGACCACCCCTCTCCTGATGGAGCCCAGGATCCCATTTGCCTTTCGAGCTGCCAGAGCGCACTGCTGCCTCATGTTCAGTCTCTCGTCCATAATCCTTGAGCCTGCAGCTTTCCTAGCGTGGCTCAAACAGGCTCAGCAGCGAGCGCTTGATTCAGGAGTGCTGAGCTTGCTCAGGATCTGGAGGGCAGCCAGGGCGCGCGGCGGCAGCTCAGGCTGAGCCTGTATTCATTTAAAAGATCTCTGGGCAATCTGATCTTCCTCCCTGCTGGCTGGCAGAGCAGAGCAGGGGGCGCTGCTGGGCACCAGAGCTATTTCTCAATGAAATCTGTTTCCTTCTTCTCAGGTATTAAGAACTGTGACCCCAAGGGCCCCCTGATGATGTACATTTCTAAAATGGTGCCAACCTCCGACAAGGGCCGTTTCTATGCTTTCGGTCGTGTTTTCTCTGGTCTTGTATCGACCGGCTTGAAGGTCAGGATCATGGGACCCAACTACACGCCTGGCAAGAAGGAGGATCTGTACCTGAAGCCAATCCAAAGGTTGGTCCCGGCGCCAGGGCAGCCGTCCTTCCCTTTTTGTGTCTCTGAGGCCGTGAAACAGCCTCCTGTCCCTGCAGGACCATCCTCATGATGGGCCGCTACGTGGAGCCCATTGAGGACGTGCCTTGTGGAAACATCGTGGGGCTGGTTGGCGTCGACCAGTTCCTGGTGAAGACTGGAACCATCACCACCTTCGAGCACGCTCACAACATGCGGGTGATGAAGTTCAGCGTCAGCCCTGTGGTGCGAGTGGCCGTGGAAGCCAAGAACCCTGCAGACCTGCCCAAACTGGTGGAGGGGCTGAAACGCCTGGCCAAGTCTGACCCTATGGTGCAGGTGAGCCTGCAGGAAATCCCAGTCCTGCTCAGGAGTCGCTGTGGTGCTTCTGGTTGTGGTTGCAGCTGGAGAGCTGGCAGGAGGGGCTGCAGTTATTGGTTCCAGCCCTCCCAGAGTGGGGAGGAATGGAGCGTTCCTCCCTCATGCTGACTCATCCCCAGAACTGCAGAAGGGGTTTCTAAAACAGTTCTATGAGTCAAGGCAGAAAATCAGAGGCCGTCAGGCAAATGCTGGTGCTTCACATGCGGGAGCTTCTGTTGCTATCAGCCCAAAGTCTCAGCTGCTGTCTTAACGTTTGGGTTTTGGTTTTCTTTTTTCCAGTGCATCATTGAGGAGTCTGGAGAGCACATCATTGCTGGCGCAGGGGAGCTGCACTTGGAAATCTGCCTGAAGGATCTGGAGGAGGACCACGCTTGCATTCCTATCAAGGTACGGCTGCTGTGTGCAGCCTGGCAGGCTGAGCGAGGGGCTGTGAAGCAGCGTGCGTTGATGGCAGCGACACACAGCTGGAACAGCAGGGGCTGCTGTTGAACCCGCAGCATAGCAGCTCTGTGCTGGCAGCCTTTGTGCTGCTGGGAGCTGCAGGCTGGTGGCTCACAGCTCTTCCCTGCTGTTTGTCGCTGCAGAAATCGGATCCCGTCGTGTCTTACCGTGAGACGGTCAGCGAGGAATCCAACGTGATGTGCCTTTCCAAGTCCCCCAACAAACACAACAGGCTGTACATGAAGGCCCGGCCCTTCCCTGATGGTTTGGCTGAGGACATCGACAAGGGCGAGGTCTCTGCTCGCCAGGAGCTGAAGCAAAGAGCTCGTTACCTGGCCGAGAAGTACGAGTGGGACGTCACCGAAGCCAGGAAGATCTGGTGCTTCGGTCCTGACGGCACCGGGCCCAACATCCTGACCGACATCACCAAGGGAGTGCAGTACCTGAACGAGATCAAGGACAGCGTGGTGGCTGGCTTCCAGTGGGCCACCAAGGAGGTAGGGGTGGTGCGTGGGGCCGGGCTGCCGCGGGGCAGAACAGCGCGGTGCCTCGGTGGCCGCGAGCTTGGGGGGCTGCTGGGAGCTCCGGAGCCGCTGCCTGCAGCCGCGACTCGGAGGTGGGAGGAGCGGGGCTCCCCTCTGGCCCCGCTGCTGCCCCACAGCCCTGCCTTTGCTCACCCAGGGCGTCCTGTGCGAGGAGAACATGCGCGGCGTCCGCTTCGATGTGCACGATGTGACCCTGCACGCCGATGCCATCCACCGCGGGGGCGGCCAGATCATTCCCACTGCCAGGAGGTGCCTGTATGCCTGCGTGCTCACCGCCCAGCCCAGGCTCATGGAGCCCATCTACCTTGTGGAAATCCAGGTAAGGCAAATCCTCTCTCCCCACCCGAGGAGAGCGGAGGTGGGCGGTTTGCAGCCCCCGACTCCTCTGTCCCTCAGTGCCCAGAGCAGGTGGTCGGTGGCATCTACGGTGTGCTGAACAGGAAGCGTGGCCACGTCTTTGAGGAGTCCCAGGTGGCTGGCACCCCCATGTTCGTGGTCAAGGCCTACCTGCCTGTCAACGAGTCCTTTGGTGAGTGTGGGGCGGCTCCTCCTGCTCTCCATGTTCCCCTGTACTCAGCACTGGTGAGGCCGCACCTCGAGTGCTGTGTCCAGTTTTGGGCCCCTCACTGCAAAAAAGATATTGAGGCCCTGGAACGTGTTCAGAGGAGGGCAACGAAATGGTGAGGGGTCTGGAACACAGGGCTGATGAGGAGAGGCTGAAGGAGCTGGGAACATTCAGCCTGGAGACGAGGAGCTCAGGGGAGACCTCACTGCTCTCTATGACTGCCTGAAGGGAGGCTGCAGGGAGCTGGGGGTCGGCCTCTGCTCTTGTGTCATCAGTGATAGGAGCAGAGGGAATGGTTTCAAGCTACGGCAGGGGAGATTCAGGCTGGACATGAGGAAGAATTGCTGTTCAGAAAGGGTGGTCAGGCACTGGAATGGATGCCCAGGGAGGTGGTGGAGTCACCGAGCCTGGGGGTGTTCAAGGAAAGGCTGGATGTTGTGTTGAGGGACGTGGTTTAGTAGGAGCTGTTGGTAAGAGGTGAACGGTTGGACTGGATGAGCTTTGAGGTCTTTTCCCACCTTGGTGATTCTGTGATTCGTGTCCTGTGCTTTAAGGGCTGGAGGTGGGGTGGGATGTGGGCTGGTGGTGGCGGTGGGGGGAGGCTGGAGGTGGAATCCTGCATCTGTGGGGCTGGGCTGTGGTTCCCCTTCCGACTCCTCTCCTCTCCCCTCCAGGTTTCACAGCTGACCTGAGGTCCAACACAGGCGGCCAGGCTTTCCCCCAGTGCGTGTTTGACCACTGGCAGATCCTGCCTGGGGATCCCTTCGACAGCACCAGCCGCCCCTCGCAGGTGGTGGCTGAGACCCGCAAACGTAAGGGGCTGAAGGAGGGCATCCCAGCCCTGGACAACTTCCTGGACAAGTTGTAAAGGCTGCGCACCCACCGTCACCGGTGTGGGACTCAGACAAACTAATAGTGTAACAGCGGGCAGAGGGTAGAACTGCAGCGCCCATCTCTTTGCATTGTACTTAATCAGTTCCATAGCGATTGGAGACTTTCAAAAAAAAAACAAAAAGGAAACAAAAAAAAAAGCATTGATATTCAGCCTTATAGGTTTCTGTGTTGCACATGACTCATGTGGGGCCCTGCTCGGTGCCATTGTAACGAAGCATTTCCACTCGATGCAACTAGAGTTGCCTGATTCCATATTTATTTGACTTGAGCTGAGGAGCGTCTCTGCTTTGTTTTGCTGATGGGGGGGAAGAGGAGAGACTGAGGGGTGCAGGGGCTGCTCCCCCTTTCCTGGGGGGGCGATGGTGCCCTGCGGTGGGGGGGGGGAGGAGGTGTTGTGGTTGGGCAGCAACTCGAAGGCAGGGAGATCTTGTGCAGTGTGATCGTCATCATGAGCATCAACCAATGTATTAGTGCCACTGGAAATAATAAATTTGATATGGTGATGAAGGGTTGGCCGTGCGCCTCCTCGCTTTGCTGGGCCACGCGCGGTCCCTGCGTGATGCCGGGGCCCTGCAGGATCCCCGGGCTCCGAGAGCTCAAAGCTGCGGGATTCCCAGCGGCGGGGGGGGGGGGGGGAGCAGCGGTGCGGGGCAGCCGGGAGGCGCCGCCGGGATTCGAACCCGGATCCCGCAGCTCCTGGGCGAGGCCGGGCAACAGGGCGGGGTCACCCCGCGCGGCCTCATCCGCGCATTCCAGCATGACGTCACTACGAGAAGCCAATGATAGCGCGCGAAGGGCGGGACGTCGGAGGAGCCGCGGCCAATAGCGGAGGCGGAGGGGCGGAGCCGGCAGCAGTGGTGGAATGCGGCGGCGGCGGTGCGGGCGGGGGCGGCTCAGGTGCGGCGGCGGCGCGGGGCGATGCGGGGCGGGGGGCGGCGCGGGGCTCGGCGCGGGGCTCAGCCGCGAATCCCGCTCCGCAGGGGCTGAACCGAGCGGAGGGGAAGCCGCGGGACCGCGGCCATGTCCACCTTCCGGCAGGAGAGCGTGGAGGACTTCTACGAGATGGGGGAAGAGCTGGGCAGGTGAGCGGGGGACGGAGGGGCCGGGGGGAAGCGCCGGCGGGAGGAAAGCGGGCGGGAAGCGGCATTCGTGGCGTTAAATTGCCGTCCTCCGGTGCCCCCGGCCGGCCCCGCGTTTGTGGGGCGGGTCCCGATGCGCGTCCCGCACCGCTTTGGGGTTTCGCCGTGCCGCTCCGCTGCGATTTGGGGCCGGCGCGGCGCTGCGGTCCTTATATGGCTCCGCGGGGCCGGGAGAGAGGAACGGACGGACGGACGGACGGACGTCAGCGGGGAGGGGCCGGGAGGGGCGGCGGTGCGGCGTCCTCCTCCACGGCGCTGCGGGGATTTGGGGGAAGGGAGCGGGGGTTGAGCGGCCCCGAGCCTGCGGAGAGATGGGGCGGGAGGGACGGACAGCCCAGCCCCATCCGTAGGGATGAGCGGCCCCGAGCCTACGGACTGAGGTTGGGGTCACGGACGAGCGGGGCTGTGGGGCTGGCTTCCTGCACGGCCCGGCAGCGTGGGGACAGCTGAGCAGCTGCTGCGTCCGTGGGAGGAAGAGATTTCCTTCCCACATCCCGTCCTGCGGGGTTGGGATGCACCCCAAGCTTATGGGGCAGCCCTATGGGTTCTGCTGTAGGGGCTGCTCTGCCCCATCCCCATCCGGGGGGGATGTTGGCTGCATCCGAGAGAACCCCGCTTCCCACCAGGTGTTGGGATCTGTGCCTTCTCCCATTGCCTGAGCCGTGCTGAAGGTTCTCAGGTTCTTTCCTCCCACAGCGGCCAATTTGCCATCGTGAGAAAATGCCGGGAGAGGAAAACAGGCCTGGAATACGCAGCCAAATTCATCAAAAAGCGACGGCTGTCGTCGAGCCGCCGGGGGGTGAGCAGGGAGGAGATCGAGAGGGAGGTGGACATCCTGAGGGAGATCCAGCACCCCAACATCATCACCCTGCACGACATCTTCGAGAACAAGACGGACGTGGTGCTGATCCTGGAGCTGGTGTCTGGCGGGGAGCTCTTCGACTTCCTGGCGGAAAAGGAGTCGCTGACGGAGGAGGAGGCCACGCAGTTCCTCAAGCAGATCCTGGACGGGGTGCATTACCTGCACTCCAAGCGCATCGCACACTTTGACTTGAAGGTGGGGGTCTGGGGTGGGAGCTGTAGGGGTCGGGTGGGACGTTGGGCGGCCAGCTGTTGGTCAGCTGGGCTGCTGTTGGTCTTTTTGGCCACTGGGACGCTCTGCAGGCTTGTGGTTGTCTGTTGGCCATCCCTTGGCCAACCGTTGGTCACCTGGGACGCTGCTGGCCTTCATGGTTGCTGGGATGCCCTGCTGGCTTGTGGTCAACCTGTGGCCAACTGTTGGTCAATTATTGGTCAACTGTTGGCCTTCGTGGCTGCTGGGGCGCAGATCTTGGTTTGTGGTCAACCATTGGCCAGCTGTTGGTCAACCACTGCTCAACTGTGTAGGGAACCTGCTTTGTCAGGGGGGTTGGACTCGATGATCTCTGGAGGTCCCTTCCAACCCCTACAATTCTGTCATTCTGTGATTCTGTGAACTGGGACACCACTGGGTTTTGTTGCTGCTGGGGCACGCTCTTGTCTTGCGGTCAACCTGTGGCCAACTGTTGGTCAATTACTGGTCAACCGTTGGCCTTTGTGGCTGCTGGGACGCAGATCTTGGTTTGTGGTCAACCATTGGTCAACTGTTGGTCAACCATTGGTCGACTGGGACACCACTGGCCTTTGTGGCCACCAGGGCCCACTGTGACTCATGGTCAACCTGTGACCAACCCATGGTCAACCAAGACACCGTTGGCCTTCTTGGCCACAGGAGGACACTGCTGACTTGTGGTCAACCATTGGTCAACCGTCGGTCTTTGTGGCCATTGTGGCACGCTGCTGGCTTGTGGAACGCCGCATGTTCAGCGTTGGGGTGAAGCACTGATCATCCCCCCTCCTCCACAGCCCGAGAACATCATGCTGCTGGACAAGAACGTGCCCAACCCTCGCATCAAACTCATCGACTTCGGGATCGCCCACAAGATCGAAGCTGGGAATGAGTTCAAGAACATTTTCGGGACCCCGGAGTTTGTGGGTGAGGCACAGGTTTTTTTTAGGGGGTTCTCTGGGCTCAGAAATGTTGGCCTCATCCTGCAGAGATGCCCCTGGGTGGGTTATCTCCCTGTGGGGCAGAGCTGGGTGCCCCACGTCTCCATGCAATTTTCCCCCCGAAATGAGTTTGTTTTCTCCCTTCTTCCTTCCTAAAGCACCAGAAATCGTGAACTACGAGCCGCTGGGGCTGGAGGCTGACATGTGGTGAGTGAGCCTTGATGTGGAGCGAGGACTTTTCCCCACGTCCCCTCTGTGCCACGTGGGGGGACGCTGTGAAGCTCTGAGCTCCTCTTTTCCCTTCCAGGAGCATTGGGGTCATCACTTACATCCTGTGAGTAGTTGGGGCCGGGGCTGGGGGAGCTGCAGGGGGTGGGAATGTGGGACTGAGCATCTCCCCATTGCTGCAGGCTGAGCGGGGCCTCCCCCTTCCTGGGGGAAACGAAGCAGGAGACCCTCACCAACATCTCCGCCGTCAACTACGACTTCGATGAGGAATACTTCAGCAGCACCAGCGAGTTGGCCAAGGACTTCATCCGCCGCCTGCTGGTCAAGGACCCCAAGTGAGGGTTGGGATGTGGGTGGCAGGGGCTGACGTGGGCCTGGCTGTGCCCCACATCGGTGTGGGGTTGGGTTGGTTTCTGCGGGGTCACCTGTGGCTGCAGCGCATGGAAGGGAGGGAATGGGGTTGTGAGGAAGCGGTGGGTTGAGGGCTGACCCTGCGTGGCCCCCCTGATTTTGTGCCCCTCTGATCCCATCCCCCTGATCCTGTCCCCTCTCCTCCTGTTCCCCCCCCCCAATCCCACCCCCCCATCCCACCCCACTGCTGTTGCAGGAAGCGGATGACCATAGCTCAGAGCCTGGAGCACCCCTGGATCAAGGTATGGGGTTTCCAAGTGATGGTTTGGGGCTTGTGGGGCAGATGGGGGCTGTGGGGTGGGGTGGGCTGTGGCCCCACAGCCACGTGGATTTGTTGTGGCACTGGAACAGTGCTCAGATCCGTGGTTTGAGTCTCATGATGCCCCTGTGTGCAGTCAGCAGTGGGGCTCAGCGATGCAGTGGGGTCAGCCTGTGTGGGGCGGTCTGGAGGAAGCGTGCGTTGTTTCTGTGGGGTCAGGTGTGGGGCAGTCCCACCCCACAGCGATGCCCCGTCCCTGGAGGCGTTGGGGGGTCCTGGGCACTTTGATGTACTGAGGGGCACCCGCCTGTGGTGAGGGTTGGAATGGGGAGATCTTTGGAGTCCCTCCAACCCAACCCAATCCACCTCCGTCCATCTCAACTCAACCCATCGCAACCCAACCCAATCCAACTCAATCCACCTCAACCCAAACCAACCCAACGCACCTCAACCCAACCCAAACCAACTCAATCCATCTCAACCCAAACCAACCCACCTCAACTCAGTCCACCTCAACCCAACCCCCTCAACCCTCAACCCAATCCACCTCAGTCCACCTCATTTCAACCGAACTCAAACCAACCCACCTCAACCCAAACCAACTCAACCCAACGCACCTCAACTCAACCCAATCCAATCCAACCCACCTCAACCCAAACCAACCCAACCCACCTCAACCCAACCCACCTCAACCCAAACCAACCCAACCCACCTCAACTCAACCCAATCCAACTCAATCCACCTCAGTTCAACCCAACCCAAACCAACCCACCTCAACTCAACCCAACCCACCTCCATCCACCTCAGTTCAACCCAACCCAAACCAACCCAACCCAAACCAACCCAACCCACCTCAACCCAAACCAACTCAACTCAACCCAACTCAATCCACTCCACTCCACCCCACCCCATTCTGTGCTCCTGTCCCTGTGAGTCCCTTCCGGTGCCTTCGGTGCTCCTCCCACCCCATAGGGCCAATCCGGCCCCGCTGTGCTGCCCCATCCCCGCGTCTCCCCACAGGTGATCAAGAGGAGGAACGTCCGCAATGAGGACAGTGGGAAGAAGGCAGAGCAGCGACGGCGGCTGAAGACGACGCGGCTGAAGGAATACACCATCAAGTCCCACTCCAGCATGCCGCCCAACAACACCTACATCAACTTCGAACGCTTCTCCAAAGTGATGGAGGAGGTGGCGGCGGCGGAGGAGACCCTCCGTGAGATCCAGAAGAACAAGAAATCCTTCCGGGAGGACATCGAGGCCCTGCTGTCCATCTATGAGGAAAAGGAATCGTGGTACAAAGAGGAGAACGAGAGCATTGGCCGCGACCTGCGGCAGATCCGGCAGGAGCTGCTCCGAGCCGAATCCGCCCGGCAGCGGGCGCAGGAGGAGAGCAGGAATGTGATGCAGGCGGCCGGGGGGCTGCGCCGGCGCTACCGGAGGTTGGAGAAGCGCTACGGTGCCCTGGCTGAGCAGGTGGCGTCCGAGGTTCGCTTCGTGCAGGAGCTGCTGTGGTCCATCGAGAGGGAGAAGCTGCAGGGCGGCGGGGAGGATGGCAGCATCCGCTGAGGGGGTGGGGATGGGGGGTGAGCGGGGATGTGGGGTGGGAGCCGTGGGGATGGGGAGCGCGGGGCTGTGGGGATGCGGTTGGCAGAGGGGCTGGGGAATGTGGGGAGGATGGGGCAGGACAGCAGCCCTGTGGTTAGCAGGGGGGATGTGGAGTGGGGCTGTGGGGCAGGACAGCGGCCCCATGGCTGGGCTGTGGGGTCAAGGGGCCACACTGTGGGGCAGGGTGGGGGTCCTATGGTTGGGTAGAGGGCTTGGGGAGACACATGGGGACGTGGGGGTGGGGAGTATGGGGCTATGGGGCAGGACCATGGCCCTATGGTTAGCAGTGGGCATGGGGAACATGTGGGGCTATGGGGCAGGACAGCAGCCCCATGGCTGGGCTGTGGGGTCAAGGGGCCACACCGTGGGGCAGGGTGGGGGTCCTATGGTTGGGTAGAGGGCTTGGAGAGACACATGGGGACGTGGGGGTGGGGAATAAAGGGGCTATGGGGCAGGACCATGGCCCTATGGTTAGCAGTGGGGATGGGGAATGTGTGGCTTGGGAGTTGCACCTTGGTTAGCAGTGGGGTTGTGGAATAAGTGGGGCTGTGGGGCAGGACAGCAGCCCTATGGTTAGCAATGGGGATGGGGAACATGTGGGGCTGTGGGGCAGGACAGCAGCCCCATGGCTAGGCAGTGGGGTCAAGGAGCCACACTGTGGGGCAGGATGGGGGTCCTATGGTTGGGTAGGGGGGTTGTGGGGTGGGAGCTGTGGCCCTATGGTTAGCAGTGGGGCTGGGGAATGTGTGGGGCTGTGGGTTGGGACAGCAGCCTCGCGGCCAGGCACTGGGTCAGGGAACATATGGGGCTGTGGGGTGGGATTGGCAACCCTATTGTTAGGCATTGGGGTTGGGGGAGCAGGCTGTGGGGTGGGAGCAGCCCCATGGCTTGGCAGTGGGGTCAGGGACCGAGTGGGGTTGGATGGCAGCCCTGTAGCTCAGCTTTGCGTGCCCTCAGTGTCGGTGTGGGGCCGGAGCTCAGGGTGCTGTTGTCCCCAGTAGAGCCCCTGGTTGTCCCCGGTGTCTGTAGGGTTTTTTCCCCCTGAGCTCCACGGCCGCACTCCCCTTTCCTTGGGCTCCTCTGGGGGTCCTGTGCCATCTGTGGGGCTCCACTCAGTGGGGCAGACATCTCCTGTCCCTCAGGGTCGCACCCCTATGGAGGGGGAATGGGACCAAAGCACTGTTCCTACATGGCCCCAAACCCCAGCCTGACCCCAGAGTGGCCGTGCTTGGGGGGAGGATTGGAAGCGCCCCCCAGGGCCGCCCCACACGTCCCATCTGCCCCACGGTGCTTCCTCCCAGCTGGGTGCAGCTTTGAGTCCCTTTTAATAAAATAAAGCTTTCTGTCCTCATAACCCCTCTGTGTGGGTTTGGGGTGCAAGGGGAGGAGCGGGGGGGAGAAGGATTTGGGCATTCTTATGGCTGGGAGCGAGCGCCTTGGGGGGGTCTGGGGGTTTGGAGGAGGTGATGGGAATGGGAGGGGGGTTGGGGGTGGTCTGTGGGGGGAGATGGTGGGAATGGGGAGGTCTGTAGGGTTTTTGGGTGGTCTGTGGGGGGAGGTGTTGGGAATGGGGAGGGTCTATGGGAGATCTTGGGAATGCAGGTCTGTTGGATCGGGGAGAGGCCATGGGAATGGGGTGGGGGATCTGGGGGAGGTCTTGGGGTCCAAATCCGGGCCCATTTGGCCACATATAAACCCCAACCACTGGGCTTGGTGTGGGGAGCGAGGATACAATTGTGCCACGGGGTTGTGCTATGGGGCTGTGCCATAGGTCATTCCATGGGGCCGTGCCACGTGCCCATTGACGTGCTGTGGGGTGTCGGGTTCGTCCCAAGCTGTGGGGCACGTGGCTGGGTGATAATTTTAGGGCTGGGAGGGGAGGTGGCAATGTGACGGAGCGCTGTGCTGGCTGTGTCCCCATAGCGGGGCAGTGTGGGGTGATCCTTTCCCATCCCCCTCGCAGGGATCCATGGGGCACAGAGGGCCGACCTCGTTTGCTCCCGTTGCTTCGGGGCTGAAACCCAGGGGCTCCATCTGCTCCCAAACAGGGGAAGGAGGATGGGGGGGGGGGGGGAATCCTACAGCGACAGCTGATCCCAAAAGCACAAAGTTCACCGGGTGCTGAGGCTGCGGGTTTGGGTTTCAGGAGCCCCATGGGATCACGGCCAGCAAACCCCCGAGCTGCACAGGGAGCTCCCCTGCGCTGGACTCGAGGCTGGGGGCACCATAGGGGCTCCTGAGTGCTACATAGGGGATCCTAAATGCTACGGGGCCTCCTGAGTGCCATAGGGATCCCTAAACGCTCCGAGGACTCTTCAATGCTGTGCAGGGACTCCTGAGCCCTGCAGGGATTCCTAAATGCTGTACAGGGACTCTGGGGCTCTAAATGCTATGTAGGGACTCCTGAGTCCTATATAGGACCCCCTAAATGCTATGGGGAACTCCTGAGGTCCAAATGGGGACTCCTGAGTGCAACAGGGATTCCTAAATGCTGTCCAGGGATTCCTAAGCAGCACACAGGAACTCTTCAATGCTATATAGGGACTCCTGAATGCTTTATGGGGACTTTTGGGTCCTACATCGGGACTCTTAAAAGCTACAGGGGCTCCTGGACACCATATAGGGATTCTTAAACACTATATAGGGAGTCTTGAATGCAACAGGGGCTCCTGAGAGCCATACAGGGACTCCTAAACGCTGTAGGAATTCCTAAATGCTATACAGGGACTCCTGAGTGCTTCATAGGGGCTCCTGGGTGCCATAGGGACCCCCCTATGCAGGGGAACCCATGGAGAGCTCCCCCCATCCCGAATCCCATTGGGTTTTCCCATCAGAGTTGGGCACAATCCCAGTGGCCACATTGAATAGGACCCAGTTCCCACCCAGCCCCAAAGAGGCCGAGGATGCAGTGTGTGGTTATGGGGCTGCAGGAGCCCCCACCCCATAACAACCTCGGCTCAAGAGGAAAAATGAAAGGAGAGATTGGAACTGGTTTTACTGCATGGGAACGACGGCGGTGCGGAGCGGCCGGGTCCCAAAGGCGGCCTCTGTTCTTTCCATCAGGAAAAATAAAAGAGTTCCCAACTTCTGGCAAAACGTGGTGGAATATTAAAAAAAATAAAATAACAAATCCTGCCCGGCACGGTTGCAAATAAATTATCTTCAGTTCTCAATTATATACAAAAGACGTTTCCCAAATCGACCCTCGTTCCGACGGCGGCGTTAAGTAGTATTTACATCTGAGCGTGGGGTCCCTCAGCTCTTTGGGGGCCCTGTGAAGGAGAAGGGGTGCTGTGAGACCCCCCCCCCAGCACCCAGGGCTGCTCCCCCGTCCCCCAGCTGCTGGGTTACCTGGGGGGCGGTTCAGCAATCTGTTCCTGATGTCCTCCAGGACTTCGTCGTAGAGCTGCTCTCTGCTCTTCAGCCCATCTAAATAGACTGAGGGAGAGGAGGTGTCACAAAATGGGGGCTGGGGGGCAACCTGGGGTGTCTGACCTTGTGGGGGGGGCCTGGTTAATAGATGGGATGCTTAGAGCAACGTTTGCATCGATTTGTTCCTAAATATGGCATGGATTGACCCAACGTTGGCTTTACGAGCCCCAAATGTTGGCTTTGTTGGTCCCAAATGTTGGCCTCAACGCTGGCTTTGTTGGCCCCAGCATTGGCTTCATTGGCCCCAAATGTTGACCTCAAATGTTGGCCTCAACATTGGCTTTGTTGGCCTAAACGCTGGCCCCAACATTGGCTTTGCTAGCCTTAATGTTGGCTTTGTTGGCCCCAAATGTTGGCCCCAAATGTTGGTCCCAACATTGGCTTCATTGGCCCCAAATGTTGGCCCCAACATTGGCTTTGTTAGCCTAAATGTTGGCTTCGTTGGTCACAAATGTTGGCCTCAACATCGGTCTCGCTGGCTCCAAATGTTGGCCCCAACATTGGCTTTGTTGGCCTAAATGTTGGCTTTGTTGGCCCCAAATGTTGGCCCCAAATGTTCACCTCAACGTTGGCCTTTCTGGTTCCAAATGTTGGCCTCAACATTGGATTTGTTTGCCCCAAATGCTGGCCTCAACGTTGGCTTTGTTGGCTCCAACACTGGCTTTGTTGGCCTAAATGTTGGCTCCAG
The DNA here is from genome assembly GCF_026119805.1 of Tympanuchus pallidicinctus. Taxonomy (NCBI): domain Eukaryota; kingdom Metazoa; phylum Chordata; class Aves; order Galliformes; family Phasianidae; genus Tympanuchus; species Tympanuchus pallidicinctus. The sequence continues at coordinate 237,158 of NW_026294765.1, forward strand.
CATTGGCTTTGTTGGCTCTTTTCCCACTTCCCCACAACAGAACCCACCCCAAAACCCCCTTCCCTCAAAGTTGTCTTTCTCCCCCCTAATTCTCCCTATTTTCCCCCTGGCCAACCAGCCCTACAGCTCCACGTGGGTACAGCACGAGGCTCAGAGTTCTCCCCCATCCTCAATGGTGACTCTGTGACACGGACCGTCACCAAACCGTCCCTGAAGGGGGACACAGCGACCTCAAAACCCCCCAAGGGCAGGGAATGGGGCCACGCACCGACATCGACCCCGTTGTCCTCCATCTCCTTGCGGTGTTTCAGGTACATGGGCCACACGTGGCCATCGAAGAGGCCGGGGGGATCAGGGACGGTGTAGCTGCGCGTACTGCAAACAGGGAACAGTGGGGACGGTGGGCATCTCTTCCCAGCAACCGTTGCCCCCCATTTTGGGGTAGGTTTTCTTCCAGCACCCCCTGATGGGGTCCGTGGTGGCTGTGGGTTGTGGGGGATGTGTGCCATGTCCCCGTTGGTGGGTGGGATGTTGGTAAAACCCACTCCAAAGGGACAGTCAGAGCCAAGACTGACTGCCCCATATCTCCCTATATCCACCCCACAGCCCCCTGTAGCCTCATATCCCCCTATAATGCCCCTATGGCTCACCCACTGCCCCCTATAGACGTATCCCCCTATGGCATGGGGTCACTTATCCTAATTAAACTCATTAATTCCAGTTTGCACTCGATGCTCCTACACACCAATAATGGCAGTGCAGGGAACCCCAAAGCTCATCACCCTTACTGGGGTCGGGAGGGGGATTGGGGTCAGCAGTGAGAGATGGGAGGAAGGGGTGGGATGGGAGAGTTGGGCAGAGCTGAGTGGGGTTAGAACTTAGGGCGAGCAGAATTGGTTGGGGTGAGGGCTTAGGGTGAGCAGTGCTGGGTGGGACGAAGGTTTAGGATCACCAGTGATCCTACAATCCTAAAGCCCAAAGTGAGGTGAGCATTTATGATTGATGAGGGCTTAGGGTGAGCAGTGCTGGCTGGGATGAAGGTTTAGGACCAGCAGTGATCCCAAAATCCTGAAGTCCAAAGTGAGGTGAGCATTTATGGTTGGGGTGAGGGCTTAGGGTGAGTGGTGCTGGCTGGGGTGAGGATTTAGGGTTGGCCAGTGCTGTTTGGGATGCAGGTTTAGGGTCAGCAGTGCTGGCTGGGATGACGATTTAGGGTGGGAGTACTGGGTGGGATGAAGGTTTAGGGTCAGCAGTGTCAGTTGAAATGAGGATTTAGGTTTGGGCGGTGCCAGCTGGGATGAAGGCTGAAGGGTGAGCAGTGCTGGCTGGGATGAGGATTTGGGGTTGGTCAGTGCTGCAGCCCAGCACCACCCACCTCCTCCTCCGTTTGCACTCATCGTACGGCACTGCCAGGAAGTAGCGGAGGTCGAAGAGCTCCATCAGGGGTCTGCAGAAAGAAACTGTTATTTCCTGGTCTTACCTTCCCCCCCAAAACCCCACAATCAACCTTCCTATTTCCCACACTGCCGACCAGCGCTGTCATTAAGGCACACTCCTGTAGGGTGGGCTCGTCAGCAGCCACCCCATGCGTTGCACGGTTGACCCCCACCCCAAAATCTGCTATGGGGACTCGGTGGGGCACGCCGATACCAGGAATGGGTTTCAATTCCACGGGTTCCCCCCGCCCTCCAGCTCACCTGTAGTTGTAAAGCAGGAAGCCTTCGATGAGCAGAATGTGGGGCTCTTTGGAGGGAGGCTCTGTAGGGTCGGGAGTGACATTCACCCCATGGGAACGGGCGAACTTGACTGGGTTCTCCATCCAGGCACGCACCGTGCTCACCATGGCCTCCATATCCAGGGAGTCCAGCACTGAGGGGTGGGTGGGAGAGAGGGTCCCCATCAAACGCCGCCACCCGCACGGGTTCGAAAGGTTAACGGACTATGACAGCGTTAAGAATTGAAAGGAAACGCTTAGGGAAAAACAACAGCAGGAAAAACAAAACAAACCAACAAAAAACCCCCAACAAAACAGCCCAACGAAAGAAGATCCATCACTGCATCCTACAGCCAGCACCGCTCTTACCGTCCCACTGCTTGAAGCCGTCCTCCCCGACTTCTATTTGGTCTTGGGGCTGAAATGCAGTGAGAAAACATTGCTGCAAAGCCAGTAGGATCGCTTCCCCCAAACCCAACAGCCTTTAATCACAGCCTTTCCCATCTCCCCCCCACCCCAAAAACCTCAGCAGTGCTCTGGGCTCCTCAGGGCCATTGGTGACAGAGGGCTGAGGTTGGCCATGCTGCAGCCATCCCAGCACTCAGGGTTATAAGCAGACATAGAGGGCAGCATGCAAACTGCCCCAGTGCTCCACCAGCCCATACTCCCCAATGCTCCATCAACCCCAATGCTCCACTGGCCCCATATTCTATTGGCCTCAGTGCTCCACTGGCCCCATAACCCATTACTCCAATGCTCCCCTGACCCCAATAGCTCCACTGGCCCCTATGCTCCACTGGCCCTATATTCCATTGACTCCAGTGTTCCCCCATATTTCATTGGCCTTCAGTGCACCACTGGTTCATGCTCAATAACTCCAAAGCTCCCCCGATAGCAGTGCTCCCCTGACCCCAGTACTTAATGGACCCCAATGCTCCACTGGCCCGGATTCCATTGGCCCCAATGCTCCACTGAGCCGTACTCCAACCCCCCAATACTATGTTGGCCCCAGTGCTCCCCTGACCCTAATATTATAGCCAACCCCAATGCTCCTCTGGCCCCTATGCTCTATTAATCCCAACACTCCATTGCCACCCCTTGCCACCCATTGCCAGTGATCCACTGGCCCCATATCCTATTGACCCCAATGCCCCCCTGGCCCCATCTTCCATTGCCCCATACTCTGTTAACCCCAGTGCTCCCCTGGCCCCATATTCCATTGATCCCAGTGCTCCATTGGTCCCATCTTCTATTGGCCCCCAGTGCTCCACTGGCCACAATGCTCTACCAACCCCAGCACTCCACTGGCCTCAGTGCTCTATTAACCCCAACACTCCCCTGACCCCACATGCTTTAATCCCAATGCTCTGTCAACCCCAATGCTCCCCTGGCCCCAGTGCTCCATCAACTCTAATGATCTCCTGGCCCCATATTCTATTGATCTCAATGCCCCATTGCCCCCAATGCTCCACAGTCCCATACTCCATTACCCCAGCACTCCATTGACCCATATTCCATTGGCCCCAATGCTCCACTGACCCATGCTCTATTAACCCCAGTGATCCATTGGCCTCAGTACTCCTCTGGCCCCATATTCCGTTGCCCCCAGTACTCCATCAACCCCAACGCTCCCCTGGCCCCATATTCAATTAATCCCAATGCTCCATCAATCCCAGTGCTCCCCTGGCCCCATATTCAATTGATCCCAATGCTCCATCAATCCCAGTGCTCCCCTGACCCCAAATTCCATTGGCCCCAATGCTCCGTTGACCCATGCTCTATTAACCCCAGTGCTCCTCTAGCCTCAGTGCTTCATTAACCCCAATGCCCCTCTGACACCAGCACTTAGTGGACCCAATGCTCCATTGGTCCCCTGGCCCCAAATTCCACTGCCTGCAGCACTCCATTAATCCCATGCTCTCCCAGCCCCATATCCCATTGTCCCCAATGCTCCACTGCCTCCAATGCTCCACTGCCTCCAATGCTCCACTGCCTCCAATGCTCAGTTGACCCCAGCGCCCCACTGCCCTCAGTGCTCCATTAACCCCAATGCCCCTCTGACCCCCATACTTACTGGACCCCAATGCTCCATAAATCCCATGCTCTCCCAGCCCCACATCTCATTGCCCCCAATGCTCCATGGTCCCATACTCCATTCACCCCAAACTCCATTGGCCCCAAATTCCCCTGGCCCCACATCCCATCGCTCCCCCTGCCCCCACCGCTCTCCCTGTCAGCAGCACGTGGGATCCCCGCGGCGCTCACCTTGAAGAAGTCATCCTGGTGCACGACGCAGCAGTTGGGCAGCGCCTTGACGATCCTGTTGGTCAGCGTGGTTTTGCCCCCGTTGGTGACGCTGGAGCGGAAAAAAAACCAAACAAACCCCCAAAACCCCAAACCTGGCGATTCGGACCCGCAAATGGCGGAACGCGAACCGGCACCGGGAAGCGCGCGCTCCACGTTCGAATTTCGCGCCGCGGCGGCGCGCGCTGAACGCTGATTGGCTGTCGCCGCGAGCGCGGCCCGCCTCCTATCCCGGAAGTGTAACATTCCGAACGTCCGGCGCTTCCCGCGCGCGGGAGGGCGCTGCGGCGCTGAGAGGAGCGGGGCCGCCGCCATGTTGGGCGGGATGGAGGTGGGGGGCAGAGGGGTCTGCGCCGTGGCGGCTCCGATCACCCCGGGACAGTGCTCGTGTTGGCCCCGTACAGTGTGACCGACCCCGGCATGCCTCCCGTCCGCTGTGCAGTCCCATAGCCCGTCCGACCCCGTGTGTAAGCCCACCATCCTGTACCAGCTCCTATGTAACCTCAGGACTCCGTTCCATCCCCAATATAACCCCATCCCGTCCCCTATGTAACCCCACCATCCTGCACCATCCCCTATATAACACCCATCCTATCCCCTATACAACCTCGGAACCCCTTCCCATCTCCTGTGCAACCCCTAGAATCCCAGCCTGTCCCTGTATAGCTGTACAATCCCCTATGTAGCCCTATAATCCCCTATGTAACTGCAGAACCCCATCCCGTTCCCTATACAACCCTCAGAACCCTGTCCTGTCCCCTATGGAGCCCCCAGAACCTCCTGTTGTCCCTTATACAGCTCCCAGAACCCCATTCTGTCCCCTATATAGCCCCTATATAATCCAGGAACCCCGTCCCATCCCCTATATAACCATAGAATCCCATTCCCTACACAAGCCCCAGAACCCCATCCCCTCTATCACCCCATAACCCCCTCCTATTCCCTATATAACCCCCAGAACCCTGTCCTATCCCCTGTACAACCCCCAGAACCTTGTCCTATCCCCTGTATAACCCATGAGCCCTCTGTCAGCACTTATACAACCCCATAATGCCACGCTATGCCCTATATAACCCAGGAACCCCATCCTATCCCCTAAATAACCCCAGAACCCCCTCTCATCCCCTATACAACCCCTAGAACCTCATCCCCTATACAACCCCTAGAACCCCATCCCTATATCAGCCTTGAACCCTCTCCCTCCCCCTATACGCCCCCTAACCCTGTCCCATCCCCTATACAACCCCCAGAACCCCATCCCCTATGTAACAGGGGAGCCCCCTCCTATCCCCTATACAACCCAGGAACCCCCTCCCACCCCCTATATCACCCCATAACCCCCTCCATCCCCATACACCCCCTAACCCCGTCCCACTCTACCCACACTCACCCTCCGATCCCTATGATGTACTCCATAGCCGAGCTGTGCAGTGTGGGGAGGAAGAGGAGGAGAACCCCACAGTTCGTGGGGTTTTGCACAGAGGGGCCCTTTTCCCCCTCGGCTGCGCTGCGTTCCCGCCGGGCTCAGCCCCGCTCCGCTGTTCCATTGAAACAGAGGCGCTTTGCTGCGGGTTTATAGCACCCGGCGGCCGTTTCCCCGCCCCATAGCTGACACCCATCTGCCCCCAATGCCATATTTTGGGGCCGCACAGCCCAACCCTCCCCCCCCCGTCCCGCTGCTCCTCCCCCCGGGCTCTGATCGCGGGGTCACGCGCGCACCTGTCGCTCTGCTGGCTATAATTAGCGCTCGGCGGCGATCCCTTTGCCTTAATTAGGAATGGGGCAGGTGGAAATGTCAACCCCCCTCCGTGGGGCTGAGCGAGGAAATCATTCTCCTTTTGCTTTTCCTTCTGCGGATCGCAGCTGCACCCGGATTCCCCGAAACCCCAACACGGACAATGCACAACGAGAGCGCCCTTCTGCTTCCTCTTTGCATTCCCGTATGTATAAATCCGTCCAAACCCGATAAACCCATCGTCCCGCCCCCTGTTCACATCCTTAGGGAACCACTCGCAGCCTGGAGCTCGCTCTGCCCCGCAGACGCGGCGCCCGGTGGCTGCGCTGAGGGTTCCTCTCTGCGTTCCCCCACACATCCGTCAGATCCGGATGCCGCTGCTCAAATAAAGGACTGCCTCTGCAATGCAGGGCCTTTGATTTTAATTACGGCGATCATTTCAGATCCCAGGGATGCGCTGTGTGGGGCGGGCAGCGTTCTGATGGACGCAGTGATGGGAATTTGGAGCATTGTTTCAAAGCAGCACCCGGCAGAGCTCCAGTCACCAAAGCACCGCGCGTTTCCTTCCTTCTGCTTATCAGCACAGCGCCTGACAGTGCTGGCGGCATTCCTGGCCATAAAGGGGGCTGTAATTAACGACCTAACGATGCAGCTGGTAAGTGCACCAACACACCTTGTGTCTCCCTTTCCCTACAGCCCTGTGCTGCAGCACCGATCCCTGCTCCCGTCCCCGTGCGGATGCCTGTTGTGTCTCCCATCCCATTAGCACCCCCACCAGCGATGCCTTTTTCTCCAGGCAGGGGATGGTGTGCCCTCATCATCAGTTCGTGTTCAGGGCTGCTTTGTGCAGAAAGCTTTGTGCCCTAAATAATCTCATTTGCACCTCAGATCTGGGCTGTGCCCCCCCAGCTGTGATCCAGCCAAGCGTGGTCCTTCTCCCTGCAGACCCTGCAGGCTGCACTGTGCTCATCAGCCATGAGGTCAAGGTCTGGTGCTCCGTCAAGATGTGCCGACCACAGATTAACACAGGTTGCCAATGAGCAGAAAAACGTTAACCAGATTCTGGAACCTTGCAATGAAGGTGTTGGAGGCAACAGATGAGATTGTTTCAATGGAGACAGGCTATAGCAAATCTATGAATGGGGCTATATGACCCGACCCAACGCTGCATTGCTCTGTGCGTTGAGCACCCAGACCTCTGCATGTTCCCACTCCAGTTCTTATTGCCAGCATTAGCTCTGTGCTGACGTGTTTCTGGGGGCTCTCGTTGCCATTTTCCCATTGCAGCAACGTGATGGGATTGCGGCAGAGATGTGGAGCTGTGGTTCCTGAGGATGAATGGGAAGTGAGTGTTGGGAAATGGGATTTCCAGTGGCTGCAGTGGGGTCACCCAGCAGGTGCCCATCACAGTGGTTACAGTGGGTCGCCCATTGGTGCCTGTTGCCACTGTGCACTGAAAAGGAGTAGCGACAGTTGATCCCATCTTACAGTCCAGTCTCAGCTGAGCTCCGTGCAAACAGAAGTACATTTTCCTTCCTCTTCGCTGTGCCCCTCTCCTGCCCACGAGCTGGGGAGGTGTCTGGTTAATGAACAAACAGTGCGTGGTGTTTATTAGTGTCGATTTCACCTTGTTTGACCTTAACGTGGCCATAAAAACCTGCGGGTTTTTGCAGGTGGAGGGACACTGGGGTCAGCCACCTTTGGTCACCGTGGAACCAAATACATTTGGACCATGTCATCTTCTGTGCAGCTGAGAATTGCCCCCCACCCCAGCACCCCAAACGGACGCCAACGAGCACAGCCGTCCTTCCTGGCAGCAGGGAGCCCTCCTGACCCGCCGCGTGGCCATGCTGTCGCCGCGTGCTCACGAGTTCTTTTTTGAGCAGCTCTACGGCTGCGTGCCGGTGAGTCACATGTCACTCAGTGGCACTTCCTTTTTCCGTGCTCATTTCTGAGCCGTTGGTGGCGACGCTTTGCCAACACAAACAGGGGGTGACAGCTGCGACCGCAGGCAGGCGATGCTCTCTGCTTTTAGAATGTGCCAGCTTGAGGTTGATGCTAGGAGAGCTTTGGCAAAGGGGACACCAGCATTCCTGGGGAGTGCCTCTGTGCCCCTGGGGCAGCTCAGCTCTGCGACAGGCACGGAGCTCTGCTGCAGGATGCATCGCTGATCCCAAAGCTTCCATTCAGACTTCAAGCTGTAAGGTGTTGCTTATGGGGTCAAGGTTAGGATCAGGGTCAGGATTATGGTTAGGATGTGAGCACTGTTACGTCAGGATTTCTGGATGCCTTCCTTGGAGGTAGTGTTGGGATGAGGCAGCACTGCAGCTAATAAAGAACTGAGGGATGGCAGTGTTTCCACCTGCAGATTTTTATGTTCTTGGTTTGCTCTGGGCTGTGCTGCGGAGCGTTTCTCCAAAGGTTGGGTGGCATCACATCTCAACAGTGCAAAACCCTTCGTACCCACTTGGAAGAATCGGAGAACCTTGGAAAATTCTGAGCTGGAAGGAACCATCGTGATATTCGTGTCCAATTTCTACCTCCATACAGGACTGCCCTGAAAGAAGATAAGGAGCTCTATCAGCTGGTGGCAAAACCATGGGCTGGCAGGGTACCAAGCTTCTGTAGGATAACATTTGCTGGCACCTTGTCACAGAGCTGCCAACAGTGACATGTTCTTTGTCACTGCAGCTGATCCCACTGCTGCCCACGGTGGTGGGAGGGCTGTGAGCTGGGAGTGGGGACCAGTGGAGGAAATGGGGACCTCTGGGTGTGCTGAGGGGTGTGGGGGGGCAGAATTGTTGGGGGAAGGGAAAGCGACGGGCACAGAAGGAATGGACTAAAGGCAGGCGTGAAAGGAACAGGGTGAGGCAATGTGTAGGTGTCAGGCAAGATGATCATAGAGGTCTTTTCTGACATTATTGATTCTATAGGGCTGGGAGGGGAAGGAAAGCTGGAGCCTGAAGGCAGGCAGCTTGTTTTTGCAGAGCCCAATTAGGGGTGTAGAAAAAAATTCCCAAAGTGTTGGGATCTGCAGCTGTCCTGCTCCCACACCCCATGGCCTTCCTCTGAATGAAGCACACATCGATCCCGATGCTGCAGGAAAGGGAGCTCTTTGGGGTTCAGTGCTCTGTGGGAGGAACCATGGGGTTGGTGGGAATGGCCGTGGAGAGGAGTGGGGAATGGTTCTTCTTTGTATCAGCGTGGTAACAACAGCAGGAATTCCACCTGCAGGAGCTGACAGCAGCTCTGTCCCCATTGGAACCTCACGTATTTCAGCCCGTGTGTGACTCCACGATGGGCCAAAGCTGGGGGAGAGGGATCTGAATTCAGTTCTGTCGGTGGACCTGGATCTTGTTTTTCTGAGACTGTTTTTGTTGTTGCAGATGAACACACAAAAAGGAACAACTGTCCTTCAATGGCAGTCAGTGCCCACGCAGAGCAGTGGTCCTCATGGGATGGTCACAAAGGTGGGAAAAGATTTCCAGGATCATCAGGTGCAACCCCAACCCATCCTTCAGCCGTGTCACAGCCCAATGGGAGCAAGGTCACTGAGGTTCCCTCGGCTGTATCACAACCCATCAGGGTCACTGGGGCTCCTTCAGCCCTGTCACAGCCCACTGGGTTCAGCTGTGTCATGTTCTTTTCCTGAATATTTCACAGTGTGAGCACAGTGATAATTCTATAGGATTAAGCTTGCACCCATCCATACTTCCAATTCCTCAGCTGAAATATCCCCAAATCCCATTTATAAAGCGCTCAGATTGACATCTCAGATGTCTCACTGTAAATCCTCATGTTTATATACATAAGTATGGCTCTATATAAGTGAAATTAATTAAAAATTGGAGGTGCACACCTTCTGCACCCACTGTTACAGACTGCAGCTCTGTCCTAAGGCAGAGATCCCTTTGGAGGGGCCATGTGCCATGTGGACAGGACAGAGGTCATTTTGGTGCAAACACTCAGCTTCCAGTGCCACCACCCCTACCAGAGGGACAGACAGAAAGAGGGACGTGAGTTTTTTCTTGAGGATTAGTCTTGTTTTTAATTGGGTATCCACAGATTCTGATGGGATCATACAAAGCCAAAAAAGAGCGATACATACTGAGCAGCAATCTACCCTTCTAGCACAGCCCGTCCAATTACAAACACTTTAGAAAAAGGACATGTTTTTACATGTGGTTTGTGTGAAAGGGGCCACTGCAAAGGAGAGAAAAACCCGGCGATCGATGGGCTCCTATCGCCATGTGCCTTAAAAACTCCCTTCCCCAGGGGCTGCAGAGGATCTGGGGTAGGAGCAGTGGTTCCACTGCTGTTGGGTCGATGTGAGCTCGTTGCTGCCACTGCTTCATCGGCTCCTTCCTTTTTCAGTGCCTGGATACGTTCAGGAGGAGATGTGTTGCTCTTCAGACCTGTGCTGCTTTGCTTTCCTCATCCACACGTCCGTGCGTCTCTCAGCAAAAGGGTCTTTGGAAGAAAGAGTTGGGAACAGTGCAGGTGAGGGGGGCTCTGTGCTCACGTCTGTGCAGTGCAGGGTGGTATGAGTGCTCCTAACGGAGCAGCAGCTTCTCAGCTTCATTCCCCGGGTCATTGCTGTGAACCAGAGAGCATCGCTGGGTGGTCCTGAGTGGGAGCAGTTCCTAAATTGGCCCAAACGAAGCAGTTCAGCTGTGTAAATCCTCTGCCTGGTGGAAAGCAGCGCATTTAGGAGCCTACATATCCTTAGAGATGTTTCTATGGGGCAGAAATGGGGCCTGGTCTGTATTGGGAACATCATCCTGGAGAACAATGGGGTGAAAAGGGATGCAGCTGATTCAGTTTCCTTTGGTAGGTGTGTCTACGTGCTGGCAAAGGGCTGAATGGAAATGTGCTTGCATTACCGCATTTATTTTAGCACTGGAACAGGCTGCCCAGGGGGGTGGTGGAGTCTCCTGCTCTGGAGATGTTCAACACCTGCCTGGATGCCCACCTGTGCGACCTGCTGTAGGAACTGCTTTGGCAGGGGGTTGGACTCGATGAGCTCTGGAGCTCCCTTCCAACCCCTACAATTCTGTCATTCTGTGATTTCACTTCTATATCTTCTGGTAGAGCAGATTTGCTCTGAGGATCTCCTACAATCTGCACTCCGGTGGAAACATCAGCACCAGACCTTCCGTACATTGATTCCGATCACAGCGCTCTATGAAACAGCAAAAAAGTGTGTCTGCAGTCACTCTGGATTCCTCTTGGCCCCTTGTCAACTGCTTTATGGTCGGTGAGTCCCATCATCAGGGCTGGCAGCTCCGCATCACCAATTCCCCATCACCTGTCCCCAATTTTTGTCCGCTGTCCTCCAGAGTTACCATCAACCTCTCACCTCTGTGACAGCAGGACGTGAATTTCTGACAGCATTTTCAGCCAGGTGCAGCTGCTGTTGCACCCGTTTGCCCCTCTGCCCATCCCTTGGCCACCCCATGGCAATGTGTTGAAGCCTGTGCTGCTCTACCAGCCCTAAAGCCATCAGCATTGCAGCGCAGTTAATTATGGGACGCTGCCAACCCCACTGCTGTGTCCTCAGCAAAGAGTTTCGCTGAGCATCTGAATTGCTCTCCAAAACAACAAGTCAGTGATACGTTTTTCGTTGCTACCAAAACTTTTCACATTTAGCTGTACCTGTATCCCATATGGGTTTGGCTGTGCCTGTATCCATTGTGGATATGGGGCACCCGCACCCACTGTGGGCTGAGCTGAGCCCTCACCCATTGGCTGTGCCCACACCGCTATGGGCTGAACGTTCTCTTCCGTGCTGAAAAGCTACACAGACGTCCATCCAGGAGCAGAAGGCTGATGCAATCCAGACATCTTGTGAAAAATTAAAATAAGGTGCATCCCACGTGCTCCATCAGAAAGTGCCCTTTTGGAAAAAGAAGTTGCGAATGGACTCGTGTTTACACCACTTCTTATGCATCTCATATTAAGTCTGTGCATCCTCAGAGGGAACTCTCAGCCCAAAGGAATCTCCTGGAAACCCAGGACACATCATCTTCAGGCCTGCAGCTTTGCTGAAGTCATAGACCCAGAGTCTGTTCTTTGGAAAAGAATTGAAAAAGGAGGAAAAAAACCCCACAAACCAACAACAAAACCCCAAACCGTGTCCTTAGGGGTCATGAAGTGCTGCATTTCATGGACTGTGGGACGTCAGCACTGTGAAGTGGTCCCAGCACCACACGTCCTCTACATTCCTCACTGCCCCGTGCTCTGTGGCAGCACGGTTTCCCATTGTGTTTCAAACATTCTTCACTGGAGTTCTTAATAACTACAGATGTCAGAAGGGGTTTGGGAGCTGAGCTTTGATGCTATCCAACATCCCACCCATGGGGTTGCTAACTCCACTCCCAACGTCCAATTGCACTCTTTTGTGTAAGCACAGCAGTTCTGTTTTTTCTGTTTCTTTTTCTTCTTCTTCTTTTTTTTTTTTGTCTAAATGCATTAAAATGGTCCAAAACCACAGAAGGACAACCTCAGTGTTATCGACAGGAGATGGCAAATTCCCACCCTACTACAGGGAGATCCCCAGTGCTTATGGGATGATCTGAAGCCCACAGGATCTGGAGCGGCTGCCCCGATGTCGCAGTGCTGTTCAGTCCTTCTCTGCTGTGCAGAATTCCCCTTGCCAGTGGGGCCCATCATGATGCTCACAGAAATCCGTGGTTAACTTTGGATTGCTGTGGGTTGGGGTGGCTGGGTGTGGGACCCACAGGTCTCCATCCTCGCTTGTTGGTGCAGGGCTCTGCCCGGTGTGCTGCGTGTGAGCTCGCTGTGACAAGAGCAGCATCTTCAAGTGCCTTCACCACGTCCTCATTTCCAACATGCTCTCCTCCCTTCTGCTCCCAAAGCCCTCCTGAGCCCCGGCACCAGGCAGCACAGTCCCACATCACATCCCAACTTTCTCCTCCATCCCTGCACGTGGATCTGTCTGTACCGAGGGGTCTGTGCTCCCCAGGACACACGGCGCGTTCCTGACCCTCGGCAGTGGGAATCCACCAAGGGAGCGGTGATGGAGGATTGTCCGAGGGCATGAAGCCAACACAGAGGCATAGGAAGCACTCCTGTCTGCAGGGCTCCTTCTGACCACTGCGTGTGACATGAGGAGAAGCTCACAGGGAGGCTCTGTGGGACCCTTCCCAAAGCTACCAGGGCCCTACGGAGGCAGAATGAGTATGGTAAAAACACAGCATCTACCCACAGCAACGGCTCACTACGAGTTAATAAGAACTGGCAGCAGATGAACGGAGGTCAAGGCTGGGAGGAGCGGTGGGCACTTGGCATTTACAGGGGGAAAATAAAGGGATAGCAAGGGGGAAAATGGACTCTTTTCATTTCTTGCATTAGCGATCCCCCGGGGCAGCAGAGTGTCGCAGTGAGCGGGGTCTGAAAAGAAAAACAGATCTGTCTGTGGGCAAATGGACTGCGGGATGCTCTTTGCTCACTGCGAGGAGGTGGAGTCTCTGTTTGCTCCGAGCTCTGTGCAGACCATTGCTGGACACGATGGAACCCATCCTGAAAAAAAAACGTGCTATCCTTGGAGATATTTCTTGTTGTTGTTGAAAAGTCAAATGTTTTCCAGAAGTTTGGAGGACTTTGCGTTGTGCAGAGAGGGGAGGCCCCGTGACCTTACAGAGCTCAGAGCTGGGCGGTGGAAAGGTCTTCTACCCAAAGGTCATTTCCAGGGGGGAGTGCTGGGCTGCGTCGCTCTCTGCTCCCTTTGTCCCGCGCTGCCTCGATTCATGGCATGCTGGGGAGGAACAGACAGACAGGGGTTTGAGGTGGCAAATGGTGGTGCTTTGTTCTGGCTGTTGTCTCTGACAGCACGGTCGCGTCTGGGGGGCAATCCTCCATCAAATACCACTGGGTGCATGTGGCTGAGGACACGGGCAGTGGGTGGGAGGTGGGCTGGGGGACCTGAGAGGTTTTTTTCCGGCCTTAATGGTTTTGTGGTTCTGCGATCAGGGCTGAAGAGACGCCACGCACAGCTCTGATGGAAGGGGTCTCCTCTAAGGGCTTTCCCGAGGGCACATGAAGAGCTCACCGTGGCACTCTGACTGCATCCCATGGGCACCCATGGGTGCCCCATCCCCAGAGCAGCCCAGGGCCACGGGGCGGGTGAGGGGCACCCATGGAGTGGGTGGAACTGGGACGTTTCCCCTCCAACCAAAGTGATGATTCTGGGATGACACACGTGTTGGAACTTTTCACGTTGCATACTACAAATGCAACAAAACCCCATAGCAGAGGGGAGGCAGAAGGGAATGGTGGTCCAACCTGGTTTCTTGATCCTCTGCAGGGGGCACAGGCCTGCTGGGAAGAGAACCATGGCTGCAATTAGTGAATTTGCCCCTTGGCCCCGAGGTCCTGCGTGTTCCCATTGCTCAAAGGGGTCCTGGCACATCTGACCCACAGCTCTGGGGAGGGAGCTGCTGAGAACAAAGCAGAGAGGCCAAAGCAGAGCTAACACCAGGCCAAGCGATCCTGGCTTTGGCTTTGGACACTGTCTTCCAAACCTTCCTAGAATTTTCCTTCCCATCTAATGTTACAGCCTCTGGGGGCACCCAAATGTGCCAGATAGCAGCACTTGGCCCTCTGCACTTTCCCACTGTGCAAGAGCTGAAACTGAACGTTCCCAGTGCTGCTGGCTGTGCTCCATGACCAGGTGGCTCTGCCAGCTTATGGAGGTGACAAACAGGGCTGGGGATCCACGCACACAAATGAAGGTCAGCAGCAAAGCTGCAACAAAAGTAGGCCTTGCTGTGACCCCGTTCTCGTGCCAAGAATGCCTCAGGTATTTTCTAAGTGAGGGATAAAGTCTAAGTGAGGGATAAATCATTACCTTTCCCTTTCAGCCACGTCTTGTTTCTCTTCTGCCCTGTAAGCAAGAAGCGCATTTGAAATCTATCGCGTTTTGGGAGAGCAGAGAGTTTAAGGTCTTCCCGAGGAGGGCTGAGGACGCTGCCCTGCTGTGCAGGAGTGGGACTGGGAAAGCTGGAGCTGAGTGGGGTGGGGGCTGCAGGGAGCAATGAGAGGTTCTGCATTAGAGGAGACGGGGGCAGAGTAATGCACAGAGAAAAAGGGCAGCAGTTTCCCGAGTGAAGGAACCTGAGAGCAGTTCTACCTTTCTCTCCTGGCCTTGATCCTCTCTTCTTCAAATCTGCAACAAACAAGAAACACTTCTTCAGCATCACCCCGCTGACACCACTTGCTTTTAGCAAAACACAGTGTTTGCTCTCCATGCTTCGGCTCTGGGGTGGCAGGGAGCTGCCTGCACACCATTGCTTGGCACACACCGAGAAGCCAACGTCCACCCCAGGCTCTGTGCTCCCAGCGTGCAGCGTTGGACCCAACACGACGTCCTTTGGACCCAACACAACGTCCTTTGGATCCAACACGACGTCCTTTGGATCCAACACGATGTCCTTTGGATTCAACACGACGTCTTTTGGATCCAACACGACGTCCTTTGGATCCAACACGACGTCTTTTGGATCCAACACAACGTTCTTTGGATCCAACACGACGTCCTTTGGACCCAACACGACGTCCTTTGGACCCAACACGACGTCCTTTGGACCCAACACGACGTCCTTTGGATCCAACACGACGTCCTTTGGGTCCAACACGACGTCCTTTGGATCCAACACAACATCCTTTGGATCCAACACGACGTCCTTGGAACCCAACACGACGTCCTTTGGATCCAACACGACGTCCTTTGGATCCAACACGACGTCCTTTGGATCCAACACGACGTCCTTTGGGTCCAACACGACGTCCTTTGGATCCAACACGACGTCCTTTGGACCCAACACGATGTCCTTTGGATCCAACACGACGTCCTTTGGACCCAACACGACGTCCTTTGGATCCAACACGACATCCTTTGGATCCAACACGACGTCCTTTGGACCCAACACGACGTCCTTTGGACCCAACACGACGTCTTTTGGATCCAACACGACGTCCTTTGGATCCAACACGACGTCCTTTGGACCCAACACGACGTCCTTTGGACCCAACACGACGTCTTTTGGATCCAACACGACGTCTTTTGGATCCAACACGACGTCCTTTGGACCCAACACGACGTCCTTTGGATCCAACACGACGTCCTTTGGACCCAACACGACGTCTTTTGGATCCAACACGACGTCCTTTGGATCCAACACAACGTCCTTTGGATCCAACACGACGTCCTTTGGACCCAACACGACGTCCTTTGGATCCAACACGACGTCCTTTGGATCCAACACGACGTCCTTTGGACCCAACACGACGTCCTTTGGACCCAACACGACGTCCTTTGGATCCAACACGACGTCCTTTGGATCCAACATGACGTCCTTTGGATCCAACACGACGTCCTTTGGATCCAACACAACGTCCTTGGAACCCAACACAACGTCCTTGGAACCCAACACGACGTCCTTTGGACCCAACACGACGTCCTTTGGATCCAACACGACGTCCTTTGGATCCAACACGACGTCCTTTGGATCCAACACGACGTCTTTTGGATCCAACACGACGTCCTTTGGACCCAACACGACGTCCTTTGGATCCAACAAGACGTCCTTTGGATCCAACACGACGTCCTTTGGACCCAACACGACGTCTTTTGGATCCAACACGACGTCCTTTGGACCCAACACGACGTCCTTTGGATCCAACACGACGTCCTTTGGATCCAACACGACGTCCTTTGGATCCAACACGACGTCCTTTGGACCCAACACGATGTCCTTTGGATCCAACACGACGTCCTTTGGATCCAACACGACGTCCTTTGGATCCAACACGACGTCCTTTGGATCCAACACGACGTCCTTTGGACCCAACACGACGTCTTTTGGATCCAACACGACGTCTTTTGGATCCAATACGACGTCCTTTGGACCCAACACGACGTCCTTTGGACCCAACACGACGTCTTTTGGATCCAACACGACGTCCTTTGGATCCAACACGACGTCCTTTGGACCCAACACGACGTCCTTTGGATCCAACACGACGTCCTTTGGACCCAACACGACGTCCTTTGGATCCAACACGACGTCCTTTGGATCCAACACGACGTCCTTTGGATCCAACACGACGTCCTTTGGACCCAACACGACGTCCTTTGGATCCAACACGACGTCCTTTGGATCCAACACGACGTCCTTTGGACCCAACACGACGTCCTTTGGACCCAACACGACGTCCTTTGGATCCAACACGACGTCCTTTGGATCCAACATGACGTCCTTTGGATCCAACACGACGTCCTTTGGATCCAACACAACGTCCTTGGAACCCAACACAACGTCCTTGGAACCCAACACGACGTCCTTTGGACCCAACACGACGTCCTTTGGATCCAACATGACGTCCTTTGGATCCAACACGACGTCCTTTGGATCCAACACGACGTCTTTTGGATCCAACACGACGTCCTTTGGACCCAACACGACGTCCTTTGGATCCAACAAGACGTCCTTTGGATCCAACACGACGTCCTTTGGACCCAACACGACGTCTTTTGGATCCAACACGACGTCCTTTGGACCCAACACGACGTCCTTTGGATCCAACATGACGTCCTTTGGATCCAACACGACGTCCTTTGGACCCAACACAACGTCCTTTGGATCCAACACAACGTCCTTGGAACCCAACACAACGTCCTTGGAACCCAACACGACGTCCTTTGGACCCAACACGACGTCCTTTGGACCCAACACGACGTCCTTTGGATCCAACATGACGTCCTTTGGATCCAACACGACGTCCTTTGGACCCAACATGATGTCCTTTGGATCCAACACGACGTCCCCCTCCGTCAGTGCCATTGTACTCACTGTGAGACGCAGTCTGGGATCTGGACGTGCTCCATAGGGATGAGCTGCTCCAGTTCCTCCAGGCTGTGAACGTATTGGATCTTATTGATGAACTTCACGCTGGCAGAAGAAGAGAAGGAGTGTGAGGCCTTGGTTTGCTTTTCTCTCTGCAGGAGTTCTGGTGTTCCTGATGGAGGTGTGGAGCTCCGCTCCTCTGTGCCCATCTCCTCCTCCTCCCCTCCTCTCTGTGCTCCCTCTGCTGCGTGGTCTCACTTTGGGCACCGTTACCCAAAGCTGAGCGCAAGATTAATGCAATTCCCATTCTGAAACCATTCACATTTGGAAGTGCTTTACATTTACCTGATGAAGGGCCTGGAAATAGCCAGCACCGTCCGGATGAACCACGAGGGATGCACAATGATCAGGGCTTTGAGGTTCTTCCGCAGCCTGGAGGGAAACCATGGGATGGAACGTCAAACTTGAGAGCCGTTCTCAACCCCACTGTGATCTGTCAGTGCTTGGAAGCCTCCATGGAGCCGAGGAGCTGCACGTGGGGGCCTCCAACCCAAAGCCCATGGGCTCACGTGCACTGTGGGAGCACTGAGATGGCAGCTTGTAGGATGGCTGCCTACAGGTGTAGGACAGTCCCTACACGGATCTGAGTCAGGGGAGGAGGGAGATGAGGGGATGAAGTCAACAAGATGTGACAGAGGGGAGAAGATTACAGAATCTGGAACTTGGCTGAGGCCAATGGGATGAGGTCCAACAACACCAAGCACTGGTCAGGTTCAGAGAGGGACAGTGGATCTGAGAAGGGGCTGGAACACAGTGGGGACTTAGAGAGTGGTTTAGGGAATGGAATGGGTCAGTATGGAGAAGAGGAGGCTCAGGGGAGACCTGCAGCTCCTGAAAGGAGGTTGTGGCGAGGGGGGGTCGGCCTCTGCTCCACGTAACAGCGATAGGATGAGGGGGGATGGCCTCACAGTGCACCACGGGTCAGGCTGGGTATGAAGAGGAACTGAAACAGTGGTGAGGTTCTGGCACAGCTGCACAGGGAATGGGGGGTCACCACTCCTGGAGGGGTTCAGAGCTGTAGAGAGGTGGCACTGAGGGACGTGGGCAGTGGGACGGGTCGGGGGTTGTGTAGGTCTCTTCCAACCTGAATGATTCCATGGAAGCAGTGAGAGATGTGGGAGGAGGGCAGGATCTCACCGTCTGTCTATCATCTGGTAGCACTTCTTCAGCCACCCCAGCCCCGGCATCCTCCTCCGCGGCGTCGCTCCGTTCAGGTACACGATCATGTAGTCCTCAGCCACCAGCAGCTCCAGGCTGCTGATCACGTAGCTGCAGGATGGTCAGAAGCAACGGGGACGTGAGGCTCAGAGAAGGCACTGCAAGCTGCCTCCATCATCCCAAAGGGACTCCGGGTCCCTCTGCACACCAAACTCCCCCGGCACCACATTTCATAGAATCACAGAAAGGCCTGGGTTGAAAAGGCCCACAGTGCCCATCAGTTCCAACCTCTGCTGTGTGCAGGTCGCCAACCAGCAGCCCAGGCTGCCCAGAGCCACATCCAGCCTGGCCTTGAATGCCTGCAGGGCTGGGGCATCCACAGCCTCCTTGTGCATTTCCCAGGGGTTCCCCACGCTTGTTGGCACAGTGCACGCATCAGTAGATGTCTCTGCACTGTTTGCTGCCCAGAGCAGCAGCTACAAGCTGTTCAGTGCTCTGTGGCTATGCCCGAGTCCATCGCCAGCATAATTAACACGGAGTGTCTGAACACTCTGACTTATCAGCCTTGTTTGTGAGCACTGAGGACATCTCAACGCAGTGACGTTCCCCCCAGCTGCAGGCTGCAGACATGTGGCCCCAGTTCAAGCTCCTTCCAGCTGAGGTTCCAGATGCAATGAGCAAACAGCAGCCCTGGAGCCCAGGTTGCCTTCTCTCCATCCTCTCCCATCCACTTACAGGAAGAGGTTCTCCATGATATAGTGGTAATCAGCCAGGTTGCTGTCTGGCAGGTAGCAGGCAGCGAAGACGATGATGGCATTGAGTCCTTCTCCGTAGTACCCTGGAAAAGAGGCACAGGCACCATCAGCTGCTCCTTCCAGCAAAGATCTGTTGGTAAGTCTGGCTCTGCTCAGCTCTGGGGAAGCATTTGTCCCTGCGATGGACCTTTGTCACAGCTGAGTTCATCTCCAAGCTGGATTTTGTCTGTGACATGCATGAGGGGCTCAGGGAAGGAGGAAAAAAGGGCAGAGCAGAGAGTTCTGCCCCAGGTTTTTGTATGACCACATTCAAATGGCCCCCACCTATGGGTACCTTCACCTCTGGCTGTGCCCCAGAGAGGTCCAGAGGGGTTTGGCACCTTTGGTCACTGCAGCATTGGGAATTGGTGGGAAGGCTCAGGGAGGTTCACACTGCCTCGGAGCCACACGTAGCACTGCTGGTGTTTATTGCAGCTCCCTGCTTCTGCCACGAGCAGCACAAAGCCCCCCGACTCGAAGGGGACAGCTGGCAGAGCCACGAGGGCAGCCAGCCCCCAAGGCATCCCCTCACCTCCGTGCGTCACCACCCTCATGTAGGGTTTGATCATCTGCAGGTCGATGCGGTGCTCCTGCTCCCCAATGATGACGGTCCTCCAGAGCCGCCCGTTGGTTGCGCTCCCATCCTCTGTCCCGCCGTCCCCAAACAGATCTGCGCTGTCCCCAGGCATGTTCTTGGCCGTGGCCACAGGAGTGTCATCTGGCAAAGGGACAAACCCTGCACATTACCCCAGGCTGAGGTCGGGCTGCAACCTGTGAGCTCTGAAAGCAGCGTTTCTAGCAGCGAGCGGTGCCGGAAGCGGTGAAAGTGAGGCCACCCTCGCCAGTTCACCCAGAGCCGTCCTCATACCTTCCCATTCCAGCTCGTTCCCATTCCCCAGGAATTCGAGGGAATCCGTCTCGTCGGGCGTTTCGATGTCATCCACGTTGATATCCAGATCATCTGGCGTGTCCAAGAAGTCATCGGACAGAATGGAGCCTTCACTCTGGTCCAGGGAAATGTTGATTTCAGGTGCGACAAGCGTCTTCCGCTTACGGTGCGCCCCGTTAAAGTTTAAGGTATGTGGGGGAGCTGGAGTCAAAAGGAAAACAAGGGACAGGTTGTCCTGGCCCTGCATCCTCAGTGCCAGCCGTGCTGAGTTTCTTCGTCCCGTTTCAGGTGATGCTTCAGGTGTGGTTGCATGGAAGCACCGATGCTTTGAGATCCCAATTTCCCCCCCCCCGGGTTTGTGTCAAAGATCCCCAAATTGAGATGTGGTTCCTCTCCTGATTGGGCGTTTTGGTGGAGCTGCCCTGTGGCCACCTGTGCTCTGCCACCCCATGGGGTTTGTGCTCCCCAGGGACCCCGGTAGGTGGGCTGGTACTTACAGGATGTGTGCTCGTCCTCTGTAGGGCTGCCCAGCGACTCCATGCCAGTCTCTTCTGGGAGAGGCCTGCAGGCAAGCGGGAAAGTTGGGAAATAAGGGATTTTTAGGAGAAAGTCACCCTGTGGAGGGAAGTGGGGATGTGATGGAACAACACACAGCCCCGCGTGGGCTCTTCCCTTTGGGAGCGTCAGCCTGGTGATGACTTGGGGTGCTCTGCCCAACAACTGCGCCATCCCAAGTAACTTCCAACCCGTCCCTCCAATGCTGCTCGAATCCAACTGTCCCACAGAAAGGATGGGAAATCTGAGCAGAAAATCAGAATGGAAAAGCGGAATGGAAGACTTGTATTGAAAATCTAGCCAGAGACACCAGAATGCGTTGTGTCCCTGGAAATGCTGGTGCCATCCTCCTATCCCAAAGTCTGACTTTGCTCCATCAGTGGCTCTGTTGGTGGTCAAGGTGAGGTTTAAACCTTAGCTATGAGCACAGTGTTCTTGGCCTCTGCAGCCAGCAGTGGCGCCTGTGTTGAAAGCAGATCAATTTGGAGTGGAGATCCGGGCACCAGAACCCAAACCTGACCTGGGAGCTGAAGGCTGACCAACCACAGCTCTGCTCCCTGGGCTCCTGCAGCCCCGGGGTGAAAATGCTGGAAATGCCCATGGTTCAGCTCCCTTTCCCGACGCCAAGGCCAGGTCTCATCATGTGGCTGTTGTCCTTTGGAAGGTGGAGATGCTCCCAAGCCATAGAGGGGACAGATTCTGCACAGCTGGTGGCACTGAGCAGCGCTGTCACCCTGAGCTGGACGCTTTCTGGACACTTTTCCCTTTAGTTTGGGTTGGAAATCGTGCCTTTCCTGGATGTTGGCTGGGGGAGACGTTTTGCAACCTTGTTATTGCATCATGGCCAAATCCCACTGACCCCATGGCGCCTTCGTGACATCAGTGGGTTCCCAAATCTCACCAACCCCATGGCACATCTGTGGTGTCAATGGGTTCCCAAATCCCATTGACTCCATGGCACATTCATAGTGTCAATTGGTTTCCAAATCCCACTGACCCAATGGAAAACTGATAATGTCAACGGGCTCCCAAATTCCACCGACCCCATGGCACCTTCATGGTGTCAATGGGTTTCCAAATCCCGCTGTCCCTACAGCACATTCCTAATGTCAGTGGGTTCCCAAATCTCACTGACCCCATGGCACGTGCATGATGTCAGTAGTTTGCAAATCCCACTGACCCTGTAGCACATTCATGGTGTCAATGGGTTCCCAAATCCCACTGACCCCATGACAGATTGGTCCCCAAATGGTCAACAGGTCCCCAAATCCCACCAACCCCATGGCACACCCGTAGTGTCAATGGGTTCCCCAATCCCACTGACCCCAAAGCACATTTATAATGTCAGTGGGTTCCCAAATCTCACTGACCCCAGGGCACCTTCATGATGTCAATGGATTCCCAAACCCCATTGACCCCATAGCACCTTCATGGTGTCAATGGGTTCCCAAACCCCACTGACCCCATGGTGTCACAGGGCTGTTTGAAGAAGGCCCTTCTGAGCCCTCCTTGTTCCCCCATTGCTGTTCCTCCCCTTGCTGGGAGCTCCCAGCAGCAGGGGATGAGCGTTGGGCCTGCAAGCTGAAATCCTGCATGCTGGGATGTCCCCAGGGAGAAACACGGGGGGAAAAAAACCAAACATTTTTAATGCAGTGCTGGGAGAACGGGGATGGGACAGGGACAGATCCCACAGGGACGACTGCCGCCGTGTCAGCTGCAAGATGCTGCCCCAAATTAAAGCACGCACATCTTCCGAGGGAGGGCTAATCCTCCCCGAGCTGCTGTTGTTTATTCATGAGAGCCGATCAAAGCTCTCGCTGCCCCACGGGCGGTGAGCAAAGGCCCCGCAGCCCCCTGCGCACCCCCAGCCCTCCCACCCCCCGTCCTGCTGTTTATCCAACAAACGCGGTGCGACGCACGCTTTGGCCCCACGGCACCAAAAGGAGGGGAAAGGGGCAGCGCCATTTCCCAAGGAGCGGCAATCCCGATGTCAGACGCAAAGAGAAAAGGTCTCTTACCTTCCCGAGCGGGATGCGATCACCGCCCCCCGGCTCTGCCTCCCCCCACACCGCGATTCCAGCAGCAGAACGGCTCTAAGGCTCCGGGAGGAGCACCAGATTGCTCAGCACTGCCCAACACCCGCAGCTCTGCATGGGATGCGATGGGTGCACGGCGAGCACGGCGAGCACAGAGAGCACAGAGAGCACAGCGAGCACAGCGAGCACAGAGAGCACAGCGAGCACAGAGAGCACAGAGAGCACAGAGAGCATGCTCCGACCCCACGGCATCACAGCATCACTGCATCACAGCATCATGGAATCATGGCATCACGGCACCACAGCATCACAGAATCGTGGAATTACGGCATCACAGCATCATGGAATCGTGGAATCATGGCATCACAATGTCATGGCATCATGAAATTATGGAATCATGGCATCACGGCATCACGGAATTAACAGAATCACGGAATCATGGCATAACTGCATCCCAGCATCGTGGAAGCATGGAATCATGGCATCACAGCATTGGAATTCCACGATTCCATGATGCTGTTGGCTGTGCTCTTATGTGAACAGCACAAGAACGTCACAGCATCATGGCATCATGGCATCATGGCATCGTGGCATCGTGGCATAACTGCATCAGAGCATCACAGCATCACAGCATCACAGAATCACGGAATCATGGCATCGCAGCATCACGGCGTTGTGGCAGCCACCACGCAGCCCACAGGAGGACCCTCTCCTCCCCACGTCCCACTCTATCAGCTGCAGCTCAGCACATTGGCATCACGCCTTGCACAGTGCCTGCATGGGGAGGGCTGGGGGCAGCTCTCAGGAAGGAGCTGTGTTCAGTGCCCAGCCTGGAGCTCGCTTAGGATGGAGGCATCGCTCCATTGCAGAAATCAGCTCCTGATTTCACCCCTCTGTGGCAGATCCTGCACTCGGGGTCCCACGCTGCTGCCACCCTCATCCCTCGCCCTTGTCCCACATCCCTTGGCCTCTCCCCAGTTTGCATCCAGGAGCTGCATTGCTGGGTGAGCTTGCTGCTGCACGGCGAGGCGCAGCGCATCCCTCCTCCATCCGTGGGTTTGTATGGGGAGCACAGGCTGGCACACCGCGCTGCTGCCCCACACTGCCCAGGCGACCAGCAAAGGTCTGCACGGCTCTCAGCAGGGAGAGAAACCTCCCCCAGAAACACAGGACCCTGCTGTGCCTCCACTCCCCTCTCTTTTTGGCACAGAGATGCTCCCACCGACGCCGCAGCTGCGCTCGGGTCGAACAGAGCGACGCTCATCCGCCGGCCCTGAAGGACACAAGGAGGGCTTTCAGGGCTGCACGTGCCATCCCACAGCGCACACTGCGCCTCTGTGCCACCGACTCTGCCACCCTGTGGGTTCAGCTGCAGCTGGGAGGGGGCACAGCCTCCCCCAGAGCCCCCGCTCCGTGCTGCTGGAAGTGCGGGTGGAGGGGGGGGATGTCGCCTTAACGCCTCCGTCTGCTGGGCTGGAGGGATGTGGGGTCCCAGAGGTGGCACCAGGTGACCTGGGGTACCCAGCGTGTCAAGGGAGAAGTGTCATAAGGTCCCAAAGGTGGCACCAGATAACATAGGGTCCCTATAATGGGGATGGGTGCTACAGGGTCCCATAGATGGCACCAGGTGACGTGGGGTACCCAGCGTGTCAAGGGGAGGTGAGTGTCATGATGTCCCTAGGTGCCGTAGGTTGCCTGTTGTGCCAAGGGGACGGGTGCTATAAGGTCACATAGGCATCACCAGGTGACATGGGGTACTCATGAGATGGGTGCTGTAGGGTCCCATGGGTGACACCGGGTGCCATAGGGGACAGGTGACAGAATTGGCACCAGGTGACATGGGGCGCTCACTGTGCCGAGGGGACAGGTGACACGGTGTCCCATGGGTGGCACCAGGTGACACGTGGCACCCAACATGTCACGGGGAGGGGTGCCACCAGGTCCCATAGGTGGCACCATAGGGTGCCTGCTGTGCAAAGGGGATGGGTGCCATAGGGTCTCCTGGGTGGCACTGGATGCCGTGGGTGCCCACTGTGCCCAGGGGATGCGTGCCATGGGGTCCCGTGGGATGCCAAGGGGACAGCTTCTGTAAGGACCCATAGGTGGCACCAGATGCGGACAGGTGACACAGGGCCAGGTTCTGCCACTCGATCTTCGTGTCCCAACAGCTTTGGTTCCACTTTGCTCCATTTGGGAAGATGCTGCTCGACCCACAGAGCAGCAGGCAGAGCCCCCCTCCAACCCTCCGGACTTCCATCCACAGCCATCCCTGCTGCTTCCCTACCTGGGGAAGTCCTCGTCCTGCCACTCCTCCTTCACATCCACATTCTCCATCCGCAGGGTGGCTTCTGTGGTTCCCATCACGCTCGGGAGGCGCTTCCCACAAGGAAGGGCTCAGTCTGGAAGGTGGAAGGGAGAGAGGTGAGTTCAGCCCTACGGGCAGTGGGTTCAGGGCAGGGGCGCCGACCCCACAGCCACAGAGAAGCGGAGGGGGTTGTGGGGTCTGCAGGAACTCGGGGTGCTGTGGGGTTTTGTAGGATGAGAGAAAGCAGCATTAAATTGCGCCAGGAGAGGCAGAGGGTGGGAATTGGGAATAATTTCTTTGATGGAGCGCTCAGACATCGGCACAGGGAGTGCTGCCACCGTCCCCAGAGCCACAAAGGTGTGGGGAGGTGGGCAGTGGCAGAGCAGGATGGGGCTGGGTTGGGGCCTGGGGGGGTCCTTTCTGAGCGGACCCCACGATTCTGTGGCCTCCCGAGATGCTTTGGATCAGAACAGAGGAGGTGAGGGCAGCCCTGGATCTACGCAGCAGCTGTATTTCCTCCATGCTGCGGTGCCCTGAGCTCTCCCTGCCCACCGATAACCACCCCTTCCCCCTTTGCATTTTCTTCCAGTACCAACCTCAACCTTCACAAGTTCTGCTGACCTGGATGGATGCTGATGGCTGTGCTTTGGCAAAGAAAGCCCCGAGCACCCCTGCCTGCCCCACTCCCCGTCCCCACACGTGTCCCCGTGCTTGGAGAGGAGCAGGAGAGGGTGAGGAGCTCCCAGGGCCGTGTGCTTCCCCAAAGGGGTCACTGCCAGCATCGCTCTTGGATGAACCACAGTCGCAAAACAGGAGCAGCTCAGACGGAGGTGTGCGGGATCCACACCCAGGGCCTTGTTCTCATGGATGCCAACCCTGACAGCGCCTTCAGACTGTGTATAAATATATCTGCCACCCTTAGAAGGTTCCAGCAGGAGCCGAGCCTCCTCTCCTATTTCCCACCAGCCCATCCGTGCTGTGTGTGATCCCCCACCCGGGGCCCGGCCCCCCACTCAGCCCCACTCAGGGCAGACCCACAGCCCCCAACCCGGGGCTGCCAGGCGCTCAGGGCACTGCATGGAACGGGGGGGGGGGGAAGGGAACGGTGGGCGCAGCACCGACCCCTCTCTGCAGCTCCCCCTGCGCGCAGCCCCGGTGCTGTCGGTGCTCCCGGCTGTGGGCAGCGCCCCGTAGATATTATTACACCGTATCTGTGGGGCGGGAGGCCGGCGCTGATTTCCCAGCCCGTCGCCCTTGAGGCTCTTTTCCTCTCGCCCGCAGGATCGGTGGGGGGAGGACGCCCGTGTGCGCACATCTGCTCCGAAGGAATGAAGCGGCGAAGGGACCGAGCAGGGCGCATCCCTCTCCGCACCTCTCCCTCTCCTCCCACCGCATCCCGTCCATTCGCGGCCCCATTTTGGCTCTCTCCGTTCCTACGGATCCCGCATCGCCCCCCCCCGCAGCTGTGCCCGCAGCCCCCGAAGCCCCCCGGAGGTGCCGTTCTCACTCACCGCCGCTGCGGTTAACGGGGATCGACGCCTCGCATCCCCCCCGGGATCGCCGCTCGGGGGATGCGGGGATGTGCGGGTGCATCCAGGTGGGTCCCCGCTGCAGGAGCCGCTCTGGGGCTGTCACTGGAGGGGAGCGGAAGGCTGCGCTTTGTATCCTTCCATGGCCGTTCCTTCTCCGCCTCCGGAGGTGTTTCGCTGTTTTCTTCGGCACTCTGAATTCAGCTCATTGCAGTGCTTTGTGTGCGGGGAGGATGGCGGTGGTGACAGAGAGGGGGTGTCGTAGGAGATGGGTGGAGAGAAGGAGCCCAAAGCAGCCCCCCCCCACCCCCCCAATGCCGCCGCTCCTCCCATTGGCTGCGAGGCACCAAATCTCTCCCAGCTCTTCCCCGGGGCGGCTGATGCTGCCGTGCCCATCGCCCATCGGATGCGGCCCCACCGGAGGTGTGGGGCTGGGTGACCCGGCCCTACGGGAAGTGTGGGGCTGGGGAGTCGGGGGGGTGGGTGGAAAGGGGGTGGAAGGGGAGGGGTGATAAGGAGAATGCGGTGATAAGGAGAAACGTGGTTCCAGCAAGCGAGAGCTTTGCTGCGTCAGATGCATCCTGCCTTGAGCCGATCTGCGCTCACACCGCGCGGTCTGACTTCTGGTGCCGAGCAAACGCGGCCAGCACAGCCCGCCGCGCAGCTCCCGTCGCTTCCAGGATGTCAGCAGCACCGTCGCCCCGAGGCCTTTGCGGATTCCTTTGCAAGAAGAGGCAGCTATTTCTGTCTGCTGCGGATTTGGGCTCAGATTGGCACCGTCTGCTCCCCGGGCTGCTGCACGGCGCTCCCTCCGGCTCCGAGCAGAGCATCGCCCCTGGGTCCCGCGCAGTGCAATCCTTGCACGCCGGCTGCAGCGCTCCCAGTGCAGGAAGCACGCTGACTTTTCCCTCGGATTCTTTGCAGAAACAATCTGCACTGCTTCTATTCCACAGCAGGCACTTTTCCCATCACCGCCGATGGCACGGTTGGTTTTTTTGGGCAGCTGTTCCTTTGGCATTGCTGTGATGGAGATCAGACCTCGGAGGAATGCTGGGCTGCTCCCTGCTTACAGCCCCCAAGGCACGCAGGAGCCTTAGGGCTGCCTTGCTCAGATCCCCTTCTATACGTTCCTTTATGGCAGACAGAGGCCCACAGTGACTGACGGAGGTGCCAGGAGGTCCATAAAACCCAACAGCTCCAACGTTTCTCACCAACCCCAGCACTGTACAGTTAGCATTTGCCTCATACCTTCATTTTCACATCAGAAAGGCCATTCTTACGTCCCCAGGGCAGCTGTGACAGCATGCAGCTGTGTACAGCAGTGTACGAATGCCATCTACAGGCTGGGACGTGGGGCAGGGGTACCCGTGGGGCAGAGCTGTGCCACCCGCATTGCCCCAGCTCACCTTGCCAGGCCAAATATCTGCATTTTTAGGAGTCTGTTTTCTGTTGGTTGCACTGAGCTCGTTGTGCCGCAGTTGCTGGAGGAATTGTGCCCCTCTGAGAGCTGAGTGCCACTCCTGCAGTCCTGGGATGGGCGACAGTGGGATGTGCTGTGCGGGATGAGAGCCTGACCGCATTCTGAAGCAGCTCTTTTAGCACAGAGTGGGATTGTGAGGGTTGGAAAAGACCTCTCACCTCCCTGAACCCAACCTCTCACCTCCCTGAACCCAACGCCAGTCCATCCCACCGTGCCCACTGGCCGCGTCCCGCTGTGCCGATCCCTGTGGCTCTCAGCGCCCCCCGGCACGGTGACCCCGCCGCTCCCTGGGCAGCTGTGCCAACACAACTCTGCTCTCTGAAGAAGTTGTTCCTCGTCCCCAACCCGGTCCTCCTCTGGTGCAGTGTGAGGCCGTCACCCCTCATCCTATTGCTGCTATCTGGGAAATGAGGCCAACAAAAGGATGGAATTTGGGCTTTGGGGTGGTGCCCACTTTAGGTTTGGTCCACGCCGGTCTCTCGATTGCTCCCCTTGCCTGGAATAACACATTCACACATTGCTTTTTCAGTCTCAGAGCCCCATGCAGGGGGGGGAGGGAAGGACGGTGTGCCCCTTTTGGGAAGAGCATCTCCCTTCCATTTCCCTGGCTGCGATGTCCGTGCTGGGCAGCAATGGGCACTTTGCAGTGCTCCGCAGCCTCCAGTTGATTTGCTGACACGTGTGAGCCAGCCTTGCTCAGAAACGCCGATGTTATTGCAGCAAATCCAGATGTCGTGCGCAGGCACACGATGATTTCGGCGTTCCGGGGTTGGAAGGGTGCTTTGGCTGCAGGAGATGCGCAGAACGGGCTGCAGGGGGCCCTCGGCGCCAGGAGATGCGCAGCTCGTGGATTGCTCGTGTCTGGGAATGTGTGCGCAGCCGTGCAGCTGCCAGCAGTCTGGCAGTGCTTAGGGCATTGAAAACGTCTGTCTGCACGGGCAGGGAGCTGAAATATTTGGGGCTGGCAGAGCATCTCAGAGCTCAGCGCTCGGCGGTGGAGAACTCGGAGGTTCCGCACTCAGAGATCTCTCTCCATTCACTCTCCTGCTCCCCGACCTCAACAGGTGGAGAGCACAGAGCCAGGGAACGTTTGGAAGGGCCCTCCAAGGCCCTCCGGATCCAACCCCCAAACCACAGCCGCTGCCCAAAAGCCCAGATGGGAGCCGTCCGTGACACATTTCCTCCTCTTTTTGACCACCGCCACCATTGCGGGATGCTGAGGGCGATGTTGGGTTTTGATGATCCCCGCGGATGGACAGCCCACATCCGCTCTGTACAACCAATTCCAGCTCTTTCAGTGAAGAGAAATAACAATTCTCCCACTCTGCCTAAAGGGAATTCATTTCAGCGCCCGGCCCGCTGCCTCTCCTCCATTCGCTGGGCACCACCAAGAATCTGTCTCCAATCACACAGAGCCGGCCTGTTGAAAATGAGATGAAACATTCGTTTATAAGGAGAAATAAAAGGTTATTTTGGTCCCTTTGAAATTATTTACAACTTCAGTTTTTGTGCTTAAAATGAAAAGTAAAAAAAAAAGAGTATTTTGAGGATGAAAAACACCAGGCTTTGCTTGGATACACTTGAAATTAAACTCCTTAAAAGTTTTATTGCGCTGTGACATTCTCCATTTGCAATTTGCCTGCCTTTAATTAACGAGGAGGGGACCGAAATTCATACAGCTGAACACAGAGAGATGTATTTTTGGGACAGCCAACCATTTCCATTGCCTCTGCATGAAGAAAGAAAACGTTTTGCTGTGACGAATGAAAAGGTTTCGCTTTGCTGCTCTTCCTCCTTCATCCATTCGAACCATTCGATCTTTAAGGGAAATCGATGGTTTGTACACATCTGGGCTCCACCTGCAGGGTCCAAGGGAGGAGATGGGGGAGGATTTCCAGGTTTGGGGGCTCAGGTGCTGTTGGGGGTTTGGTGCTCCTGCAGTAGAGCCAAGCTGCCGAAGCAGCGCAGTTCTCCGCTCCTCCTCTTTGCTGCTTCCTTCTCGCTCTGTTGTGCAAAACTGCTGCCTGTGGGTACGGATTGATGAACGAGAGTGGATCCTGAAAGGTGGGGCGTGGAAGGAACCCCTCATTGTGGTGGACAGCATCCCATGGCACGCAGACCCCAAGGGAAAAGGAAAGCGAGTGCCCAAATGTTCCTGGAAACCAGGAGCAGCACCGTTCCCAACCGAGGCTGTGATGGCAGCAGCTTTCCTGTGGCATTTGATGCTGGTCAGAAAGGATCTCCGGGATCCCCGACCCAAAGCCATCCCGCCGTGCCCACTGACCACATCCCCGTGGTTCTCAAACCCCTCCGTGGGCGGTGACCCCCCCGCATCCCTCAGCAGTCGGTTCCAATGCATCACCACTCTTTTTGGAGAAGTTTCTCCCCGTATCCAAAGGCAGCATTGTGTGGCCCAGCCTGCACTGCTTGGCGTGTTGTACATCTCCAAAACCGCACCATTTCACCCACACTCTCCTGCCTCCACACCTGCTGGGCTGGGCGGGATGTTCTTCATGTGAGTGCGAGCAGGATGCAGGCTT
The DNA here is from genome assembly GCF_026119805.1 of Tympanuchus pallidicinctus. NCBI lineage: Eukaryota > Metazoa > Chordata > Aves > Galliformes > Phasianidae > Tympanuchus > Tympanuchus pallidicinctus. The sequence goes on from NW_026294765.1 coordinate 268,124, forward strand.
GGGAAGGTCCTTGTGGTTTTATCCCCTCCGTGATGAACCCGGCCCCTGTGGTCCTTTCTCCTCTGGTTTGAAATACGAGGCTGGTTTTGATCTTTTCCTTTGGTCCTGCAATCAGAACCGCTCAGCAGCAGAGAGACGTCACGGGTCAGCGGCACAGAAAACGGACCTCCTCTCTGGTGCCCTTTGCGGAGGACAGAAGGTGATTGCAGTGGTTCGACTGGAGGGATTCGTGCAGAGGGATTTAATCTGCTTAGAATTATCCTCCCCACCCCAAGGGAGCTGCCGGTGATGGATTTGCAGGGTGAGCCCCGTGACATATTGTGTGCTGAGACAGCTTTGCACCTGCCCGCCTCTCGGATCCGTCTCCACTTCAAAGCAGGCGAGCTCTCCATCACCGGATGTCTCACGGTGCAAAGGGTGGCAGAACGGGGCAGAGGTTGTCTTTCTTTTCATCTTGATGTATTCATCAGTGCCGGCTACGTCCACACCTGCGTTTCGTACGGGTTGCTGTTGAGGTGCAGAGATTCGTTCCTGGTGCAGTGTTTGGCCTCAGCTTTGTCCCTTCCTAGAAAGGAACCGATGGGAATGAAGACATCAGGACCGGGGAACCAGGGAAGGCAACCTGGTTACGGGGCACGGCCTCATTGCACCACGGCCTTTCCAGTCTCTGGTGCTGCTCTGTTTTTTGGAGGTTTGAGCTCGAGGCAGCAGGGCTCAGCTGTACCATGGGAGGAGAACGGGGGGAGATCGAAGGCTCCCTGTGATGTCTGTGCTGGATTCCTTCTGAAGATGTTGGGTTTGGGACCTCGTTGGGAAGCTGTTCCTGATGTGGCTCCTTGGAACCACCTGGAGCAACGTGAAAGCTTTCCCTTCGAGCTCCTTGAACTCCTATGGAATTTGGAGCTGGCACAGAAGGCTCTCATGTTTTATTACCTAGCAATAAACATTTATGATCGCTGCTACTCGCGGAGGAGCGCATCGCTGCAGCAGGTCTTCAGGTGGTGACAGCACTGGGATGGATTTTGCCATCAGTTTGGTGGGGAACATTTCGTGCGCGTGGATTCCCAGCCTGCTGACAGCTGACATCCAGATAAGGGCTGCCCCCATCAAACACCCCGTCACCTTGACATCCATGTGTGCAGGGTTAATGAGGGCTTTGCCTTGCCTCCACCTTCACGCCCGCTGATTAATTCCAGCCAGGTGTCGGCGGCCCAGGTCTTAAAACAACCATCGGGGAAGCGTCTGGTAACATTTAGTTTGGCTTCACTCTGCAATTCCAAGTATGGGTAAATATTTGCACCTCTGCGGCTGTGAGACACCTTTGAGATATGGAGGCAATTACGGTAGGAGCTCCCTCTGGGCCAAGAAGGTGGATTTCATGGGAGCAGCAGCGGCTCAGGGGCTGACGGAGCGCCGCGGATCCGTCTGGGTGGTCCTGAGGAAGGTCATGGGGCGGGGGCTGCGGGCGCTGGGGGGCCGTGGTTGGGATCCAGACGTGCTTCCACCCCTTCCACCCCCCGCTGATTTTCAGCTCGGTGTTTTCTGGGCTGCAGTTTCCCCCCATGTGGTCCATTTTGCATGGGAGAGCGAGGAGCAGCAATGCAGAGCGCGCAGCCACGTGCGTCGCCCAGGGGTGCACAGCACACTGAGCTGCGCGGCTCAGCCACCCCAGCAGACACGCTTCGTTTTGGGCCATTTCCTCTTTCCAGCTGGGTTAGCTCAAGATCTGCCTCTTCCCACTGGAGAAACCAATGTTTCCAGGGTGTCCTGCACCGATACCGCGCTGCCACTTCCTTCCTGGCATTCAGCAGCATGGATAAGAGATAAAGATGGGCTGCAGGAGCGGCGTGGTTTGGCTGAGGGAACGGGTTTGCAAGGGAGCTCTTCTCTCCATCGCCATGCAGAGATCCCTGCGCTGTGCTGCGGGGTCTGCAGTGCGTTACTGTAACCACTCCAATGGCATTTCCACCTTCAAGCCGTCACAATAACGCTCATAAAGCGTGGCCCAGCGTGAAGTGTTTATGAATTATCCTACTTAAGGTGGAAAAAAAAAGGGGGGGGAGGGAATAATAATAATAAGAAAAGACCTGGGCTGAATTAATAGCTCTGGAAGAGCAATAAATTTAGAGGCACCATATTGCAGAGGGCTCTTTGGCGGGTGCAATAAACGGAACATTTATGGCTTCGGTGTGTACATTTGCTCCGAATGTTTTTGAAGTGGAGGACCTTTGAAATAAGTTATAAGTTTTTTCTTTTATTTTTTTTTTCCCCCCCTTTCATTTTCAGGTCTCCAGCAGACGTTGGCAGAGGGATCGCACCGATGGAGGTGTGAGAGCAGAGCCGCTTTTTGGCACGGCCGCGGGATGCCGTGATGCAGATCCTGCAGCATCCTGCCCTGCTCCTTCCCCAGCTGCCGGGAACGGCTGATTCAAGCAGCAGGAATGCAGACACCATCCCCGTGTGGTTGTTTTGGGGTTTTTTTTGCTCCTTTGCTACGTACCACGAGCGACCTGAAGCAAAGCCCCGGCTCGTAAATCCTCGCTGCTGCCAGGACCCGGAGGGTTTTCTTCCCTCTGTCAAACTCAGTCATCAAATCCCCTCAAACACATCTTTAATTGGGTAACTGGGGGCTGTAATATTCCCTCCGGGCCACGCGCCGTGTGCTGTGCAGGCAGCAGGGAGATGCTGGCTCCCATCCCCTGGTGTGAGTGACGCCAAGCAGCAGCTCCTCCTGGAAGCATTTAATGCTGCTGGGTCGGGGCACCCACATGGGAGCGATTTGGGGCGATGCCTGCAGCTCCAGCTGTGCTCCCCTGGAGCTGAGCTGGTGGGGATAGGGGGGATGGGGGAGGGGAGGCTGTCTGTCGGTCCTCATTAAAGCGAGGAAGGACGGAGCAGTTGTGAGGCTGCGCTGGAAATCGCGGCGCTGGGAACGGCGGTGGGCACGGGGCCATTTGTCTCCTTGCTGTGAACTCATGAGTTGCACGAGTGAGGGGAAAGGAGCTCGGTGTGGACGTTCCCTCGCCCCATCCTGGCTCCCCACGGCTCCTTGGGCTCCTTCCATCAGGGGAGGATGGAAGCCCCGCATCGTGTGCTCGGAGAGGAGGAGGTGCTCTCGCCGTGACCTCCAGCACAAAGGGTTGCTGCCAGAAATCCTGCAGCACTCGGTTTCCCTCTCTGCCAGGACGGTTATCTGCAGACACTGCAGCCACACCTGAAGTACGCAGAAATGCTCCATCCCATTTTGGAGCAAACTCCATCCTTGGCTTCTCCACCACCTCCTTCCTGGATGCAGAGCAGTGATGGACCCGTGGGTGCTCACGGAGAGGCGCAGAACCCAGAGGATGCTCAGCCCCTCATCGAGGCAGCCTGCGCCTTGCCGTGCAAGGGAAAGCTCCCTTCTCACAGCCCCGTGAGTTGGAGCAGCTCAGGAGGTGCCTGGGGTCTAATCCAAAACAGTAGGATGGTGTGAAATTGGCTCCTGGAGGGCCCTCCTGCGGCGCTGGATGCAGATGTGAGGCGCTCAGTGCAGGGCAGGCTGCCAGCCCATGGCTGGGGGATGCAGGGTTTGCCTGCAGGTCGGGGCTCACATGGAGATGCAATCCCTTCTGTCACCGCCACGCGGGACATGGGGCACCTGGGTGAGATTTTGGTGCAGGAGAACACAGTTTGCTCCCTGTGGTTTTCACTGGGTGCCTTTGATCCGCTTCCTCTGGATCCCTGAGCGAGAAAGGTGCCAGATCAGCTGAGGCCATCCTGAGTGTCACTGTAAAACCCATCAGCTCACTGTCAGCACGGAAATACCTTTCTCTATCCCTTCCAGGCTGCATTAACGGGTCTTTTCTATCAGTCCTTGTAGGAAAATGCTCTTTTCTCTACCTTTGCTTCAGAGCTGTGTTCAGCCACATTCCCTGTGACAGCGCTGTGTGGGAATGCTGGGCTCCTCATAAACGCCACGATGGAGAAGGAGCCACGGAATGGCAGAGCTGCTCGTGGTGGTACACGAGGTCACAGCTTCCTGAGGGCCGCAGGGAGCACTGAGACACAGCGATGAGGGTTAAACAGGGCAGCCTCACACCAGGGTGCTCCACGTGCCCCAGTCGTGGGCTGCTTCCTCCCCAGTGCGCCCCGCTCATGGGCTGGTTTTGAGCCTCACTCATGGGCTGAACGCTGCTCCACCACCACTGTTGCTCCTGGGGGTCTGAGGGGGAGTCGCAGCCAAGATTCCCAACCCTGGTTTTGAGTGCTTTGAGGCAAGCATTGCATTCCAGGGGAGTGGGATCTGCGTGGGGATGGGGCGCATCTCTGGGTAGGCGGGAATTGATGAAATCTCTTCCGACCGTGCCGCCGTCCGTTCTCTTACTGATGTGTTTGTGGTCGATCTCGTGGATCAATGGGATCCCAGAGGCCTTTCCACGTCAGGTTTAAGAGGACTCTGTGGTGTGTGGCCACTGGCTTTCGGTGGCATCAGTGTGTGCCCTTAGCTGAACCGTGCCCTCGGTCGCTGCTGATGGATGAGGCTGAGCTCGGAGGGCTTTTAAACCTTAAAACAGACATCTTCAGGTCTGGGCTAAATTATGCCTGCAGAGCTTGTCATTATATCATAAAAAGAGCAGGTTCGTTTAAAATATTTGAACAATTGCCCAGATGGAGTTCGCTAAAGAAGAAACCTCTGAGCGTTGGTGGATGAGGAGAGGAAAGCAGGGCTGGAATGCTTTGATTTACGAGCAGGGCTGGGGATGCCCAGGAATGAGCACAGCCTTGGATGGCCCATCCAGGAGGATTAGAAGGGCCGCTGAAATGCTTTGTGGTCAGAGGACTTTGCTGTGGGACCGACGATAAGAAAATAGCAGAAATTCCTTCCCGATGACACGCGGCGACTGGAGAAGCCAGCTGATGGGTTGAGGGAGCAGAGGAACGGCCTTCGGTTGTGGGGTTTTTTTGGGGGGTGGGGTTGTGCTCCTTCCATTGCTGATGGGACTCAGAGAGGTTCCTGCAGCTAAAACCAGAATCATTGAGGGCCCGAGCCTCAGCACAGCCCTCACCCAGAAACAGGAGGAGAAATTTGGCTGCGTTTGGGGAGAGCAAAGAGGAGCTCGGAGCGGGCGGTGGGACGCAGCACTGCTGACGTCAGGCGGAGTTTGCTGGAGAGGAGCTCAGAACACCCTCAGCGGTGTGAATTTGGATACAGCACAGCCCGGGGGGTGGAGGGAGAATTCATTAAAACGCCACCACATGTGGAGTGAGGTTAGAGCTGACTTTAAGCGAGCGCAGCTGACAATCTGGAAACACATCCTGCCCTCCAAAGAGCTTTGTCGTTCTCCCAGCTCCATCTCCCCGCAGAGCTGCACGTCGCTCACCGAGGCGCTGCCGTGAGCCCGGCCCGGTGGGGACGCAGAGCAGAGCGAGGTGCTCCCATAGGAGGCGGCTCTTTGAGGACCGCTGCTCCCCACGCGCCGTCCCCCCGTGCTGGGAGCTGCGCGCTCTGCTCCGGCTTTGGCACGAACCGCTTCTTTCCTTTGGAGCTGTTTGCAGCCCCAGCAAAGCATCGAACTGGGATGGCAGCGCCCCGTTCCCCACGCGGGGATCCTTTGGGTGCCGCCCTGCAGCCCAGCAGCGCCGAACCGCTGCGTTCTGCCGATCCTCAGCTGCCCCACGAGGAGGAACCGCAGCGCCCTGCAAGGAGCTCCTTTCCCTCCTTCCTTTTTTTTTTTCCTTTACTTTTTTTCCACTTTCCTTTTATTTCCCTTTTTCTTTTTTTCCCTTTTTCTCTTTTTTCTCTTTTTCCTTTTTTCCTTTTTTCCTTTTTTTCCTTTTTTTCCCTTCTTTCCTTTTTTTCCTTTTTTTCCCCTTCTTTCCTTTTCCCGTGTTCCTTTCTCCCCTTTTCTTTTTTCAGCTTTCCCTTTTTCCCTTTTTTTACCCTTTTCTCCTTTTTCCTGCTTTTCCCTTTTTCCCCGCTTTTCCTTTTTTCCTTTTTTCCTTTCCCCCCCTTTTTTTCCTTTTCCCGTTTTTCTTCTCCTTTTCTCCCTTTCCCTTTTTTTCTCCCTTTCCCCTTTTTTTCCCCTTTTCCCTTTTCCCCTTTCCCTTTGTTTCCCTTTTTCCTCCTTTTCCTTTTTGTTTCCCTTTTTTCCTCCTTTTCCTTTTTGTTTCCCTTTTTTCCTCCTTTTTTCCTTTCTTTTCCTTTCTTTTTCTTTTTCCTTTTTCCTCCTTTCCTTTTTTCTTCCTTCTTCCTTTCCTCTTCCCCTCCCCCCTTACCCCCCTTTCCCCCCCTTTTCCCACTGAAACCCCCCCGCGCTGCACCAAATCCAACCCAACACCAAACCCAACCCACCAACACCCCCCTCATCAGCCTCCTTGGCCCTGGAGGAGGTTTTCCTTTCAGGCTGTGCTCCCCTCATTGCGCTTTAGGGCCCCCAGCTCGGAGCTGAGCATGGTGCATGCCCCGTGCTCTCATTATTATTCTCCAAAACAGCTGCTTATTGCTGCTTAATCCCTTTCCAAACAGCTACGCTTAAACCAGTTTGGTTTTATGCCAGTCCGTGCAAGAAGCTGCCCTGAATCATCCCTGACGGGGCAGATGAACTCCTGTGGGGTTTGCAAATTGCTGAGCACCTTCCTGGCAGAGCCTCGATGAATCAAAGTGGAGAAAACACTGCTGTGTGTGTTTCCCACTGCCTGCATGCATCGACGTCCCCTGGCTGCAGGACAGCCTGTTTGCCCAGGGATCACAAGATAAACACCTGTATGACCAATGCTGCGTGTGTGAGCGGAGCACTGCAGTGCTGGGATGCCAGGGTGGGCCTCACCGTAGAGCAGCACACGGAGGGGTCACAGCTCCATGCAGGGACTCACCAGCACGGGGTTAAAGCTTCACTGCTGCCTCGGTGGGGTTTTATGGTGTAAAAACTCCCACTTGCAGATGTTCCCCGGCCATCCGGCGCTGCAGGAGGGCTGCGTTTGCCTGGCAAATGTTTGACACCACGCAGAGGGGATGCTGGCGGATCCGAGACGTTCCAGAACTCAGACCCAATGCAGACACCGAAAATAAGATAAGACCAAAATAATTTCAAATAAAGCTCGCCTCTTAAAAGCAATAAATAACCTTCAGCAGATGCTGGCTGGCTCTTAATCCAATTATCTATCGACAGGCCTACGCAGCACTGAGAGGAGAAACACACCAATGCATCCTGGTGGGAAGTGGGGCTTCAGCTCCATCCAGCTTTCAGACTCCAGCTGTGCCCCAAACCCAGCAGAGCTCTCCAAAAACACGACGTCTGTGTGTATCAGCACTGCGGGTGAGCTCCCTGCACGAAGGCACCCTGCTTGCCTTGGTCAGAGCACTCAGGTGGTGATAGTTTGCTCTGAAATACAAGGTCTTGAAGCTCTCTGGCCCGAAGCAACCGCAGTGATGCCTTCAAGAGTTCTGCGGTGCAGGCATTGGGGAAAAGCCTTTGAGAACACAGTGTGCCCAGATCATTGCAGGGCTGCGCATCCTGGTCAGGATGTGGCTCGTGGGATGCCCCAGCCTTTGGGCTATGCCAAGGAAGCAGAGCCAGCAGAGCTTCCACCCGCCCCACTGTGCCTGGAGAGAAACCTCTCGGCAGGGTGGTTGAGCAGAGCAGGGTTTGGTGTCCTTGTGGCACCTTGAGGTGATTTGGTCCCTTGGCCGAGAGCTGGGCTGCAGGGCAGCTCCCCCAGCAATCAGTGGCCAACGTTGGGTCTCAGCAGCCCTTCTGGGACCAGCAGTGAGAGCTGCTGGGAACCCAGTTCACCCACTGCGATGGCAGTTAAGGCATTTCTGGAAGACTGCCTGTGCCAGAGTAAATTGTTGGCAACCATGCGCTAATTCTATTTTATAAACAGAGCAAAGGAGATAAAAGCAGCAGCCTCAGCTGCCTCCGCTCTTTGCCTCCGGCTCGGTGCCTCGTGCCCCTGCACACCCAGTCCTGCATCTGGAGCTCATTGGGGGCAGCTGCGGGGAGGAGGCGGATGGGAAGCAGCTGAGCTGAGCTGAGCTGCACGCTGCCTTCAGGTCTGGGTACGGCCCTGGAGAGGGAAGGGGTGAGCAGGGCCCCATTTGGGCTGGGAGCCTCGGGTCGCATCGGTGGTGGCAGCTGAAATACTGGAGAACAGGGTGGATTGGTCGGCCTGTAAGCGAATGCACTGCCTGCAGACTGGTTGTAATGGCCAAACAGCCACAGGTTTGCTCTTGGGACATTCCTCCCCCTCCACCAGCAGTGGCCAAATGATGGTGAAGCATCCTGCTTGGGAGATCTTCTTGCACAGGCCCTGGATTTTGTCCTATTCCAACACAAAGCTGAGGTGTGCAGTAGGAGCACGATGCTCCTCAGGCTCTGCAAAGATGTGCTCAGCCTGGGAGCGGGGACCTTAATTTCAGCTTTGGGAATCTGCGATTAGAAAGGTTGGTTTGAACCCTATTCTGCAGCCAGGGATGGATTTCTCCACGCAGGAAGATTTGAGTGGGAAAAAACCACCGTGTGACCACAAAGGAAATGTTTGCGTTTTCCCTTTGCAAGAGGAACATTTTCCATTTGAGAACGGGAAGTAACTTCTGTTTAGAAACTCGAGGACAGTCAAGCAGGACGTGAAAATAAACAGCAGGGCAGCCCGGCTCACCGCAGCCCAAAAAGAGGCATCTTGAAAGAAACGATTCTCCCAACTGCTACAAAAATGAGCTCTTGGGAAGCGGGGCTCCACCAAAGCCTTCCCAGGGCATCTCCCTGCTGCTGGTTTGGGGCAGAATTTGGGAGTCCACAGCCTGTGGAGCTCACTTGAACTTGACCTGAACTTATCAACCCTGTAGGAAAAATGGTATTTTAACCAAATCTGGACGTAGCAGCTGGCCTGTCCTGGTGCAGGAGCGTGTCTGCCAGTCCCCAGCTCCCCCAATGGCTCCTGCCTCATCAGGGTCAGCTCAGTGCTTTGCTGCTAAGGTCAGGATGGGGTGATGGCTTTCATTAGCTGAGGAGGGTGGTTTGCTGCTTCATTACCTCCTCCAGGTCTGCAGGGCGAGCTCACGGTGATGAGCTGAGCACACTCTGAGTATTTATTCCTCTCTGCAGGAGTCGGATGATAGAGCTGTGTGTCCCGGATTACTTTGCAATCTGAGACTGCGGGACTTGAGCTGCACCTTTACTTGTTTATCAAGATTTCCTCTGAAATCAGAGACGTGCTGCCAGCATGGTCTCCAATACAATTTGATTAGTTACGTTTCCAGTCACTTGCCTCTTTCGTTTTCTCCTTCCATCTCCTCCCTTGGCCTTTTGCGACCTGTCGTAAGGAACCTGCTTTGGCGGGGGGGGGTTGGTCTCGATGATCTCTAGAGATCCCTGCCAACCCCTACAGTTCTGTGACTCTGTGATGTTCTTGGAAAAAAAACACCGATGGGGGTCGTCGCCCAACTCTGCTTTCTTCTGGTAAGGAAAGTGTGCAGCTGCAGAGCCGGGCTCCGTCACCAGTGTGCTGACATGGGAGTGCAGTTTGGCCTTTCCAAAGGATGCTTTGCAGGGGTTCAGTGCCTGCTGAGACCCAATCCTCCTCTTCTTCATTCTGGGAAGCTGTCAGACACGTGGGGCATCGGGACTTGTTGTGGCAGCCCCTCAGGTCCTAATGCTGAGCCACGGGGTGAAGCAGCCTGGGAGCCAACAGGATCTGCACGTGCTGCAGTGGAAGAGATGGTGAGTTCTGGTGGTGAGTCCCCTTGGCACCACTCCGAACTTCACCCAATCACAGACCAACCATGCATCCACCCATCAGCCCCATGCCAGGAACCTGGACCCACGTCCGCACCTCCACGACATCAAAACCGAAGGGAACAATCTCGTTTTTCTCTCCTCCTTGCACGCTAAATGATTTTCAGCTCTTTCTTTTCCCCTTTTCCCCTGGAGAATCACAGCAGACAAATGACAAATCACCCCTCATCCACCTGAACTGCTAAATCTCTCAGTAATCCCTCCTCAGCACAGCTCTGGTGCTGCAACAGCCTTCCTTGGTACCATTAATCAGCGAGTTTGGCTCCCGGGTGCCTCTTGGTACGTGCCTCCACGAGGAGATCCTCTCATTTATAAAACTTGGGGACCTCCCACAGCTCCCCATTCCCCACGACCTCGTCCAGAGGGTCAGCGCACAGAGTAAACCGGTTGAGAGGGAAGGTCCTAATATTTATATGGGAAGCCATTAGCAGGCAAGGTCTTATCTGCCTCCTGTTTTGAAGCTGGGGCTGAGGGTGATGGCAGGGCTATGGGCAGTGCTGGAGCTGCCTCAGAAATGCCCTGACGTGCTGCCATCCACCCCTGGGGATGGGTTACAGCAGAGGGGAGAGAATGTTGTGTGCAGAAAAAATGAGAGAAGCACAGAACGGCCTGGGTTGCAAAGCAGCACAAGACTCATCAGTTCCAACCCCTGCTGTGTGCAGGTCGTCAACCAGCAGCCCAGGCTGCCCAGAGAACCCATGGGGTGCCATAGGGATCTGTAGGGACCCATAATCTTAGCATCATCATAGAATTCTAGAATGGCCTGGGTTGCAAAGGCCCACAATGCCCATCAGTTCCAACCCCCTGCTGTAGGCAGGATCACCAACCAGCAGCCCAGGCTGCCCAGAGCCACATCCAGCCTGGCCTCGAATGCCTGCAGGGCTGGGGCATCCACAGCCTCCTGTTCCAGCGCCTCACCACCCTCTGAGTGAAAAATTCCCTCTTAAAATGCAGAGAGGGAATAAATAAAGAGCTCAGTTCCCCGCCTGCCGGGTTTGAAAGCCACACAGAAAATCCCAAATCTACCCTGATACCTCCTCACACAGTGCACTGTGTGTGACAGCGCCCAGCAGGAGGATGGAGCGGTCCTCTGGGGTCTTAAAACACCTCGACCTACAGAATAATCATCGTCCTGTGGGTTCCCCTGAGCCTGCCCCACACATTGAGTGTAGCTTTGAGCACAGAGGTGGGCAAATCTTCTCTCCAATGGGAAAGATCCTGGTAGGTCTTTGCATCGGGTGTATGGAAAGGTCGCAAAGAGGAAAATGAAGACGGAGTGGGGATGCAGCAGTGGTGAGGTTCCTGCAGGACCATCCGTATGAGGTGGTGGCTTGCTGGGGACTGGGAGGCATGCAGGTGCTGGGCAGGCAGGATGTCTACAGCACAGCTCTATCACACACTCGTTTCCTTAGGAAAAGTGGCAAAAAGGCAAACCAGAACCAAAAGTAGAGAATGAGGCAGCGGGGTTTCAATTTCCCTGATACTGCACTCATTAAACTCAGCTCATCGAAAAGAACCCTCTGCTCCTGGGCTGCAGTGCAGCTGTGGATGTAACTTCATAATGTCCTTTTTTCATGTCTGTGTCCCTCATACGGTGCTGGGAACCCAGGTGGGGCTGGGAACGGGAACAGAAGCTCAGCCATAATGAAACTCATTGGGAGCAGCAGTTGGTTGGCACTGCGTTACCTGCAGCATCCAGCAGTTCTGGGTGTTCTGTAGTTGTTGGGTATGGACTGAAGTGGGGGCAGAGGAAGCTGCTGCACCTCCCTAAGCCCTAACAAAGCTCACTGTCATCGTCCTTAAGGTCAAAAGGCGACATCCAGGCATAGGCTGGAAAAGTCTGAGAGAGGGGAAAAAACTGAGCTCCCCATCCAGGTCACCACCCTGAGCCAAGAGAATTCCCAGAGCCAGGAGCGTGGCTGCTCCCAGTCCTCTCTCCAAGCCCAGCATAGGATGGTTCCATATAGAACAGAAGAAACACGTTTTCTAAACCAGGAAGCTGCCCCTTAGCAGCATTCACGTGTGTGTACACATAAGGCTGGTCCTCTTGCACCCGTGAGAGATGTTCCTGTCATCCAGCTTCCTTTTCTGCTTAAGCATTCAGGTCTGTCTGCTTGGATTGCTTGCACCAAAACGGATTTCTGAGGTGTCACCGCTTGCAGTCGCTGAAATTCTACACTGACACCATCATGTGCTGATTACTAAATGCTGAGAAATGTAGGATCTTGGCTCTTGACCTGGGAAAGACACTCGATGATTGCAAGGAACTGGCTGGCTGGGGACAGTTGTGGGGGCAGCTCGCCACATGTTTGGCTGCTACTGGACCAGGGGAGGTGGTGTGAAGTGTCAGAGGGAAGGCAGCTTTCTGCCTCATATACAGATTCCCATTTGCTGGGTGAGCCAAGTTGAATGCCAGCCCACGGCTGCGATTAAGCAGGGCTCCCTGCCGCTTTCTGTGGGGCTGGAGTGGGGCTGCATGGCCCAAGCACTCAGCCCCACGCCAGAGGTGTTGCTCTCTAGGAGGAGTTGTGGTGCCAGGGAGTGCACAGAACTGGTGATCCAATAAAGACTGAGGGAAACCATGGGGCAGACTGAGAGGAGACAGTGGTGGCGTGGTTTGGTCAGGGAGGGAGGATGCTAATGGGTGAAGGATTGGGTGCTGCCAACCTCATCGGACTCTGCCATGAAAGTGCTCGGGATCAGGCATAGCTAAATCCATTCCCAGCGCCACGTCTTTCCAATCTGTTGTTACCAGGCTGTGCCATGAGCTTGGTTTAACCTAGAGGATCAGAAACCCTCAGCTGGATGCCAACCAGAGCGTGGGATTATGTGGCGAGGCGCAAACAACCCGACCGGCGTCACGGGCCCTATTTTACCTTTGGGGTGAAGTCCCTCCCTGATTCTCCTCCCTGACATTGGAAACTCACATGAGAAATGAGAATTGCTTCTTTAGGTGATGCTTCTTTAGGTCTGCTCAGGTAAAAAAGCTGAGGGTGTTGGAGGACAGCACCAAGCCATCGTGTTTGAGCAGGAGCAATCCATGCTACCTGCTGAGGCTCAGCCGCGTGTTTGGGACTACCAAGCTGGTATTTGCCTCTCTCACATCCTGTAACATCTTTGTTCCTGGAAAACCTTGATCATCTCTCTGCAGATGATCCGGGAGTGGCCAGGAACAGCAGCTGTGAGAGCCCCAGGCTGAGCTTCCCGGTGAGATTTCGTGACAGAGCTCAGCATTCCTCCAGCTGCTTTGCTCTGCTCTTACAATTCACAGTTGTCCCAAGCAGAAAGCAGCAAGGAAACGCAGCGTTGTTCCCTGGTAGATTCCGCAGAAGCTTTCCGACGGAATTGGAAATGCACAGAGACCTTTCCACAGTTACTTTTAATGCAGACATCAAACGTCTCAATGTGCCTCGGTTCCAGGAGACGCACATTGCCAGCGGGGCTGTGGGACACAGCGCTGTTCTCCTGGAGTCTCCGTCTTGGGACAAGGCGTCTGGTTAGAGGAACACCTCCAGGAGCTCACGTCTCTGCTATAGCCCTGGGCTCAGGGCTTGCCCTCGCATGCTATGTTGTGCAATAAGGATGTTGCTGTGCTGGCACTCAGGGTTCAGCCCTCTCATCTTCCTCTGCTCACCGAGGTGAATGAACACTCAGCCCTTGAAGCCCTGCAATCACTTTGTCAGCAAACGCAGCGAGCAGTGAGCTTCTCCTAAGAGCTCAGCCTTAATTTTTGTCTTAAAATTCTGGGGATTCCAAACCTATTCATCACACAGCAATAAATCCTCGTGTTCGGTCCTGCCAAGTCTGTTACCTGAACGGCTTCTTTGTTCAAGCCGTGTCACCACTCACATCACTTTCTGAGTGATCTGTCACCTCATGTCACCTGTGCCACTCAGAACAATTCTCAATTCACAGCTTTATGATTTGTTTTTTGTGCTTTCCCTGCATGTGCTCATTTGTTTAATTTATATCAGTCACCCCTCCCAGCTGACGTTCCTTGTGGTCCTGCTTTTCAGGAGTACAGAAGTGTTGAATTTTCTACCTGCCTGAAGCCTCTCATCTGGTGCTCCGGGATCCTTCGACTCAGAGCTTTCTGCAGTGCTTGGAAACTCAATTCTTTCTTCTCCACAGCTTTGAAGAAAATAACATCTGCGGACATCATGCAGGAGTTTCATTTGTGCTTTTGGCCGCAGTGCTCAGATACCCTCAGCAAGAAACGATAGTTAATCCCTATAATAACACATAATGGCTGTGGGTTTGTTTGTCCCAGCCAAGCGCAGCCAAGCTCAATGCGAGATCAATTCACTCTGGCCGTGGCAAACAAACAGCCTCCGTGTGTCCACAGATCATGTTGTACAATGCCTATTCACTGGGGCTGGAGACACTCCAAAGCCAGGTCTGCGGTGCTGGGTACAGGAAGGATCCCCTGAACGGTCCTGATCCAAGTGCTCCTCGACTCTGAAGCTCCAGGTGATCCCTGATGTCACAGTCCCATGAGGACGGAGATCCTGGAAAGGTGATTAGAAGAGGAATCCTGGCATGGGGATGGAGGCAGCTGTGGCACGAACCCTGCTATGTGCAGGGGGCTTGTAGACCTGGGGCCTCAACCTCCACTCCCTGCTAACTCGCCCCACCTTTCTCAAACAGAGATGTCCTGTGTGACAAAAGGTGGAGAAGAAAGCACATCGCATGCAAATCCTGTGGCCAAGAATGGTAAAGGAAGTAAGTTACTGCATGTATAGAGGTGTTCTCAAAAACGAGGTGTGCTTTATCGCAGTCAATAAAAGAGTTGCTTTGTTTAACCTTTGTTCACAAATTTGTCAGAGGAATCTGTCCTTGTTTCCTTATGGCCTTCGTTACTGGGTGAGGGTTCTGCTGGCTGACATTTGCCACACGCCGTTCAAGATGCCTGGAACACATCACTGATCCCACCCCACGTCTGTGCTTTCCTTTGTTCTCCTCTGTTCCTGGTTGTGCCCTTCACTTCAGCTTCTCCCCTGCACCGTGCAGTTTCACACCAGGACCATGCCTACAGGTGAGCTGCCACGGTTCTTTCTTTTCCTTAGGGGCACCGGGGTGCATCAGGGAGGAGGTCTGTGGAGATCTGTTTTCGCCTCTGTTTGCAGGGAGGTATTTCTTCCCTCTGTGCTCTCACATCATGCCTGTCAGTAGTGTCAGCATAACTGATAGACATGAAGTGACTGGTGCCAGTCCCACCAGCTTCTGCCAGAAATCCTGGTGCTGCAAATCTTACCTGTAAGACACTGGGGTGTGGGTTGGTGCTGTATGTGCTCCCTTGTCCTGCAAATAAGAGGTAGAAAGCTAAGCATTGCAATGAAGACTGTCCTGTTAGACTGTCCCAAGAGCTGCAAAAGAAGCAGAACCCCAGGTTTCGGGGCACAGGCTGCAGCCCTATGATCTCAGAGACCACAGCAACTGCAGAAAAGAGCGTGGGGATCAATGAGAGCAATGGGGCTGCTGCAGAGCTGGAAGACCGTGTCTCTGGTACAGAAGGGTGCACACAGCAGGATGCTGCTGCTTAAAGGGTGGAAGATGGTGTTCTGACAGAGGCTGCTGATAGTCTGGAGATTTTGACCTCCAGACTAGCCAAACAGAAAAAATATACATATGTTAAAGACTGCTAATTGGGAATGCTAAATGCAGGTTGCATCTCAGCAACAAGAATCTTATTGGCATGGGGTTACGGAGGCCACGAGGACCCTGAAATGCGGGTTGCTTTAAGGTCTTAACTTGCAGTTCTGGCTGTTGTTGGCCAGAATGGGGATGTGCATGCGTAGATAGATGAATATTTATGTGTATTTATAGTAAATAAAGCAGAAGTTTGCACACTCCTCTTTGCGCTCCCACATCCTGTATGCATTTAATATGTTTTTACTGCTGTGACGTCCAGCTAAATGGCAGCCACCAAACAGCAGCACCTGGTCCTGAGACGGCGTCAAAATCAAGATGGCTGCCACCATGTGTGTGTGTGGGGAAACGCCTTCCCGCTCAGAGGGAAAGGAGGCGTGGCTTGTCCCACCAGCCAATCACAACGTGTTGTGACCAGAAGGGGGCGGGGCTTATGAAGGAAACGTGCCCGGTGGGCGGGGCAGCGCCTCAGGGCTGCGTCCCTCAGCGCTGGGCGGTGTTATGGCGTGGGGCTGAGCGGCCGGGCGCCCCCTGCTGGTGGCGCTCCTCTGTGAAGTGAGGGGCGGCTGATGAGAAGCAGCTGTGGGTGCGGATGGAGGAAAGGCCGGGCGCCGTGGAGGGGCGGCTGTGCCCCGTGGGCGCTTGTGGGTGTGAGCACGCTGTGCGTGGTGCTGCCACAGCAGCCGCTGTGTCTGACAGGAGGAAGCTGGAGGTGAATGCGCCTCAATGCTGCGCCCGGCCCCCCTGCCCCCCCGCCGTGCTGTGCACACAGAGCCGCAGCCCTGCTGGCATCGGCATGCAGCCTCCGCTCAGCTCTCTGTCTGTGGTGTTTGCAGATCCATTCTCGGAGCTCTTGGAAGGGAGGAAGATCTCTTGGAAGAAACTCCTCACCTTCCTCCTCTTCAGCTTCATCTTCAGCTTCTGCCTCTTCGCTTCTCTTCGTCAGTTCAGGAGTCCCGAGCCAGAGGATTACAATTCCTATCTTTCCACAGAAAGATTCCAAACTGGAAATACCAGCACGCTGCCGAAGGGTGAGCGCAGGCTGACCATCCTGCTGTGGACGTGGCCCTTCGGACAACGCTTTACTTTTAGCAACTGCTCGAAGCTCTTTGACACCCCGAACTGCCACTTCACCACCGACCGCAGCTGGTCCCAAAAGGCAGATGCTGTGATTATGCATCACAGGGATGTGTATAGGGACGGAGGGAGGCTGGCCCACCTCCCCAGGCTCCCATCCCAGCGCTGGATCTGGTTCAACATGGAGTCCCCAAGTCACTCTCCAAACTTAGGTGCCATGAACCGCCTCTTCAACCTGACTATGTCGTACCGGAGAGACTCGGACATCTTCACCCCCTATGGGGAGCTGCAGCTGCTCAGCCAGCCCCAGCCCTTCAGCATCCCACCCAAGACCAAGATGGTGGCCTGGGTGGTCAGCAACTGGAGACCAAGCTCCCACCGGGTGAAGTACTACGAGGAGCTGAAGAAACACATCCCCGTGGATGTGTACGGACGGCATCACTTGCCCCTGCCCATGGACTTGCTCCTGCAAACCCTGTCCCAGTACAACTTCTACTTGGCCTTTGAGAACTCACAGCACGAGGACTACATCACCGAGAAGCTCTGGAAGAACGCCCTGTCCTCTGGCACCATCCCTGTTGTTCTGGGGCCGCCTCGAGAAAACTACGAGCGCTTCTTGCCCCCTGACTCCTTCATCCACATCGATGACTTTGCCAGCGCCGGTGAACTGGCTCAGTACCTGCAGGAACTGAGCAACGACACCGAGAGGTACCAGCGCTACTTCCAGTGGCGCAAGTGGCTGAAACCTGTGCTGAGCATCGGCTGGACCATGCAAGTCTGCAGGGCCTGTCACTTCCTGCACAGGACAGAGGCCAGCTACCACGCTGTGCCCAACCTGTCCAAGTGGTTTGTATAAAGCCTGTTTGCTCAGCTCTCTGCTGCGTTGTGATCTTTTTGTCCTCCCTGGCTGGTTGCAGGTTTGAAGGCTGATTGAATGTGATAGAGCCAGAAGGACGAGAGGAGCTTTGAAACAAGCAGTAATGAAAAAGCGTTTTGGTGTTGGGTGTGCCTTTGTCTTACTAGAGAACAGACTGCCAGGTAGAGTAGGGCATTGTATTCTGCAGTGCATTAGGTACCGACCACGTTACGCTGGCTGCAGCTCAGTCTTTGGAGAAACTCAGAGCAAAATGCTCTTTTTTTTTTTAAACCGAAAACAGTTCTGGATGGACTCCACTGATTGAAAGGCAGAAAGAAGGGGCAGAGTGGGGAAGGTGGAGAAGCAATTTATACAGTCGTAAATCTGTTCCAAGGTTTTTGTACTGTGCAAAGCTGCAGCTGAAGGGGCGGCCATGCTGTGCAGCTGCTGCTGCTGCAGGAGGAGTGGCGGCGCTCCTCCCTGCTGACCTCTCTTTGCCTCAGGCTCTGCCTTTGGGGTCCTGCATCAGGATGCTAAGCAGGCAGGAGGCTGCTGTCTGCATTTTACAAGTCTGTTTTTTGGACAGCTTAGTGAGACAGCGTGAGTCTGGGGAAGGATCTGACAGGAGCACACTGCTGTGGGTAAGGAGTGGGGTGACACGGGTGGGCCCCGAAAGGGCTGTGAAGTTTTCACAGGAGCAGCACCCTATGGCAAAGGCTGAGCAGGGCCGTGTGAGGGGCTGCCTCCTCCTGTGTGCCAGAGCATCCCACCTTCTGCCATCAGCTGATGGCCGTGCTCCTGGCCGTGCATTACAAGCACCTTGTTGTGTTTGACCTTTATTGGACTTCCTGCTGCTGTCCAGGTCACGCTGCTGGAAAGTTTACTTTCCAACCGGGGAGCCCCATTGCATGGAGATAAGGGACACAGCCCAGGCTCCCTGCTGCCACCTCCGGACATCCAGCTTGTCTTCCTGACTGCTGCTGAGCCCCGAGCGGAGGTTTCCAAAGGTCTGTTGTAGCCCCAGGATGTTTCCACGAGGAAAGTCAGCTCCAAGCCCAGCGATGCATACAGAGACACAATTGTTTTCTCCATCAGCACCGTTTAGTAAAGATTTCCAAAGAATTCCCTCTTCATTTCCTTGCGCAGTCATTCTGTGGCTGATGACCCACCAGCAAGACCTTGTCTTTAGTATTCTCAGTCTGTTCTTTCACAACCTTTGTCGCCTGTTTTTTTTTCTCTCTGCTTTGCAGGTTGGTTGAATATACCGACCATCACAAGCCTAAGAACAAATCCTTCGCTCTGAAATCTGAACTTGTATCCCTCCTCTATTTCCCATCCTTCTGATGGTACCCGTCTAGACGGGGCCTCACCAACGCTGCTTCATTTCTTGAAGGGCCTTTGCTGGATCTTAGCAAAGAAATTCACACAGAGAAACATGCCACATCTTCCTTGGCCGTGTGCTTGCTGACTGCTTCAAAGAGCAAAATATTTGTGAAGCAGCCGTCTTTATTGCCAAATATTTGTCCATCCTTCTGCTCTTGCCTTGCCTGCCTGCAGACACACTTTTCCTTTAGCTCCCGGATGCACACCGGTGTTCTTCCCATCTCTAAGCCCTTCAGGTCCTGAGCAGCTGGAGAAATGGAAGATGTTTACGCTGTTGACTGAGCCGGGATAGATGTGATTAGAGAGAAGGAATATTCCGCAGGTGAGTGGTCTCTTCCTGCCAAGGAAGGGCTGGCATGGACATGGCAATGCCAGGACAAAATCCAGCACGAGACTTCCCCTTCTCAGTGACACGGAGGCACACACAGGCTGAATTCCTTATGGGATGAGAAAGCTGACACCGCAGTTGGGAAACTCTGGAAGGGGCGACTTCATCGAAGGAAACATCTGGACGGCCGCGGGGCCTGGCGCTGGCTTTTCCCATCTGCACCCACTTGGGAAAATGCCATACGTCAGTGTGAGGGGCTCCTTCAGTCTCTCACAGAGGTGATGTGAAAACACCCTGCTCCCCCCAGACCTCCCCTGCTTTCACCCAAAGGTGATAGGAGCCAGGCGGAAATGTTCTCAGCTGATGCTATGGGGCAGAGATGGTCTGAAAAGCAAAGGGAAGAGGTTTGCTTCTCCAAAAGGAGAGCGAGAGGTTGATCCTGATGGGAAACTGGGGAAAGAATAATTTAAAAAGGTCGAGTTTTTGGAGCAGGATCTGAGCAGACAGCTGCCATCTAAGGCAGGAGGTGGTCAGCCTTCCTCGGTGCCAGCTGGCATGGCATGGCGCGGGGTTCTGTCCCTCCACTGGGACATCCCTGTCCCTTCATGGCCTGGAAAAGTGCAGTGTCCCCTCACTCCAAGTATTTCCAGTATCCTAGAAAATATCCCCATGGCCCTGCTGAGCTTCCTACCCATGGAACCTCTGTTCTGTAGGGCAGCCAGGAGAGGAGAGGAAAGGCAGAGAGTGAGAGAAACACAAATCCCCATGTAGTGCAGCACTGCAGTTGGGGATGGGAAGAGAAATGGCTGAGACAAACCAAAACCCTGAAAACACAGGAGATGGAGCCTGACAGCCCCTGCCAGGTTTGTCCTGAGTGCGTAAAGGAACCCGAACCAACCCCAAACTCTGCTTTCCAGCTTTCCCGAGCCTATGGGCAGACACACGTCCCATTTCTCAGCCGTTTCCTTTTCTACTTAAAAACATGAATACCAAACGTCGGGGCTTTACAGCTGGCACCAGCCACTGAAAATCCCCCACATCCAAGCAAGCAACACGCACCTCAGCCCCAAGAACTGGCACTCAAAATCCCTTCAGCCCAGCGCAGGAGCATGACCTGTCTGTACGCTGTCGCCTGCAAACATTATTTTCTTTCTGGACGAGTCAGAGTTTCCAAGCAGCCCTCTCCAATTTGATCATTAAAACTTCACTTTGTCTTTTTTCCTTTTTTTTTCCTTTTGCTTTTCTCTTCTATTTTTTACGGGCCGGCCGGCAGCGAGATGGCAGCTTTTGGAGCACTCGCACCCCCACGGCCCTGCGCACACGCGGGCGCAGACGGAGATTTATGAGCCTCAAAAGATGCTTCGTAAAATATTTACAGAGCAGAGCTTCGGGGGCGAGTGGTTGAGTCTGCCACGAGATGTCAGATCTCTGGGTGGCACGACGGGGGGAAGATAAACAGACCTTTTTTTCCATTCCTGAAAAACCACTGTGAACCTTTTTGGGTTCGGCGGCGTTTTCCTTTCTGCCCACGGAACGAGGCAGACACCTGGGGCCGAGGGGTGGTAAAGATGGAACGAACAAGTGCTGCTCGGATGAGTGGTTGAGGGCTGAACTTGGCTGGGATTCCGAATTGCAACATTTCCCCCAAAGCAAAATATCAACCACCATCATCATCGTCTTCATACGGTGGAGCAACAGAAGCGCAGCCAACGCTGCTGCTGACTGCGAGTTGTTTTCCCTTAAAACTTCTCTAACCTCAGCGCTGCTTCCGGATGAGCAAATGAAACACGTTTCTGGCTGACCTTATCAAAACCTCGCGTTCTCTTTCTCCCCTTCTTTCCTTTAAAAACATTTTTTCTTTTTTTTTTGGACGTGATTTTGCTAGAATTGGTTCACCCCTACGGGACGCTTCAGCTTTGAGCCAACCCAAGTGGAAGAGCCTTCACACAGAGGGGATGAGGACAATTATTTCTGTGGCCAAACCAGTACAGACTCATACGGGCAACAACCCAGCCCTGCTAATGTTTTAAATCAGTGATTTCACATCAATATATGTTTGTGATGATGGAATGACACAAACAGGGGCTGCTGGCGGACGTGCATGGAGGTTTCTGCAGGAAATGGGAAAACAAAGTCAAGCTCCATCCGCTCTTAGCCTGCAGAGCACCGCATGGACCCTCTCTGCTCTTCCAAGAGAAAACCCACATTTCCCATGCTCATCCCCACCCCACACTGGGGACGTAATGCCACTCCGCAGTGACTCGCTCAGAGGCAGCACTAAGATGAAAACCACAGGGAAATCGACACAACCACAGAGAAATCAATAGAGTTCTCCTTTTATTTTCACTTTATCATGAGTATGTAACAGCATCACACCCGAGTTTACGTTTGTTTAAAAAAAATAATATCATACTGCTTTCTTTCCCCCCTCCCCCCCCCCAACGTTTAGAATAAATGGTAAAAATGTAATAAATGTAAACTGCACTTGGCACCATTCGGATCAATAAATAAAATCTTAAAAAAAAAGAGAGAGAGAGAGAGAAAGAACGCGTTACACAGATGGCACACTATGGTATCTAAATAAATAACATAAGTTACTTCGAATAAATAGGGAGTATCTAAAATATAGATGCATTGCATCAACTTCTGCAGATGGTCGGACAGAGCCGACAATACCAGAAGGGAAATGGGGTTGCACCAAAGGTGTTGAGTAAAGACATGGGGATGTGGGGACGTGGGGATGTTGGGGACGTGGGGATGTTGAGGACATGTGGATGAGGGGATGTTGAGGATATGGGGATGTGGGGATGCTGAGGACATGGGGATGAGGGGATGTTGAGGATATGGGGATGTGGGGATGTTGGGGACATGGGGATGTGGGGATGTTGGGGACATGGGGATGTGGGGATGTTGAGGACATGGGGATGTGGGGATGTTGAGGACATGGGGATGTGGGGATGTTGGGGACATGGGGATGTGGGGATGGGGCTGCCTCCTCCCGCGCTCACCCTTCTCCTGCCCATGGCTGCCAAATCTCTCCTTTTTTTTCCCCTTTTTTTCCCTTCTTTTCTTCCTCTCGGGTCTCACCTCGGAGGTTCTGCCTTGTTTAACCAAGAACAAAACCACGTGGGTAGCCCTATTTACGAAGAGACGGTGGCTGAGGTCTCGAATACCGCCGTAAAACCATTTGTCTCGATAAACTGGGAGAAATGATTTCTTCCCAGCACAATTCTGGACCTGTTTAAATAAAGGACGCAACGTTTGCCAGTGCTTTCACCGAGTGGAAACAATGATGTTAGGCCCGTTCCCCCTCACCGATACCAAATCGGGAGTGCACCCATGTTGGCGAATGGGATCCCGACTGATGCAAGTGACAGGCGGAGCCGAACCAGAGCCAGAGCCAGAGTTACCCAAACACTGCAGGGCCATATGGGGATGTGTATAGTAAAACACAATGAAACGTCCCATAACTCATTATCAGAGAGTCGGGATAACATAACACTCATATTTTGCGCTGTCACAACCACTGGAATCGTTCTAAACATCTCGCCGTCGTTCCCAGCCCTCGTCTCCTGCCTTGGGTGATGGGCAAGCTGCAGGGTGGAAGATGCCCCCCAAAATCCCCCAAAACACCACCCGGCAGATGTTGCACACCGTTATTAGCAATCAGTAACGCATGGGGTGATGAGGAAGAGAGCCAGATGAGATTGCGCCGTGGCTTTGAGCGGGGAATTTTCCATCCTTTTGCCTTTTCTGCATTGTAGACATTCTTCCAGACAGCTCCAGCTCCTATTACAGCGGAGAGGGCTGTAGAAATGGAAAGCATTAAGGGAAAGAGCGGCGATTCTATTGGAACCACATTTCCTTGTGCAGACAGTGCGGGACAGGGCGATGCTGCCGGAACAGGAGGACGCACGTGTCCCCAAGAGGACAACCCTGAGTGACACGCACGGAAGCGACACGCAAGCAAAAGCCACGGTTGGGTGATGGCCGCGTCGGCCCTGCTCGTCCCCCGGGTGTTGTGTGGCTGCACAGTGCAGCTGCAGCCCAGATGCACTCCTCGAACCATCACACGCCGCCAACGTCAGCCACTTCCCCCGCACCTCTGCGTGGGGTGAAAAAGGAAAAGGGGGGGAAAAAAAGGAAGAGGCGTTGCAGCTATCCGCGTTGCTTTGCAACACGCCTCGCGTTGGGGGTTTCCCAGTGCTTTGGGGTGCTTTGGGGGTTGCAAAGTGCAGCAGGGTGGGTTCAGCAGCACGAGGGTGCAAAGCTGCTTCTGACCTCAGCCCTGCAAGCCCCGAAACCAATGGGTATCTCCAACACGTCTCCAAAACCCGGCACCAGGAGCAACACAACAGCTGCAAAACCTCAGCATCACCTCCGCGCTCGCGGTGACACAGGGAGCTTGGTGCTAACCCTGCTGCACTGCTCTGAGCACCTTCCTGTGCTTGGGTTTTGGTTGCTTGTTTGTTGTTTTTGTTGTTGTTTTTCGCTTGTTTAACTGGAGGCTTCTGCAACACAACTAATTTTAGTTTTATAGTAGTGAGAACTGGAACGCGCCCAAGCCCTTCAGAGCGCAGTTATTATTATTAGATTTGGGTGCGTTGTGTTGCTTTATTTGAGGGTGGAAGCAAGCTGTGGGCACAGCGTGGGTCACAAGCACAGATCGTCCTGCAGCTGCTTCTGCTTCTTTTGGGCATCACCTTTGTCACCACCACCCCAAAATCCTGCCCATGTCCCCAGTGGCCATGGTCCCAATATGGCACAGAGGTCCCCCAGCGGAGCGCTGCCATCAGAGCGTTCTCCCTCCATGCCCAGGACACGACACCAATATTCTCCTTCTGTTTATGATTTGCTTTTTCTGGGAAGAGGGCCAAGGGGAGAAAACCCATCAATCCCAGGCAACAAATTTAGCCTGCCCGGAGAATGCAAAAGTCTGCGGTCTCATTTATTTCTCCGCAGAGTAAACAAGAGTGACACTGCTGTAAATGCGAAGCGGAGCCAAAGCCCAGGCCTGAGTCCTGTCCTGCATGCGCTCCGAGCTGTGCTGCCCCATTGGGAATCCCACACACCCTTAGGACAGAGCTGGGCCGGCTCTGGGGGATCCTCACCTGCTGCAGCCCAGCCGTGCTGGTGGCCGCGTGGCTCTGTGTCACCTCCATGGCAGTGGCACGTCTCCAGCCCGGCTGCAGGCGGAGGGGCCATGGGCTTAATCCAGTTACTGCAGATTATCCTACAAAGCAGCAGCTGCAGGGAGCAAGGGGATGGGGTGTGGGGAACGGAGATGGAGCTTTTCCACGGCGTGCATGCAGCTCTGCACCCAACGTGGGGCTTTGGGGCACAGCACGGGGACCCCAGCACGGACACAGTGAAAACAGGGGATGTCAGCTCCACTTGGGGCACCTATAGCCATCCAACACCCCCTATGCCCACAACACCAGGCACCCTACGGATACACTGCACACGTTAGACCCTGCACACACATCCCTGTCACCTCTACGTGTAGCTCACAACCCCTCATCAGGTGACACATCCGTGTGACAACACCCGGTGCTCAGCCCAGTGCACAACGACACGGACAACATCTGTGCACGACACGCCACGTGCAGCACACCCTGAGTGTGTGTGTCACACCCTGAGCCCAGCGCCTGTGTCGCACAGCCATCCAGAGGGTCGGTTGATGGGAACCCACTCTGTGGGACAACACTCACACTCACACCTTCCTGTGCAGCCCCACGGTCACAGTGCACACATGTGGGCAGGGAGCAGCGCTCGGGGCCACGCGAGCGTCGCAGTCTCTCTTCCTCCCACTGGATATGTGGGGGTCCATGGGGCATCTCTCCTTCTCCCCCACGGACATGGAGGGTCCACGGGGCATCTCATCTTCTCCTCCATGGACAAAGAGGGTCCCAGTGGGCATGCGGGGTCCATGGAGAATCGCTCCTCCTCCCACCGGACATGGAGGGTCCATGCGGAATCTCTCCTCCTTCCAATGGATATGGATGGTCTGTGGGGCATCTCTCTTCCTCCCCCACAGACATGGAGGGTCCCAGTGGACATGGGGGGTCTGTGGGGCATTTATCCTCCTCCCAATGGACACGGAAGGTCCATGGGGCATCTTTCCTCTTCCCAATGGACACGGTGGGTCCACAGGTCGTCTCTCCTCCTCCAACTGGACACGGGAAGTCCACGGGGCGGGCAGCGGCGCGGGGTCCATCCCCATCCCCAGCGTAGCCTTCGCCCCCATTGGGCCACCCCCCAACCCGGCCCTTCACACACAGCCGCACTCTTTGGCCGACAGCTCGTTGACGGTGTAGTAACGGTTGTAGGCATCCAAGAAGGAGACATCATCATCATAGGAGAGCGGCCTGCAGCAGGGCCGCGCGCGCACCTTCTCCTTCCTGATCTTCTTCCGGCTGCGCACGCTCTTCAGAGAGAGGTCGTAGTTCCTGACGGCTGCGTCGCAGGTGCCGCTGCAGTAGCGGAACAACACGGTCTCATCTGACTCGTAGCCCAGGCCCAACTCGCTGACGCTCACCTCCAGCTCCTTCAGGGCGCAGGGTTTGTGGCGGGCGCGTGCCCGCTTCATGCGGTTGCCCGTTTTGGGGAAGAGGGGCAGCTCGTGGCCACCCGAGTTCATGGCCTGGCTGTAGCGTTCCACCAGCGCCGAGATGAGCTGCCGGATCTCCCCTTCCGTGTAGCTCTCCAGCAGGCTGCTGTCTGCAAGAGAAGGGGGTGGAAAGGGCAGCGTTCAGCGCCACAAAGCCAACGGCGGCCGTGAATCAGAGGTGCACAGAAACGCAGGTGTGGGGTGAGTGGGGACGGACCCCCCGCTCCCTCCCCAGCATGCATGGGTAGATGGTGGTAGGATGAGGGGAAACAGCATTAAACTAAAAGAGGGGAGATGGTTTAGGTTTGATTTGAGGAAGAAATCTTTTATGCAGAGGGTGGTGAGGTCCCAGCACTGCTGCCCAGAGCTGTGGGTGCCCCGTCTCTGGAGGTGCCTGAGGCCATGGATGGGCACTGGGCAGCCTGAGCTGGTGAGGAGCACTCAGAGCAGAGGGGTACAACTGGATGATCCTTAAGGTCCAACCCAACACTCCAACTCAATGGTTCTGTGAACTTTAAGGCTCCTTCCAATCAGCTCATTCTATGGCTCTATAATCCTTGAGGCCCCGTCCAACCCAACCCATCCTGTGACTCTATGCATGGGGCTGAGACCCCAAGATGGGTTCCCCACTGTGCAAAAATGAAGACCTGACAGATAATCCCACCTTCCTCCTCTTCCCTCCTCCTTTCTGTTTCCCTGCCCAAAGCCATGCCCTTCCTGCACATCAAGTGCATGCTTAGAAGTGGAGGAGAAAAGAAAGCATAATGAATATCTGCTGTGCTCATGGTTTCCAGCTGGCCGATGGCAGCAGTGCTGCGGGTGGGGATTGGGCAGCAGCACGATGTGGGGTGCACACAGCAGTGGGGATACGGGGGCACCAAGCAGCACACGGGAACCAACATTTCATGGTGGCATTGCCCCAGCTTGCCAACGTGCAAAAAATTTTCCAGATCCTAAATCATTTCCTAAGAGATCATACTACAGAAAAGCCACCGTGGAGTGGTGAGGAACTCCAGCAAATGTAGTATTTGGGATGTTTCCCTATTGCTTGGTTGAAAGGCTGCTCACCAGAACTGCAATGCATGCTGCACACACACAGAGTCCAACCGCAGCTGGCAGCATCCTTGTCCCCATGTCCTAACACTGAGCCCAGGCTTTGTCCAACCCAGCACTGGGGGAAGCACAGAGGAAAGCATAATTTGACAGCTTGTCATTGATTTCCAAATTTCAAACCAAGAAGTTCCTCTGGTTTGGAATAAAAGCAAACACGCCTGGGATTTCCAGCAGCTGCGAAGGCAAAGGGGCGAGCGGCGCTCCGGGGGAAGTTGCTGCAGGATGGAGCCGCTTCCCTTCGCTCTCAGCTCCTGTTTGACATTTTGCTTTTTTAAAAATAGCACGGCAATTTACAACAACAAAAAAAGGCCCTTTGGAGAAAAAAAAAAGGGGGAAAAAAAAAAAAAAAAAAGCAGCTTTTAGCATGAAGATGAGCGTGAAGGTTTGCTGCCTTTTCCGTGCGTGGTTTTCCTGGGATGCTCCCAACCCCGTGCTTTGCTAAACGCTCCCGACCCGCAGTGCAGGAGGAAGGGAGGGGTGAGGCTGAGACAAAAGCAGCCCCCGTTGGTGCTGTGGGGCTGTGGGTGCTTACACTGGGAGAGCAGAGAGCTGTGGCGTGGCAGGGCCCGGGGGGGTCTCCGCGGAGCCACCGGCAGCGAGGAAGAGGAAGAGGAGGAGGAGGATGCCCGTGAGGCCAGCGAGGAAGGCAAGGGGCTGTATGTCCGGCTTCCGTTGAACATGTCTCTACAAACTAAAATGGATAACATGGAACTGAGGAGCATCGATGCAATGGCTGCAAACTTCCATACCTTCATCTTAGAGCAAGTCAGAACATTGAAACTCTGCAAAACAGGCAAAACAAATATCCTTATTACACCGCCTTTGCCCGGGGCCACCTCTCCCACCCCTGTCCCCACGACTCAGGTTGGCCAACAGCCCCCTGCCGGGATCCGGCCCATCCTCTCTGCCCCAGCCGTGATCCGGATGGGACTGCAGTGGGGAAACTGAGGCATGGGGTGTGGGCTGAGCAGGAGAAAGGCGAAGGTGGTTCATGGATGGGCTGTCCCCAGTGGTGACAATGGGGAAGAGGGGATATTCTCGCTCCATGCAGCCCCAGCAGCAGGTGGCATGCGGGGTTTAAGCCTCCCTCTTGGTGCCTGGGTCTCCATCTTGCCCTTGCATTGGGGCTGAGACTCTGGTGGGTGGCTGTGAGTGAAGGATGGGGAAACCCACAGGGAGGGGACTCCACACTGAGCCCCACTGCTCTGTCTCTGTCAGTGATGTGCACAGAGCCCAGACTGCAATGGGGAACGGGGTTGTGCTGCACAACCTCCACCCAGATCCCTGCCCCAACAGTGCACCAACATGACCACCCCCAAACCCCAAAAAACCCAGCAAAACCACAAGAACCACCCCGCTCCATCCATCCCAGCAGCGCTGGGGACTGAAATTCAGAGCTGCAGCACCTGAAGATCTCACATCACCCCAAAACCCTGGAGCAGCCAGGATGCCCTTACCTGACAGCGCTGGGATCTGTCCATCCAGAGCAGGTTGGACCTGATGGGAGCTGATGGGTGCAGCCATTAAACCCCCATCACCGCCAGCCTTCAGAGAGCGGCGCTGACTCGCAGTCACCTCCCATCCCCTTTTTCTCATCTCAGCTCCTTGCAAACTCCAAACATTTCTCCTTTTTAAACAAATTTTCCACGGGGTGTCAGAGGTTGGGAGGGGGGTTTTGGGGGAGGGGGGTGGGGAGAGAGAGAAGGGAAAGAAAAAAAAAACAACAAAACATAGCCCGGTTTAGCAATATTTGCCAAATAGAATATACTGGGGAAAAAAAATGTTTATTTTAAAATGGAATTTAACAGATTCTCTTTTACCGTTACTGCAGAAAACAACCCTGAGAGCTGTGCAAGTGCTGCCTCATTGCCAGCAACACTTTATTTTACAGGATGCAGATAATTATGCGTTAACTAGCAGTAATTATACGCCCCGTAGGTTACAAGATAATTGTAGAACCCAGCCAGAGCCTAAATATTTTCAACTGGGCTATAAACAATGCCAAGATAGAAAAAGAATAGTTTGGCCATATAAGGAGGTAAGATCATGAAATCCCTCCGTGGTACCGGGAGGCAGCGCCGGAGCGACACGCACTGCGCGCCGCGGTGCCGCGTTGGGCTGAGCGCTGCGAGGGCCATGGTGCCCCATGAGCTGCGGTGGGGAGGGTCATCGGAAGGCATGGAGTGGGTTTGCCCCGTGGTTAATGGCGGTGTTTGAGGGGTTTCAGGCTGAGAGCAACGAGGAGAGAAAGGGGAATGCATGCTGGAAACGCTCGTGGGCATCAAATAGGTGTGGCGAAGCAATGGGGGACGGCGTTGAGGCTTTGGATGCGGTGCTGTAGGGTTGGAGCTGGGCAGGACACAGCGCGGCCAACCCCAGGGAAGGGCTTCTGGCTCGTTCTGAGCCCGTAACATTTCAGCAGGGCGGGTTCAGCCTCGCACACCCCGTACAAACGCTCCTCTTTGGGCAGCCAGCAATTGTGGCCCCCGCCCGCTCGCTGGTGACCTTTCCAAAGGCTGGATGGAACTCTGGCTCCAACGTACAAAACAATCAGAAACAAAAATGATTCATAGAATCATAGAATCATAGAACGGCCTGGGTTGCAAAGCAGCACAACGCTCATCCAGCCCCAACCCCCTGCTGTGTGCAGGTCGCCAACCAGCAGCCCAGGCTGCCCAGAGCCACATCCAGCCTGGCCTCGAATGCCTGCAGGGATGGGGCATCCACAGCCTCCTTGGGCAACCTGTGCCAGTGTGATTCCAAGCTTTGTCTTTGGTTTCTCTCACTTTAAGCCCCAGACCCCATGTGCCAACCTGTGGGAAAAGCAGAAATGCAAAGGGGGAGAAACACAGAAACACACAGCTCACGGCCACGACTCTCCCATGGCTGATTCTAAACTGTGCCCTCTGGTTTCCACCTATCCTAAACCCAACCCCAATGATAACATTTTGCCATGGCTGGATTGTCCCACGCTGCCGTGTGCTGGTGCCCAGCTACTCCTACGGGCATCATGGCTCTGCCATTCTGCACTGCCCTTTCCCCATCCCTATCCGTGAAGCCTCCACCCTCCTCCAGCAAAAATCAGTCCTCCCTGAGCTGCCCATGGGCTCAGCATCTGCTGAGTTGGGTACCACAACGCTCCTCCTTCTGGCACAAGGGACATCACGCTCTTCCCAGCCTGCCATGAGGTCCCATCTTGGTTAAGCTGCTGCTGCTCCTCCTGGGATCAACAAAAGGCCAAAGGCTGCACTTGGATTTTCTTCTGGAGAACAGCCCAAAAGCACTGCGCTCTCCCGAATTCTCCTGATAATCCATCAGTGCAGTGGTACAGATCCAGCCGCGCTGCGCCTGCTGCCAAGTGGGAAACTCAATCCTGCAGGAGGAAACCCTTCCCAGCAGCCCCACTCTGCAGGAGCCGAGCACCAAACTGAGCCCATGCTTCTCTGCATCCTCCCCAGAAGGCTCCACGTCCTGAAGAACTGGAAACCTCACAAAAAAAGATGGCCGGCAGCAGAGCCGAGGCTTATTGCTTTGCCTGGAAAGAAGCAGCCGATGATCTTGGCTCTGCCCGGCGCTGGGGTGAGCTCCCTGCCCATCTCCTATCTCAGCCCAAAGCATTGAGCCCATCCCTCGCTTCTCCATTTTCCATCACCTCCTCCATTGCTCAGCAAAATGTAGAACCGATGGAGCTTGGCTTCTAGCTGGAGGTTTCTTCGCCCCATCTCCCAAGCGCTGGAATTTCTCACGCCTTTCCCTGCTCAATGGGAGTACAGCATTCCCATCCCATGGACTCACCAACGCCCGTGGGCTGCACTGCGTTCGGGACCATGTGGGCTTCATCCACTTCTCACGCTCTCAGGTTCTCTCCTCCACTACCATTTCCAGCTGTTAAGCCCACTCACGTCGCCCTTCAGACTCCTCAATGCTGAGGCGAGGGGAGAAGCCGAGCTTCATTTTTTTACCCTTAAATCCTTCTTTATAGCAGAGAGAGGGGGAAGAGGAGACGTGCGAACGTTCCGTCCTCGGGCTTTGAAGCCTAGAAGCCAGGGCGCCCAAAAGACATTATATTGTAAGTATGTCATAAATTTTCAGTCGATTCATGCTTCCGGGCATTGATTCATTATTTTCAAGCTCTCGGCCTCGGCCACGGAGCGAGAATGGATGAGACCACGGAGTGGCCGAGGTTTTTGGCAACACGAAACACTTGGAAAGATCAAGGCCTTGACGGGACATCAGAGAGAGCTTCCACCTGCCACACTGTTTATTTTAGTGCCTTACATGGGAGCCAAGCTGCTTTGAAATCCCGGCTCCTCATGACTCACTCTGCAGGAATTAAACAATTTCCATCCCGGCTCCGTGCTGTGGCGGAGCAGCTGTGGTTCTTCCAGGCTCCTGGAGAAGCCAATGGATTGAGCAGCTCCCAGGGGTCCCAGCACCACCGGTGAGGATGGGGACAGGGCGGTGCTCAGACAGAATGTTCCTCAAATGGCCCTGAGTTGGTGAGGTCCCCTCTGGAAGCACAGCCTCCAAATGGCATCGCTGTGTCTGAGTGCTGTAGGTTGGACGTTGCGCTGAGAAGGGCTGCAGTGGGGATGCCAGTGCTGCAGGGCCAGAACAGCCCCAGGGTGGCAAAAAGCCCCGAAATGGGGAGCGTCAGAAAGAAACATGCCCCAAACCCTGATCTGAGCTTAATTAATTAGCATTAAGCAGATGCAGAGGAGAGAAAGAAAGAAGAAGTCCCGAACTCCAGCTCTATCTCAGGGTTGCTCTGTGCCAGCAGCCCCGTGGCAGACGGCAGCACCGTGCACAAAGCACACGTGGGTTTGGGGCATCTCAGTGCCCACGGAGCCATGCTGTCACCACTGCTCCCTCTCCCCTCACTCCTCCCCAGCTCTCCTCGTGCACTCTAAGTAAAACCAGAGCCCCGCACTCCACGTGGATCTGCTTTCCCAAAGTGAAAAGCAGCCCAAGGCAAGGAGCTGCAGAGCTCTCCACTTTCCCTCGTTCCTCCCACAGGGCTGGGGTCAGCCCCTCGTGCTCCACTGCTCTGTGTGCCATGGGGCTGCAGGCAGAGAGACGGGAGGGTCAGGGTGGTGAGGCTGCCTCCCTTGTCCCTACCACCACCTCTCCCAGGGGCAGTTCCTTTTATGACCTTTATCCACTGATTCCATGGGTCTAACCAGCAGCAGAAGCCACCCTTTGTGCTAAGAGGTGGGAAAGGAGAGGTAAAACTACAGGGAAATGTTTTGGGATTGCATTGCTCAGCATCAGCAGGAGCAGAGAGCGCAAATGCAAAATCACCCCTTTGAGGTGGGAGTAAACCAAGGGTGTGAAACACAACGTGATAGCAAAAGCACTGCACGGAAATGGCCCTTTGATGGTGGGCAGGAAGAGAAAACAGAGCATGGAAGCACTCCTGTCAACAACACCACCAGAGGATTCTCCCCAGAATCTTTACGTCCAACCTCAACAGGGAACACGCAGGCAAAGAGGAAATCAGAGCTAACGTGAGCCAAAAAACCACAAGTATGACAGCCCAGGCACTCATGGGTGCTGGCAGATGGTGCTTCTCCAGCCCCAAATTCCCCACTCCTGCCAAAACCTTCTCTGAACGACAGCCCTTTTGGAGCGACGAACCAACCCTTCCAACGCTAAATAACCGCACGATGCCAGAAAGAGGTGGTTTGCTGAAGGAGACTAATTGCTGTGGCTTGTTTGAACAACCCCAGTGCCTGGGGAAATAGGGTTAAAAGCTCACATTTTGGCAGCGGGGCTGAGCTCGGGCCCCAGATGTGCTTTTCTCTGGGCCAATTTCGACACCACTGGTATCCACAGAACCTCCTCCTGCTCTGAGGAAGTCACTATGGGACCCAGCGGGACCGGTGGCACAGGAGAACATTGAGGAACGTGGTCCTAAAAGCAAGCAGTGCCTCCTCCAGCCCAGCACTGGGGCATCCCTCCGTCCAGCTGTCCTTTTTCCCAAAATCTGCTGTTTTTGCACAGAAGGAGCTGGTTTGTCAAGGCGCCCGCCGGGGATTACAGTGCTTTGCTGAGGGCAGGGAGACCCGATAGAGGTTTGCAAATCCAATTTGCACTAAAGCCTTCCAGTGGGTTTTGGACGGTGCACGGGATAATATCACATTAGCATTTACCATCCGACTCCAGCAGCAGCTGCCGACATATTGAAGCACTTAGAGCTGCTCCACAGCGACCGAACGAGGAATTCCTCCTGAGACGGCGACGGCAGAGCGCTGGGAATGGAGATTTCGTGGAATCACAGAGATCCCCGAGTTGGAAAAGATCATCAAGTCCACATTCTGCCTCCGCACGTGGTCACCAAAAATTCACACTGTATTTCTGAGTGCTTCCTGAGCTTTGCTCCCCTTGTGAAGGAGGTGCAGGCTGCCATGAGGAGCTGTGGGGCATGAGGGAGCTGTAAGGCCACCATGAGGAGCTGGAGGGCCACCAGGATGGAGCTGTAGGGCATAAGGGATCTGTAGGGCCACCACAAGGAGCTGTAGGGCCACCACGATGGAGCTGTAGAGCAGCCATGAGGAGCTGTAGGGTGTAAGAGATCTGTAGGGCCAGCACGAGGAGCTGTAGGGCTACCAGGATGGAGCTGTAGGGGCACCATGATGGAGTTGTAGAGCTGCCGTGAGGAGCTGTAGGGCCGCTGTGAGAAGCTGGAGGCCAAAAGGAACCTGTGTGGCCATCAGGAAGGAGATGTAAGGCCACCACTGGGAGCTGCAGGCTGCCATGAGGAACCTGTAGGCCATAAGGGAGCTATAGGGTTGCCATGAAGAGGCTGCAGGCCACCATGAGTATTCCGTTTCCTTTTCTCTAAGCCAGACAAACCGAGGGATCTCAGCCACTCCTCATGCTCTCTGAACCCTTTGCCATCTTGTTGCCTTCCTTCAGACACTCTCTAAAAGTTCTGAGTCCTTCCTGCCCACTGGGACACATTCCCCTCCAGCTCCATTTCAGCAGCCTCAAAAGGTTCAGAGAAGGTTCAAAGCTGGGAGACGAGGAGGGCTGCAGACAATGGGGAAAATCAGGGCAGATGTGTGAAGCACAGTGGGTCAGGAGTGCCTGGTCCTTTGTGCACGGACACCATCGTGACAGCACTGGGCTCCTGTCCCCCTGGGCAAACTGCCTGCTGGGCTCAGGGCTTTCCATAGCGTTATGGAGGAGCTGAGCAGCTTCCATAAGTGCAGAGCTTTGCCCTCAAAGCCTCACCACCAGTGGTCCCAGGGTGGTGGCACTCAGATCCGTGCTGCCCAGCGCCACTTGGGATCGGATATGGCAGAAGTGTGGCCTGGGCAGGACGAGGCAAACAGCGGCCATTAGACCTTCCCCACCAACGTCCCTCCCCACAGCCACCCAGCTGCCTCACACCAATGAGCCCAACCCCAATGTCATGAGCTGCACCCCATACCTACCTCTTCCCCATGCCCCCAAGTGCTTCCAGCAGGGATGCAGCACAGCCAGCACCCTGCAGGACCCCATCCACCACTGCCCCAGGAAGCTTGTGAGATGCTTGGAGGGCTCGTGCTGCCTTGCTGCTAGCTCCTTGCTCCCCAGCTGGCTCCTTGCAGCCCTCTAAGCTGCTGTGGATGAGGGTGGACACCCGATGGGGGCATGGCCCTCATAGCAGCACAGGGCTGTGGCACTCAGCACAGGCAACGACTGCCTCTTGCCTCCTCCTGCTGCTCCACTGCTGGCACCATCCTTCCCAGATGGCTCCATAGAGCTGCTAAGCCTCAAAAATGCAGTCTTAATAAGCCTGCACCACTTAATGAAGACAGCAGCTGCCCTGTAAAACCGCAGGCAAGCCGTTCTATAGGGGACAGCCCAGAGGGACAGGCAGAATGCCTGCCCCAAGGCATGTGGGTGCACTGGTTTGTCCCCATGTCACCTGCTTTGGTCCCCTGCCCTATGCATGGGCACGACGTTCATCTGTTCTTCTGCCACAGGCAAGGCAACAGAGAGGGAAAAACTCAGGGAACTACGAAATGTCTCTGCTGGGAGCATCCCCTGGCTGCTCCTCCCTGTGCTGCTGCTACCTGGGAACCACAGTGCCACCGTGTCATAGGGATGCAGGGCCCACAGCCCCAAATAGGAGTGGGGGCTCTGCCTCATCCTGGGGTCCCTAAGCCCATCAACTCTTTAGAGGAGAGGATCAGAGAGCAACAACCACCGCAATAAATACACTGTGTGCTCCCTGCCCGGCCACAGCCAACAACAACATCATTAACGGCAAAAAGAAACCACCAAAAGCTGCACAGAAGCTGCTGCCTGCTCACAACCTGAGCACTCGCTGCTTTAGCAGCTCCACTGCTGGAGGAAGGAGGTGGGCGAGAGCAGCTCTCAGCCACGGGATGTGACCACAGAGCTGCTCCCAGCCCTGCAGTGGAGCTGCTTGCTCAGTCCATCCCCCAAATCCCAGGACTGTTTGCTCGCTTTGAGAACTGCCATTTGCTCAGTTCCTTCTGGGATGCATTTTTCCACGAGATGAGTTTGCAGATCTCTTCACTCAACCAACACTGCCTGAAAAAACAGCCAAGGTGAAATCAAGGGCTCTCCAAAGCCCCCATGGTGGCAAACTCTGCTCCAGGGCAACTCAGTGCCGGGCATCGCCCAGGAGAGCTCACAGTTATGGTCTCAGCACTGCACGTCCCCGCAGCCCAGACCCTGCAAGCTCAGCCTGGCCAACGTTCAAAGGAAACTTTGAAAAAGATGTGGTTCCATCCAAATCAAAACACTTCACGAAAAGCAGCATTGATGGCACCCGCATTCCTTGTCGGGGGGCTGACAGGCTGGCGACGCGGCCTTTGAACAGCTGCAGGAGGAAATGCTTTTTTGTCATCGTTTGAGAACAACTCAGTGGCAAATGACTGTTTCAATTTAGCTCTTTGGAGTTACAAAGTGAGACCGTTTGGGGCTTCGTGACAAAGAAGTGAACAGAGCAAAACTGCTTGTGGCATTTCCCTTCCTGGGGCAGCGGCGGAAGGGCTGGCTCCTTCCCATGCTGGGGATGCTCCTTCACACGAGAGCATCCCTGTGGCACAAACAGCAGCCAGCTTGTGTTTCTTTTCCCTTCTTCCAACTTCAGTGGGGAAGGTCTTGTCCAAATGGGCCGAATCACTGGAAGAGATGCACTGGGGGGGGGATTCCTTTGGTCTGATCTGCCAAGGATGGGGCTGGAGCAGAATGCTCGCCCAGATAAGGACATCAGCCGGCCCCAGAGCTGCATCCCTGCAGCATCTTTTGGGGATGCCAAGGGCATGGCAGAGAGCACGCAGCATCCTGATCCTGACCCCCCCACCAGAGCTGTCCCTGCGCTTAGTGAGAGCTCGGCTCCTGGCAGCAGGGCTGTGCACACGTGCCTCAGCTTGGAGCAGCATGGAAAGTGCCTGCGGCACCAGGGGAAAAAACACAGCAGTGAAACACAGCGGCCCTGAGCCACGTGCCTGGGCCATCCATCCACCCCGCAGCATCCCCCGTCAGCCGCCTCCCAGCCCCACTGGGTACCACAGGATGCTCCTCCAGGGGAGGATGCTGCCATCACCAGGCAGCCCCAAACACAGCCCTGTGTGGGATTGCCACAGGATGGGCCTCCCTGTTCAGAAAGCCGCGTGCCACCACGTCAGGCATGGGGACAGCCAAGGTGACACTGCTCTGATTATACTGCTGCATGGGCCAGGCCTGGGACCACAGGAGAGGTATTGCACATCTCAGACCATCCCCTGCATTCATTCCCTTGTAGGTAGAAGCCGACCCACAAAGCACACCCCAGAGAGGTGAGGTTGGCCCAGCAGCTCTGCCAGGGGATCCCATAGGGAGAGCAGGGAGCTGCTGAGCACCGAGCTGTGATTCACGGCTGCACCATGGGAGGGCACCCAGTGCAACCACCACCAGCCCCACTCTGCACCCACCGAGCCTCCCCCTGGAACCCAGGGGTGCTCCCAACCCCGGGGACCCCCAGTTCCAGTGCCTGCATGTCCCTGCCTGCGTCCCAATAACCTGGGCCAGCTCCTGCACCCAGCTGAGGGTGCTGCAAGGTGCTGGGTGCTCTCACCCACCCAAAATTTGCAGCCAAGCAACATGAGAGCAGCCCGCTGCTGCAAGTGCCTCTGATCCGGTGCTGTTAAAAACAAACAAACCAAACACCGTAAGACATAGAAATGAAACAAAAAGGGTTGGTTTCCCCCAGCAGTGCTCCGGTGGACACATGGGACAGCTGGCAGCCCTCCCTGTGCAGCAGGCAGGTGCCTGGTGATGTCCCTAAGGATGCTCACACCACAGCAGTGCCACATCCCAGTGTGGCATCACCAGCTCCGCTTTGTCACCTGGATTTGGTGCTGCTCTGGGGCACACCTGGGCCCCAGATAAAGCCAGAAGCTTTAAAAATCAACGGGCAAACGAGTACTTTAAAAATCAACGGACAAACGAGTG
This sequence comes from Tympanuchus pallidicinctus, assembly GCF_026119805.1. Classification (NCBI taxonomy): domain Eukaryota; kingdom Metazoa; phylum Chordata; class Aves; order Galliformes; family Phasianidae; genus Tympanuchus; species Tympanuchus pallidicinctus. The sequence continues at coordinate 305,368 of NW_026294765.1, forward strand.
CTTAAAACCTCTGAAAGCGTCCCTTCAGGGCCCTCCCGTCCCCACCTGATTCCTCCGCTCCGCATCACGCCGCGTCTCCGCGCTTCTGCTGTTCGACTCGGCGGCGCACAGCAACGCGGGATCGGGGATTCGGGATCCACAGGTGATCCCGCTGACAGAACCGAGACTTCAACGCAGGGCCGGGACTCACCCCGAGCTCCCGACCGCCCCGACCGCCGCAACGCCCCGGCGCCGAACTGCGGGTCGGTTCCCCCGAGCAGCGATCGGATTTAAATCAGTGCCGGCCACGAGCTACCATATATGTGCAATAAAGACATCTGAGGTCTACGTTGTTTTGTTAAAGCCTTCGTACGGAGAGTGGGAAATTCCCTCCCTCGACGCCGCGCTGCCGTTGGCCTCCGATCCCCGCGGAGCTCCGGATGCCGAGGATCGGAGGGACCCGAAGAGGGCAGAGCCGGTCGGAGGTGACGGTGCGGCGGATCCTTTCCGTTTCTTAAGCTAATATTTAGACAGGACGCGTTTTCTCCCCTAACCCGAAAGCGCCGCACGACGAGCCGTGTTTGCCTTTCTGCGCTGCGGGACGCTCTCCAAGTATGAAGCAAACTCCTCCGGCAGCCCCAACGGCACCGGACGGGCGAGGGGCAGCGGGGGGCAGCCCGGTTCTGGAAGCACCGCTTCGTGGGGCGGCTCCGCTTGTTGGGCTCAGCTTGTTGGGCTCCGGGGGTGCGAGGGGACGGCGGCAGAGCCGGGACCGGGCTGGGAGCGATCCCCGGGAGTGCGGGAAGGATCCGTGCGGGATCCGTGCAGGTGCTGCGGGTTCCACGGGGGGGTTTCTTACCTGCAGGCCGGGCCGGTGCGCAGCGCTCAGCGGCTGCTCCGTGCTTGGAACGGGACACGCGTGGGACCGGGAGCCGCCATCGACGAGAAGCGGCGCGGTTCGGTTCGGTTCGCTGGTGCTGAGCCCGGCACGGCTCGGTTCGGCTGTGACACGGCTGCGGCACGGCTCGGCTCAGCACGGAGCGGGGGGGGGCTCGGCCACCGCCTCCTCCCCGCGGCGGGGGGCGGGTTTGGAGCGGGTCGGCTCCCGAGCCCCGCCCGGTCCCGCCTCCCTCCCCCCGGTCCCGGGCTGAGCTCCGGGCCGAGCTCCGGGGCCGCTCCCGCCGCCCGGTGCCGCTCCCGGTGCCGCTCCGCACCTCGCGCATCGTTTGATCTAATCCGTAATTTCTTTTCTTTTACCGCTTCTCCGTTTGCCAAAGGGAATGAGAAATAGTTGGGAGAGATGGGGGTCCTCCATCCCCCACGGAGGACGAGGGGCACGAGGAGCACTGTGACAGCCTCTGAGCCGTCAGCCCCCGGCCAGGCTGCAGCAATGCTCTAATATGGCGATTGGGGAGAAGTTATTTCTAATCATAAAGAAATCCAGGTCAGACAGACAAAGAGAGATGTCAAGGAATTGAAATCTTACCAGAAACACATCGAGTTTTAGGCAAACAGAGGCTCAAAGTGCAGCAGTCCCAAGGCCAGAGGGGACACCGGGCCCTGGCAGCTGATGGGACACGGGGTGACCTTGGGATGCTCCAGAAGAGCCAAGGACGTCCCCTCCCTTTATCTCAGCTGTTTCCTAATGGGACAAGCACTTCTCCAGCCAAATCCATGCCCGTGCGCTCACTGCAGCACTGCAGGACGGGTGGAAGCATCCCTGCTGCTCCCCTCTGACCACAGAAATCCAATTTAGCCAAAAGAAAGAAGCAAAAAAAGCGACGTTTCTTTCAGGTTTGGTGACAAACAGCTGCTCCTGCTGCTCTCTGCCCTGCCATCATTACGCTCCAGAGTTAACAGCCTCACCAGCAGCCCCCGCTTTGCTGCGCTCTCATGGCAGCCCCTCTTCACAGCCTGCAGCACCAGAGAACCCCCCCAACCCCCCTCAATGTGGGAAAGCAGCAAGATGTGCAAACAGGCACCGCAGCAGAGCCTGAGCGGCTTAATGACTTCTTTTTCCCCCCATTGTCCAGTCCTCCAGCCCCCCCAAAATGTTTGCTTTTGGAAGAAATGCGATCTGAGCGCTGGGTTGGCCGTTGTGCAACACGGAGGGCGCAGGCTGGGGCAGGCTGGGATCAGGCTGTGTGCCCACCTGAGGCACCTGGCTGAGGGCTGGGGGGATCCTGGCAGCCACCTGCATTTCCCTGAGCAAACAAACAAACAGAGACCCGGCGTTCACAGCACGGAGTGGGGGGGAGGGGGGTGAAACTGAAATCCTGTTTGCTGGGATCGCTGAGGGGAAAGCAGCAGGAGGTAAAGAAAGCGAAGCTAATTGGCTTGGCGGTTAGGTGAGTTGGCAGCCAGCAGGACGCTTGCTTTTAGGGACAGATTAAAGCCAAGCTAAGTGTCACCCTTTGCACCTGGAGGTTTCCCCTCTGCTGTTCCCCAGGTTCCAGCTCAGCCTGGTTCCAGTGCAGCATTATCAGGGGTTGGGGGTGAAGGATGCCTGACCCCTATGCTGCTCAGTGTTGGGGGTAAGCAGGGCACGTGCCTGGCATCCTCCTCTTAGCAGGAAGGAACACAGCACCGACACTCTGACTAACATGCTGGGCTCAGGATCTGTCTGAAATACATGGAGGAATGCTGAGAAGCAGCGGTGAGAATCCCCAAGCACCCAGCTGCACGTGGAGCAGCACCTCCATCGCTCCTCTCTGCCCTCACCCATCCAAGCTGAGCACTGCCTGCTGGATACTGCAGTGCCGCGTTGCAGTGTGAGCTCTGGAGATGCTGAAGAGACCAAAGAAGAGACAAATCCAGTTGGGGAGGAACACAGGTGCCCTTCGAAAGCTAACCATGCTGGGCACCACCAAAGGGGCTGCTCTTGGTGTGGGGTGCTCAGGAGGAAATGGCCATTGGAAATGGAGGGATCGGAGGTGTAGAAACTCAGCGCTCCTCTATGGTATGCTGCTTCCTTCTCCCGCCTCCCTCCTGTTTGTTTTTGCAAATATGAATACACTGAGACTGTTTTCTTTAACTCACACCATGTTTTGCCAGGGTTGACCTCTCCAAAGGGGTCTGCAGAGACCATGGTCACTGTGGTCCCCATTTCCCATGATGGTGATGGGACCCCCGGCCCCAGAAACTCCGCCTGCTACCAAATAGGAGCCCAATGGATTTGGCCCCAAGTGCTGCTTTGCCCCCCGACATAACGATGCTCCACTTTGACACGTCCAGCAGCATCCCACGATCCCTTCGTGCTCTGCAAGCAGAAGGCAGAAGCAGTCCTGCCAAAACCCCAGTAGCTGCTGAGCAAACAGCCTAATGTGAACCAGCCCTGATGGAGCGGGAGGGAACGTGCCCGAAAAAGCATTGAAGGCGTTGGGGAGCCGTAACAAAAGCACATGATGTCACAGAGGCATTGCGGAGTGATCAGGAAGCACAGCCTGGGACCATTTGCATCTTTCCTTTTAACTAACATTTTCCTAATGACGTGTGCGGCGTGCTGAGTGATATGCAGTTTCCATTCATCCTGGGGGGTTCGCTTGAGAGCCCAAATGTCATCGTGCCTGGCCCCACACCTCACCCCTTCTCCTAAATGCAAAAGAGCAAACGAAGTGCAGCAAACAACCGAGGGGCTCCCATTGAGGTCTGGGAGCCACGGTTGTTTGCCTTGGCTGCCTCCCATTGACCAGCCAAGCTGCCCTTGATCCGCGTGGGTTTATCCGGCCCCACGCTGATGCCTTGTAGGATAACAGCAGAGCCTGGAGAGTTCTTCTGCTCCTCTGGGAATTCCTGCTCGCAGCTGCACAAGCAGTCTGGAGAAGCAGCACGGTGGGCTCTGATGGGTAATGCTGCATGGTGGGCTCTGATGGGCATGCTGGCCCCGTGGAGGTGCTTGCACGGGTGGTAGGAGTGGTGGTAAGCCCAGGAGTGAGCAGTGTGGGGATGCGCCCTGGCTGTGCGTGGCCTCTGGAGAGGCACATTCAGCTGTTGCGCTTCCAAACGCCTCCCCTTGGTGCAGCCCAGCCCATCCAGTGTGAGAAGCTGTTGAGGAAATAGAATCATAGAATCGTGGTGTGGTTGGGTTGGAAAAAACTTCAAAGCCCACCCAGTCCCAACCCCCTGCCGTGGGCTGGCTGCCCCACACGAGCTCAGGCTGCTCAGGATCCATCCATGGCCTTGGGCACCTCCAAGGATGGGACACCCACTTTTTGGAGAGCTCTTGTGCTCTCAGTCAGGCGTCCTTAAAGACGTCCATCCAGCTCCGTTCCATTCCTCTGTCCCTAAGGCCAGCTTCCCATGGGATCTCAATCAACGATTCCTTAAATAGGGATGACACCACGCAACAGAACCCAGTGCAAACCTAAGGCCATCAGCTGCAGACCCAGCTGCAACGGAGTCTTGGACATCTTTCTATCTCTGCATCACTCCAAAAAGCTCTGGCTTCCCACCTGAGGTTAGCACTGCCCTGGGCTCCCGCTCACAGCCTTACCCATTGGATTCCTGGAGAGGAACCACTGGAATGGGGTGAAAAATTGGCAGCAGACAGAAAGTACGTGGTACGGAATGTCACGCTCCAAATCCACCATGAACAAGTGTCCGTAAACACCGAGGGGGAAAACCTAAGCAATTAAGTCATTTTCAATGTCAAATAGCCCACGGACCCCACATTCGGACATGACAGATGAACAAAAACATAGGCATTAAAAATTCCTGAAAACTAACAAAGGAACAATGATTAATTTCTCTCTGTTCCAGGGCAATCGCATTATATACACACAAAGGAGTCATAAAAATTCCAGGATGACGGAACAAAATCCTTACAGAGCTCCACGGATAAAATACAACCGCGTTGGAAGGAGTTGGAACGGTCCACGGAGGGAGCACAGTGGCTGCAGCTCATCATATGGAGAAATCCCTTCATCCTCCAGTCAATGATCCCACGGGGTCCCAAGAAGGGGAGAATCCATGGCGACAAAGCGTGGTGCAGCCAACGTCCCCAGCGAGCCTTGGGAAGGGAGAAAATCAAAAGCACTTCCATCCCGGAGAGGGTTTTGCTCTTCATTTATGGGGAAGATATTCCAAACCCAAACCGCAAAGCAAATATCATTAAGGGAGGCCGTGGTTTCGCTCGTTGGCTTTTTAGGGGATGTTTTTCATCAGAAACGGCTGTTTAGTCTGCAAAGGGACTCGTGGAGGTGCTGAGCAGTGCCCCTGTGCTGTGCCCTGTGCACAGCAGTGAGACGGATGGGTGCTGGGGACCATCGCTCTGCCCAGGGCAGATGTCTCTGTCGGCAGCAAGCCCAGCTCAGGGTCCCCTTGTCCCCCTGTCCCCACTGCAGGGCAGCACTCAGGGATCCCTACTGGGACATGGGAAAGTGTGAAACTTTGGTGCGTTAGGGATGGGAGAAGACATGGGGGGAAAAAAACCACATGGCAACACATGGAATGGCTCCAGCAATGGCTCCAGCAATGGCGTAACACATCGTGGCGCTGGAGCAAGAGTGGGATGGAGGGGGAGCCCTGGTGAGCTCTCGCCCATGGCCATGGGGTGTCTGTGTCCCCACGTCCCCACCCGCCGCTGGCAGCAGCCCTGCTCCCAGACTCCTGTCCCGGGGAGGTGTGCCGGGCGAGAGCCATGGCAACTCTTACACAAAGTGTCAACAAAATCAGCCAAAGAATGACTTTCTCATGAAGTCTCCGGGGAGGCAAGAGGAACTCAGGCCAGACCTGCCTGCCATAAAACAGGCTCTAAATTTTTTGCAGCGGAGGCTGAAGCAGAGCTGAGCTGTGGGTTTGCTCTGGCTCCGTTGCATCCAATGGAAGGGAATGGCTTGGGTCAATGGGAAATGTCAGTGCTTGGGGATCGGTCTTGGAGGGGGATGAGAGGGACACTTTGCATTGCCTCTGCTCGTTGTTTGGCGTACAACTTGAAAAACAATTTTCCTTTAAAATTGAATTAAAAAAAAAGAAAAGTAACGATAATTATTTTGTTAATGGAAAAATGCAGCCAGAAGGCAGCTTTCTCAGATCCACGTGGGCCATCCAGGACAAGCCTGCAGCTCCCGCAGCCCCTCCTGACTCAGTCACACATCTGAAGCCGACCCCAAAACACGGCCCAGAAGGGTCTGACACAAAGTTGGGAACCCGCCAAGAAATTCCTCGTGGAAAGCAGTCGGCGCAGCGTCGATCAGTGGGGTCCCTGCCTGGCGAACCCCTGTCGGTAACGGTGAATTACGAGCAAGCTCTGGGTTGAAATGAGGCAGAATAAATCTAATCATATTTTTATGAGCCCCTCTTCCTCCCGCGGGCCGAGCTCTGAGCGCACGCTGTGCAGTGGGAAGGTTCTGCCTTCCTCCCCATCCATCCCCTTTGCGGGGTCAGATCGTTGCCAGATGGAGCTGTGATGGATGGGGTCCCTGGAGCTGTGTCCATAGGACACCCTGCCTGCAGCACGGCCGTCTCCAAAGGGCTCCTTCACACCTACTTGGGCATGAAGGTCGCAGAGCAGATCTTGCCTGGTGCATTGTAAACTGCATTTCAGCCCCGCATTCAAATCTGCCCTTCTTTTCTCCTAGGGAAGGGAGATTTGTTCCTTGGGGGATTTGTTCCTTGGGGGTGTCCGGCTGGGAACCAAGGATGGATGGTGCCTGAGGAGTGATGCTCTGATCGTGGGGATGCACGGCATCCCAATGAGACGGCCCTGCATGATGCCGCTGCCCAACTCAGCTCCTTTGCAACCATGGGGTTTGTTCAACCCTGCCCACTGGAAATGGATGATCTTTGAGGTCTTCTCCAACCTAAAACACTGTATGATTCTACGGGTTTGGAGCTGCTGCCTCGAAGCAGAGTTTGGTCTGCAATGGGATTGGCACTGGTGGAACCATTGGGATAATGTCTTGAAACCAGTGTGAGGAGGGTAGGAGATACAGTGAGTGCCCTCAATACCATGAAACACACCGTAACCTTCGGGAAGAGCAGCCCCAGGGGAAACATGGCACAGAACAGCCCAGAGCCCAACCCTCCCCATGGGTCCTTTGGGTCCTGTTCCTACCCTGCAGCAGCCCACATCCCGCTTGGACAGCACTGCCCCATGACCCAGACAAACCCACAGAGGAGGAACCCAGCTCTCAGAAGTGCTGGTAGTGCTGCTGGTTCCTCCTCTCCTTGCAGAGGAATCGAACCACCCAGCTGTTGCTTTGCACTGGGGTAAAGAATCCATATTTTGCTGAGCGCTGCAGCAAGGAAGTGCTGCCAGACCCCAATTTCCCATGGATGCAACACCGCTGGGCTCATGGCAAAGCACTGCAGGGAATTTGGGGAGCTCAGGCTGAGGACTGCAGCAATTCTGCAAATAAATCACTCAAATCAATTCGCCCGCTTGATTGGGTTGTTTTTTTTAAGGTGACACATGAAAATGGCAGCTCGGAGCAGAGCTTTGCACTGCACGCTTTGCCCAAAGGGATGCAAAGGACCTCGAGCATTCCGAGGGAGCAATAAGCCAAGTGTGAGCTGAGCTGAGCCAAATCCCAGTCAGGACATGGGGAGCAGCAGTGGGGTTTGAAGCAGCCCCCAGACTGCGAGATCGGAACACAACTCTGGGTTCTGCTGCATCCCTGAGGTGATTGACTGTGTTGGAAAACCCATTTGTCCATTGGAAAAGGATGAGGCCAGCAAGTGCACAACACACACAGAGGGAAAAGAGAAATTAATTAAAAAGAAAAGAAGTGAAAAATAAAATGCATGCTGAACCAGGCTGTCTGAGCCCCCTGGGCTGCTATCAAGATGCACGACGTTTGCCCTCCATACCCACTCCACAGCCAATAAATCCTCCTCTTCGTTAAACACTGCAGGTCTCAATTAATTAAATGAGCACAACAACCACAGCCCCCCTAGGCAATTAGAGAAGTGGCTGGGTAATTAGATGGAATGTTAATTTAATTTCCAGGAGGGAGAAGGAAAGAAAAAAAAAAAATAAGAAAGGGAAAGAAGGGAAGCAGGAAGGGGCAAATGGGATTATGTTTGATGAGAGGGGAATTAAAAGTCACTCAGTCATAGAGCAATTAAAGAAAAGTCCTCAAATTGCTCCTCCAGAAGGATGGGACCACCGGGTGGTGTTGTGAGTGATGCTCACTCACCTCGATCCCTCTGGGACCTCGTGGGGACCTCGGGGGCAAAGGATGGGGATGGGGACACAGCAGAGCTGAGCCGGGTGTGCAGCGCCCACTCAGAGCATCCCTTCTCCATCTCTCAGAGCTGAAGGGCTGAAGCCTCCTGCAGACCCCCATAGGATGAGGGCAGGAGCATTGCAGAGGGTAAAGCAGAGAGTTTGTGACCCGACGCAGCTTTGGGATGCGGCACGCCGCTCGCCAGCGCTGCCAGTCTGATTTTATTAGCTAAAGCCACATGAGACAAAGCAGAGACCCACACGCCGGGCTGCCAACGCCAGCTCTAATTCGAGCACCTACAACTCACCAGCTTGTAATTATGATGCGGAGCATTCACAGCAGTCCGGCAGGAAGAAATATTTTCCACCAGACAGACGGCTGCGTCTGGGCATTCAGTCCAAGGCTGGGAGGAGGGAGGTGAATGGAGGCAGAGCGGCGGCTCGGCGGTGGCGTGGGACAGCCCACGGTGTCCCCAGTGCTGCTGGCACGTGATGGTGGCACGGGGCTGGGACACAGACCTGCGAGCTGGGTAGGGAAGGATGGAGAGACAGCATCCCCAGCACCTGTGGGTGCTCACACTGCTCTCCAGACCTGAGGATCCTGTCTCTGTTCAGTGCCCCACAGCCCTGCTTGGTCCCACATCTCCATCCCTGATCCCACAACGCCATCACTGATCCCACATCCCCATCCCTGGTCCCACCTTCGCTCTAATGGTTCCATCCCTGGTCCCATATTCCCATCCTTGTTCCCACAACCATCCTTGTTCCCACATCCCCATCACTGACCCCACATTCCCATCCCTGGTCCTATATTGCCATCCCTGATCCCATTCTCCACCCCTGGTCCCATATCCCCATCCTTGTTCCCAGGTCTCCATCTCTGGTCCCACGTTGCCATCCCTGGTCCCACATCCCCACCACTGATCCCACATCGCCACCCTTGTTCCCATGTCCCCATCCCTGGTCCCGTGTCAAAGAATCATAGAATGGTTTGGGTTGGAAGAGACATTTAAGATCATTTAGTTCCTCCCCCCTGTTATAGGCAGGAACACCTCCCTCTAGACCAGGTTGCTCACAGCCTCATCCAGCCTGGCTCTGAATGCTTCCAGGGAGGGTGCATTCATATGTCCCTATTCCCAGTCCCAGGTTCCCATCCCTGGGCTCAACCCCAGCTTTCTTGGAGCCTCAAAAGCCTCATGGGGATCACTGGGAGGGGAAAACCATTCTGTGCACCTGGAATTAAGCATCTGCTTCAGCTCCATCCCTCTCACCAACAGCCCCTGAGCAATGCACTCTATCACTCGTGGGGTTTTGCAGGAGCTCCATGTGCCCTCAGGATGCTGCTGCCCTTTAGTGTTTATTTGCTGAGCGGTAATTAGAGTGGTGTAATTATAATCAGTGCTGGTTTACAGAAGAATCACTTTGCTCTGTGCTGGGCCCCCCCTGCTCTCCCAGCCATGTGCCAAAACAAACCGACCCATGGGAGCCCAACCGTGCCAACCCAGAGCTCCTGCACCAAAAGGGATGCAAAGAGGGGATGGGAAGTGGGGTGAGAAAGGGGGCTGGGGGCCCCCACCCCTCCTGGGATGGCCGTTGGTCTTTGGGAGAAAGGCTGCGGGGGGAGCATGGGGCTGAGCTGGGAAATGGAGCCCAGAGCTTCGTGTCGAGCGCAGCTGCGAGGGAAAAAACCTCCTCAGCCCCAAAACCTGCGGATGAAAATATTTACATTTCCTTCCTGTGCTTTCAAGACTGGCTTGGAAATAATAATAATAATAAAAAAAGAAGTGTTTTCATTTGGGGAAGCAGTTCCCTGGTTTTTATTATTATTATTATTTTTTATGGGTCTCTTCCAAAGCTCAACGGGTGAAGTTGGAGCTAAAAATGCACCTTTTCAAATCAGGTGCTTTGGGAGAATTGGTGTTGAAATGCAGCTCTATGAGGAGGATTTGGACCGCTGCTACACATCGCCTCCACCAACTGCCGCCCTCACCTCTGCAGATAAAGCACTAATCCCTGGGTTTTGGCAGACCTCTGGAAGCTTGGACGTGTTGCTGCAGGAAGCCCAAAGGGAGTAGCTGCAGCTCTGGGGTGAGGTGAGGAGAAGGGGCTGTGGGGCTGCCGTTGTGCCTCCATTTGTGAAGTGTTCTCCCACTTCCAATTGCAGATTTCATGTTCTACCTGGAGCATCATTATCCTCCCAGTGCCACCTCTGCACTGGAGACCCCAGGCAGCAGCGCTGTCCTCATCACCATCCCCACTGCCATCCTGTCTCCATCATCACCAATGCCATCGTCATCACCATCACCATCCCAATCCCCATCCTCATCCCCATTGCCATCCCCATCCCAGTCCCCATCTTTATCTTATCCCTATCCCAGTCTCCATTCCCATCTCATCTCCATCCCAATCCCCATCTCCAACCCCATTGCCATCCCATTCCCCATTGCCCTCCCCTCCCCATCCCATCCCATCCCATCCCATCCCATCCCATCCCACCCCCTCAGCTCCCCTCCCCTTGGCTCCCCTCCCCTCCCCTCCCTTCCTCCATGGAACCCAATGAGGCAGCTGAGGAGGACAGTGCCCTCATGCCCCCCCTTTCCCATTGCTCTGCTGCTCCCAGCAGCGTTTTGGTGGCCTTGAGCCTAGCAAAGAGCTGCTCTGAATTGCTGCTGATGGAGCTCAGCCAGGGATGGACACTATTTCCTGAGCTGTTTACATTGCTGAGATGTTACACCTCATTCCTGGCGCGGGCCGAGGTGCCCGTATGGATGCAGCCGCGCAGGGCGAGCGCCTCCAAGGTTCTGCTGTCATTGATTTTGTGTTGGGAAACAAAACAGTGGAGCTCAGTGCTGCTGCAAGGTCAGACAGTAGGGAGTGCATGGTTTGCAAAGGGGCTGGGGCAGAATGGGGCTGAGGAGCAGGATGTGGCCATACAAGCTCAGATACGTGTCCATATTGCTTGGGCACGGAGAGGTTTCAGCACCCCATATGCCACCAGGCAGATGCTTTTCCTCTGCAACTTTGGTGCCCCTGTATTTCTAAGCCAAAACCAGGCAGGGTTCATGAGGGTTCAGTGATTTCCTCCTGACTCACACCAGCCTCATCCCAAGGCACGCTCAGCCCCAGGGCTGCAGCAGCACAGCTCTGCTCGCACGGCAGGCGCGCAGCCAGCCCCAACCTCACCTCCGGAGGATGCGTTTATAGACAGTTTACAGATCTGCCTTCCTGCTCTTAAATATTTGGGGTCCTTTCGTTTCCCCTCACCTGGAAAGGAGGTGTGAGAAGAGTCCCTGTCCCCAAGTGACACCGCAATGGCACCGCGTTCCTCCTGCACATCCCTCGTTTTGCAGCCAGCAGAGCGGGACGTGGCAGCACAAAGGGGCTCTGTGCTGGCAAGGTTGGCACCAGGCACACTGCGGGGGTTCAGCAGCCCCAGGGCAGCAACCTGAGCATGGAGCTCAGGGGAGTGCAGAGGTGACGCTGTTCTTCTGCTCATTCCTTTCTTTGGGGCTTGCAACAAGTGGTTTCCCCGCGGGCAATCTGACATGGAATGGTGTTTGTTGAAGCAGGAAAATGGCATTTTTCTTGTACTGCAACCCCATGAAACGCTTTGGAAATCTGTATGCATTCTCTTTTTAGGGGCACCCACCTGCCCCAGTGCGGGGTGCCCATCCCCATAGGAGCCCCAGCCCCAGGTTGGTTGAGCACAGCCCCGGTCGCTGGGCTGCATCCTGCCCTTTTGTTCTCTAGTCAGAGCATTTGGCCATTGGGTGCCAGCCACAAGAGCTGCTGCCTGCTTCCTCCCTTGGCACGCAGCAGTGCTGGGCGCCGCTGGCCAATTCCTGCTTGCGTAAACAGCACAGCTAACGAAGATAAATGAGGCTGCATGACAGGGCATGGCGGATGCCAGCCCGCCCTCCCCAGGGAACCAGGCTGTGCTGCAGGGCCACGCGCTGCCTGGGGACCACAGCATCCCAGGAGGGGTTTTATGAGTTGCCTTGATGGCACAGCAACCCCAAAGTCTGCTCCAGCTGGGCAGGGGGTTCTCTTGTCCATTGGGTTTCACTGGGATGGTTTCCTCCCTGTGCCACCACTGCACTGGAGGAAAGAGACCATAGGCAGCAGCATTATCTCCATTCCAACCCCGTCCTCATTTCCATCCCACTCACATCCCCATCTCCATCCCAATCTCTATCCCAATTCCCATCCTCAACCCCATCGCATCTCCATCTCCATCTCAATCCCCATCCCCCATCCCGATCTGCATCCTCAACCCTATGACATCCCCATCCCCATTCCCATCTCCATCCCAATTCCTATCCCAATCCCCGTTCTCCATCCCATCACCATCTCCACCCCAATTCCCATCCCCATCCCTTGGGGTGAGGTTGGGTTTCCGCATGGCTCAGCCCCAGGAAATCACCGCCACCATGGCTGCCCATGGATGTCCGCTCTCTCTGGTGAGGCATCGCGCTCTGAGCCACAGCTGCTCAGGGCTACAAGAGGTTAATATTAAAAAAAAAAAAAAGAACAACAACGTCTTGAAGCGAGCTAATGCAGCAGCAGAACACAGCACCCTGCCAAGAAGCTTATCTGAGGCTCTTTGTGAACAAAGTGAACCCGGGAAGGTGGCGAGGCTCCGTGGCGGGGAGCAGGGATGAGCGCCAAGACCACTGCTGTTGGCCAGGGGAGAAGTTTCCATCTTAGTGAGGAGCCACCCTGCTCTGATAACCACGCTGTGCCCAGCGCATGGCAGCAGGATGGGGCCCTGTTCCCCTGGAGCTGGCTCTGATGGCTCCTCTGTGCCCAAAACGAGAATCGGGCCATTCTCTTTCAAAGTTGGTCTGTTGGAATGGGAAAACTCAACCAAATGGTGAATGCTGGGGCAGCGTCCCATAGTGTGGCACAGGGCGGGCGCCCTCCCCTCCCCTGCCCTCCCTCCACCCCAGCACAACCTTCCGCCCTACACTGGGATGGAAAATGGGGGCTGGGGTTAAGGCAGCACTGCACAATGAGCCGCTCAGCCCTACGACCTCTGCAAGCAGACGTGAATGAGCCGCACGTCTGATGGGAAAATTTGGGAGCAGCCAGAATTTCACAGCAGCCCCGACCCAAACTTTCTGCTTCCCAAATCCTCCCGGGGTCAGGAATGGAAAAAGAACAACTCCAGCCCAGCGCCTGGCCGGGGTCAATAAAAATCAGCTGTGACCGAGCGCAGCCCGCCCCTAATTGTGTTTATTTTTAATTGGGTGGATTGGTGGCTCAGCACCGAGCCGGGCTCTGCCAATTCCTGGAAGCTGAATCCCTGGATCACTTCTCCGCAGCTACCGTGCGCGGGTGAGAGCAGAGCGGAGGCGGCGCTACGGGTCCTCATGTCCCCAAAGGGGACACACAGCCAACCAAGGGGAAATGCAAAGGGAATTTGGGGATTTTGGCTGCTTGAGCACTTGGGAATTTTTCCTTCTGCTCGTTGTCCCTCCTGGTGGGCAGCATGGAGCCACGGGGATGGGACAGTGCTGAGGGACCCCTACAAGCCCAGCCCGGTAGGGACCCCAGTAGGGCTCAGCAGCTCGCACTGCACTGGGGTTGGTGCTTGGGGTGCCACATGGGGCAGGACATGCTCGCACCGCAGCTCCTGCACGAGCACTTGGCTTTCTCAAAGGATTCTCCATTAGGGTTTGGTTTATCTTGTCTTTCCCTTTCCTTCCTTTTGCAAAAAACCTGTTTGGACAACGAACGGCAACATCCTCACTGCGCACAGACAGGGATTAAAGTGAGCAGACGCCTGTTTGCTCACCCCAGCCAGGGAACAGGACCTGAGCCATCCAGCATGAGTTTGTCTTGTCCCAGCTGGAGGTTCCTGCTGTAGTTGGATGCCTGCAGCTGCAGCTCGCCTGCTCACAACAGCTGCTTCCCAAGGAATCGGGGTGAAGGAGTTGGTCCTGGCATGCTCAAGAGCTGCTGCTGCTGCAGGAGATCCCCAAAATTTTCCAATCCCACCATCTGCACAGAGGTCTTCCACCTTCTGCATCCCTGCACTGCACGAGGCACTTGAAAAGGAAGGAGGATGGGTAAATAGGTGGTGTTAATGGGTGGGCTCTCACGCAGATGCTCAGAGCTGCCTGCTGCTCTAAGATCACCCCGTCATTCCCTCTCCTCAGCCAAAAGGAGAGGATCGAGGGAGCTGAGCACCTCGCTGCAGCTTCTCAAGGTGACATCAGATTATTGACTTTCTTGGTTCTCAGCAGCTCCGGCTGCAAGGATGGACGGAGCCGCAGACCTGCGCCAACCAACACAGCTTCACGTGGGCACAGGGACCCTGAGCACTGCCCCTGGTGCCAAGCAGAGCCCTAAGCATAGCGAGCCCCATGCAGAGCCCCAGGAGCACCCATAGGCAAAGGGAAGCGGGCACAGCACATGCATCAGCTGCTGGGGAGCAGTGCTACTGGGCAGGAGTGGGGTTGGGGGTGGCAGTGGGGTAAGGCTGGCACTGCGGAGCCACGGCTGAGCCTGGCTCACAGGCAGCACTGCCAGATAACACAGAGCTCATTAAGCAAATTGCTCTCTGCCCGCTCTGTTTTCCTAGAGCCCCAGCCAGACCCCTCGCCTATTTATCTCGGCTTTGAAGTCTCCGCCCCTCGCCGCGCTGCATGGGCGCGCGAAACCGCAGAGCTCTGCTAATAGGAACCAAAGCAGAAACTGCTGCTGAGCTCTGCAGGAAAGGAGCTCCAAGCAGCTCAGACACCAGGCGTTCCTCTTCCCATTGGGACACCCTACAGCCACAGCCATACCTGGGTTTCTGTGCTGTCCCTCATTGTCACGTTGGCCCTCTGCGCTCATCCACTTAGGTTTCAACCCAAACTGAGCCCTCCAGTGCCTGTGGCCACGCAGAGGTTCTGATTCTGCCAAGGCCACATCTGGGGTTAGCCCTCAGCCATCCATTAAGGCTAAAGGGATACATCAGTGGTCCCTACAGCACCCAGACCTCAGCCCAGCAGCATTGGAGCTCCTTTTGGGGCAGATTCTCTGATTCACCCACCATTTCCCTGGTGGCAGAAATGGGGCTGGAAAGCCAACCCAGAGAGATAAATCTTTCCTCGCATCTTATTGCATCCCAAAGACTCATGCCTGGACAAGGAAAAATGGAGTGTGCTACACCTCAAGCAATGCAGAAGCATGTGGGGGAGCGGAGGGCTGCAAGCAGACAAGATGCTGCAATGTTGGCCAGACCCAACCCACTGCTGGGGGGAACGCCTGTGAGCGGGCCAGACCCACAGCTCTCACCTCCCATCGGCTCTGTGACGCTTTGGATTCCTTCTGGGAATTCCAACATTTGGGAAATTCCCTATAGGAATCCTTTCTCATTGGCCTTCCCAGCCAAAACCCAGCTGCAGCTCCCCTCCATCAGCATCCACACATCCCCCTGTGCATTCCTGCTGCCCAGCAGCGCCGGAGCTGCTTTCCTTCACCCCGCAATTCTCACCAATGAGGTCATTTTTATTTCCTGAGACAGTGGCCAAAGCCCCCCAGCAGCTCACCAACACCAAGGTAATGAAAATTCTTCTTTGTTTCAAATATGATTCACAGCTAATATCTGGCATGAAATACTCCAAAGAGAATGTGCAGATCCCGGCCCCAAGCAAGAGAACAGGGGCTGGTTCCCTTTTAGTCTATATACACACATGCATATATACATAGCATATAAATATATATGTGTACGTTCATATACACAGAGAGCTTTTACCAACCTGCCACGCTCCAAAGATGTACAAAAATCACTGCCCTCCATGCAGAATTTCCCTTCTCAGAACCGGGAATCGGAAAGGGCCGAGCCCGGTGTTTGCTGGGAGGGTCCATCCATCTTCCTTCCCCTCAGCACTGGAAAGAATGCCCCCAACCTCCTTGGGTGGCTTGGTGTTCTGCTTTGGCCATTTTGCTCCTAACGACTCCAGGAGGAGGATTGATATGCAGGCGGCTCATTCTGAGGAATCAGGCTGAGTTTTATTGGGGCCAGGAGTAGGCTTCTATTTTTCCAAGCCCAGGGAAAGTGTGCTCAGGCTGATAAATATCTGTCAGCAAAGCTATTAGCTGATTGTGCGAGCCGCAGAAGGCAAGAAAGCCTTTTGGCATTCCCAGCAGAGCTGCTCAGCAGCCTGTTCCTCCATGCAAGGTTTCCATTGCATTTCTTAGAGTGTTTTCTGCAGCCCTGCACACGCACTGGTTTATTACCAGCAGCTGCATGGAACGACAAGCATCGTTCACCGAAAAATCTCTCCTGAGTGGCAGCGCAGCATCACTTCTCCTCTTGGTTCTCCCACTGAGGATGGATTCACCTCCGCTGCAAACTCAGCACCTGCAGTGTGAACCCCTAGATGCTACAGCAAGGACCCACAGGGGACCCTCACAGGGAGGGACGGCGCTTCTGTGCCTCAGTTCCCCATCCATAAAATAAAAACCACAGCCATTCAGTCCCAAGTCACGCACAGAGGGCTCCCTGCAGGCGATTCCCACCGGTGAGCAGTGCCAAACTCCAAGTTCCCATTCCCAGAGCGACCCCACACCTCTCTGTGAAGCTTCTACATCACAGAACCACAGTGGTCAGAGCAGACGTGGATCTGGAGGTCACCCATTCCAACCCCCCCCTAAAGCACGTTCCCTGCAGTAGATTGCTTAGGGTCGTGAAGAGAACCCCAGAATCCTCCCCCAGAAGCCGTGGCACTGAGCAGCAGTGAAAGAGGACGCTTGCTATTTCCTCCCTCACCTGCCTGGTGCTTAACACCAGCAGTGCTTTACGGCAGAGCAGGGAGAGGCGGTGATTTATCGTGCTGAAATAATTGGGGTCAGCAGAGCTGCCACGCTCTTCGGGGAGCCCCGCTCAGCACTGCCTCTCCTTTTGGCAGAGCTGGCAGCAGCAAAAACGGTGATTTACTGCAGCAGCAGAGATTTACATCTAATCCTCTTCTGTAATCTCTTCCTCTAGGAAATTTCGGGATGCTGTGGGTGGGAAGTTGTGCCTGCAAGGACTGCAGTGTAGGACAGGTGCTGCAGGATCCATCCCTCTGCACCATCATGGGGGGGTGGGCGTGGAGAACCTCCTGCCCCATCGCCTCCCTCCAGCTGGGACGTGGCCACAGAACTTGTGCTCTTGCTGAGAAAAGCCAGACGAGCCATAAAGCAGAGAACTAATTGCCCCCAGGGGTCCTATTAAGGCCGGCAGGATATCCTGTGGGGCCAGGAGAGCACGGCTGGAAGCACCACGAGGTCGTGGTGTAAGCAATGCAGGCAGCACAGGGGCACAGAGAGGGGCAGTGAGACAGCCTGGCTTCCCAGTGGGCACAGCAGCTCGAGGCGCCCTCCAGCAGGAATTATAGCATGGTTTGGGTTGGAGGAGACCTCAACGATCACCTCATCCAACCCCTGCTGTAGACCATCCATCCCATTCCTCATCCACCAAGCTGTCCATCCATCAGATCCACCTCTCTCTAAGTCAGAGGCAGGAATGCTGTGTAGGACCGTCTCAAAGACCTCATCCACTTATTCTTAGGATGCTCACAGATCTCTGTAAGCCACCCCTGTCACTTCTGCACTGCTGAAAGCAGCTCTGAAGCCAGACATCCCTCCTGCTCCATGATGCTCGGCACATTTAACCTCCATCTAACAAGCCTTGCTAATGAGGGGCAGCCATGATGAGGTCACAGGACACTCTGGTGACCAAGGGGACACTGCTCTGTCTGCTGCTCATCCTGCAGCAGGGAGATAAGGAGCTCTGGTTCTGGTGGGAACTCTGACAAGGAGGCTATTTCAGGCTGGCTCCCATCCCAACAGGCTTAGGACAAGCTTGACCTCGTGTCTTGGGGGTCTGCAGCCCACGCCCCACATTGCTGCTCACTGCTGGTCCCAGTTCCCCTCCACCCCCAGCACACAGGTCACAGACATGCACAGAACAGGATTCCCACGTCCTTCTTTCTGGGCACAACGGGGAGGAAAGGATGGATAGAGGGAGGCAAAGTCATCTGCCAGCTGCAAGGAAAGCAGTTTGCACGGGATGAGAAATAAAAGCAGTTGGCAAGAGGGCTGTGGGACCAGGGGCTGCCACCCATCCTGGGTGCTCGGGAAGAAGGGAAAGGGCACGAGGAGCATGGTGTTCAAATAGGGAGATAAGGAGAAGAATTAAGCAATGGGCTTTGCAGTATAAACACTGTGATGGAGGGGCTTTGTATTCCAAATAAGCAAAGGCAAATTAAAGGAGAGAAGTGGGGGAAGGGAAAGGAGGGGGGGAGGAGAAAGAGGCTGAGCAGAGAACTGTGCCAGGTGGAGAGAAAGCAGTTCTCCCGTTCCTGCGAAGGTGTTTGGGGAAGAGAAGGCTGAAAAAAGAAAAAAAAAAAGAGGGGTGCCAGTGCCTCCAAGCAGAAATAGAAGAGCTGCTGTGGGGAAAGATGTGGACAGGGAAGCAGGAGCCACGTTGTCACACAGCCACGGCGGGTGCTGATGGGCAGCCCTGAGCTGAGGAGGGGGCTGCGTCCCTACCTCTGTCTGAGCAGGGAGATGACAGGGCTACATCTGGAGGACACACACATCACCCTTCAGTCCGTGACAATGAAAGAATGGAGGATGCACACGGAAGCACGAAGGTGAAGGTCACCCCCAGCTGTTGCTCCAACTGCAGAGAAACCTTCTCTCACCAGACTTGTTTTCCACTCCCTTGGCATTCTCAGGATGGTTTGGAGAGGTTCCCAAGCTCTGCCCACCCCAACTGGGGGATGTGGCCCATTGCCTCCCCTTCCTGCAGCTCAGGGGCTGCTGTCCCACCTCTGGGGACAGCACAGAGAACAGAAGCAGCTCCTTTAGACACCAGCAGCTCTTGGCAGTGCTGCAAAGCCTGGGAAAGTTCCACCCAGTTCATCAGCACGGCTGCAAACTGCCGACTCAGGGAAACAGAAGCACAGCATCGATTTGCAGGAAGCCAAGGGCCGGGTGCCTCAACACGAGCTCCACTTCCATTCATCCCAACAGGTTTCTGAGTGCTGTGACACATCCCTATGGGGTCCCCAAGCTCCTGTGACATCCTCAGTCCCCTCAGCCCTGCAGCTTCATGGTGGACCTGCGTCGAGCTGCCCCAGCTCTCAGGTTCCTATCTCCATTTATCAGGCCTTCACGTTCTCCTAATCCCATCTTAGCCCTCCCCAAAGTGCTGAGATAAGAGGCAGGCTGGGAAGGCTGATAAAAGGGAACTGAGCAAATCCATTAATGCTGTTTCTGTGCCAGGAATTACAAAGCTTGGCCCATGCTAATTACACTTGCCAGCCAGAGTCCCAAGGCAGCAAAACCAGAGAGGAAAGTCAGTCTCACTCATAATGCGTCCTGAGGAAAAAAACCTCAATGCTTGGAGGACCAGGACTCCTTGGTTTCAACTGCACATGGTTCAAACTCAACTGATTTGCTGAGGTTGGGCAAGCAGGGTGCTCCCACCGAGCAGCTCCAGCACTGATCCCTGCAGCAAACCCCTTCCTTTGGCTTCTGCACCAAGAATTTCACTGCAGGAGGGTAAATCCTGCAGAGCCCACATGGAGCTGCTCCACAGAACTCCACAGCACTGAGCCACCGTGCATCCAGAGGTGCAGGGATACCATTCTCACCCTTCAAGACGTCTCACGGTCTCTAATTAAGAAAATAAACCAACTCTCAGTGCCCCAAATCACAGGAAAAGTCAAATTTGGAGCATTTTGTTAAAGCACTAAATCAAGAGAGCGAGTGGGGCAACACACCAGGTCAAGTGGAACGTGTTTTAATTGCAACCTTCGGAAGAAAAGTCCTTGTATAAATGGAGATTAATGGGTGTTTCAAGAGACAAAGTTGCTTTAGTCTAACCCTTCCCCTCCCCATTTTCCTTGGTACGTGGCCTAATGGATGTGTCAACAATGTCAAACCCAACAAAAACTATTAAAATACACTCATCCGACCAACACCCTCTCTGGAACGGCTTCAGATTTTAATTGATTTCTTCTAAAAACCAAATCCTTTCTGGGGGGAAAAAAAAATAAAATAAACCGCAGCCACTCCAAGGAAAAACAAACACAGTAAGATCTGCCCACGATGCCTCTGCTCATGGGAGGCAGGAGCTGCAGGACCTCAGCATTGGTGCACAGAGCACAGAGCACCGACTCCATCACAACCCCGCCAGGTTTCGCTCCGTCTTCCTCCCAGCTCCCACTTAGGCAGTCCAAGGGCTCGTTAGGAAATCCAACTAATTATGCTGGATGGCTGGCGACTGGGGGCTATCACTCATCCCTGTGCAGACACCACAAAGTGCTGCGCAGAAGAATTCAGCTGCAATGAGGTGAAACATCATTAGAGGTAACGCAGGATCTGGAGCAGCGGTGAATCAAATAAATGCACGGGCAAAGGGACACAGAAGCTGCAGCAAAGAGGAGGGAAAACCCAGGATGACATTCAGCAGCCCAGGCTCCTGCTCAAGCATTTTACTCTAAATGTGTGACTACAAACGTCTGCAACGCAGCACAAGAAACAGAGGAGCTTCAAATAACACCCAAGCCTCTCAACCCCTGTGCAGTACCCAAGCTGCAAGCAAACAACTCCTCTAAGCTCTTCTGTACCTATATCCATCTGAACAGCTTGCAGATTACCTGGCAGGAGGAATTAGGGCTTTACACTACAGCAGAGAAAGGAGACACAGTGCAGCAGGACAGGGTTATTTCACACTCGTGCTGTTTCAGTTTACATTGCAGGCAGCTCAGCTCAGACCACATCCTGCTCAAGAAACACCTGCTAAGAAAATGCTCCTGCCCAGGGAAAAGGGGAAAAGCACAAATAGGATCTGCCAGGTCAGATCCCTGCAATCACACCGACGGCTGCATCAGGACAGAAAACAAGCCAGAGGTAGTGAGGCAGCTCATGGGAAAACGCATGGAAGGAGAGCGATGTTGAACAGACCAGAGGAGGAGGGAGGCGTGCAAAGTGCCCAGATCACAATCAGGAAAAATCTCCTTCTGCTGCAGCTCTCCCACACTGGGTTATCTGGGAGCAGGACCCCGAGGGCAAGCAAGGACAGTGCTCCTCCTCATAGGTGCCACGGCTCCTGCTAAGCAGCACCCAGCAGCACTTATCTGCCCATGCGGCATCTTAATCCGCCCTCATCCCATCCTTCACAGCGATGAAGCTGCAGGGTTGAGATAAAGATGCTCCGTGCAGCAGCAGAAGCACGCAGCCCACTGTGCCCCAAACCCAGCCAGGAAAGGCATTTACAGCCCCAGACCCCACGGTGGGTTCCAGATGAGCGTCAGTGCTGGGGCAAGGAGGCAACCATGAGGCGCTGAGATTTGCAACCCCACGCAGGGGGCCACGATCCTACCTTTAAACATCCCCCCCCCTGTTCCTTAAACTAAAGCTTTGGGAAAATCTTCACCTGCTCTTGAAACAGGTTGCCTCTCTGGGACAGCTGCTTCACTGCTGGCATTAAGTGCCTGTGTTAGCAATCTGCCTTGTAGGTCACAAACGCACCAGCAGGCTCCATCTGCCTGGCCCTGCCTCCCTTTAGGGTGGCTTTCAGGGATTTACTTAAAGCAAGGTTATATTCTTAGTGCTTTCCTAAGCTGCTTGCACGTTTGGACGTGGAACCTGTCCTCTGCTGCTCTGCTGAGCAGGGGCTGCATGGGGAGAAGCTCTTATGGATGATGAGGAATAGCCCCCTCCAACCCCTCTATGCCCCACGTCACCCCACACTTTCTCCCTGGACGTGAGCACTGCAGTCACACTGCAAATGGGTGCCCACTGATGGGGGGAGGGGGGGGGAGAGAGACCTCCTGGAGAGGAGCAAATCCAGGTCCCACACCAACCACCCACCTTCAGGGACGCCGCAGGAACTCAGTACTTGTGAGATATCTGCCAAACACTGCTGTGAGCAGCCCAGGGATCTGACTGCTGATGGGACAGGGGGAGCGCACGCTCCGAGCCAGCAGAGAGCACGTGGCTCATCGCTGGACGGGGTGGGGGTGGCAGGGAAGCAGCTCGCCAGGGTGGGAAGGGGAGGTCAGAGCTCAGTGCACGCCCTGCAGCCTCCCCATGCCCCACCAGTACAGTGAGTTCTGGTAGCTCCGCTCACGTTTCGGCTCTGAGAGCACAGCCAAAACCTGTGTGCTTTCTGCTGGACTTGTCGCATCCTGTGGCTTGCCAAGGTCGACGTGGAAGAAGCTGGAGGCTGCTCTCAGTGCCGCTACTCCTTCACCCTCCGACCATGCAGGCGGTGCTGCCAGCAGCTGCTCCAGCTGCAGCAGAGCCAGGAGGGGTGGTTGGATCTGGGTAAGCACCCTGAAGCTCCTGTATGAGATTCATGAGGGCTGCTGGACCCAAAGCTGGCTTCCTTGCACTGCGGAAAGGAAGGGGGACATCCTTCCAGTCCAAAGGAAACAAAGCTTTCTGCAGAGAAAGCTCTTTGCTCCTTGCTTCTCTCCCCACACACCTGCACGGACCATAGGCTTTTTTTTTTTTTTTTGCAGGAAGGCTAAGCCAGCCTTTAAATTGCACCCACAGCAGCCAAGGGCATGGTCTGCACTGAGCTGCAGGCCAAGCAGATGGCACAGGATGGCTGCAGTCAGTGCACGGATCGCACTGAGAAAACACAAAGTCTAAAAGGGCACAGAAACGAAACGGATCCCCTCCAACAGAGGGGTGCCATCTCCTGTTTAGGAGGAGGAAGAAAAAAAAACCAAAACCAAACACATGGAGTATGCAGAGTCAAAAGCTGGGAGGGGCTTCGGGTAAAGTGAGGTGCACAGCCCCTCCTGGGCTGGGGGAGCACAAGCAGAGGGACAGGGCTGTGCTTCCTCACTGCTGATCCCAGAGCGACATCTGTCCCTGAGCAGGGCATTTCCCAGGGACATTGCCAGGGGTTGAAGCACATTGGAAGCTCAGGAACATCCTCCCTGAGCAGTGAATGAGCAGAGCTCGTGCAGAGTGCTTCAGTACCCACTGCTGGGAGCAGCCACAGGCCAGGCTATTGTGATTAACAAGCTAAACAAAACCATCTGCCACCCTAAACATCAACATGCGTCGTTCCCCTCTGACTTGTACAAAACTTGCGGGGACAAACAGGCAACACAGAAGACCTCAGGTTCTCCAGGAGAGTTGGGGGTGGAAAGCTGCTCATAGGTTTGGAAGAGAAGACATCTCTCACCTGGGATACAGCAGACACGCTGTGCCAGGAGGATAGATGGATCTGCATGGATGAGCCCAGCTTGGCCCATAGAACCTATGGCCCTACTGCACCAGCCCTGCACCAGCCCTGCACCAGCCCTGCACCAGCCCTGCACCAGCCCTGCACCAGCCCTGCACCAGCCCTGCACCAGCCCTTCCTCCACAGCTGAGGATCTTTCCTTGAGATGCAGAAGAACCAACCGTGCTGTGGGTGCACAAATGCAGTGCAGGAAAGCAGCAGCCACAACACCCTGAGCAAAACCCAGCTGCAAATCTGGCAGGAAGAGCACAGAGGGGTGAATGGGAACTCGGCGGGGCAGAGATTGAGCTATTATTCATCAATGACGGGAAAAGTCACTGAAATAGAAGACGTGGAAGCTTCCAGAGCTATTCGTGAAGTGGGGCCAAATTGGACTCGTAGCTTCAGCCAAAATGGGGGAAATAATTAGAAAAACATTGAAACGCATCATTTTTAGTTTTTGTTTTTAATTCCCACCCGCCAAGCCCCCCCCCCAGTGAAACACTTCACTTCGGAAATGATGAAACGCTGCAGTCGCAGCAGGATCTTGGAAGCCTTTGTCCCAAAAAACAGGAATTTTTATTCGGTTTGTCACTCACTGACTGAGTTAAATGTCAGGAACAAAGCTCAGCGTTGCTTTTTCAAGCAAAAAAATATATACGTTTTCTTTAAAAGTGTAAAAATGTTTTATCTGGTGGTAGATGGCATTAGAAGAAGCCACTGACAGGGCTGACAGCACGCACCTCTCCTGCCCCAACCCTCACCTCCCTGACCCCACGGCAGAGCACAGAGCCCTTTGGGGGGAGCTGACCTGCACAGATAGAGGACAGAAGACTTGTCTCCACCCAACCCACAGAGCTGCCCCATAGCAGCCTTGGGGAGAACACGGTGAGCACGGCCGTGCCCAGCACATCCTGCCTCCTCCTGCACTCAGCCCCTCGCTATTTTCGGGTTTGAGAAAAGATTTGGGATCTCCTCCAAGCTTTACCAAGGAAGGGTTGAGTGCCATCGCCAAGAGATTCCACTGTTCCCCATTGCTCGCCCATTTCCTTCCCCTCTCTCTTGGAATTCCCTGCCCACGCACCAAGCAGGCGTCGCAAACCCCAGACTCTCCATTTTGGTTCATTACTGCACTTCCTCCCCCTGGAGAGCCCTCATCACAGCAGCACAACCTCCTCAACGGACCCCAAACTCCAACCTCCTTCCAGAGGATTGACAGCCCATCCCAAAACCACACGGGCCTTGCCCAAGCAACGACCTTTAACAACTCCTATCTGTGGGCCAAACGCTAAGTCAGCGCTCCGAGCAGCTCGTAAAGCAGCCGAGGGGGAACCACGACAAAACAGACTTTGCCAAATGCCATTAGGCAGCTGTCTGCCCAAAGCCTGGCTGTGCCAATCACAACCACTTGAGGAGCACATCCCATTTCCACAGCATCCAATGCAGGTCTCCTTGGGGGCATTGATCTCCCCACGTCCGCCCTTGGGAAGTGCCCAGCACTGCGAGGAGAGTGAGAGCTGGTGATTGGGAAGAAGGGAAGATGGGGGATGAAACCAGAGAGGGGAAACGTTTAAGCTTTAATCTTGGAAACAGCTTCCTGACAGTAGATTTATGAGCAATGGGAATAGACTGCTTTGCAGAAGGCTGGAAGCTCTACTGCACCGAGCTTTGAAAACAAGGCCGGATAAAAGAGGAGGCAATAGACATGAGGAATGGGTTCTGCCTCAACCCAAAGACGGATAGGACCCAGTGGCTCACTTCCAGCTCTGGCTGCCCGGCTCGTACACAAGCAGCAAATCTCACACCTGCCTTCCGTGACATTTGCCCACGTACATGATTAACCAGCGCGGGCTGTCAGAATATTACAGTGCTGCTACGAAAGGCATCCAAACAAATGTGACCGGTGCAAACTTCTATCCCCACTCTCACCCGCTGCAGCTGCAGAGGCGACCTTTCAGGGCAGCCACAGAACCTCATTTTTCAGCTCACGCCTGGGTGTAGTAGCCAGAACCAGGGGCTCAACACATCCGACTTTTGTGCAGCAGCCCGTGGAAGGTGTAGTTTTGTTAATGCACGCATCTTGTTTTACTTGGACGTTGAAGGAGCTGAACTTTTTCTGACTTGGTTGCTCCTGTATATGTATCACACTTTCCTGCAATCAACCTTTCCTTTCCTCCCCTCCCCCCCCCGTGGCCTTTTGCAGTGTGCTGTTGGGTATTGGCTCTCTCCAAAGCTGCTTTAGTGCTGCTGACGGATGCTAAGCCTGGCTCTGAAAGACGGAGCACTTGCTCACCCACAGAAGCAGCGCAGCTCAGGCTTCCAAACCACCCCTTTCCCCACCCCACTGTCAGCCTCAGCTCAACCAGGTCACAGTAAGAACCGAAGCAGCCAGCCAGCAGGAGAAGCACATCCCTGCTCTGAGCAGAGACTCTCCAGCAACCCTTACCTGCAGCCCAAGTCCCCATTGCATTGTGCATAAGCAACAGTGCTGCTGCACAGCCCACAGCACCTGCAGAGCTCCAGTACTGGAAGCTTCGTGCTCCTCTCTCACCACCAGAAAGCTTGCCTAAGGCTGAGCCTCATAAACCCACCAGTGTCCTGAGAGGAGATTAGATGTGAAAGCCTGACCTCAGCCAAGTACTGCAAGTCAAAAGCGCTCTGACTTCAGGCTAACTGCCCCACAAAAACATCAGTGAAATCACTTCATTAATCCCCACGGCCTCATTTCCTTCCTTCCTTCCCTCAGCCAAGCTGAAGCTTAAAATAGTATTTTAACATTCCTCATATTTCTCTCCAAAACTAATTAATATCCAATCAGCCAAAAGCTCTTCTCGCAGCAGCTTGCCTCAATCACACAACCTGCCCACCCTTGGCAGGAGCAGAAGCACCCTGCCAGGCTCCCAGCTCCTCCCAGAAGACATTTCTGATGGAGCATCTGGAGAGAACCGCGCGAAGGCAGCAGAAAGGAGGAAAGCACCAAAATTAAAGCCCCACGTGCAACCCTACCTCCATCCCCCACATACACACACCGCCCTGCTGTGCCCATAAGCACACACACACTGCAGGGATTCCGTGACACTGCAGGAGCAGCTGCTCATCACCAGCTTCTAGCAGCCCCTAACGGCAAACCGCAGGGCACCTTCCTCCTCTTTCTGTTTTATTGGTACCTGTGCTCCAGCAGAAGACTGAAAGCACGTTCCAGAGGAGAGGAAAGAAAGAGGAAATGGGTCTGCCTTCATTTAGCCAGCCTTCTCAGCAGCCAGGATCAAGCATCAGTTAAATAATACACTGCACAGGTGAGAGTGTAGCAGTAAGGAAGGGATGAGAGCCTGAGATGGAAAGGAAACGTCCTCCAGAGGTTTCACCACTCCAGGAGGCACAAAGTCCTTTACCACAAGGTATTGCTCGTTTAAGTCTCACTATGCAATGCTTCTGGCACACAGACCAGGAAGGAGGCTGCAACGAGTGCTGCAAACACATAAGAAATTCAGCAGCTACACGGGATGCAAAGGTCACAGACATGCAGCCAAAGAACTCAACGCCGTGATTTATCTCGCAGCCCTAAATTCAACCTATAGACCAAACACGAGGCCTGGAATGCACTCGGGGCAGCCTCAGAAGCACCAGCTGGGAACAGCCTCCTCAGCTCAATTGCAGGAATGCATGGCAGCACCGCAGGGCTGTGGTGCTATGGTGGATAACCCCAGTGGTGGCTCTGTCACACTCCTCCGCCTGCTGCACAGAGCACAGGCTGATTCTCCCCATCAGCACCGGGCACATAAAACATTTGTGCGTGTGTCAGCTGGGTGGGAGCTGGGCAGCGCTGCAAGGAAACCACCAGAGCAGCTACAAGCAGGCTGCTCACAGGATGGGCAGCACGGCAGCACGGCGCAGCAACGGCTCTGTGCACCGTGAGCACTCACACCCTCTGTTTGGGCTGCCTGGCATAGGAAAACAAAGAAGCAACAAAGCCCCACAGCCACTCCATCCAAGCACCCCACAGCTCTGCAGGGCCTCAGCTGTTCTACCAACAGGCAGAACCCATGGCCAGGAGCTCCTCTCACAGCAAGGCCCCACAGGACGCGATGAGGCCACAGGAGCACCTCCCAACCCCGGCCACCTCCAGCCCGGCTCCGAGGCACGGAGCAGCTCTGCTGCCTCAGCCCGGGCCGCCACGGAGCCGGGGGAAGGGCGAGGGCTTAAAGGCTGCAGGCCGGGCTCCCTCATCCAGGGCTGGGGCGGCCCTTCTCGTTACAGAGGGCAGAGCTGAGAGGT
Source organism: Tympanuchus pallidicinctus (assembly GCF_026119805.1). NCBI lineage: Eukaryota > Metazoa > Chordata > Aves > Galliformes > Phasianidae > Tympanuchus > Tympanuchus pallidicinctus. The sequence continues at coordinate 333,018 of NW_026294765.1, forward strand.
CTCGCCGACTTTCGCAGCCCCCAGCAACGCCGCAACCCCTCACAGAACCTAACCGAGCGCCTCAATACGGCCGTACGTAAAACACCCACCCACTCCAGCCCACACCACCCGCCGCTCTGCCGCTACCCGCCTTCCGCCCGCCCTTTTATAGCCGCCCAGCACGCGCCTCCCGCCCCCGTCGCGTGAGTGACGTCATCGCCGCGTGCGGCAGCAATGGCGGCGGCGGGAGTGGCGCCGGTCCGGGAGCGGTGAGTGCCGGCTTCGAGGCCAAGCGTGAGCTCCTGTCCGCTCCGTGAGACATCGGCCATCGCACGGAGCTCTCCCTGCGGCGGCTGAGGGGCCGGCCTGGTCCCGGGGTGCGGCTGGGGGAGCTGCCGATGCTCGCTGAGGGGCTGCGGCCTGCAGGAGGGCAGTGGGGATAACAGGGCCTCATCCTGGGGTACTGCGGGGTGGGGATTGGGATTGGAAAGGGGATGGGAGTGAGGTTGGGGAAGGGGGTGCGGATGGAGACGGAGTTTTGGGCTGAAGGAATCCCAGGTGTTTGTACAGACTGCAGAGCAGCCCTGCAGGGAAGGACCTGGGGGTCCTGAGAGGTGAAACGCTGAACGTGAGGCAGCAGGGTGTGATTGCAGCTTGGAAAGCAAACGGGATCCTGGGCTCCATCAGCAGAGGGGTGGCAGCAGGGACAGGGAGGCGATCGTCCCCCTCTGCTCTTGTGAGGCCCCGTCTGCAGCATTGTGTCCAGATCTGGAGCCCCCAGTACAAGAAGGACAGGGAGCTGATGGAGAGGGTCTGGAGGAGCCACAGTGATGAGCAGGGGTTTGCAGCCCCTCCACTACGAAGACAGGCTGAGGGAGCTGGGCTTGTTCAGCATGGAGAAAAGAAGGCTGCAGGGTGACCTCATTGCAGCCTGCAGTGCCTAAAGGGAGCCTGCAAACAGGAGGGGAATCAACTCTTTGAAAGGGGAGATGACAGCAGGACAAGGGGAAATGGTTTGAATTGAGGAAGGGCAGATTGAGGTTGGATGAGGGGAAGTTCTGTGCTGTGAGAGTGGTGAGGTGCTGGAACAGCTGCCCAGAGAGGCTGTGATGCCCCGTCCATCCCTGGAGGTGTTCAAGGCCAGGTTGGATGGGGCCCTGGGCAGCCTGGGCTGCTGAGAAATGTGGAGGTTGGTGGCCCTGTGTGTGGTGGGGGTTGGAGATTCACGGCCCTTGGGGTCCCTTCCAACCCCGGCCATTCTGTGTGACATGAAGTTAGGGATGGGAGTGGAACTGGGAGCAGGAATGAGGTCAAGGATGGGGATGGAGTTGGGGACGAGGATGGAGGTGGGGGCACTTCACAGCCCTGTGCTGCTGGCAGTGCAGTTCTTCACAGCTTCATGGTTGTTCTGCAGGTTTGTCACCTCCAAAGAGCAGTTCCATGCCTACCTGAGGGCCAACGGAGAGCTTGGTGGCCAAGAAGGTGACAGTGAGGAGGAGAAGGAGGCCAGCAGCGAGCAGAGCGAGCCCCCTGCCAAGCGGGGGAGGTTGGATGTGCAGGGCCAGGATGGAGAAAGCCCAGGGGAGCCCAAGGACGGGGAGAAGGAGTCCAGGGATGGGGAGAAGGAGCCCGAAGACGGAGAGAAGGAGCCTGTGGAGCGCAAACGAGCCCGAGGGCAGAACAAGAGCAGACCCTGCATGAAGCCCAACCACTATGAGAAGAGCCGGTTATGTCCATCAGTCACGCAGGTGTGACGTGCGGTGTGATGCCTTGCTTTGCTCTCGGTGGGTTTCTTTGTTTTTTAGCTTAGGGAAGCACATCCCAGAGTGACTGAAGACAAAGATCCCTCCCAGAAGGAGGGAGCTGAGGGCACAGGGCTGTGCTGGCAGAACTGCCTCTGTTGGCTGCTTGGGGAGCATGTAGTAGGGTGAGGCTGACCAGGGCAAGCAAAGCACCAGCTTTCCTGAGTCCACAGGGCTAAAACAGCCCCTCAGGTGTTCAGTGCCCCCCAGCACTGGCACTTGGCTTCATGCTTTGTGGCATGGCCAAAGTCATTTAGGGAGTGATGGGTGCTCGGTGTGGTTTTTTCCCCTCTTCAGGCTCACCTCGGTAGTACAGATATGCCCACAACTGGAAGCAGAGGGCAGAGCTTTAATCTCTCCTTTCTCCTTTGAAGGGCTGTGCAGACAAATGCTACTTTGGCCCACGGTGCCGCTTCCTTCACGATGTCGGCGAGTACATGGCAGCAAAACCAGCCGACCTGGGGCCCAGCTGCGTGCTGTTTGAAACCTTTGGCAAGTGTCCTTACGGCATCACTTGTCGCTTTGCCAAGGCCCACCTTGGGGATGGATACCAGAACGTGGTCAACACGGAGCTGGCCAAGCAATGGGAGGGGAAATGGCTGGTGAGGAACAACCTCTCCAAGGACCTCCAGCACCAGCTGCGCAAGAAGAAATTTACCTTTAAGAAAGCTGATGAGTATCTCTGCAGCCTGGCCAAGCCCCACCACGATGATAGGAAAGGAGGCAAAGCCCCGGGGTGCTCTGCAGAGGGTGAGGAGGTGTCCAACTGCACGACGCCTGAGGATGGCCTGGGAGACCCCTCACAATGTCCTGTGCTACCTGAGGGAGGAGATTCCAAACCAGCTCCCGTGCAGAGTCCTCAGCCCATAGAAAGCAGGGGGGGGTGCCCCACCAAAACAGCAGGTCCAGTGACAGATGAAGACATTGTAAAGCTGAGGTCATGTGAGAAGAAGAAGGTGAGCAGTGAGAGTTTGGTCAAGGGCTGCTGCCTGTGTCTCCTGGGAAGACAGAAGAGACTTCTTAGCTGGGTGACAGGCAGGGAGGGGGCTGAGCTGCATGGGGACCACGTTACTGTCATGAGAGGGGAAGGATGCAGGCGGGTGAGCTGTTGGAAGCCAGTGGTGTTATTGAAGGAGTGGGAGCTAAGAGGAGCTTCAGCCTTTTGCACGTGAGGGAAATGAGGAGCTGAGCTGTCAGTGCGGGTAGAAATGATCTGCAAGGAGAAACGAGGCTGGGGCTGGTCGATGTGGCTGTACTGTGCAGTGCTCTCCTGAGGGGAGGCTGAGCACTGCCTCCTCCTGACCTCTTAAGCCAGTCTTACATCCTGCTACACCTTTAACTGAGTTTTCTCCAAGCTGAGCAGTGAAAACAGATGGAGCAATTAAATGATACAGTGTCAGGGAGCTGTTGAGGTTCTTAAACAAATAACAGTGATTTCCTGGGTTTCCCACTGAGTTTTCTCAAGACAGGTGATAAAGTGGCTAACTGGGATCTCCTCGTGTTTTACCGCTGCCGGTTCAGCTCTGCTAACATGCTCCTCCATCCCTGGTTGTTTTCCAGTTGGAAATCCAAGGCAAGCTCTACTTGGCCCCACTGACCACAGTAAGTAGGCAGTTCTGTCCTTTGGTCAAAATTTGCCATTGCCACGTTTGGAACAGAGCTCATCTCCCCACAAACGACCTGTCTGCTGTCTTTCAGTGTGGTAACCTCCCTTTCAGAAGGATCTGCAAACGCTTTGGGGCAGATGTCACCTGTGGAGAGATGGCTGTGTGCACAAACCTGCTTCAGGGCCAGTCCTCCGAGTGGGCTCTCCTCAAACGACACCACACCGAGGATATTTTTGGGGTGCAGGTGAGTGCAGCCAAATTAAACTCATTTCTGAGGCAAAAAGCTGCTGCTTGAGCTCATGCAAACTGTCGCCCTTTGGTAGCTGGAGGGAGCATTTCCAGACACGATGACCAAATGTGCAGAGCTCCTGAACCAAACGATTGATGTGGACTTTGTAGACATCAATGTTGGCTGTCCTATCGACCTGGTCTACAAGAAGGTAAGGAGATGTTTGCAGCATGCCTTGTTTCTGTGCGTAGATGTTCGTCGTTTGCATCGTTTCCTGCTCCCTGATCTGCCCCTGTCAGTTTGATCCAGAGTTACCAGGTCGTTTATGGACACTAGACTTCAACAGCAGGCTGAAGTGGGGAGGGAAAAAGGAGAAAGGGAATGTTTTAACACAAAAAACCACACCAAGTCTGGGAAGTCGTGGAGTTTTAGCTGCTTTTCTGTGAATAGAGGGCTGCTCTTTTCTATGCAAGGGAGCAGGAAGTCTTGATTGTGGCACCTTTCTTTCCCCAGGGTGGAGGCTGTGCTCTGATGACTCGATCTAACAAATTTGAGCAGATTGTCCGAGGGATGAACTCGGTGAGTCCAACCACGGGGCTGCCAGCAGGAGTGCAGCAGGTGGAGCTGAACTGCTTCTCCAGCCTCACTCTGCCCTCCCTGCAGGTGCTGGACGTCCCACTGACTGTGAAGATACGGACAGGGGTGCAAGAAAAGATGAACATGGCCCATAAAATAATCCCCAAGATCCGGGAGTGGGGAGCATCCATGGTCACGGTACTGGGATACTTGCAATGGTGCTGGGGCTTCAAATGGTTGGCTGCTGTCCAGGGAGCTCTGCTTGCATGTCAGCCCAGTGTGACCCTCACCCCCTGCCCAGAGCTCAGTAGCTCTTTCAGACACCTCTGGCTATCTGTGTGCTATCTTCTGGTGCTTGATCCTAAAAAGAGAGACAAATTGTGATGCTTTTATATTTAGAACATTGTCCTCGCTGCTCCTGAAGCTTGTATCCGTTACAAAAGGAGGTGGCTTTGGAACAGAGGCTTCATTCAGATGAGCTTCATTATATCAGGGCTGGCTAATCATTTGCATGGGGATGAGTAGTTCCTGCCCACATGAATATTCCCTTTCACTGCCTGCAGTCACTTCCTGCTCTGCCTTGCAAATAGCCCAAACGTTACTCAGAAAAGCATCCAGCATCTCTCAGCGTTGCAGACCACCCCTGCAGCCTGCTTTGTTAGCAGCTGGGCACCCATTAGGATCCTTTACCCCAGCCTGGTGGCATTGCCTTGTCAAAGCACGCTCCTGCAGTGCTCCTGTGCTGTTCTGCCTCCTTTCTGGTGCTCAGTGAGGTCTCACTGTGACTTCTTTCTGCAGCTGCACGGCCGGTCCAGGGAGCAGAGGTACACAAGAGTTGCTGACTGGGACTACATAGCAGAATGTGCTAAAATAGCAAGCCCCATGCCTCTTTTTGGTAGGTGTTTCGGGATGCAGTTTGAAAAACATTAAAAAGAAAAAGAGTAGGGGAAAATACAGCCCCCAGATACATCCAGTCTGGGGGAAAGCTTGGATTATCCCTGGCCCTTCTCCACGAAGTCTTGTGCAGCTCAGTTCTGCCTGTTTGATTGAGGCCTGGCGTGGTGAGCGTGGAGCAGAGCAGGACGGAGGGCAGCACGCAGAGCACCTTGGTTGCAGCAGGTGCTTTCTGTTGGTAGGCAGCACGGCACAGAGAATCCCAGCTAAACCTTCAGGGTAGGAGTTGAGAGAAGGAGAGAGAGGAGAAGGCTCTCCTCCTCGTCGTGATGGGAACGTTAATCAGAAACATTCCTGAGGATCTCTAGATATGACCCTGTGTCCTTCTTGAATTTTATCCCATGCCTGGATTAGCTCATTCTGACTTGCCCTGCTGCATCACTTTGACCTCTGGCTTCTCCCTCCCTTCTGCACAGGAAACGGTGATATTTTGTCTTACGAAGATGCTGATCAAGCCATGCAGACCGGGGTCTCAGGAATTATGATTGCAAGGCAAGTGGCTGCATTTCCCCCTTTGCCTCTGAGCCTATTGGTGCAGGGGAAAAAAGTAGGAAAAAAGGGAAAAAAATAACAGAAATCCCTAAACCAACTCTAAATATGAGAAGAGCTTCCTCTGAATGAAATTACTCTTTGAAACTTGGGACAGTGTGTGTCTGTGGGAGCTTACAGTGGCTGAAAGCTTCTCAAGCAGCGCTGGGCTGGCAGATGAGAGCTGGAAACCATTTTAGTCCTCTCTGAAGCATCAGTCGCAGGAGTGGTGATGCACGTTTTATTGGGCTGCAGGGGGGCACTCATCAAACCGTGGCTTTTCACTGAAATCAAGGAGCAGAGACACTGGGACATTTCCTCCAGTGAGAGATTTGATATCCTCAAAGACTTCACCAACTACGGCCTGGAGCACTGGGGGTCAGATACTCAGGGTGTGGAGAAGACCAGGAAGTTTCTGCTGGAATGGCTCTCGTTCCTGTGCAGGTAATTGTGCCCGGGTTGGAGGACTGTCCCCACAGCAGGCCCACCTCCTTGAGCAGCAGCACGCAGTGCCCATAGTGTTTGTGCTTTGCTGCAGGTATATTCCAGTCGGGTTATTGGAGCGCCTGCCTCAGAAGATCAACGAGCGGCCGCCTTACTACATAGGGAGAGACTATCTGGAGACACTGATGGCAAGCCAAAACGTGGATGATTGGATTAAAATCAGGTAACAAAGCATGGGCTCAGGCAGTTTTTCACTTGGAGGTTTGAACCCAGCTTGGAGTCGCCACAGAAGGGCTCTCGTTCCCTCCCTCTGCCTCAGGAGGTCGTGCACAGCCATGCAGACCTCGGCTGGCTGACCTCTCTCCTGACACACTGCTCATCCTGGGACAGGCAGGAGCTGAGAGGAGGCAGCGCAGCGATGGGGCGCTGGGGCTGTCAGCACTTTGCACACAGCTCTGCTCAGCCCAGCAGCAGGGCAGCTTCCCCAGCTGGAGGGAACCGAGTGCGACCCCCCCATTCCTCAGCATCTGATTCTGAGCTTGTGCAACAAAACGCAGACACAACTGCTTCTCCCCACTCCTACAAGCCTACAGGCGATGGCTGGGAAGCGGCTTCACTTCCAAGGCAGCTAAAATGAGAACTGGTGCAGCACAGCCAGCTGCTGTTCCTTGTGTCATGGAAACGGAGATTAACAAAAATAGAGCACAGCCACGAGCTTCTCTGGTTTTTGCTAATCCTCATCCACGTAGTGCTGGGAACGGCTGCCTGAAAGCAAGTTATGAGCACGTCAAGTTTTGATTGGGATTTTTAATTGTTGGTTTTTCGAGCAGAACCTGCCCACGTGGGGCTGTGCAAAGCTCTGTGACCACTGCTCTTTGCAGCACCTTCTAAGAGAGATTCGTAGCCATAAAAATTCAATTTCCAGTCCAATTAGGTTTATTCATTAAAGCTTATTGTAAGGAGATGTGAAGCAGCCGAGGGGGCTGCCAGGCATGCTCTGCTCTGCTCTCACCATCGCAGCTTCTCATTACGCAGCAATGTGCCCTGCTGGGATACTCTGCTGACATGTCTTATGGAAAGTTTTAGTGGTGCTGTATTGAACCAGCATCCAGGAAATACACGAAGCCTCCTGGACTGTAAAGAAAATTACTCTGCGCTGGAAATCCAGCGTGGGTTCCCAAGTGTGAAATAGTTGAAGTCTTAAGCGAGGATCAGTCGCAATAGCACTGGCTTACATCATTTTAGGATCCAGCCTTAATACTCTTTGGCACTAACGGGGTTTTGGCTCTGCACAAGCACAGCAAGAGGTTGGGAGGAGCTCTCAGAGGCTTGTGCTGATTTTAGACATGCGGGTGCCAGCAATGAAGCTGGTATTCAGGTCACCAAACTTAGAATCCCATTTTGGCATTGACCCTCAGTGACTTCCCAGCAGTGAGCGCTGTGCCAAGAGCCAGAGTCTGTGCTCCTACCGCTGTGGTTCAGGGCTCAAGCTCAGCTCTAGAGCCAGTTGGGGGCCATGTGGGAAGGTGAAAGCTTTGGGTCCATCTGAGCAGAGCCCCGGTGCCGTGCAGCAGGTGGGGGTGGCAGTGGCTCCGCACTGAACACAAACCTCTTCTATTTCCCTTCAGCGAGCTGCTCCTGGGACCTGTACCCACCAACTTCACCTTCCTGCCCAAGCACAAGGCCAATTCCTACAGATAGGAGCAGTGCAGCCCTTTCCTGCAGCATCGAGTGCAGGGGAGGCAGCAGGATGGCGCGCGTTGCTCAGCTGCACGCAGAAGCAAAATAAACTTTTATGTTTTTAGAAGCGCGGTTGCTTTCTTACCTTGAGCATCGTTACCCGTCACAACCACCGCTCAACCCTGCTGTTCCCATTGTGGCACTCTGTTCCTATGGGGATAGCCTGGGTCAGGGGCAAATCCTGCCTGTGGGAGGGTGAGGTGTAGGGACCCAATCCCTGGGGGTCCTGGAGAGTGCATCCACCCTCACCCTCCCACCATCTGATGTTGTACAGAATCCTGTCCCTTTTGGGGAGCTCACAGGGGCTGCTGTCATCTGCTGGATGTCACACGGCCCCTTCAAGGGCTGTGCTGGAAGGGGGGATGCAAAGCAGCTGTTTTTCCATCACGAGCTCTGCTTAAAGAGAAGGGTGAATGAAAGCAGGCCTGGTGACAGCACAGTGACCTTCCCTTGGCTGCCTCGAGGGCTTTTTCTGTGCCCGTGTCACTCGAGCACAGCAGTGAAGGCTGCTGAGAACAGGCAGCAGTCACAGATGCAGCTGCTCTGTATCTCAAAGACTCCACGAGTGCAGCCACGAGGCAGACAGCTCACATCCCTGAGTCAGCTGGGCTGAATCAGCTTCATCCCCTCCAAAATATTCCATTGGGTACAAAAGGGGTTTGCAACCACAGCAGCTGAGGTTGGGTAGAGCCGCACCGCAGCAGCGGGCGTTCCTTCCCTGCTCAAAGAGCAGCTGCTGTCTGAATGAGCTCCTCCAGCAGCAGAGGGGCTTTTGGTGCAGCTGAGCAATGCTCACATGTTCACACGCTGCCTGCCGTCATTCCACCACCAATGAGTCCAGGCAGGTCTCAGCTGGGGTTTGCAGCACTCAGTCCCTGCTGCCTGTGGTTCCACCTGCAGAGCAGGGTGCAGAAGGGGATCTCCAAAAATCGCTGTTCAAAGCTGTGCAAGTTTCAGCCCAGGCTTGCTTGTGAGGTGCCTTGATCTGGGAGCACGTGGGGAGCAGATGTGTTTTGGGGCAGTGGGTTCAAGGGCAGGGAGAAAGGGAGAGGATGGATGGCCCACGGCGCAGCCCCCCAGGCAGTTTGCCAAGGCAGAACGATGCTGCGATGCTGAGGGTTGCACCAAAAGTCACTGCAGTAAATCACGAAGTCAGTCACGGCAGTCAGGCATCCAGAGCCAGAGCCTCGTTGTGCCAGGCAGAGAGCATCTCCAAACACAACAGGACCCCCAAACGGGGCTCCACGTCCACCCCTAAGCACACACAGCCCTACGGGGTTCCACTTTCATCCTTATGGGGCTCCACATCCAGCCCTGAGCACCCACATCCCTGCGCTGGCCACATGGGATGCCCCGGCGCTGACAGCCCACAGCCACAAAACGGCTCCTGGGCTGCAATGGGGCCAACGAGCCCTGCCCCATCGCCACCCCATAAAGACCCACAGCTGTGGGGTCACAGCAGCCCCCGTTAACCCTTCCTCTCCCTTTAAGACGAGATGAGGAGGGGGCGGTGGGCGGGGATAGAACGCTGGGACCCCTGGCAATTCCCGTTGGGAGACCCCAAACACAGCAGAGTCGGTTGGACCCGCTAGCGGACAGCAGCGCATGGAGTTGGCTGCCGCCTTGCGCTCCTCTCGTGGCCCCCAGGGCCCCCCGGCTCCGCCGCTCATCCTTCCCGAGCTCTTCAGCCTCGTAGGTGAGGACCAACCCCGGCCTCTCCACGCGCCCCGCTCCCTTCCCGGCCCGCCCACCCCGGGCTCCTCCCGTCGGTTTGGGAGGGGACTGATGGCGTTTTCTCACCTCTTCCAGGCTCAGCCAAACCCTGCCAGCCTCCTGCGATGGAGCAGCCCCTCCTCGCACCTCCGGCTATAGGGACGCTGGTGGCACCCGGCGCGCCCCGCGGTCCCCCGCCAGGTGAGACATCCCCCATCCGCCATGGGAGCTCTCGGGGGGTCCCGAGGAGCCCCGTCCCCAACTCCCCTTCTCCCCTGCAGGGCTGTGGATGGCTCCGTGCGGCTGCTACTTCGACCCCCGTGTCTTTCACTTTGAGTGGGCGACCACCACCGCGCCGCCACCGGCCAACCCCCTGGGCTCCGCTTCGTTGCCCAACGTCGCCCCCGGGGCTCCGCAGAGCTGGGTGACCCCCCCGGCCCCACCGCAGCCGTTTGTGCCCTACAAACAGCAGGGTGGCGCCGTGACCCCGCTGCTGCCGTCGGTCCCTGACTTCCAGCAGCTGGAGGGGCAGATCCAGCAGCTGAGGATCTCGGAGGCACCTCCGAGTGGCAGCCCTGCTGTGCCCTCTGATGGCATCGTCCCGCTCGATAGTGACACCCCAATGGGCACCTCCACCACCCCCGACCCTCAAGAGATGGGGGCCAACCTGGAGAGCTTAGACATCGAGCTGCCCGACGAGGTGCTGCTGGAGGAGGCCGTGAGGCTCTTCAACTGCTCCCCTGAGATGGAGGTGGTCAACCAAGACAACCCCAGCAGCGTCCCTATGCTCGAAGACCTCGGGGATCTCGCTGACCTCGACGATATCATCTCCAGTCACGACATGAGATCGCTCTCGCTGCCCGAAGAGATGCTGTCCTCTGACTACAGCATCCCTGAAGCCTCCAGCATAATGCTGAGCGTGGAGCAGCTCGACAGCGTCCAGATGAGCACCCAGGAGATGCAGCAGGATCTGACACCACCAGCTCTGCTGCTGTCACCACCGCAGGGCGATGAGTTGCAGCCCAAAGCCAAGCTGGAAAAGAGGGGGAAAAAGCGACGAAACAGCTTCTTGCTGAGAAAGGGCCGCAAATAGAGAGCCTCCACCTGCAGCAGTGGGGTGGGAGAGCAGGGTTAGAGGCCTTGTGATGGGATTGGGAGGGGGGAGGGAGAAGGGTGGTGTTATACAACTTTTTTCTTGTTATCTATTAAAGATTGTTTGTTCAGAACATCTCCATGTCTTGGTGGGGGCTGGAACAGACCTTGGGGGGGGGGGGGGGGGAAGGCTGAGGCAGAAGCATTGCCTACACACAGCACCCCCAGCCCTACAGTGAAACCCAGGCCAAGGGCAGAGGGAGTTCACTGTGCCTTCATCCCAAAGGCAGATGGAATCACCTCCAAGGGGAGGGTGGGAGGGAGGAACAGGGTCCTCCAAGGGAAGGGGAACGGGGCGGGGGTGGACAGGGTCCTCCAACGGAGGGGGGGAGGGAGGGGGGACAGGGTCCTCCAACGGGGGGAGGGAGAATGGGAGGTCCAAAGCGGGGGGGACAGACAGACACGACAATAGGGTCTGAGTAGTGAAGCCCTTATTTACACCCATCTTAAGGGCCCACTCCAGAGCCTGGCTTGCCCTCCCTGCTGCAGCAAAATAACCCCAAATAACCCAGAGGGGAGTAAGGGAGGAAGCTGCTGGTGGGACAGTACCCCCACTCCCCTCATCTGCCCAGCATAAAGCCATAATACTAGAGGAAAAATAACGTCACTCTCATAGCCAGAAAGTGCCTGGAAATGTCACCTGTCTTTATTGAGCATTCCACATCTGAGCTCCTCAACTTCATACCAGTGCAGCCAACACAGCACCTTCAGGCCATGGTGCCACCATCCCGCCACGCTCAAGCTCTGGGTTTCCCCATCAGCAGCCCCAGGGCGTGGGGGAGCAATGGGGCAGAACCAGTGACCATCACCTGAGCACAGACCCCAGCACGGGCAGTGAGGATGGCTCAGGCATTGGGAAAAGCTTTGGGCGCCACCCTTCCCTGAGCATCCTCACTCCAAAACAGAACCACACGCAGCGGCGGTGCCTCTATGGGCCACAAAGAGATGTTCTGCTCAAGAAAAAAAAAAGAAAAAGAAAATAAAAAATAATTAAAAAAAAAAAAATAATCCCATAACCCAAACGTAAAGGAGCCTTAGTGCTCGAGGACAAACTTCCCTCTCCCAATGCTGTTGTAGAAGCCTTTGGTGCCATCGGGCCCGTGGGGCAGGCGCAGCACGCAGGATTTGGGCTTCACAGCCAGGGGGGTTCTGGGAGGGGAGGTGGCATCCACAGAGGGGCTGTGGGCATTGCTGCTGTGCCACGGGGCCCACGTGCTCCCCCAGCCCAAATCGGGGCTCTTGGGGGTGGCACTGAGGCTGAGACCCAACTCTGCAGTGAGCGGAGGGAAGGCCATGCTGGCCAGGAGCGACCCAGAGAAGGTGCTGCTGAAGGAGCTGGGCTGGAAGCTGTGGCCATGGGGCCAAGCGTGTGCCGAGAGGAGCTGCGGTGAGGCCACATCCGACTCCGAGGAGCTGCAGAACAGCGAATCCCCAGCAGAGCAGGGAAAGGCTTTGGCTCGCGCCTCCACCAGCTCCTCCTGCTCAGCCCCACTCCTCTTCTTGGATCCCTTCCCCGAGAGCCTCACCACACAGATGCCACGGGAGCAGGGCTGGCCCAGCTCCTCGCAGGCCCTGCGCGCGCTCTCCAGGCTCTCGTACTCCACCAGCGCACAGCAGTGGCTCAGCAGCTCCGGGAAACGCGCTGCGTATTTCCTCATGTCCGACGGCAGCTTACGGCCCGGCCGGAGGATGCGGATGGAGGCGATGGCTCCAAAGGGGCTGAACATCTGCGTGATGGTTTCAATGAAGTTCCTCTGCAGCGGCGGAGGCGTGCCCGGCTCTGGGGGCAGCGGGTCCCAGGCCAGCAGGAGTTTGGTGGGAGGGACGTTGAGGATGGAGTCAGGGATGGGGATGCGACGCCGCACTTTGGTGCCCTCCTGGTTGACTTCCAGCAGCTCGGAGAAGCGCAGGGCGTAGAGCGTGAGGCGCCAGTCTCGGGTGAGGTACTTCACCTATGGGGAGAGGGACACTGAGCCCCTGCCCAGAGCCATGGTGCAGGCACAGCCTCACCTCAAGGCAGTCGCGGGATCATTGAGTCAGAAGGGACCTTTGAAGACCATCTGGTTCAACTCGCTGCAGTGAGCCAACTTGGGCAAGGCTCCCATCCCTCCTTAGGGCCCTCCAGCTCCATCAGGTGCTCGGAGCATTGTTGCCTCACCTCGGTGGTCTCCAAGGGATGCAGCGCCCACCACCTTGCTGGTCTTCCATCCTGGGGATCAGTTTTATGACCCTCCTCTGGATGCTCCAACAGCAGCACAGTGTTCACCTGAACTCCATCGGGGTCTGCAGGAGAAAGCCCCTAAAGACCATGGAGATGACCATCGGATGGCACAGAGCTGTGTGGTGCTGTGACACCCCTGAGGGATGAGATGGCATCCAGAGAGACCTGGACAGGCTGAGCAGTGGGGCCAGGGAAACCACATGAGAGTCAACAAAGCCAAGTGCAAGGTTTTCAAACCCCCTCCCCCCAATGTTAGGACAAGGTGGGGGACAAAAGGATGGAGCTGTTGGGATGCATCCAAAGGAGGGTCACAAAAACGATCCAAGGGCTGGAAGAGCGGAGAGGTGGGTGGGTGTCCTATCCCTAGATATATTCAAGATCAGAGGATGGGACTCTGAGCACCTGGCAGAGCTGTGGGTGTCTCCGTTCACCATAGGAGAGTGGAACCAGGCAACCTTTAAGAGTCTCTTCCAACTCAAACCATTCTGTGACTCTGACCCACACCTCCTCACACAGGCTTCCCTTCCCTGCTTCACCCACCCCACAGAAGCCCCCTCCTGCCCAGCAGGCACCAAATCCTCCCACCTTCTTGAAGGATGTCAGCAGCTTGATGCTGACAAAGCCCAACTTGTTCTTCTGGACGTGCTTCAGGAGGAAGGCGTCCTTGGCCAGATTCTCATCAGAGAGGTAGAACTCCACCTGGGACACAATCCTGCGGATCAGCTGCGGGTCAGGGATGGAGTAGCTGCAGTCGAACAGTTCTGAACCCGCAGCATCACTCGTACCACAGAAACTCCTGGGAGAGCAGCAGGGACGCAGGAATGAGTCGGCAGCCTTCAGATGTGCAGGGCTGCCCAGCCCCAATAGCAGAGGGGTGGGGGGAGAGATGCCGTAAGCCCCAGGTTGGTGTGACCTGGCTATAGGGGCTCAGAGATTGGCACAAAGCAAGACAAGCGCTCAGCCCCACGCACAGCCACGTACCTATTGGAGCTCCTGAAGAAGCTGTCTTGGCTGAGCAGGCAGCTCTGCGACGGGAGGTGCAGCCCAGGGAAGGAATTTCTTTGCACAGACTGGGTGCTGCAGCTGGGCTGGGAACTGAGCCCCAGGGCCACCACGGAGCTACGCGATGCCATGATCCTTCATCTGGGACATCGTGTGGGACAAGAGCTGTGCTGGGAGGCTCCAGCAGCCCCAGAGCTCCCAGCAGCAGCCCCAGAACAGGGATGGGAGAGCAGAGGCTGTGCCCTTACCTGTGTGGCAGCACTGGGAAGCGTGGGAAATCCTGGCACTACATCCTAGAGCTGCAGGGAGCAGAGCCCAACCCGCCCACCTCCAAACTAAGGCTCCTGAAAGTAAGGGGGAAAAGAAAAAGGGAGAAAAAGCCTTAAGGGCTCTCAGGCTGCTGGTTTATAAGAGCCCAGAAGGGGCCCAGTGCTGAGCCCTGCCCCAAGCCCCACCAGCTCCAGCTGGAGCGAATCAATGGGTTAAGCAGCCCCAGCTGAGCCCTGGCTGCAGGTGCTGGGCTGGGCCAGGCTGCAGGATGTTGCTGCCAGGGGCATCTCTGCCTCAGTTTCCCTGCCTTGCACAGGGGCAGTGACATTCACATGAGGAGGCTTTGGTGGCAGGCAGCATTTCATCTCCTTGTGCTGTCAGGGTGACAGCAAAGCCCTTAATCCTGCACACCCACATCCTGATGGGAGAAAACAAGAGTCCTAAAAACAGAGGAAAAGCTCAGGGCAGGCACCCGCCGGGGGGACGACACTGGGGGGCAGACGGCCCATGGCCTCAGTAAGGGACAAGGGAGGAGAATGGGGATGAAATATCCTATGGCTTAAGCCCTTGGTGGGGGCTGCCCATCTGTTGTGGGGACAAAAGATGACCTTCAGCCCATGGGGTTCAGCTGATGGCTGTGGGATGGGAAGAGAAGCCAGTGTGAATGCCCAGACTGCGCCTCACTGCCAGCCCAAACCCTGCCCTCCTGCCACGAGTCACAGGCAGCAGCCCTGCCAAACCACCTCTGGGACGTCCCAATCGCTGGGGTTCCCTGCGGCTGCTTCGTCTGGTGTCCACCCCCCCTTCCCCCCTCCCAGGGACAGATTTGCATCTCCCCCCCAGCCCTGCAAATCTGCCACCTCCTCTCAACGATTAAAGAAATGGGACCACAACAACTATGGTGCAGGCCTGAGCATTTGATATACATTTATTGCTATTCGGGTTTAGCTGGGAATTTTGTGCATGTGGACTTGAGGGGGTGATCCAGATTCGTCTTTTGGTGCTGCACAGCTCCAGAGCATCTCAGCTGGCCGTGGGGAGCAGGAGGTGGTTGGGTCTGGTCCAGAGGGCCAATGCAGCAGCTGAAGTTAGCATCACACTCTGTGGGAGCAGGGGAATTTAAGACTTGGTTGCTCGGTTATTTTTTGACCATCATCTCATATTAGCAGGATGTGAGGGGCAATGCTGACCCAGGGAGTAATCACTGTCATTATTTACAGATAAATCCAGCCTTCTCATTTGTCTCTTCCTACTGTGATAGGAGACGTTAACAGACAGACACCACTCTAACAGACACCAGCACGGAACAGTAAGAGGGAAAGATGTACACTGTACACGCTTTCTTTTTACTTTCCATTTCTTTTAAAGTGTCACAGCTACCTTAGTACCACACTCTGAATGAGTAAATATTATATTTGGATAGAATATACTCTGATATGCAAATGTACACGAGGCCCCTGGAAAAGCTCACATCAAACATACCATATAAAACATCATTAGAAATAATTATAATAAAAGCTATTTATGACACAGCCTTTATTCACAGAAAGATTTGCCTCGGGGTTTGCTTTTTGCAGTTGGCTTGACAACAGACCCCCCACTGCCTGCAGCCGCGCAGAGCTGCCTTGGCTCAGCCCCACAGCGATGGCACAGCAGGGAAACGTCCCCGCAGTGCTGAGCGCGATGCCAGCCACGGCCACAGGGAGCCCCTCGCTGCTGCAGGGCCGGGGTTGGAGCAGGAGTGGAGAAGCAGGTCTGCCAGCCTGTCCTAAGGCACTGCGGTCGCACACCCTCCCCCATGCTCTGGATGCACCCTGTGTAGGGGCACGGCGGTGTTTTCGCAGGACGTCGAGCTGGAATTCTACTGAACCTGCTGGAACCCAGGGTGTGAGATCAAGCCCTCTGTGTGGGCACCCTGGAGAGGACGGGAACATCCCACCCCGCAGACATGGGCATCAGAGCCAGCTTGGTGTCCAGCTGTTGCGTCCTCGGAGTCCTTTGGTATCTTGGGTCGGTTTGACAGCATCCCAGGATCGCTTGCAGATGGAACACGTGGCTGGCAGGACGTGAGGGCAGCAGGGAGGGCTCATCCCACGTCCCAGGGCATGTATGAGTGCCACTTGGGGGGACCGGCTCGGAGCGCAGCCCCAGACAGGTTCAAGAGGTGCACGGTACCACAGCCCAGCACAAATGATTTGGCAAAGTCAGAGCCAGGACAGTGCATCTTAAAAGGCTGTAGGAGAAGGGTCAGGCATTTTTCCTTCCTCTTGGGCACTGATTGGTTCAAGTCTGTATCACAGTGAAGTCTGAGAAGTGGGGAAAAAATCCAAATTACCTTCCCTGAAAGAGAAAGCCTCCTTTGCCCCATCGTTCAGTGGGGCACAGCCTCTCCTGCCAGGCACAGTCAGTCAGATGCTTCAACCTCCCTTCAGCAGACTTTGTCCTTCACCCTCTACTCAGCTGCTGGCAGAGAGCTGGGTGCAGGCAGAGCCTCCTTCTGCCCCCCATCCGGGCTCACCGCCCGCAGCCCTTCCTCAAACAGCGGTAAACAGAGAGAGAAACTAAGAGGCACTAATAGCACAGACGTGGGGAGACTCAGGCTCGAGGCTGCCAAACCTGGCTCCAGATGTCTCCATCCAGCTGGAGAACAGCCACATCCCCCTGTCAGATCTCCTGCAGTGAGTGCCCCGTGTCGCTGCGTTCTCGCTTCACGAGCGGCTCCCCCGCGCTCCGGGAATCCGTGTCCACTTCGCTGCCCAGCTCACTGATGGGGTCTGCAAAGGGAAAGGCTCAGCATCAGGGTGGTCCCTGGGGATAAGAGGTCCTTTTCTCCACCAGAGTGAAACGGAAAGGCCGGCACGAGGTTCTCCCACCCGCAGTGATTCAATCCTGGCCCCACAGAGCTTTCATACCTTTGTCCAGCAGTGTTGGGGACATGGATGTGAGGTCACCAAACTGAAAGAGAAAGGAGGCTTGAGGTGAGTGAGGATTATGGAGAGCCAAAGCATCACACCTGCGAGCCAGCATCTGTCTCCAAGCAATTCTAACAAGCAGTTGGATGAAGCCATGAGCACCAGCAGCGCCAGTGGTAAAAAGCAGAACACAAAACTGACCACACATTTTGTGGAAAAGTTTGTCACTTCCATCTAAACCTCTGCAAAAATACAAAACACAGAAAGCCAGGGAAGGATCAAGCTCTGGAGAAGGGCAAGAGAAGATGTTCTGTCTCTCAATTGCTGCCACAGACTCCTGGCCAGGGTGCTGCCTCTCATCCAGACAGTGGAGAAGGACAGCAGAAAAGGTTCCTGTTCTCCAGCCTTCTGCCTCTGTCAGGCAGCACAGACATGCTTTCACCCCTGCTGGGCTCTACCAGCATTCCACCTCTGCACACTCTCTACCCTTTAGTTCAGGTCAGGAAAGTGCTTTGGCTTTCAAGGCCATAGTGCCAAGTGTAACCAGTGAGCTGGTGACAACTTTGGTTCTGGAGATGTATTGTCTCCATCTGTGACAGGGTCTGAAACTCTGAAAAACTATAATCATAATTCTGAAAGGTCATAGAAAGTTGGGCAGCAGAAAGAATTGAAGACAGCAGGAATTATAAAGTGAGCAGTGGGAATAGATGGACACAATTCACTGGCTTTTGCTGGGAAGAATCAGCCTCCTCCTGGAGAAAAGAAATATTGCAAGAGTGTAACGAAGGAAAAGCAAAACCTAAAGGATGAAAGCCTCCCACAGCTAGGTTTTGCTGGAAGGTCCCCTCTCTCTTTCACGTTCTTCTAATATCAATAAATACAGAGGTTTCAGGGAATAGTGTGCATTCACAACACTGCTGTCATGATGCAGCAGCATGGGTCTAATGGGAGGGGAAGAGAAAGCAAAATGGATGTGATTGATTTGTCTGACTGCCCTACATGAGCTCCACAGAAGGAGGAAAATAGCATGAGCTTCATGGAGCAAATAGCATCAGTTTTAATCTAACAGCAGTTTCTATATTGCTTTCACAGGTTGACTGGAACCTTCCAAATTTGGGCATGTCAGAATGAAATGTTGGAAGTGGCTTCAGCTAGGCAGGACGGGTCCTGTTTGCAAGCCAGGCACTACGTTTGCTGTCTGATTTGTAGTTAAAAAACCCACAAAACTGAAAAAAAAGCCTCTCATCATTTTTCCACAGAAAAAATGGAGAGGGTGGCTGACTGTACAGACAGCTCTGGGGTTTGCACAAGTGATGTGCACAGAACCACTGGAAATTGCAGGAAAAATAACTTCTGGAGATTTTGGTTTTGGCTTTCTTTTTGTGTTGGATGGGGCTATGGCAGGAATACCAAAATCAGATTATGGAGAGAAGTTAGTAGGTCTATTTCCTTCCTCGTCCAGGACTCTGAAGCCCAAGTGATGCCCAACTGCCCCAAAACCATCAGCCCAGTATTAGTGAGACAGGAGGGAAGATGCTCAGGTAGCTGGATCCTTGTGCCAGGCACTCAAAACAAGTCAGTAAATCTCTCAGCAAAGATGGTTGTAAAACATGTTCAGGGCAGAGTGCTGTTTGTGAACCAACGGCGCTCCTTTACACGCTGCTTGGTTTGGGCTTGTTTCTAGGGGAATAAACAATTCTCACCTCTCCCATTACAGCGATTGGCGTCTCCCCTGTTGCCTGGGCAACACGATGCTCCACCAGATAAAACATGTATTCATCATAGAGCAGGCGAATCAGGTGGAAGGAACCAAAGCTGGCAGCGCTGCGCAAGGTGAGGTCACGGATCACCATGGAGCTGGAGAACGGCCAGAAAGAAAATAGTTAGGATGTGTTTTACACTGGCATCATGGCTGGTGTGAATCCTTGATCCTAAGGCTACTGTGAGTGCTTTGTTTCTAATTCTAACCAAAGAGTGTCCAAGAGCTTGAAGAAATGAGTGAGTGGGGCATCCTATCTCCATCCCAAAAGGATACAGGTGGGGACACTCTTTTGCACAAGGGCAGAACAGCAGTCAGCCAGAGCTGCGTGGGTGCAAAGGTGTAAAGAAGTTGGCTTTGCCTTTTCAAGGAGTTATTTACGTGCCCTGAGCCAGATGCAGAGATATTACCAAAATGAGAAGAAAACATACCTATAGAAAGACCATTTCAACAGGAACTGCCTAGCTGCCTTGGGGAAGCTGGGACTGCCCTCGTGATGCTTCAGGACTTGAGTAACAACATTATCCAGCCAGCTGGCCCACTGGTCCAGGGAGCTCTGCTGCTGCAGTGTGAGCTTGAAATCCTGCTCCAGCTTTTGCACCATGCCTTCCTCACACTGGCATACCCACGAGGCTTGCTCCTGCTCAGGAGGAAGGGCTGACAGTCACTCAAAGCCTGCTGTTTCAGTTTCTGGTTACCCCAGCCCAGGAATTCAACCTCATTTCTAGTAGGCGAGGACTCCAAACCAGCTCTGAATCACACCTCTTTTGATCTCTCCTGACCACAGCACAATATTACTATTAGAACAAAATCACTATTGCTAGCAGTACTCCTTATAGAAGTTCATGGGAGCCTTCTCCACTATGCACAATGAGATGACAGATATACCTTGAAAAATAACACCAAAACCTCACGTTAAATAGTTCACTGAATCACTTCTTAGTATTGGAAATAACATGCTGGTTACCAGCAGACAGTCTCACTAGACAGCCCCAGTTCTAGACAATAAGGCCCAGGAAAAGATGCAGTAAGTTACCTGCACGTTGGCAAAGTCGACCCGATTGAGATCGCTGAGCATCTGGTTTATCTGGGAAGTGTTCTGCAGCACAGCACGAGCAGCCTGGGCCAGGTGGTTAAGGGATGTGTATCTGCGCAACGTCTGTGCAAAGGCACTCACTACTGCAACCTGCAGCAGAGCAGAGCACGCAGGGGATTGAGAGCAGGGGGCAGCAGGGCTCAGGGGCAAACTCTTCTCAGTGCCGAGCTCAAGAATGCTGCACACATTTTTAGCTGGGGTAACCTGCATGGCTCCTCTCAAGCTGCTGCCTAATGTGCACTCAAGCACTTTTGCAGCATCTACTGAGCTGGGAACAGGCTTCACAAATCCACGGCGTTAGGAGAAAGACAGTAGGAGCCTTATATTCAGTCTCTGTGGTGTCATTCAGCCTCTGAAGTGTCCTGTACTTTCCATTCAGGCAAGGGAATGGCTCAACAGGCAGAGCATTATCAGCTCAAATGAACTGCCTGATCTTGCCCTGCTCCTTGCTGATTTTGGTTCAGAATTATTCTTCATGCTGTGTTAGGCTGGAGCACACACAGCCAAACTCCAGCAGTGATTTCCAATCACCGTGGAAAATGACAGCACACACCCCCTGTTCAGTATCATGCTTTCTCTACTTACCTTTGTCTGGACAATCTGGGGGGGGAATTCACTCATTGCATTCATCAGCCACCCTTCCAAACTCTTGGCAAAGTTACGAATCGCCTGTGTAAGTGTGCCTGCAAAGAAAGGTGCAGAGTTAGAAAGGCTGTTCCACACTGTCTTTCACACACACCACCTTTCTGGATCATCTGCTGTGGAAGGCACAGCCACTGATCTGGCAGCTGTGATCTCAGTTCAGCATCTTGGGTCAGCTAGGTCCCAAAATGCAATCAAACAGCTCCTTAGCTTCTCTGTGACCCATTTTAGCTTTCTCTAATTGCTGAGACATGCTCTTCAAAGACACGTGTCTGCACCAGCATACAGACTGACAGAAGCAGATCAGTGGGACCAGGTTTTTACAGCACTGCTCAGCCCAGTTTGTGGCTAAGTTGTAGCCCTGAGAGGCTGACAGATGCATCAAAGTAAGGAGCCAAATCAGAGTGAAAACCCTTCATATCCCATCAGTAATCTCCCAAGTGAAAGTTAACCCTATTTTTCCAGGAGGTGCAGGAGGGGACAGCATGGTCCTGTGTGAACCAAGATACGGTCTGCAAGGAAACACCTCACAGGGACTTACAACAGCTTGTGCACTAAGCCTTTGCTTTTACCTTGACTTAGAGCCAAAGTCAGGAGATGTGATGATATGAAATGGAGCCTGTTTTAAAAGACCTGAGAATTCCAAAGGCCACAAAGTTACGCCTACAGAGAACACTGCTGTGGAAGGAATATTGTCCTTGCCCAAAATATTAGCCTGCTTTTACAATGGAAATCTTTGTGGCAAGTGGTAGCCAGACAGTGTGAGTCACAAAATGCAGTTCTCCAAATATTTGGTGACTCAGGAGCAGCGCAGCAAGGAGCTGGAGCAGGAGGCAGCACTGCCTGTGCCCTCCTGGTCTCACTGCAGACACTCACTGGGCACCGGTCGCAGCACATCGGGGATGAGGATCTCCACCAGGGCCTGGTACAGGATGTGGTCACAGCTTCTCATCCACTTGAGGATGGGTTCATATTTACACAGAGTGATCAGCTTGTCTTTTGGGAGGGTCCCTTCATGTTCTTCTTCACTGCAGGAGAAGGGAAGCAGCATTAGAAGCTGATTTTCCAGGCGTTTCACACTTCGTCTGGATTTCTAATTTCAGTTTTCAGCAGAAAAAGCAACTCACATTTCTTTCAAAAGGAAATCTCTGATCATTTGTACCAATCTCTGACTCTGCAAGCACCTCTCCATCATGGGATCAGAGCTCTGACTGTGGTTTCACCTCAAGCCTGCATTTCCTGTGCTTGGCCTCCTTTTGCTTTCTCTACGTTCAGCCTCCCTTCACACACACACACACGCTCATCTTCATGTGTAGCTGGAATTGTCCTACAACACAGCACAGCTGGCTCCTCCTTACAGCTCCAGCTGTTCCCAAACCCTTCACACCTTTACCCTCTCCCCTCTGACAAATATTTGCAGCAAATGCTGTCTGAGCAGGTTAGCCAGTGCTGATGGACACTGCGGTCAGTTTTGAGGTGTCTGGCACCTATAAATGCTACAAAACTCTCATTTTGTGAAATGAAATCTTGGTGTTGTGATGAGAACAAATTGTCTCCAGCTGAATGAGGTCAAATGAGCCTGCATTCACTTCACTTTATAGATGCACGGAAACTTTTTTTTGCATGATTAAGGCATAAGATATTTGTTTAAACAGCAGGCAGAGAAAACTGAAGCCTTACTGCACTGCCAGAGTCGCAAGTCAGAGCTATTAAGACACTGCACTGGGAACTTACAGGGAACTTTCCCCATGCACTACATCAAAATCATTAAAGCCAAGCCTTTGATGGACTATAAAGAGGTCCTTACACCCTCTGCCTGAGAGGTTTTATCCAGGGGCGTAGTCCTAGAACACTCACATGGAAAAATCAGCTGTCAACCACCTACACTTTCTGTTGAGTTGAACCAGATTCTTCATTTTATCACATTTTCAAGCAATTTGGCACTTGGAGAACTCCTTGGTTTTATATCCACATTTATAAAAGAGGGGCTAGAGTGCTACCTATTGTGATTGATAGCTGTGCTGTGCAGAGCTATGGGAGCACACTGCCCTACCAAGGTGAGCCAGTTTAGGCAGGGCCCTGTGCAGATGCTGCCTGAGTCTGCCCTGACCTTGCTCAGCTCCGTGCTGTGCTGCCAATGCCTTGTAGACGACCCCTTAAGGAAAAGATTCTGAGACCATCAAAGAGCTACAGTGTTTCTCTGCTGCAAAATATTCACTGGATAACATCTGCTGAGGGCAAAAGGGCCGTACTCCAGGGATTATTATGGGATATTTCCTTATTACCCAAACTTTTATCGTTTTTCTTCCGAATATCAAACATCAGTATCTGAAGTCCTCATGTAATTACTGTGAGTGAACAACACAGACTTTCAATACACATCTTAACGAGAAACCATCACCTTTTCAATTCTCTCTATTTTCACTTATTTCCCTTATGCTGTCTCTTGGCAGCAGACTACCAGTGCATAAAGGAAGAAGAATAGGCAGTAACGAGCCAGACAGGAGCACAAAGCCAGGATCAGAGCAGCTCAGTTTGTCATTATCTCCCTCAAGACATGAGGCACGAACAGACTTGGTCAGGCACCCAAACAGGAGAACCAGTCGAGGCGTCGCCAAAACCTCTGTGTTGGAGATGCTTTCAAAAGCAGCATCCTGTTTGCATTCACCCAGATGCTCCCTGTATTTCAGATTAGGGTACAGGAGGCATCAGAAGTACCATCAAAAGTAGATATTTCCAACTCCTACGAAGCACTCAAAATGCCCAGTGAAGCTGACATCGCTTCGTGCATTTTTAAAAGACAAAATGCATCAAGAAAAGCATCATTCAGAAATAATCAAAGCAGCACGGTGTACCTGGATGGCAGGGCAGCAGAGCCATCACTAGGTGGTGTTTTAGGACTCCAGAAGGACTGCCACAGTTTCTCAATATAATGAAACTGAAGGTTCATTACAACATCCAAAGTTGCCTAACAACAAAGAACACATCTCATTAGCTGCTCTGTTAGCATCCTGTCACACAGTGTCAGCACGTATTTCATGCACTGACGTTCAGATTAAATAATTTACAGGAAAAACAACAAGAAGTGCATTGTTTTAATGATCAATGTAACACAAAAGAGGTCACATCACACCGCAGGCGGCACCTGAGTTGCAATACCTAGTGAAACAAACATGTCCTGTTACAGTTTAGCTTTTCCTGAGGACAGCATGAAAGAGGTGTACATGAATTATGTCCCGTGTCATTTAATTGATCTGTTAATCAATTAAAAATATTCAAAGTCATCACCTCGCAGTGCCTCCTGTAAAGAAGCTGAAGAGTTTTCACATCATTCATGGTGACCCCTTCTTGTAAGAGGACGTTACCCAGATCAGGGGCTGGGAACTCGGGAAAGACGTGGGTTACATCTAGGGAAAAGAAGATGGGGAAGTTGGTAAAAATTAGAAGCACTCAGTTATGCAGACTACAGACACACATGAGATGCTTCTGTCTCTGGTTGCTATCTTTCACATTTTAATTGGGGGTGAAACTGTTGAAATGAGGCTGATAAACGAGTGCTTCCCTGATTCCTGCTGTTATAATGGGCAAAAAGTAAACAACTGCAGTCCATATGTCCAGCATGTAAAGGAGAATGTTTTCCTTCTCTTTGTAATAAAAGTAACAAGAATACATTGTCCTCGTGTAATGTGCTTCCCATTAGATTTTCTCCAAGGCCTGAAAAACATCCTTTTGTAATCTTGAGAGTACAACAGACAATATAACTGGATATCAGGCATATCAGGAGTAATTGCATCTCAGAGAATGCTTGGAGCTGGGCTGGGATTTTTTATCTACTGGAGAGTATGGAAACACGTAGATCCATGACCAGTAAAAGCAGAGAACCTGTCTCATCAGGAGGCTGCAGTGTAGGGCAACAAACAGAACGGCTTCACTCCCCCTGTTCTACAAAGCTCTTCAGAATAGTGTGGCTTGGAGAGCTCTACTCTTCCATCCAACTTGACTGAGTTAAAAGCATACCTAGGAACTGAGAGCCAGTGGCACTAGGATGAAGTTTCCTGTGGGTACAGGAGCAACACAGCAAATGTGACATTACAAGAGTGTACTAGAATATAGATTTCTTAGAAAAGAAGAAATCCAGAGCAGGCAGGGTTTGCTGGACAGAGCCTTCCTTCCTCTAAGGTGATCAGCCCAGGAGCGCGACATCAAATCCACAAAAGCAGTCTGCTCACCTATGAACTGCTGGTGGTGCTGACTTTGAGCAGCAACTGATTGCTCAGGGGTTGTGTGCAGGCTGCTGTTGGAACCGGCTTCTGCCACGCCATCCATCTTCTGAGCTGGTCTGTACCTAGGGTCAGAGAATGCCCTGCTGTTACACACACACAAGCAAACACATCACATGCAACACGGTCATGCTGTGAGAGATGGGGACACCTACAAACCCATGATGCTGTAGAGCACTTAATTAAGAAGTTACATCATATAATAACAGAGGTTACATCCAAAGCCAGCGTTTGGAAGGCTGACTATTTCTATCACCTGCTCGAGGTGGCGAATGAGAATCTCCTTTGGATCTTCTCCCCGAATCTTCTCCCCAGGAGAAAGTTAAATGGGTTAAGAAATTTGCCCAAGGTGGACATAAAAAAAAAAGAAAAGAAAATGAGAAGCAGAGCTGGTGTGGATGCCAGGGTACAGATTTGCAGACTCTGGAGGTGACTTTTGCATTTGCTTTCTTTTCAGGAGCACAAGAAACGAATTCTTCTGCTCTTTCTTTACTGTAGCATGAGCCAGAAATGTCAGTGCTTCCAGGAGACAATCCCAAATTCCTCGGCACGCAAAACTGCTCAGACACAAGACTAACCACAGCACTTTAACTTGCATTGTCCCAAGTCCAAACAACCCAAAAACCCAAACCCAAGAAACAAACCAATGCAAGCCCACAACCCCTTCCTGTGATCAGGACAAACAGCTGCAGAGCTGAGGTCCTCAGCTATTGAGCCAGGGGATACAGGGAGGAGTGGTATATTCTGCAGTGAGTTCTGTAGCAGCAGGCTGAACTCAAGCCACTGGCAAACAGAACAGTGGATAAATGCAGCTTGGCAAGCCAGAATTTCTCCTTGAGCCTTCTGCTGCTCAGACCAGGCAGAACCTGGCAGCCCCATTCTTGGGGAGGACCCCACGGCAGCTCTGGGGCACAGCAGTGGGTGCCACGGGGCCGGGAGCACCTACCTTTGCTTCTGGTGGATGGGCTGCTGCCTCATGGCCATGTACTGTGTGTCCTCCTGCAAGCGGTTCAGCGGAGACTCTGGCTTCAGCCGGATCCCATAGTAATGGTATTTGGAGTTTCCCCTGCAAGTAGCAGCATTAAAATTGCTCAGTGCCAGCTAGTCAATGGGAGCAACCTCACAGCCCTGCTATTGACTCTCAGGCTTGTTTTGACAATCCACACCAGCCCTTACAGTGCACACGTGTTTGCTGCCAACGCTGTCTGAACGCTGACCTCATGAATGCCATCAGCTCCTCTAAAATTCATCACCACATGTCACAAAGTTCAGCGACGTCCACATGTGAAATCTGGCAAGGTTTGTTCCAAGCAGCCAACAGCAACGGGGGAGAACTGACAAGTGTTAAAGTACAAAGCATTGTTAAACAATGACAGAGACCTCAAGGGACGCTTTGCACTTTGATTAGAGCTAAAGAATTTGCTTTTATATCGAAACTAAACTTTTATCTTCATCTAGAGTTGGATGAAAACAAGCCCGACTGAATGGCCAGCTATGATAAGAAAGCCACCTCTCTGGTGTCTGCACTTTAACAGCAACAGTTAAGAGACTTTGATCTGCTTTTGGCCTTGGGAATTGCTCATTTTTGCTGTTTTGTAAGATCTGAAAGCTTTCTGCAAGAAAAAGAGGCTGGATTTCCTTCTCCTTTGCAAAGCTGCTGTGATGCTCCTCAGGAAGAGGCCTTCCCACCCATCACATTGGACAAATGTCTCCATTCAAGTTTTCCTACCAAACCAGGATTTTTCCTCTGCAGTGGGGTCTCCAATGTGCTCTCATTGCTTAAAATTACAGCTTAGTGCTTCAGTATGGCAGTGTCTGAAGGCACCTTAAATCCAGTGATGTCTCCCAAAGAGAAATTTAAGAGAAGTATCTGTTGCAGAATTAAGCTGCTATCCAGAACGCTTTTTATCTTGTGGGAATTCTCTCTTTTCCATTTTCAGCTGCTTTTATTTAAGGGAGACAGCAGAACTGTTCAGTCTTTGTCACCATAATGTAGGGTTTATACGTGCTCAGGTGTGAAGCATGCTCCAATCAAACCTTAAGTGATTCTAAGTGCCTGCAAATTAAACAATAAATGCATTGATAATGCAAATGAATGAGTAAGGTGGTAGACAGCTATTTCCATATGTATGGAGGTGTACTGTAGCCTTTCAAGCTTGCACATCTTGAATATCAAGTTTGTTGCTTTTTTTGTTTCTGTCTTAATTACAAAGTTTTCAAGGTTAACAGAAACCTTTTGGTGACGGAATTCAGAACATCACAGACCAAAAGAACACCTGGTGAATACTTAGCATTTATATCACAGGAGATAGATATAAAAATAAGTTTAAGAACTGGACATCAGTTCCCTTATTACATCTATTTCCTTCTTTTTACAAAAGAATGTAAGAGCTATTAGATAATTTTAAGCCTTCGTAAATAACGACATGTCAACCAAGCAGCATTATCATACATTGAAATAAAATATTCTGACTTTTTTTTTTAATTTCAGTCTTCCATGGTGAAAATAAATTCTGAAATATCAGAACACTGCCATCAATCAGAAATTCCATTTTCTGAGCCTTTCTATTCTCAAGTCCAATCATCTTTCAGGTCACAAAGCAGAAGGATTCTAGAGCAGCTGTCGGGACTTTGAATTTTTCCTCCCTTGGTAGGATTAAAGAATTTTTGTCCTCTGAAGAAATGACTTCAGAGTTCTTACATTGGAACCCATCTTCAGAAATCCAAACTCTCCCCCGCTCTTCCTGCGACTGCTACCTCCCCATTCCAGCTGTGTGAATGCTGCAGGCACATCTGGTTTTGTTCTACTCTGGAATATCCAAGCTTGTCTTTGATTATAGAAAGTTATACAACCAGAGCAGTCACTGCTTCTCCAGTGTATTCACTGGTTTTTTAAAATTAGAAGCTGAAGTAAAGTGCAATGTCAGCTGGACAGGCTGTGCATGGATGCTCCCCTGAAGGACACACGTGCCATTACTGCAAGTGTTCTCCCTTAAGTTTCACCTTTCTTGTTACATCACATGGGTCTGTGATATTCTAAAACAAAAATTTGTTAAGAAGATTCAGCCTCCTTCTTTGTGAATTTCAGAAATAAGGCATCTCCATATCTCCAGGGATGTCTGAACACCTTGTCTGCATCAGGGGTCTGGGATCTGTTCCCACTGCTGATGGAGAACCTTCCTGGATCCAGAAGGAACTCTGCAGCAGAACGCTGGATCCCACAGCTGACAGCAGTGATGGTGATCAAGAGAAAACAGTGGGATGAAAAGCAGCCTGGGTTTAAATAAAATGTCCTTGGATTCCTTGAGAAACGGGCTTAGATTGAATTCAGGATGAGGTGCTGTCACCAGAAACCCAGAACATGTCTGAAATCAACATTCTCACCCTGCTGATTCCCGTTCAGAAAGAGCTTTGCCTCACAACATGTGGAAATTAGTCCTGTGATTTAGCATAGCAATTCTTTTTCCTACAGCATAATGTTTGGTTGTTTCTATACATCTCAGAAGAAAGACCCGTGCCTGCCAAGTTACATTTGGTAGATTTTCTACGTGTGTGAGAGGAGTTGCAGATCCCACAAGAACAGTGCAATGCTCCTTTTTTCTGCAAAACATGAGGCCACATGCTTTGCTCTTGAGAACAAACTACAGCCCCTGAAATTAGTGGCTCTACAAAATACTTGCTTTTAATTAATCCCTGATGCAAGGAGCTGTACAGCACCCACAGCCATGCACAGTGGTGGGGGGAGGCGAGATGCAGCTGAGCTTGGGAGCTGTCACTTTGCACTTTGATGGCCCAGCCAGCATCTATCTCTTGCTTGCCTGCACCTTGCCACTGAGTGTACACTGAGAGCATCCCCAGCTCACCCACAGGACAGCGTGCCACAGAATCATGGCATGGCTTAGCATCATGGAATGGCCTGGGTTGCAAAGGCCCACAATGCCCATCCAGTTCCAACCCCCTGCTGTGTGCAGGTCACCAACCAGCAGCCCAGGCTGCCCAGAGCCACATCCAGCCTGGCCTTGAATGCCTGCAGGGCTGGGGCATCCACAGCCTCCTTGGGCAACCTGTGCCAGTGCCTCACCACCCTCTGGGTGAAAAATTTCCTCCTCATATCCAACCTAAACCTCCCCTGTCTCAGTTTAGACTGGAAAGGACTTTGAAAATCATCCGGATCTGGGAAGCTTCTCCCACCACCTCCAGCCCCAGCTCCCCACCAACCTGGTTCCCAGGCGGCGAGTCCTCAGCCCCATGAACACCGACCGGATCAGTTTTCCAAAGGAAGCAGCGTTCACTGGGTCCAGCTTGTGCTCCTGGCAGTGCCTCAGGTAGTGGTTGTAGAGAGAGCTCCGGGGCAGGCTCACACCTTCCGCTGTCTCGTAGTTGTCCAACAACCACTGGAGCTTTAGGCATGGAGACATAAATAAAGAACACGTGAAAGTCTAAAGAGGGCTGGAATGGGCTACAAAAACCAATGGCAGCGCTTCATGTCAGCAGCAATATCTGACATTCAAGAGAACTTAACACTGTGTGGTTAATTTGTAGAAGTGATAATTATGCCAGCAACATCGTTATAAGAGTAGAAGGATCCCCGGTCCAAAGCTAACAACAAAACAAAATCCCCATCAGGTTTTGCTGATCCTGCCATCTCAGTGTCCATCTTGCATTTGGATAAATTCCTGTGGGACCAAGATAGAGCTGTCTGCCAAGAATGAAGACATTAAATTCTGCCTTGGATGAATAAATTTCAGAGAAGCAAAGACTTCATTCATTTGAAGATTGGCATGTCTGCAGCTGTTCCCCTAACAATAAATAGTTCACCACCCAACCTTAGAAATCTGAGGTGTTTCGCCCATTATTTCCCAAAAATTGTTGCTTGAACTTCTTCTGAAATTTCTGTTGATTAGAGTTTGCAATTAAATAGAAAGTATTTGTATCCAGATGGTCCGAAAGGGTGAAAATGGCAGCATGGGAATTAGAACACAAAAAAGTCAAAAATCCAATCTCCTTTAATTGGCTAAATGACAAATTCAGTATCAGTAAGTGTTGTGTTACAGTAAGGGGATTTTTGAAGTAACTAAATGTACAAATGGATTAAAATCAATAGCGTTGGCAGGAGTCCTTTCACTGACATTGGGGCTATCTGGGATCAACGCTTTCTACGTCCAGACCTCTGCACATACATCCATATAAAGGTGGCACAGCTCCACCAGATGCAGCTGCATTTGCAGCTCATTAGTGGCTAAACAAAGCCAACTTCTGGAGGTTGAAATGTTCACCCCATTACCTCCTTACAACAAAGAAGTCAAGAACATACTGTACTTAAGCACAACCTTAGAAACCAGTGGGATTCAACCACGCACATGGAGGTACAAGCTGGCCTATGCTTCAACCCTCCTCACTCAGACTTCAATAACTGCCTGTTTTCTGTCATTTTCCCTTGGTGAAACTTGAGGGTCCCAATTCACCACTACACTGCTTGAGTTTTATGTCAATAACTGGGAGAACACAACCTGCATTGTGCAGTGACATTTCTGACACCTCACTCAATTCAGTCGTTTTCAGTTTCTGCATTTCCCACCCAACTCTGCTCTCATACAAATGCTTCTGAGCCATAAGCTACCAGCACCTACAGATGCACGCTGTGTGGTTATCATCCACATACTGACATTTCAACTTCTGCTACGCCAACGAAGCTGAATCCAATGAAGAAACACATTTAAAATGAGTTCTGTTATTGGGTTTGACCCATCCCACGCAGACGTTCAGATCATAGAATCACAGAATACTCTGAGTTGGAACCCATAAGGATCATCAGGTCCCATCAGCAGCGGTGGGCTTTGGAGCAGGGCACAGAATGCCACAGCAGGAAGAAGACAAACCTGCTGCTCAGCTCCCCAGCCTGCTTTTCAAGAGCCACCTGCCTGCCCCCTTCAAACCTCCATCCACTCGCACTGCATTGCACAGAAAATGAACTTTCTGGAGTCCAAACCCTACAAACCTACGAGGCAGTGACTGCTGCTGGCCTCCCTGCCCCTGTCTGCAGCAGGAGATGTGGTGGCAGTCCCCAAAAGGCCACTGCAGACCCGAGGCTCCGATCAACCCTTCCCTTACAGCTGCCTCTAACAAAAGCACTCCCCAGCACTCAGGACATGAAGAACCAGCAGCAGTTCTGTCTCTCTTCAGTCCACACCTGTGCTTATTTTGG
This sequence comes from Tympanuchus pallidicinctus, assembly GCF_026119805.1. NCBI lineage: Eukaryota > Metazoa > Chordata > Aves > Galliformes > Phasianidae > Tympanuchus > Tympanuchus pallidicinctus. The sequence goes on from NW_026294765.1 coordinate 364,129, forward strand.
CCCATCCCCTATATTTAATGATTAATACGTCCTGCTTTTTTTTTGTTTTGTTTTCTTTACCTTTTATTTATCCAATGGAAGATAATGACTATGGATTGGTTATTTCTACTCTTCTAAACCTGCCCCAATTCCATGCCTTAAAAAAGCAGTCATTTCAACTTGACTCCAGAGATTTTCACTCCAATCCTACAACATCCCCTCCATCTTCCAACACTTGCAGTGTTTTTTAACATTCCTTCAAACACTGTGGATTTCACAAGACAAACTCCCACTGCTGAATTGGAATTTGATGCAAAATGCACAAAAGAACTCAAAAAAGGAATGTTGAGGATATAAATAATTTTCAAAGGATGATTTGTGCTCTTCCTGCGTTACCAACAACGCACTGGGCACTGAAAATAAGAACATTCAAGATTCTCCCTGTTTGCATTCTCTATTCTGTGTACTTTTTGACACTGGGCTCTGGTGTGACAATGACCAAATACACCACGGTTTCACTTCTGTTTGTGTTCTGATCAGGCCCCAGTAAAATCTCAGTGCAGCTGCATGCTGCTGTTTGTGCTACAAGCACCGCAGAGGAACATTTCCATTTAATTTTGACTTCCACTTTATTTCTATCGAGGGTCTGTTTTGATGTAAAAAAACAACCCTTTAACACAGCCCTTGATTCAAGGAGGGATCTGAGGGTGGGAGAAGAGACGCTGTGTAAAAAGAACTCCAGGTTTGAAGGTTTTGTTATACAACCAGTTGTGGAACTGAACAAAGCCATGAGGACACACAGCTGTGGGGCACACGCGGGAGCTTCACTCGAAGCTGGGGCATCCCCACAGCCTTCCACAATCAGATGTCAGCAAAATCTACTTTTTCTTCAAAAGTTTTCTTGGAAAACCATCACTTTCCTCCCTCTGCATCATCTGCAAGCTCCTCACTGCCAGAGAATAAAATGCTCTGATCCAGAGACTGCGGAGCGCACTTGTGAGCAGAGCTTTTCAGGAATGTATTTGATGGACATAATTTCAATAAAGCATCACTTCTCACTGGTGCGACCATTCGCTTTGGCTTCTACACTCGATATTTCAAGTGCACTTAAGTAACTTCTCAGAGTTTTCAAGGATAATTTCGGTTATCAGGAGTGGCTCCTTATGGTGTGGACTTTGTATGAATTGAGATATGTAAAAAAAACCCCTCTTGATTGAGATATGTTTTGTTTTCCTTTAAAAAAAAACCCTGACATGAAAAATCTGCTGATGGCCATAAAATAAACCATTATCCTAAGAATTTACAAATTTGCAAAAAGTGCAGTTTAAAAGGAGAGGCAGAACACCCGATGAAAAATTCTTCAACCTTAAGAACAAATGCAATTAAACCAGAACTAATGGTGCAATTAGCATCACCTCAAAGCTTCCCTTGGGTACCAGGTCTTCCAGCAGAGGAACATTTGTCAGGTTAAAGGATTGCATTTTGCTACCACCTTGGCTTGTGATGCCACCACTGCTCGGGGCTGTGAGCTCTGTTTTGATTTCTGTCCCCCATGTCAAGCTCCTATTTTCCTTTCAGCCCTGACAAATCACAGTTCCCTTCTGTTTTGCTTTCTGATTCACACTGGCGAGCCTGACAACATTCAAGCAGGCAGCTGAGATACGCCATTGCCTGTCTTCACAGTAAGCACAGAAGGTAGGAATTGAAATATCTCACGTAACAGAAAACATTATCATCCAGCATGGACCAGGGGACACATGCAGACACTCAGCCACAGCCTGGGGCTAACTGCACAGGAAGGTCCTGAAGACCTCCATAACAGGCAGAGGTTTTTCCAGGCAGCTTCACTGAGCTTCCTGGAGCTCTGAGAGGAAATGACCCAACCTGGTCCTGCAGCACATTGCATTTCCTGCAGGCACTGCAGCACTGCTGCCTCCCTATTGCTTCTACGTGTACATGGACACAGCCTCACAGTGCAGAATGGTTGGGACTGAGCCAGGAGACTCAAACACTGAGCAGTGATGTGGGCACAGACCTTATGCTATGTCTTGTCCTGCAAGAAAGAAGTGAGGTGGCACTGCTGGGAGGCTGGGTCTGGCCCCACCTCCATTCCACATGACCTGCAGTCAGATGAAATCTCTGTTCTATCTTCACTTTCCTTGCTCTGTTCTTTTTCTGCTTTTTCCAAACCTCCTTCAGAACCACTCTCCTCCGTCCCCCACCCCGCTCCACTCTGCCCCTGTCTGTGCTGCAATGAACAAGAACAATTCTGCAGGACATTACCCTTCATCAAACCTCTGTGGCTGAGGTGCAGAAGTGTGGCTGCAACCTGGAGCAAGAAGGATGTGCAATGCTGCTCTGATCAAAGCCTGATTCCACAGCTGTGCATTTTCCCAGCTACAGCAAGGACCCTTCTATTTCTAGCACCTGAAATAAGAACTGAGCTCACCCAGGAGCCCAGGCTTGAAGTTTGGAATCAGCTTAAGGTATCAGAACATTCATTTGAAAGTTCCTCTAATTTTCTCTGCCTATTTAGGTATGGTGAAAAGGTCAAACCTACTCAAGAGTGACAACATTTCTGCCTCCAAATACAAAGCAAGACTAAATTTGTTAGAATAAGGAAGTACCACTCAGTGCACTGTGAGTTATCAGAGCAGAACATGCTTCAGCCTAACCCAAACCACAATGAAGTCAAGGCAAATCCAGTGACTTCAGTAGGACTTGAATTAGGCTCCTCAAATCTGACACACACAAGCACGTGCTTGCTGTTAAGCATTACTGCATGGAAGCCATAAACCGTGATGCAGAAGACCCTGAGTAGGCCCAGTAGGACAGCAGGAACTTCACACAAAGCAGGGAAGTTATTGGCATAGCAAGAACAGAGAGGCCTAGCAAATGGATTTAGCATAGCATCGTAACAGCAATGGTCTTCCTGAGGCACAGAAAGAGGCAGTGAAGTATTTACAGGAGCAGGCTTTTGGTATTTGGAATCTAGGGGATATTTGTCATGATTCACTCCAAGTTATTGCAGTAGAATTGCAAGTTATTTTGCAGCCATCTTCCAATTTCACCAAAAGGAAAGAACTTCCTCAAATGTGTTTATCTAATTGCCAGCAATTTCCATTGCAAGGTAGAAGAAATAAATAAATACAGGGTAGAGGCAGTTAACACAATCTAGAGTTTCTCATAAGCAAACATTAACATCATGGCAGTTTTTGCATCAATTCTTGTTTCTTGGGAATGGGCTGCTTTGGGCAGCACAGCTGAATCATGGGCTGCTTTGAGTGCTTTGTGCTCTTGAATACACCAAACAGCTACAAATAATGCTTCTACCAAAGCAGGAAAGAGGTTGTAAATTCCGATTGCAACTTACATGGCTGTTGAGCAAACTGCTTTTGTGTGATGTAATCCCTTCATTTTTTTGTAGGTTTTCAATCGCCATTTCAAGCTAAAGAAAATGTGCACAGGGAAAAAAAAAAAAGGAAAAAAGAAAAAGAAAGGAAATCAGATAGTTAGCAACAGCCAGGATTTTACCCTTATTAATAATTGAATGATTTATGCTTTATATCAACAGGCTTGTGAAAAGAGCAAGTAGATGAGGCACAGTCCTTATGGGATGAAGCTGCAAAGACGTTATTGTATGGCATGCAAACTAACAACACAGCAAGAGTCCCTGTTAGGCTGACAGAGTGAGACATGGGGATATTTGCTCTTCCACCACATGCACTGCCCGTTATAAAGGGGAAGCAGTTTTCCTTCTCTCCCTTTCATGCCTTGACCAAAACACCCCCATACAGATGTACTGCAGCAAATCAAAGGACACTGGTACAAGAGGAGGTGCATCGTACTCAGATCTTGCATGGAAAACTGGGATTAATGAACTTATTACTTCTTAAAATTTTGACAAAGAACTAAAAGCACTGAAATAAAACAGAGGCACCAGGAGGGCTGATACAAGGAGTGTGCAAGCTGAAATGGAATGCATCTTTGCTATTATGCAGACTGCTATTGTACTCATTTCCTCTGATCTCAGAGCTTCTGCAACTGGGAGAACAGCAATACATCCTGGCTTCTGAACAGACCCCTTGCTTTCCTCTACCCACTCCTACCTTCTCTTCTGCTCCCAGCCTAGCTCTTGCTGCTGCCCTGTGCTGAGACCCCCTTCCAGACCCTCCTTGTGTTGCTGCTGGGGCTCCCTTGGCAATCTCTGACAAACTACTTAGCAGAATGCTGCTGGTCCAGAGCTCTCTGCTCCTGAGCACAAGGTTTCTGCAAATGTGGAAGGATGAAGAAGCAGCTCAGGTTGAGGGACTGGCAGTTTTCTGTCCGTTCCTTCTGTATCCAGTAAACGCTTTCCAAACCCTTTACCTGTGACCTGTTAGAGCAGGCAGGATAAGGCAGCATGCTGTAGAACTTGCAACCAGCACCTCTCTCTTATCAAGTTTGGCATCTATCACCATCTAACATGCATGGTCATGCATGTATCTGGAGGTGCATCCAAAAAGCATCACATCTGCATGATGATCAGTCAGCTTATGGCCTCATTTGCATACAGCTAGCTCCCTATACTCAAGTTTGCACTGATTCCTAGCATTGCAAGGACAAGGGTGGAAAAAAAACCAGCCAGGTACAAAACCAGGCTCTATCAGAGAAGTGAGGTCTAACATCTGAAGCTCAATTCAGTAAAAAAATGTCCAGGTTTTGCCATATCCATGTCTGAATGCAACACTGTCCAAAAACCTCCAGCACAAATTCCTCGGTTTCTGCCCCAAAGAAACATCACTGTGGCACCTCTCAGTAAGTTATCACTGAATTCAAAAAAGGGTCAGCCCAAGCATATGGTTCACTGGATTTTGAGAGAACTTGCATGCCCTGATGCACCATGAGGAACCAAAACCCATCAGCACAGATTGATTGCTGATGCAGCCTTCAGGAAATGAGTCAAAGTGTGAGAGGGAGACACCATTTCCTTCCTCTGTTCAGGGGCAGAGCCAGCTGAGCAGGGCAGTGCCTGTTGAGCAATGTCTCTTATGCAAGCACAGAAGCACCACTTGTCCTTTTGGCATTTTGGTAAGTGTCCAATCCAAACAGCCACCTGACATCTGCAGGAAAAAAAAACAAAAAAAAAGACTGAAAATTTTTAAGCAGTCCTTTATGAAGGAGAGCTTTTTGATAAAAAGAACAGTTCAATAGCTGCCCTATGAGAATAGGTGCTAAATTTCTTGACTATGAAGTCAAAAAGCACCATGTGCCCTGATGAAATGTCATCAGCTCATTAAAGGAGAGCTGTTCTGCTCTCTATACCAAACCAGGATACAGGAAAAAAACTGCAATTGTTTGGAAAAAAAAAGGGAGCTGCCTGGAGTGGTGCAGCAGGTAGAAGACAAGCTGCTTTACAGTCAGTCATTCATTTTGCTACCATGGCTGTACAGACCAGCAGCACCTCTCAGCTACTGCTCACTAACTGCTGGACAAGCAAAACCTGCCCAAGAAAGGACTGGAGTGCATTGGGTAAAGATTGAGTTACTGGGACCAGAAGGAAGACAGTTCTGAGGACCTACCTACAGCAGATCTCAGGGATTTCCCCACTTGGCCCAGTTTAATTTAGATGAAGATTAATAGTGCTCTGGCAGTACAGACACCAAACAGAACTATGTGATGCTTTGATTCAGCCCACTGGGAGAAGATCATCTTCATTCCAGCAGATTTGGAGGATGCTGGGTTTTTTCTTTTTAATATTTGAAGAGTTTATTTTAGTGTGCATACACGCTTTGCCAAACATCTCTCAACCTCCCGAGGCAGCTCTGCTCTTCTTTCATCGCTAATTGTGATCCCTTGTTCCCATCTCACTCCCATTTGAAGATACTCTCCTTGGTTTTCCCTCTGAGGTCTGTTTTGGCTCTGCCACAGTCAGCATCCTCCAAGCCCTCACGATTCCCTGTTCCTTGGCTGTGTTGACACCCAAACCTTTCACACTGCACACCTGAGACCACATGCAAACATTTCTTCCTTGCCTACATTTGCACGAGCTGTAATTGTGTTCTCTCCACAGTTAAGTTCTTAATACTGCCCCAAAACTGCATTTGTTATATTGCAATACCAGGCTTCCCTATTCTCTGTTTAAGCAAAACACTGCAAATAAAAATGTTATTACCCAGTGACATTATCTTGATACTGCCCTTGCCTTCCACTATTTGTCCGCCCATTACTGTGTGAAATTAAAAGCATCTGTCATGGCTCTGAATGGCCCTGGGAGATCTACCTTATCTCCCTGCAGCTCTGGTCTGTGCTGAAAGAACTGAAAGCCACAGATGGACACATCTCTACAGCACCTTCCACACAAGCATCATTCATTAGTTAGCACTCTTAAGCTTATCCACAAGAGCCACAAACACTTCTGAAAGTTCATTCCTACATGCAACAGAGTGACTTTTCTTTCAGATGCATTTTCATAAAGGTCACTTCCTAAATTATTCTTTTTTTTTTCTGAACAGCTTATCTCACGTGATAGACAGCTACAAAATGAATCTGTTCATGAGATGTTTGTACTGACACATCACACTTGGGCTTTTTACACTGCGTCCATCGCCATGGAAATAAAGAAAAAAAAGCAATGTTGTGCAGCTCTGCAAGATGCAGTCCCACGCAGGTGACAGGATCAGCTGCTACTTCCCTCAAAATAACAAGCATGAGCAAAATCAGAGGAAGTTCCAGTGCTGGTTCTTAACTCTGAGTAATTAAAACACATGGACAACTCTCACAAAAGAAATCTGCTCATCCAGTGAATCTGCCCCTTATTCCTACACTTGTCACCACATTTTCTCCTTCACCCTGAGCTAAAGACTGTTCCCCACTGACAGGTATTTCTACCTAAGGCAGAACACATTCACTGTGGGATAAAGGCAACAAATCAAGGCACAACAATCCAAAATCTTTTAAGTCTGTGTTTTAAAATGCTGTGGGACAAGAAAAGGGAGCCTTGTTGGCCAGAGATTCAAGAGAACTCAGTAGCCAGCAGCTCCCATTTTTCACCCTAAGAGTGTCTTTAATGTTTTAAAACCCAGCCACATACACTCAATTGCACCTATGTTTATAATCACACTTACACAGAAATGTATACACACACACCAAGGTCAGGTGAAAAGGAAGGTGAATACTGTCCCAGAACACAAACTCCAACCAAATCTTGGCAACAGTTGCTACTAAGACTTTGTGGATTCTCAGATAAAACTTTGACAGCTTGTAGCCACAGGAAGGCTGCTTTAGGTTAAGCTATCTCTCATAGTCCCACATAGTTGTACAGTTATGCTTCTAAACCTGGCACCTCTGTTGGAAAGACACAATTAAACAATATTAGAGCTTTACACGTTTGGGTAAGAGCAGCATTATCCCTAAAATACATTTTCTGTAACATATGGCAAAGGCAGAATACACAGTGGTGTAGGAGATATATGAAAGCTTTTCAGTCATTGAGGATTTGGAGAAATCAGCTTGACATATCTTTTGCAGTAATTATTCACTGTGTTAGTAATGGACTTTTCAGGTCTCTTTATAATTAAAAATATGTATTGCTTTACTTTGGGATAAGCCTCGTGTTCAGATGTTATTAAAAAATGTTAACATAGACAATTCTTTTGAATTGGAAAACCAAAACATTTTGCTTGGGGAAAGAAAAAACCCCAAACTCTGGGAACATAACTCTTATCTCCTGCTGCATAATTTCAGCGTATGAATGATCAGCTCAAAACATTTGACAAGCTTCTGCCTGCCAGTAAGAGACATCCCAAACTCTGGGGTACGTATCCGTGCAGTACACCAGTGTCTATTCTCTTCCTTGCACTTGCATGACACGTTATACAGACATATACACGGTGATAATGATAGGAGAATTTATTTTCTGCAGGCTTTCAGTTCCCTTGGAACAATTCCGGGCCCCTGAGCTACAACATCTGCAGGGCTACATACCGTTGCTGGAGAGGAGCGTGAAGTATGTGACAGAGAATGTCTAGTGTTTTCCATCCCCCCATGAATGAGATAGGCTCCCGAGCTGGAGAGGATCGGACTTCCCCCAATGTCCATGGTGATGCCCACCATGTTGTGAGAGGGAATGGCTGTAGGAGAGGATGCCGCTGTAGTCACCTGAGCTCCACCTCCCTGCGGTTCGAAATAGGAAGCTGCGCTGCTAGGGGCGTAAATCTGAGCTTCGGTGTTGTAGGAGTAGGCGGCTCGTCTGTCGAAGGAACAACAGGGTTAGGATGTGGAGAGGAGCTTACAGAGCTAATCTGTCAGACAATGGCTTCTGCACCGTGCGCCGTGCTGTAAAAAAGGCCTCGACTCCATTGTCAGAGGGATTTGCTTCAGTGAAATTGAACTCTGCCATAAAAGTCACTTCTGACATCGTTAATCTGTCCTGCGAAGCCCTGAAGCAAAGACCTGCACCCACAGCCTATCCAAGCAGTGTGCCTGCACACAGAGCCCTGAGACCACTTTGCAGCTGTCTCAGCCTAAATGTGGAGGCTGAGAGCTGAGAGAGTGGGCAGCAAGACCCAAGCAGGGGCACAAAGAGGGTCCCAGTACAGAGAGGCAAGAGGAAATCTTACAAAGCCCCTTTCTCCCTATAGAAATCATTCTTTGGTTCCTAAGCCTGCCCCAGCTCTCCACTGCTGAGGACTGGGGAGAGGAAAATACCGGATCATTTCATACCAGGGAGAGCAGGACTCGCTAGAGAACACTCCTTCCATGAGGACAACATCTCTGCCTAAAGCCTAGCACCCACACACACAATGCAGCATGCAGAAAAGTTCTTTCCCTTCCACCTTAGAATGGCAGGCAGTGCCAGGAGCAGTGCTGGACTAGGAGAAACCTGGCAGGACCAAACTGCTTAGACCCAGCGTGGAGTGGTGAACAGAGTAAAAGACTCTTACATGGTTCCATTGGTATAAACAGCTTCTCCTTCCACATACTGGACCTGGGATGGATAGACGTGCTGCACGGATTGCACCTAAAACAAGCATCATAAGCCTGAGTTAGAGACATGTCCCTGCCTAGGAAAAGCGACACAAATTACATACTGCATCCTTAACTTTCAACCTTACCTTGACATCTAGGCTTTCTTCAACAAAAAAAGAAAATCACAACAAAAATAAAACCCCCAATTACCACGCTTGGGAATCCCAAGGGACATATTTATTTTAAAAGTTCAAATTAAAATTAGTAAATAAGTAGTTGCTCCATGAGCAGTGGAAACAATGGAGCTGGGTTTCCTCCACACACGTCTGAGGGCTGCTTCTCTGCTGACTAATAAGGGTGAGATCACACTGCAGCCTTTCCTTCAGAGAGGTTGGCAGTGTCCATCTGCATCCCAGCCCACTTTCTTGTTGGTCTGGGAGATATGTGGTTGCCCTCTGTCAAGTTTTTCTGGAACTGAGCAACCAAATAAAAAACTGCTAGAGGAAAAAGTCAAAGGAGTCAGACACACTGTCCACGTGAGGCAGCACCACATATGCTTGGTTTCTTAGGAAACAAGGGCTGCAAAAGGCAAGGTTCAGATAAATAAAAACACTTGCATGGTTCTCAGTCACCCAAACTTCCTACGAAGCCACATGCAGCCAGTATATTTGTCTGTGTAACTTAAAAAATAATCCCAAACACTTTCCCTCTAAAAATTTTTTTACAGAGAAGTCCTGTTTACTGAATGGCAATTAAAATCAAATATCAAATCTTCAAACGTATGCAAGACACCTGCTGCACTAAAGGTTTTTTCTACACCTTAAATATCTTTAGAGTTTATTGTATTACCAGTCTAAGAAGGAGGGGGAGAGATGGAGAAAACTGTCTCACCAGGTCTCCGGTTGCACACAGCTCTTTAATTAACACTGTGGATCTTTCAAAGGAGATATTTGTCACAGAATCTAATACAGAGTGGGACGTGAGAGATGGGGAGTGTCCAGTCCTGCTGACACAGAGCCCCTGTGTGGGGTCTCCCTGTGGGGACATTACCTGTTGTGGAACCTGCTGAACTCTGGGAACAGAGATTTGCTGCATCTGCGCTCCTTTGGGAGCAGAGCCTGCTGCTTGCACCAGAACCCTCTGCAAAAAGAAGATATATTAACACACACTTATTTCAGCTTGTTGTCACTCTGTAACACAGGTGAGTCAGCTATTCCCTTTCAAAATTTCTGGGAGGCAGGACAACTCCTTACTTGGCATCCCTGTGGTCCCCATCCCTCCAATGTAATCTGCAGTGACACCAGACTGAACTCAGCACCCAGAACTGGGGAGAAGTGGAGACCTACATCCACAATTTCTGAATTTCTCCATGGAAAATAAAAGAATAACAGAAAGCAGCTGATTGACAGGAAAAGTTCAACAGGAGGCATTCAACAGGAGGAGTTCAGCAGGAGGTTCAGGCGCAGCACAACAAGAACTGTTCCTCACGTGTTCACATCTTCCTCCTAAGATTGCAAAGCTACTTCTTTTATTCCTGCTGCACCGAGCCACTTTCTGCCTCCTGTGATATGAAACTACACCCTGCAACAAACTACAGATGTTATGGCTTCCAAATCTAGGATGGCTCTGCACCTTTAGTGGCTTTAGTGCCACCAAGGGCACAAATCTGACTTGTGCTGCCCTGCAGTGCTCACTCCAGAACACTGTCCTCTACCTTTCCCTTGCCCTTTCCATTGCCCCCTTGTTCTTTGCATTACACTCCGCACTCAGTTGGAGGCTGGGCATGTCTTGAAGAGTGCTAAGCACCTTGCAGATCCAGAAAAACAAATGTGGATGGAAAGAAATGATTCAGTGAGGCCCATGGGAACGGAGCCTTGGATACTGGCATGAAAGTAAGAAAGGAAACATTCGAGCCAAATATCTGTATGGCATTTTAAAATGATGAGGACCTTCTCCAAGGAGACAGTCATCCTCTGCAGCTCGAAGCTTTAAAAATACCCAGCAAACTGGGCCAACAGAATAAACAGCTGCAAAACAATCCCGCATGAGTCCTAGAAGAGACCCTGACAATTACTGGCTGTCATATCTCTATTTATGAATTTTAGTCCTCTAATACCCTCCCAGACATGGCCTTAGTAATCAGCCAGAAATTCTGTTCCTGCACAATTACCAGGAATGTGATAATTACACCGTCCCTACATCACCAGCCCCCCATGGAGACCTTCACAAGTCTGGATACATTTGAGATCCTGCAGCTGAGACAGCGATAAGGACACTGACAATTACGTCTGCCATCAGTTTGCCTATTTTATTTCCAAAAGAGGCTGTGGCCAAAGGAACATTAAAAGCCCTTTTTCAAGTCAGACCTTGGCAATGCCAACTGCCTCCAACTCTCACTGAGAATTGTTCCTTTCTCCTACTTCTCATTCATTCTCTGTCTTTGCTTTTACCAAATGACACATCTCTCCTCCTTTGGCACAGCTGCCCAACTCAGCTACTTCTGTAATTCATCACCATCTGCCCGTTACCCCTATCAGCTTCCAACCAAAATAATTAATCATCCCCAACCTGTAAGATGAGGCCATCCTGTTCGTAGAGCCTTCTCTCACACTGAAAGTTAGACCAGCGATCAACAAAACCACAGGCTTCAGCCTCACACCACTCCTGCTGCCAGTAGTTCATTCCTAGCGTTTCCTTTGTCCTGCAGGTGGGAGGGGGAGGCTCTCTGGATGTTCTTGCTCCAAGCTTTCTTCCAAGTTCCTCTGGGTTTTCCTTAATCCATGGAGTTCCACTCAATATGCCGTGTCATTACAACAGCACTAGGAAAGGCTGGATGGGTAATTTCATGATCCAAAGCCAGCAGGTTTTCTAAACTTCGTTAACGTTGTCACAGTCAAATTCACACTACAGACTGATAATCCCTAAGATACTTGATGCTACTGTCCAGCATTCACACCATTATCATACAAATGAGAAACAACATCTGGATAAATGCTGGGAAGGCTGCAGGAAGACGGAGGGCTGGCCAAATGCCGAGTTGCACGATGTGGATGCCCACGTCCTAATGGACAAAGTGCTCCTAACAATTCACTATTTTTAATTGTCACTTCCCATCAGCATCCAATGGCAGCTACTTCTGCTCACTTGGGAGTTGGAGAGAAGGGTGTAGCTCAGCTACACCCACCCATTCTCTTATCCCTTCAGCTTCCTTAAGTGTGATGGAAAGTTCTTCTGACAGTTCCCCAAACGGCACAAAAAGGAACTACAGTGATACTTAACACTTCCCGTTTTGTACTAGGTAGGTTTCATTCATCAATTAATTCATCTCTCCTATCAGGAGACCTTCCAAGAGCATTGTATTCATGCAAATACATCACAAATATCTCCCCTTTCCCTAATTCAACATGTTAGGATCCACCCACAAAAGGAAGAGGCTTCCTTTTGACTCCTCCACCCACACCTGCTTAGCATTCCCCCTCTCTTTTTCTCTTGATCTTGGTAACTTTTCTGCTAGAGATGTCTTTAAGGATAGTTTCATTTTCTGCTGCTTTTACTGACACAACAAATGACAGCAAGATATTATACTGAGAAAACATCAAACAGCCACAAAGTGAGTTCCTTAGGTAGCTGAGATAAAAATCTAAATTCCGGGGTTTAAAAGCAGTGCTAACACAGCTAAGTGTCTCTGGTCTCCATCAACACAATCTCCAAGCAGTTTCTCACCACTGCCTCAACAAAGTGATCAACAAACTCTTTCCCCAAATAAGATCCTGGATTAAAATACATCTACTGGTAGAATTGGTCCCTTCTCCATGGAAACGGCGTTCCAGCTGTGCACACGTTACCTGCTGTGAGGCTGGCACTGGCTGCACCACTGGAGCTTGGGCTGATGCAGAAGGATGAAGGGTCACGGAAGCTGCCGATTCTGATCCACCCTCTGAACTCTGCATGCTCACTGCTGGAGAGAGCAGAAGGGACATCAGCATAGGAAGCACTGTTACACTCACTCACCATAGGCAGAAGATTCAGGAACCGGCATCTAAATGGAGCAAAATCCCAGTGGAAGACCCAGGGGGAGTGATAGGAAGGAAGGTAGCTACCTTCCTACACAGAGGGCTCTTTTTAGTCTTGGATCTAATTTTAATGCGGTATTATATTAAAAAAAAAGAAAGTTGCACAATTGTTCCGCAGAAAGGGGAGGGAAGGAACAGAAAATGCACTTCTAAATATAACAAAAAAGTGGCATTGGAAAATTATTGTGTCATAGCGAGGCATAACTACAGATCCGTAAGAGTAAGAGCATATTTTTAAAGCCATTTATTCTTCCCTTCTGCTTGATCATGGTTACTGTAAAATCTGTATTGCGGTACCTGCCTGGGGCTGCATTCTGAAAGTGGGGTGTCCAACTGGGGCGTTCAGTCACAGCCAGTGATCAAACACGGATGCAGAGAACAAGCAGAGGCTGAGTGCCATTCCAAACCTCCAAGGAACACCTCTGCCCTCAGCCAAGTCCCACATCACTTCATCCTCTCCACGTCCCCCAAAGCAGGACCTAAGCCATCACCCTCCTGCCCTGTGTGCTGCCCACCGTAAGGGAACCGCTGTGAAAGTTCCCATTTAAAATGCTTTCGAGATGTTTCTGCCATCACTTCTGAACCAACAAATTCAGAAACATCCACATTTTGAGCAGTCGTTTCTCCTTCCTCAGTCTTGCTGCTGTGTGCTGCACAGCTTCCGAACAACGGGGTGGAATCCTTTCAAGTTTTATTTTCCTGCTCCTCTCAGTATTTGAACTTCTCCTTCAGCTTCGTGCAATTCAATAAGCAAAAGGGACAACGAGAACTTTAGGGGCACTCTGGACATTGCTGTTGGTGGCGAAAAGAAATTTAAGAATGGTTCTGACAGGGGCAGATGTTGGCATTTCAGGTCTGCAGAAAGGTCTCAAGTATGGCTGCAAGAATCACACTTGTGTGCACTTTTCTGATAGCTCAGAATTACCAGCGCCTCAGCCCTGCTGATACTTTGTCTTCTGGCTTCCACCAGTGACCAAACGAGAGCAGAGAGAGGCAGAAGATGAACTGTCTGCTGCCAAAAGAAATCATCACCATTAGTTTCAGATCTGTTCTAAAACACAGGCTCTGTTACTGATGATAACAAAGCCAGACACAAAGAATCCAATGGCATCTGCAGCTGTACTCCCAGACAAGGTGGACAGACACAGGAGTGCTGGACCCCAAAACACATGTGCAGAACTTACTATTATTTTGTTCATTAGTAAAACATCCTGCATAGAGAATAATTCATTTCCTACTGAAGCCATCCTGTACTTCCTGAGAATTGCAGAGACAGAACCGTGTATTGCCATCTGCTAGCAGTAATTTGTGCTGCTGAGATGCTGACAGTATCAACAGAATTCCTGCACTCCAAGCAACCACTGCATGATGCCCCACATCTCCGTCCACATCCCAAAGACAGCTACCAAAGGAGCAGTGGGAACAGCTTTCTAACAGGAAGGGAAGGATGTCCCAGGCCTTTTCACCCTCCTTCCTGGAAGTTGGGCATGCACAGCACAGAACACACTCATGATGGGTGCTCGGTGTTGGGGCACAGCCCCAATTAGATGCCAGTTCTGCCACCTGTCTGAAGCCTGTGCCTGGGAAAGGACTCCTTGCAGGAAGTTTTGCAGACCTGCTCCTGGCAGTCTTGGAAGCTCAGAAGCTGCCCTGTCATTTCCCTACAGCTCCAGATTTGGTCCCTGTTGGTTGCAGCTGTCCCAGCAAAAGTAACCAACAGAGCTGGAAAAGGTGTCTGGTGCCTCCCAACAGCTGATGGCAGCATAGCAGCCTGGCAGCCCCTTGGGCCGGTGAGTCTGTACAGATGGAGAAACAAATCAGCACTGAACAAAGCCACCAGTGGGTCACAGAGAAGAACAGCAACCACAGCCAACTCCCAATGCTCCAGAGCTCCGTGCAGAGCTAAGAGCAAAACCACAGCTTAGTTATTTCTCCAGTTAGCAGACGGAATCTGACCCTGCAGAAGGAATAAAAGTGCAGTGAGAGAGGCCCCGTGCAACTGTGCATTTCAGGTTCAGGCAAGTCTCAAAGCTGCTCAACCTGACGGTGACATCACGCATGGCATCACAGCAGCGGCTGCAGGAGGCGGTGCAGAAATCTGGATTCCACGTTGCATCATCGCTGAATGAATCAGGCTGCAGGGCTGCTGGGCTCTGGAAACCTTCTGTTTACACCCCAGCTATCTCGGTATCCAAGCAAACAGCAGTGACAGGAAAGGAAATACAGAAAAAGCTAATAACTTCTGGGTGCTATTTCTGGTCCTGCCACCAACTTGCTCTGTGACCTTGAGCAGGATGCTTCCCCTTTCCTATGCTTCAGTTTTCCCACTCCTAAAAAAGCGATCCTGCTCCCCTCTGTAAGGTGTTTTTCAAGCACTGGCCTCAGAGAGCTGTCAAAGACTGAATGTGTTTGAGAAAGACAAGTAGTCATGCTGCAAGCCTGGGGCTCGATAAAACTCCAATTGTTGCTGCTTCATTCATAAATCTCACGGCCTTCATGTAAATAGCCTTGCCTTTGTTAATCTGTCCTGCCCAAACCAGCTCCAAAACGCTGGGAAAACAGAGATAAGGGAGCACTTTGCAATGTTTTCCACATTCCGGTTTGTAGTGAGGGGCATCCAGAAGCTTTGTCCTGCAGCTGGGGTGGAAGCCACCTCCCAGAAGGAGCCACAGGATGGGAGCCCAGCACCCAGCACCGTGGGGTCCCAGCAGCCAGGGCTCAACAGAACGCAGAGGTGAAGAAGAGCTCCAAGTATTTTTCCACGGAACACTTTAATATAAACTATCAGCTCCTGGACGCTCAAACAAAAAAGCTTCACTGCTAAATGCTGAGACCTCAATTGTCTTAATAACCGCTGCTGATTAGAGCCAGAGCAGGGAGCCTGCCCCAGAGAAAGTATTCGGATTGTTTCCCTTTGCTGCTCTGCTCCTCATTCAGGGCTACAGCCCTACAGCTGCCCAGATTTAATAGGACAGGGTGCAAGTGCTGCTCCTCCTGGCCACCCCTCCCTTACTTTCACTGCATGTAAGAGCAGCCTTACTGAAGGCAGGAAGTCCTGGGGTGGGATTGGCACACTGGTGTGATTCTCACGGGTGCAAGCAGTGTGTGAGGTGCACGGATGGCATCTAGGTCTTGCATTTACATAGCTACATTTTTAAGGTGCAAATGTAAAACACAGGAGCTACCTATCCTACACCAGCAAACAGTGAGTGCCTTTTTTTAATCCAGAATAATGGTTCAAGCATCCCAGTGTTGCTTTGAGAATACTAACATGGCTTGTTTCAGTGATTTACATGCTCAGTGGAAGGCAAAACATATTGTGAACCATTTTACAGTGGGGAAAAATTGAATTTGCTTTTCAAAGCTTACTTGGTCATCCTTTGATCTTATTTAAACTCTTTACATTCTTTTATTACATCTTTATTATATTTTTCTCCTGGCAGAATTTTTGAAATGGAATACAACACCATGGCAGAAAGGAGGGGAAGCAAAATGTCTCGGATGAGGTTGTTCTTGTTTGTTGTCTTTAATAAAAACAGTCACCAGTTCTACCTCTGGGACAAATTCTCAGCCATTTATTGTTAAGTTTTACAGTGAACCTCAGCAGATGCCAATGCCTCTGCTGGGTGGTTCCAGTGACTGCAATTGCCATTAGAGAATGGGCTTAGCACTGCCCCTCCATGGAGATTTCTGGACTTCAAATATGGGGCATAAAAATCCACCAGGAAAATAATTGCCTCAAAGCCCAGGAGTCACTAGTAAACCTGAGACTGAAGGACATCCTTCATGTCTTACATTTCAAATGAAGGCAGAAAGAAAAAAGTTCATTTTTCCAGGCAAACCTGCTATCATCATGTCTTCCTTCCTTATTTCTGATGCCACGCTCATTAAACAGGAAGCAAATGCCAAGTGCATTAGCTCTCCAGCTAAAGAAGGGATCCTGAGTTCTCAGCCGCCAGCTGCCCATGTTGTCAGACACATCCTACAGCAGGGACTGAAGATAAAAACCGAAATCAGAATGCAGGCAGCCATGGGAACAGAGATGAGCTTGGCTGCATCGAAACACACAACTAAAATGAAGTGCAGGTAGATGCAACAGAACGGAGGGAAGCCTGAAGGGCCAGATGTGATTGCTACAGGAATTTATAGTAAACTTCACCCAAAATGAATGCACTGGGTAATCTTTGTGCTTCTTTAATATTACCATTAGTTAATGAGATCTGCAGTACCCAACAGCCAGGATGCTGAACTGAGCCCAGTTTCTGCTCCAAGATTTCTTTTGGTTTGCTGGACTTCAGGCTGACCAAGGGGTAAAACAACCAGGGAATCAGAAGCAGTCACTTTTCCACTACAGGATGGTGATACAGCTCTGAGATTTTTGTGGAAATCCCATAATAGTTGGTGCTTTAGCAAAAATCCCAACATGGGAAACACGTAGCAACAGGAAAGTTGTAGCTTAATTAGAAGAAATGAACAATTTCTTACCCATAGCACTGACTTGCTGGATCAAAATTCAAGTCCAAGTTTCTGGTTTTTTTTTCTGTTTGGTTGATTTTGTACATTTTCTGCATACTTTGAAGGGAAGGATTACAATTTAAAAGAGTTATTTGCTTTCTGGAACTTTTTTCAGGTTTAGCTGGCATGGAGCTTGAATAAATAGGAAAAACAGAATGGCAACAACTGGATTCAGAAGAAATAAAAACATTATTTAACCACCAAGTTCTACACAAGCTCTAAAGGTATTTACTCCCCCCGTTTACCTACCAACTTGTCTCTAGACAAAGGATGTAGGGTTTCTGCTTTTACAGATTCACTACTGAGGACCCTCAATAAACTCAGAAGCATTCAAAAATGATAAAAGGAACACAGAAAAGAGCAGATCTTCACTTTCTGTTCTAGCAGATGAACACCAATTCTTGATTTTATCTACCACCTTCTATGTTACATTTATTTTATTTGAGGTTTTCTTCAGGATTTTCCATTCCTCTCAGCATTTTTTGCTTAGTCTCTGTTTAATAATTTGCTCTGAAAAGCCATTAGCTGTGTTTTAACTACAGCACAGAAAGGAACTGTCTTTATTTGGAAAACAACACATTTTTATACTACATGAATAAAAACGTGACCCCCTGAATGATACCAGCACAGAGCAGAATCAAGGCAAATCTTTGTACCAAACCCAGCTCGCTTCCTGCCTCCACGCATCCTTTATTCCTGCAGTGCTTGTCTCCAAAGCATGATATCTCCAAGAAATAACAGGCGTTTCCCCAAAATCCCTATCAGGAAAATATTTTATTTTCCCATTGCCCATTAAACTCAGGGCTGGAGGAACTGCTGCCACGTGGCTCTGAGGACGTGGACAGGCATTTCTCAGTGCCTGCACCCAGCGTTGTGCTTCAGGAAAGTGGAGTTCCAAGGCTGTGAAACCAACCGAAACAGATCACCATGGGGTGGTTGTGCCCATGGTTGGGATTAAAGCTATCAGCTCCTTCACGCACTACAGCAAACACTCAGGGGTGAAGCTCCCAGCACAGCTGTTAGTATTGAGTACCCCTCGTTTGGGCTGGAAGGGACCCCCAGCACCTCCCCTCCAATCCCACTCCCTGCCATGAGCCAGTTAATCCTCCCAGCTCAGGCTGCCCAGGGCCCAATCCATGGCCTCCAGGGATGGGACACCCATGGCTCTCAGCAGCAGTGCCAGGTCCTCACCACCCTCCAATGGAAGAGTTTCCTCCTCACATCCAACCTAAATCTCCCCTTTTTTTGTTTTAAAGCCATTCCCCTCATCCTACCGCTATCAGACCCTGTAAAAAGTTGGTCTCTCTTCTTTTCATAAGTTCCCTCTAAGACCTCCAGATATTATATCCAAAGGAAGGCCGTTCCTTATCCAAAATATTATATAACCAGAAAATGTATACCAGCTCCACTTTGGAGAGCCACAGTATTTCCTTCCTCCCTTTCATCTGCTCTGGGAGCTGTGGAAGATCCTTTCTGCTCAGCGTTCAGAGGAGCAGTTAGGGCTGCACAGAGAAGGGCAGTGAGATTGCCACGAGCAATGATGTTCTCCTTCTTCCATTTGTGTTCCACAGGATGGGAGAGCCCTGCCAAACTCAGCAGCAAAACGGGGCAAAGCTTGGGGCATCCCTGGCTCTGAGCACGAATGTGCCCTCGTCACCTCGAGTAACACAGTGAGTATTCCAGATAAACAGGAGCTGGTATTTGAGCAGCCTCATCTGAAGGGTGTCCTGAACTGCGTGTCATAACCTTTAGCCTTTTAATAAGCAGTGCTAAGTGGAGGGGATGGAAAAGGGAAGGCAAATATGACAAGGAACTTGATAATAAGCCGATTCTGGAAAGGCTGCTTATTAAATTGCTTCAAAATGATATGAACAGAGAAGGCACCAGAGCCTTCCACTGATTAGGTTAAATTAATTTAAAACAGAAGCAACCGCTGCTTGTCTAAGAGCTCTAGTTACCTGGAAACCCAGATAAATCCAAAACACGAGTTTTGAGGGCAGCAGCAGTATGGCTGTTTTTTCAGAAACACGGTCCTCATGGAAAAATACAAATTTGGAAACAGCTTTTATTAGCAGTAGTTAATAATATACTGTTATATAAATATAAACACAGTCTTTAATTGGATTTCATGGAATCAGTCATGTCACATATATATACAGACATATATACATAACTGTTGCATAACAGCAGCTCAGTAACCTTTGCTGTTTCTTTAAAAGTGACTTTCAGTGGCAGGAGAGAGCTGGGAACATCTCAGTGCTGGCTGCTCGAGTGGAGTTTCCTTAAGAGCCAGCTGAGATGGAGCAGCAGAGCTGTGATGGGTTAATGCTGCTGGGAACAGCCTGATTACAAATCTCGTGTGCTCAGAGCTCAGACCTGAGCACCTGCAGAAGAACTCAGTGGTTCCCCCCCCATCCATAAGACTGTCCCTTTTTCGTTTTAGCCCAATGACTTTAACACTCTCTGGGTGTCAAAAGTGAGATTGGAATCCCCCAGGCCTGAACGCATCCCTTCTGGTGTGTAGGAACAGGGAGGCCAGCACCATCCCATTCACTGCTGTGCTGCATTCCACCCCCCAGAACCTTACCTGTGACAGCCCCAGATGCTTGTTCTTAAGGAAAAGTCCCACAGCTCCAGGTTATCAGACTGGCAAAGCCCTGACAAGAAGCGCATGAAAGTCCTTGCATCTTTTCTATGAGCTAGCTAAATCTTGACTTCAGAAAAGTTTTGCTATAGCCATGGAAAACAGTGCTGCCCAAGAGAATTCTGGAGATTGCTGGGCAGTCAGGAGACTTTCACATCTGGAAGGAGGAAAAAAAGGTCACACACTGAACTCTACACCGTGGCCTTTTGGGTACCACCTGCAACATGTGCAGTGAACACGTGGTAAAGCAAGCACAAGTTCTGGGCTCCAATTCATCATCTTCCCATATTTTTAATATGTGCACTGCAGGGTTTCCCAGGGCTGTAGTTCAATAGGGGAAGTGCAGCCTATCAGGCAATACTCCGGCACAACATTGTGAAGGCTGCTCTCTAGGACAAACCTTCAAAGTGCTGTTTTGGACCATAACCCCATCCCAGCTGCTCCCAGGCTGCTCTCAGTACCTGGATGCATTCGTGCTGTCCATTAGTCCCTTTGAGGACTGGATATTGCAATGTGTCTCATTGGATGTGCTTCTGTAGGATCCACTTTTATAGCTGTGGCAGAAAACTATGGAAGACATCCCTTATTTTAAATGAACTCCAAGTGAATCTGGACCTACATGTCCTTTGTTTACTTGCTTAGCCTACAGAATCCTTCAGAAGGTCTCAAGGCTGGCCACCCTTCTGACACATCAAGGCTGAAGTAGGAGATGTGCTGCAGTACTTTGTTTAGAAATGGAGCAGCAGCAGCTGTTCCCATCATGCCCATCTGGTAAGCAGGAGTGACCACTGCCAACGCAGCCCAATATTGCTGTTTATTTACATAGCACCACTCTCGAGCGTTACGATGCTTAACAAAGTTAAGCAGAACAAGCCACAAACATAAACTGTGGCCATTCAGAAAAGAGACGACTTCAAATCAGATTTTAAAGCAGCTGAATTTAGGGGAGAGCTTTCACCATGTGGTGCACAAAAACATGGCACAAGGAAGTAGTTTAAGAAGCCAGAAAGAAGTTGGGCAAGGAGAGGAAACAAAAGCAGTCAAGACTTCATCCTGACCCAGCTCTGACTGCAGCATCTCTCCATCCATGCACAAGATGCTTTGACACGCTGTGCTGGGGGCTGGTGTTACTGGGGCAGAGCACTGCAGTGGGCTGAGCTCTGCTCCTGCCCTGCAGAAAAGAGATCTCACCCTCTGGGCAGTGCCCTGTGCCAGGGTGAAACCTCACATGGAGCAAGGAGGACACAAGGCTGCCAATGAGCCTCTGGGGCAAGCTCTTCTTGGGAGATGGGGTTTGCTTGTCAGTAATTCTCCTCATGCACATACAGTAAAATGCTGCATGTTCAAAACCCACATTGGCCGTGTGCATTTGGGAGGCACAGGCTCTTATGGCAGAGGGGTCCTGAACCCCCAGCTTCTGCCAGCTCATTCACTGCAGCATTCTGTGCATGTTATTGCAGCTCAGGGACAAACAGCTGCGTTCCACAGCAGTGCACTGCTAGCAGTAAGAGGGAGAAGGAGCTGGGCTTTGTCCTATGGACATTTACTGTCCATACAGCTATTGACAAGTGTTCTGCAGACTAAACATGACCCCCGATTGAAGCCACAAGCTGTCTGAAACCATAATTCTTGGAAAAGCTAAGAAAAGGGGAGGCTGCTTCAGATTCCCTAAAGAAAACATTTAGGAATACATACTGGAGTACTGTGCACTTGGAGAATGGCACGGCTGTATTTTTGGTGAGGACAAGAATAGGACAGAATGCGTTCAAGTTGAAAGGGAGAAGATAAAGTCTTCAGTGCATGCTGGCCTAGCAGTTTGTACTTTGCAGCAATCATGTCCACAAAGAAAAAAACCACTGTCTGTTACCAAATGAGGAATAACTGAGTTATAACTTGATCCAACTGAGGAATCCCAGCAGGCAGTGCTTTTGGCCGGGAGATTTGAGTGGGTGGCTTCCCAACAGCCTCCCCAGCCCCCAGCTGCCTCTGCCTGCCCCGAGAGGGGCTCAGATAGCACCGGTCCTGCTCTGTTCTGCCCATCTGCAGCATAAAGCTTCGGTTTTAAAAGCACCCCGAGCGCTGCACTGTAGATCAAGCTGAGAGATTTGAGCCCTTGTGAAACCCTACGAGGGGGGAAGCAAGACGGTTAGATTTCACTCAAGTCCTGAGAACACTTCTGGGTGCTACGGGGGGAGCTGCAGCCCCACTTCAGCTCCACAAAACAGGAGAAAACGAAGGGGCTGCACGGCTGCAGCAAAAGTACGGGATGCACGGCTTGCATGGGAGGAGCAGTCGGCAGATGTTGGGTGACGAAGCGGGCAGGGCGATGTTTGGGGAGCAACACGGGTTGCTAGAGGAGACGGAGCCCGCAGCGGCGGCCGGGCCGCGTTGCTGTGCGACGCAGGGAACACTTCCCAAACCAAACAGTGCCAGCCCCACCGGCCCCAGCGCGCGCCGCCAGCGCACTAAATATGTCAGCGGGTATTTTCAGCAGCCCGGGGAGGATCGACAAATAATGTCTTTGCTATAGTAACTGAGCGGGGGGGCCGCAGGGTGTGGGGTGTTGTGGGTTTTTCTTTCATTTCTTTTCTTTTCTTCTTTTTTTTTTTTTTTAAATTGTTATTACAGAATAAATGGATTGAGAGCCCTGCAGTGGAAACGCACGGAAAAGGAGCTTTTTTGAAAACCTTTCTTTGATTTGTTTTCTCAAATTAAGTTCTTTTAAAGAGAGTGATCACCGCTCGGTCACCACGCCATGACTCCTGCTCCCTGCCCGGTGAAGCCCTGCACAGCACTGCACAGACACCACCCCCAACCACAGCTCCTTCTCCAACTTCTTTTCACTTATTTGTAGATACCTGAACATTTCCCAGCAGAGTTTTCAGTCCCTTTAGAGCAGGTTTGCTTTTCCTTGTGGTACCTGGGGAGCCCAGGCTGCAAGTGGGACACCGGTGTTCAGGAAGCAGTGTGCTTTTTGGGTGTCCTCTGCTTGATGGAGAGGAAAAACTCACCAGCAAGATGTTTTCTTCTAAATTCATGAACAGGGGAAGTTGATTAAATAAATTAACTAAATAATAAGTAAATTAACTATTTCCCTTCTTTTTGAAGCAATGAACCATAAGCAAAGATTTATAAAATCTCACAGGATTTTAAGGGAGAGCTCTCCCTCTATGGAAGCGAAGAATAGAGGCTGGCTTCTATTGGGCTGGTGGAAACGGGCCATTGTCCTGGGCACAGCGGTACAATCCAAAACATAAAAGTTCTGCTGTGCTTGCTAATCATCACTAAGGCCATACGCTGCTGTCACAAGCTTGCTAATTCAATAGGAGCAGAATTTGGGCAGAACGTATCCCTTTAACCTTCAAATCTCAGCTTAGACACTGACATCCCATCAGCTCACCTTCACAGCACCTACCAACAAGGCTCATCACTGCAGCTGGTGGCTTCCAAGCGCAGGGTGCTCTCAGCATTCCTTCTGGAGCACGTTCACTTGTCTGCTCCTGGCACGGCCTTCCAGGGCACCGCAACAGCACTGCACTACGGCACTCACCTCGCCAAGGCAGATGCCATGAAAATCTGAAATCACTCAACCACTAGATCTCAACAAGTCACAGTATAGGGGACGTTGTACATGAGGTGTTTCAACAGCTCTGTTCTTTATTTAAAGATTTGCTTTTCAAACTACTGCTGACTTCAGTCTCCCAAGCACCCGGCCTTCTAGCACTTGATTGCTTGCACCTCCATCTCACAGGCCTCCTGTCCTCCAAACGGGAACCCTGGGAACATTTTGGAATATTTCTGGTGGTGAGAAGAAAGACTTGTGTGAGAGCCAGGAGCTGAGCATAGCCTGGCACCTTCAAAATGACAACTGAAAACTAAGAAATGCCAGAACATGAGGAATAAAAAGCACACAGTTTGCAGCTATCTGAGGTGAAGTGGGAGCATTTGTGCTCATTGCACAAAAAAGTAACCTCAAACTCCTTGCTGCTATCCTAACTTATGGTAGACCTCAGCACTGTGTGAAATACAGTTTAAAATGAAATATGGTCAAAAGATGCTTTACCACTGCAACATTTGGCCAAGGAAAGGGCTTCCACAGATGCTCCTGGCTCAGTGGAACAGCTCTGCCCCCAGCCTCCTGATAGTTCTGGTCTCACTCAATGCCAAGAATCCTTCTACCAAAGCTGCCCGAGCAATGCCTTCGCTGGCATCAGCCCAAGACCTATCAGCTCAGATGCAAGACCTGCAGCCATGAAAGAGCCACTGTTCTTACTCCTTATTAAGATGGGCAAATTAAGCCCAAGACTTTTCTCTTTCCATTTCTTTCTGCTAAGTGCCCTCATTCCTGCCTTTAATATGCTAAAAAGTTACCGCTGGGATGAGGAAAATGCATTAACACTGAGAGCTGACACCTCTTATCACAAGCAAGGATGCTGGTGGGGGTTCGCAGCTCAGTTGCTGGAGTCCTGTTACTCCCACAGAGCTGTACCATACAGGAAGAAGCTTCCAGCTTTCTGACTTCTACTGAAAAAGCACAAAGAACCCAATTTCAGTAAGCCACTGTTTGAACACTCAGCCTTCCTCATTTCTATCTCCTAGTGCTTTTTAACGCACCCTTATTTTAGGGCATTTCTGACCTCGAGTGTATTCACAATCAAATACCATCTGAACCCTCTCCTTCCTTTTTTTCTTTACCCTCCCTAAGAATCCTTCTACTTTTTGCTTTCCAGAAAATGAAACCCACATCCTCTTCTTGCAAGAACGAGAGCAATGCTAGGAGAGTTAAGCGTGACGGCAGGAGCTATTTCCAGTCTATATAGCATTTACTGCCTGTGCTGAGCAGTATATTGAAGAGACCATGAAATGGTAATGTTCTACAGACTGCTGGAGATACAGTCTCAAATAGAAGGAAAACAGCTTTAAGAGATTTTTGCCCATTTCATCTCCAGAAACCGCACAAAACTTTTAACACCTCCCTTTGGCTAAAGCTTTCTGAGTTACACTTGAAAAACTGAAAAGGAAAACCAGATGAGGGTGGGAGGGGGGGGGGAGCAGATAGTGATGATCCAGAGCTAAAATATCCATTAGTGGCAAATTCCATCATCTCCTCCCCCTCTCCCAAAGCTGTGAGGGTCAGATTCCACCCGCAAACAGAGCCACGGGGCTGCAGGCTCACCCAGTGAGGCCTTTTCATTGTGCTGCTTGGCTCCAGGCTGCTAGGCAACCCGAGCAGCCGTGCTGCTCATATGCATTAAGTATTAACTATTATTTCATTCCTTCCCCCTTTTGATAAAAAGGCAGCAAACCTCAGTTCCCAAGCTGTTCTCTCCGCAAAGCAAATGCGACTGGACACAGCTGGAAGTGGGGTCAAAGCCACATAGGAGCTGAACACCCCCAGGTTTCTCAGCCCTGCAGGATGCTCCCAAACACAGCTGCTTTGGATGCATAGGATTTCCAGCACCTGGCATTAACCATCTACCCCAAGTGCCCTCCTTGGGAGCTCAGTGCTCAGTTTGCTGTGCAAGGACATGCAGGCAGTCTGGGGAGGAGATGCTGCTCTGTGCTGCCCGCACCAGGAGTCCAAAGTTCAGGTTAGTGCCCACAAGGAAGTGATGTAACACTGCCAGTCAGGTCAAAAGAAAGCAGCAGTTGCCAAGTGTGTAAAGCTGCAAAGATACTTCAGGTCTGCAAAAAAATTTGGCAACATATTCCTACAAGTCAACCATATAACTTCATAGTAAACAGTAAGCACTGATGTAACAAAACAGGGTAACTGCTCCTGGAGGACATCGGTACCATGGGAGTCACTTTCCACGCTACACGGCAATTTAGATGTAAGTGGCTCATATTTGAAAAGCAGTAAACTGTGACTGAACAGATTTATTGTAGGAATATGCTATGTTAATAAGTGAGCTAGTAAAAACCAAGCAATGGGAGATAAAAACTCCTGTTCTTCTTTGTACAAGTTTCTTTCATCCCTGCCTAGGACATCTCCCAAGTCCATGCACAAAAACCAGCTTCTGCCTCCATCCACAATCACCATAGCAGCTCCTCCCTGCCTCCTCCTGTGCACACACAGGAGAAATGCAGCAGTACAAAACAGTGGAACTGGTCCTGAACCAAAAGAAGTGTTACTTTCACTGTCTTCTCCCTAGCTATGACAAATATTTAAAGTACTGCAAGTGTATGGCCAGCCTGAGCAGTGCAGTAAGGCCCTCTCACTGCAATGTTTGAAGCCTTGGTGCACACAGGACAGCCCAAGGTCCTGCACCTCCCTTTGAGGCCTTGTTCCTTACGACACATCAGTGCTGATACACCAACTGCTCAAGAGCTTAGTTTAAAACTTAGGTGAAACTCCTGCATGGTAATAACCAGGATCCCTTATAGCAAAGGAAGGTGTGGAGAGGTGCTGGAACAGCTGCCCAGAGAGGCTGTGGATGCCCCATCCTAGAGGTGTTCGAGGCCAGGTTGGATGGGGCCCTGGGCAACCTGGTCTAGTATTAAATGTGGAGGTTGGTGGCCCTGCATGTGGCAGGGGGTTGGAGATTCGTGATCCTTGGGGTCCTTTCAACCCTGGCCATTCTGTGATTCTGTGACAGCAACATCTCAAGAAGAATGGATGTCCAGTAGTTCTCACCTGCAAGACAAGGGCAAGGCAAGCCAGAGCTGACTGCACACAGCTGCTGAGCTGGATGCACAGCACTCTGAGCCCAGTGACATTTCTGAGTAATTACTAAACCTTAAGATCCATTATAATGTTAATTTGCTGGCTGGCTGTTGTGTAGCAGCGTAATTAGATGTTGTGTAGCTGAGATACAAACAGGAAGGAATGCAAGGAATGCCACTGCTTAGGGACTGGGCACTGCTGGAGCGGAGCCTCACGGGATGGTGCAGAGCCGGCACAGAGCTGACACAGAGCTGACACATCCATGCACCACCAGGCTGTGAAAGGAAGCCACGCGTGGAGCAGAGCTGCTCTGTGATCCTCCTCTGGGGCACGAAGGCCTCACTGCAGCACAAGTAGAGCTGGTGAGCAGTGCACGAGGCTGAGCCCTGGGGTGTCGTCAGGTGAGCACCCCTACACTCTCGCCCCAAGGCAGGATTGATACAGGGGTAACTCCCGGTGTCCTACTTCAAATTCCCTCGTTCCAAACAAAGAAAGTAGCAGCTGCCACAACTGAGAGCACCCTATTGATTTGTGTCACTATTTTGACTGAAGCTTTCAAGTTAATTCTTTCCTTTAATAGAGGCCAGACAGAAAATGTTTGTTTTTCAAATTATGAGACGTTTCCTGAGCTGGGGATGCACTCGCAAGCAACAACAGTGGCCTACAGCTGAGGATGATAAAACCTTTCAAATATTAAAACAAATTTCTATATACATGGCTTTGCCTTATTTCAGAATTAAGAGAAGCAATAATTGCTTTTTTTTTTTCCCTTATTTAAAGAAAGTAACCTAATGTCATAGCACATTTGAAGCCAGAATCAGCCATCATTTCATTTCTGAAACACACCTACTGAAAGGACTGCCAGATGTGATACAAATTTTCTTCCACAAAATGAACTGGTTAAATGAAAACTAAATCGCAGATCCTACAGCTTTTTAATAGTAAACTTCATGCAACGGCTTCGTAATTTGCAGATGGAAATATGGAAGTTTATTCATTTGCAGCCTAATGCAAGGACAATTACTCTGCAAAATAGTATTCCTTAAACTGTCAATAGTATCTAAATTATACAGAGGTGAAGAAACAAATCCATCTGCTCTGAAAAGGAGAGCTGTCAGCAGCCGAGAAGAGAGTAACAACCCTCCCAAGGCCAAATAATCAGCACAGCAAACACCAGCAAAAAAGGTGCAGTGACATTAGCAAAGAAAAATGTTTTCTAGGAGTTAAAAACACCAACAGCATCTCACAGTGCAGCATATTGTACACAGTGCAGCATTTGAAGAAGGAGCTCGAGAGGCAGAGTGAGAAGCAATACCCCAAACATCACCGCCTTCTCCTGGGAGACTGCAGGTGGTGCTGGATTGAGCTGACAAACGGAAGTTACTGACCATAAGCACCGCAGCTGGGACACCTTCTTATTCTCGTCCATGTTTCAAATGGCAACATCTTGTTGAGGCTCTGTTCCACAGGGAGAGACGCTCAGCTGGGCCTGAGGGTCTGTGCTGTGCCACCGTCACCAACCCCAGGCAGCAGCCCTTGCCTGTGCCCACCTGAGCCCTTGCCCGCACGCCCTCTGTCCCCTGTCAGCAAGCTATACAGATCTCAGTTCTTCAAGCCGAATGCGATTGCCACCGGGAGAGAAAGTGGGGCTCTTCTGCTGGTCCTGAAGGAATGCGGAGCTGCCTGGGCTGGCCGGACGTTTCCTAAGTTACACAGAGCCCAGTTAACAGTTCAAGGATCAACAAAACTTGTTATTGTTCCAAGCAAGGCCAACCTCCCTCACAGACACCACTACTGACTTAAGAGACTTCTGTATCAGAGCTGGATAAAGCAGAAGCAGCTGCTTTGTGCCTGGAGCAATCAAGAGGGTGCAGGGATGTTGCCTGGAAGACAAAGGGTGCAGAAGCCCAAGTTCAGTCCTGCAGATTGAAGTGCTCCAGAGCTGCCCAGTAACACATCCAGCCTTTTTTTTTTTTTTGCAAAAAGCACGTAGCTAAAAAATAGTGAATTCCATTGAGTCTTCAGCAACTTTTCCTGTATTCTGCTGAAAAGAACAATGAAGGTTTGTCATTAAGTGAAGAAGAGGGAGCTGGGCTGAAGCATTAAGAGCCAAGATCCTGCTCCTCTGTGGGGGCTATTAAGCTTTCAGTGGAGTTTTTCAATAGGAAAGATTGCACAGGTGGCTTGATTAAATCACCTCAACCTCATTCTCCTGTCTGAGCTGTGCAGCTTAAAAGGCATCAGAGGAGGCAGTCAGCACTCACAGCTTTCAGTAGTATTGAGCAGTGTCCTTTTTTTTTTTCCCTCTCCAAATTAGGGATTGTTTGGCTATTGACCCATTTCAGCTCTCCATCGATTTTCCCTTCATTAACTGAATTCCATAAACCACTCTTTAAAAAGAAAATCAGAAAATACGTGCTAACACTGATCTCACCATAGTCTTCCTATTTGCAGCATTCATCAAAAACAAAGAAGAGAAAAAAAAGAGGTGGGAGGGGAGAGGACAGGTTGGGAAGCATTAATTACAGATGGGCTTTGGCACTGTCAAGTGAAACACTGTTCATTCTGTTACTCAGAGTATCAGGCTGGGGTTTCTACAGCATCCATACTTGACCCTTTTGTACTCCCTGACTCATAGGTCTCTCACGGGCCATGATCTGAAGGTATTTACAAGACAAACGTGCTTCAAACAAGTTGAAGGGCTTTAAAAAAGCTTGCAATACCTCCAGAGCCTCAGTGCAGCAGGTAGCCAGCAAGGGCCCTTGCACCACCAAGCCAGTCGTAAAAGCAGAATGATTTGTTGCCTTAAAAAGCAGTTAACCTTTTCTGGCTCAGTTGTGTACTGGGATTCGGGTGGGGAATAGAGGGAAGAATTCCCTCACTGAAGCCAGATGGAATTCCAAATCTAGGCAGCTTAGTCAATGAGCTAAGGGGAAGATGTCAAAACATGCTTTCCATTAACGTAATAGCAGAAAACACAACGGGCTTGAAATACTATATACAAACAGTGACTGTTCTGTTACAGAACCCATGCCAATACGAGGGATTTTATAACCATAGTTAGTTTAAACTAACAGCAACAGAGTTGTAAGTCAGCAATATGGTATTTTATTCTTAAATATTTGCTTGGGATGCTACTTGACATCAGACTTCAGTCAAAATAAACACCAGCAAGTGATTTGTTGTGTGATCCCATCTGCCAATTTCAAAGGCAAAAAGTAGATTTTGTTCAGCCTGAATTTCCAGGTTCAATCTTCCAAAAGAGAATGCTCAGTTTTTCTCATTTCACATGATGTTCAGAGAGACAATTCAAAAAACAGACTCAAAGAACACTGCAAGCAGTTTGTATTATTTTCACCAAAAAACACTGCATCTTTCTTAAAGCTACAGCAGCGATGCTTGTATCCCCTTGCAGAGAACAAAAAACCAAATCATGTTTGCAGCCTTGATCTCCTGCAAGCGTGCACACGTGCGTCCCAGCAAGAGTTTTGTTTGTGCTTCTGCAGTGATAAAACACTCACTGTTGATATAAACCCATGAAATGGCATCAGTACAGAGATTGCTTTACCTTCCAAAGCAGGTTTTCAGCACACTTTGTCCCAAAGGAATTGCAGAGCCAACTCCCTGTGCCCAGCTGAGTAAGACTGCTGGGGGCTGGAGGGCAGGGCAGACTGCAGAATGAAAATCCTGCCCCGCTAAGCTGTTATGGGACCCCATTATTGCATACCTCCTGTAAGTGATCCTGCATTTTCCATTCATCAGCACGTGCTACTGCTGATTTGGGGGAGACGGACGCTCCCAGAGAAGAGATAGCAGGTTCAAGCCTTATCTCAACTTTCTGGTACAAGCTACTAACTTCCATAAACCCTTTTTTATAAATACCTTTTTCATAAAAAAGGAAAAGGTATAAAAATTTCACAGAGGCCACCAGCTGTCATTTCTTCCCAACTTTCAGTTCACTATTAATCCAGGATGGCAATAAGCCAGAAGTGTAAAGTAAATATATATCCATACCCAATTCCCTTGTCTCCAACAAAAGCATTGCATAATGTTCAGGCTGTGTAATTCAGTCCTCATATATAAAGAAAGCAGTGAGGGATCAGAAGATGCATTCACAGTGTGTAACGATGCAAGTTCAACCAAATAGCTGCCAAAAGGAAAGCCATGACAAAAATTCCTTAATAATAGAATAACAGGAGACTCTTCACCAAAGTATTAAGTAATTCTTCAGGGAACATGAATAAGAAATGCAATGCATGATGTATTAATTCAGTAATTTTGTGGCACTTAAGAATAGGACTCGAGTGTTAAGGACAAGAGGTTAGAATACAGCTGGAAAAATTCAATCCACAGCATAAATAGTCTCTTTAAATGTGCAATCAGAGGGAGTGTCACTGAAACTATTTGGTGTTGCTCATCAGATGCTGCAAACAAATCGACACGGAACAACGGTTCTACCTCTCCTGTAGTTTGAGCTACTGAATGTTACTGTTGAAATGTTCACTTTTTGACAACTTGTGTTCAGCTGGATTGTAAAGCAGGCTGAAGAATCACTATGCTTGAGGCACTTCAGCAAAACCCTGTCCAATCACTCTTTTCCCCCACAAGCATCTCTCAGAGTAAAGAATTTCTAAGCCCCGTCCAGTCCTCCAGGTCCTCGTGCCCAGAACACGTCTCTGAGCATCCTTTCAGCATCTTTACCAGCCAGAAAAAGACAAGTGTTGAGTTTTTCCCTTCTGAAAAGTGGAAATGAAAGCACAGAGCAATCAAAGCAAGGTTTCCCAAACAGGCTCAGAAGTACTGCTAGATGCAGAGCCTGGAGCAGAAGATGGGAGCTGTAGATCAGAGACGAAGCTGTGCTTTGTGCCATGGTCCTGCAGGGGAGCTCGAGGTGGCACAGCTCCCCGGGAGACCCAGCAAGGACTGAGTGTGGGGACAAATGTGGAGGCAGCATCCTTTGGTGTGCTGTACTCTGCAACCACACTGCATCACAACATATATATATAAATATGGATACAAACATATGCATACATCTCCTCAGAGAGCTACAGATACAGCCCCGGGTCTGAATTAACACATACATTCTGTTGACAGACATCCTCGGCTGTTTTGATACTAAAATCTCTCCTTTCAGTCCTCATTAAAGTAGTGATGATTACAACTTTTTACTAATGAGCTATGAAGGCATGCTACCTATGGAGCTAAAGACAAAACATGTTTCCCTACAGAGCAACAGCAGGGGACTTAAGAACTCCTGAGCATATTGCATTACATTGCAATACGCCGCATTAGATTTCACAGGTGATTGCATCCATGAAGCCAATGCAGAAATGAGCCTGGTCCACAGCTTGTGTATGAAAGACGTCCCTGCTTTGCTGCAATCAGCCATGAGAACGTGGCACCAAAAAAAAAGGGCAATGCCTGGCCACCAACAAGCATCCTCTGACCTTGTGGGCCACAACGAACCAGAACCCTGTCTCCTACAAATCACCTCCAAAACGTGGATTTGCAGTTTATATATTAAGCACCAATAACAGAGTCTGTGACTGTAACACAACAGCTCATTCCTCCCTGAAGGTAAGGAGAGGTCTGCTCTCAGGGATGCTGATCTCCATCCAGCAGGGCTCTGTAGCTGAGCCAGCCCAAAGATGTTCACGTTCTGGAGGCCCTTGAAGACACATCAAGCTTTTCCCTGGTAACCAAAGGCTGTGGCTACAGCCGTTCCCCCAACAATCCCGAGGATTACGCAGCAGGCAGTGGATGAGGCACAGCACTGGAATGTCTTGGACAGGGACTGCAGGGAGGTTGCTGGGACGGCAAAGTGTGCTGCCAGCAGGAAATCATTAACCCCCATCCTGGTCAGAAGGCAATCCTGGCTCTGCCTTCCAATGGAAACTCCTTGGGGCAGACACCAGCCCTGCTGTACCTCTGCACAGAGCTTGGGTAACGTGTTCTCAGATTGTAACAGCTCAAACATGAATGGTTTTTAACTGACTGTGGAGAATAAGTCTGAAAGAAGTTACTGCTACTCAGTTCCATCTACCTCAAGCCAGGTTAAATACGGGACTGACACAAAATTTCAGAGCCCAAGCCAACCTTTAGGAGCACACAATTTATTAAATGCTACAGCAGTGTTGAGTATGTTTTGTTTTGTTTTAAAAAGCATTCTAACCAGTGTCTAGATGGGGAAGAACGAAAACGTCCAACCAGATATCAAAAAGCATTTTTGGTGCTCCAGTATAATTTGAAGCAGTCATTATCTAATGGTCACAGCACACAAGACAACGCTCTGAAATGTAAATATGTAAACTTATCAGCACAGCAAACAGAAGTCCTGGACCTCTAACTGCCTGCTGAGGCTCCCATCTGGTAGACATCTTCTGGTCAGGGCATAAACTATTGTAGGAGGTGTTTCTACAGCATCTAACATCTGCAGCACCAGACCTCAAGGCCAGACCATGAGCAGGAGCAGTGCTGCTTTACAGCACCCAGCTCAGGTCAGGGGCTGCTTCTCTCATCAGGTGAGAAGAGCTCATGTTGTAGAGAATGAATACCTGCTGGGAAGAGAGAAGCTGTGAAGATCAGCTTGGTGACCAGAAGCCATTATTTCTCTCATGATCTGTACCTGTTAAAGAAATATTTCCTCCCACAATTGGTCATTTAAAGTAATGAATATTTGAGAAGATCCACATTTCATCTTCTTCAGGAGGAAGAGGGTGTGTATTTAAATAAAATATTTTATTTAAATGCACAGACTGCCTATAAAGTAGAACCAGTCCGTATGCACTCACATCTACCCCCATGTATCACATCCCAGAGAAGGATTTCAGATTGGTTTCTGACTGTGCCTTCCAAGACAGCTTGGGATGGGGGGAAGAAAAAGAAATATACCCATGCAGGGAGCACTGAGGTTACAGCACTTACAGAGTGTTACTAAAACGCTGCCCTTCCCAGCACATGAAGGATGCTACCTTCAGCAGAAGGCTGCTTCTAAAGCCTGCTGAACTGCCAGCATCCCACACTCAGTACGGATTACAAGAAGTCAGATAACTAACACATTCCCCCAAACAAGTTGCACGTTTGACCAGCGTTATGTGGTGAGCTAGAAATTATCCAGAATTGTTGCAGGGTTGTCGTGGTGGCAATGGGATCTTAGGCTAGAATAGTCTAAAAACAACTAACCAGCTGGCAGCTAGAAGGCTGTTTGCTTGTAAGCACTCCACTTGCACTTGTTTTTCCTTTTTCTCTCCTACCCCTTATGTTCCTTCAGCAGAACTGCCCCCAAGCAGGAGAGCTGAGCCCACACAGAGCCACTGCTGGATGCACCTCAGGGTTGGCAGCACGCACAGCAGCACCCGTGCCTGCTGCACTCACTGTGATTCAGGTTTTGACTACTCAGGAGTCCTCCCTAAAAGGGGTGAAGAATTCAGACATCCTCCCCTCCAGGCATTCCTGCCAACCAGTATTTTCTTTGTGATGACTAGAAGCTTTGGAAAGTCTAAACACCGCAAAGATAGGATGAGAAGTTGCTGAGCCGCAGAGCACAGGCAAACACCAGGCTTCCCAGCGCGCACAGCCACGTGCTGTCATTTGTCCTGCATGCGAAGCCAGAGAAGAACCACCTCAGAGACGAAGCCATCTGTGCAGCCTGGACTGTTACAACACACACTGGTGGACAAAGCGGAGCATCAGCACAGGGCGCAGGTCCAGTCAGTGCAACTTTCCTTCTTGTTGAGGGCTTCCTCCAGCAGAGCATTGATTTGTGACACGAACACAAAGAAGCTGACTCTATTTTGTATTTGCTTTGTACAGTCATCACTGGCACAGCATCCTGTGACCACTGTTTCTTTGAAAGCAACTGCAATAAATTGGCAGTTGCCAATTGCTTTCACAGCTTTGCCACTAGGACACATTTGTACTGCACTGAGACTTCTTTGGCGTTTGTTAAACTCTGAAAAAGAAATTCTTAATTTTCTAATAGAAATCTCACTTAGAGGAAAAGCACACTCAACAATTGCCTTTGAACTGCTTTTCAAATGCCTTCATCTGGCACTTACTACAGCTCTTAAGTCCTGTGTAACATCAGACTAATAAAACCAAAACAGTTCATAGAGCTTTCTTTGGGAAGAGGCTTTGCTTCTCATGTGCTTCAGAATTCTCCCTGTAAGTGCAGTGCTGGATGGATGCTGCTCACACCTGGTCTGATAAGCAGGCTGGATCTCATTGGGTGAGGCAGACTTTCAGTCATTGACATGAAGTTACACGTCTGCACCAAAGGCTGTTTTAACAAGTCAGCTGAATGATGCACGTTGCATCACAAACACGGCTATCGTTCATAAATACATGGCCCAAAGCTGAAGGTGCTGGTTGTTTTCTTCTTTGTATTTGGAAACAGTTTGCCTAACGATGCGCACTGACGTATCTCCATGCTACCCGTGCTATGGAAAGTGATTGTTTGTAGGTAGTACCCTTACAGAAGGACTCCTCTTTGCTCAGCGTATTAAGAGGTACATGGCTTGTGCTGAATACATTTTCATCTATTTATATATTTATGGCATAATTAGTTCACACATTACTTAGACAGAGACAGCCCACCACAAGCAAGCCAGCACATTCTTAGACAATAAGGTGGATTTGTGAATGTTTGAACACAGGAATAAAGCACTGCCAGCACAAACAAAACAAACCACCTCCTCTCAGAGCAGGGATCACAGAATGAAAGCCCGTGTGCGTTTCAAACAGGAGAAACACAACCCCACACCTCGGGCTGCACGCACGGTGCTCGGGCCCACAGCTCAGGCTGCAGCTGCCCGGTGTCTGGCGGTAGCAGCGCTGGCATTTGTTTCATGGGAGGGAAAGGGGGAAACTGGTTTAAATATAACTTGGCCTCCTCCGACAGAAACTTGGGCTGAGCAGGCGGCTGTAAGATAAGCCTGTTGAATCAGCACTGCCCTCCCTGTTGTGTGACTGCGCACGCTGCAGGATGCACATAGATTTAGAGCATTAAAACAGAACGGGGGAAATATGCTAAGATGCGTTAAATCAGCTTTGTTTATAGGCCTGTATTAAAAGCAAAACCGTGTTCTGATTCAACTTAACAGCTGTCAATGCTCCGAGGTGTTACAAGTATGAGACTATTTAAAGACAATGACTGGCGCCATCTATTTCACTTTGATGGAGCCAGGAAAAGCTGTGCTGACTGAGGCTTTAAATTGATGTCAGCTCTGAAGACATTCTGTCACAAAAGGTGTAGGAATGGCAACAAGTGCAGCACTGACTTTTAGTGGCACCTAAATGCTGAATGCTCTCCACTGAGGAAGCACAAGAAGGATGTGGAGCTGATGGGGTGGGTGCAGGAGGATGCTCAGAGGCTGCAGCATCTCTACTGTGGAGCCAGGCTGAGGGCCTTCAGGGTGGAGAAGAGAAGGCTCCAGGGGGGCCTCACTGCAGCCTTCTATGGCCTAAAAGGGGCTACGGCAATTCTTTATCAGGGGGTGCCGTGACAGGACAAGATAATGGCTTTGAATCACAAGAAAGTATGTTTAGACAAGATATTAGGAAGAAATTCCTCATCATGAGGGTAGTGAGGCTGTCCAGAGAAGCTCCGGTCACCTCCAGGAATGGGACGTCCAAGGCCAGGTTGGATGGGGCCCTGGGCAGCCTGATCTGGTGGGGGGCAAGCAGCCACAGCAGGGGTTGGGGATGAGGGGTGCTTTAGGGTCTCTTCCCATGCAACCCGTGCCATGATTCTAATTTACCCCAGCAGACAGCAAGGACACACAGCATCTTCAGGGCCATTGGAGGCAATAGCTGCTCATCTCTTCATAAACTACACCTTTAAATTACATTTCACACTCACACAAGCAAAAGGATACAAGAAGTGTATTTCTGCTGTCCCATCCTGCAAGTACACACGCACACAGATATCTACCTAAAACACAAATTAATGCTGACTCTCCAGACCTCACTCAGTTCAAGTCTTAGCATGGGAGTCCCTTCCCTCCCACCTTGCTGCACTGACCCAGGTCACTCTGTGAGGCTGCACCTTGACCTGCACGCCAGCCTTGTAAACCTGTGTGACAAACATACAAAACGTCCTTAGAGAGGGCAGACTGCAGGGTGAGGATGGATTTGCTGCCCTGGGCTGTTTGTTTCCTCCCCTCCAGCAGTCTGTGTCCCTACTGCTGCCCAGCCTCAAGGATTTTGTGCTCTTGGGCTTTTCCACAGCAAACAGGGCTGCAGGACAGGGACATGGTGCCACAAGGAAGAATTCATGAGATGTAAATGACACAGCAGGAAATGCAAAGCAGGGACTGCCCATGGGAACCACTGGGAAGTTTGACAGACCTGGCGTTCCTCTGTAGCACTGGATGCTCCTTATCATCCCCCTTGCATTCACTGGTATTTTTCCCATTATGCAGAAGGCAAGTAGGGACAAAGAAATTCCAGCTGTCAACCCTCACTTTTGCATGTGTTTTTGCCCTTCAGGCCAAAATCCTGTACTTACACAAGGATCCCAAGTTCCTTCTGGAAAGACTGGCATTCCCAAGCCCTGCTGTACAGGAACAGCTTTGAGAACCCGAACTCTCAAGGCTTAAAACAAGAAGCAGAGCACATGCACAACCCCATGCACCTCAAGGCAAAATGTAAGGTGCCCAGCAAGATTCAAACTAACATCACACCCTTTGGGACAGCAATATCGAGTGCTAAGATGACAGCTTTTTTTTTCCTTTTTTTAAAATATGATTTTCAAAATGAAACAGCAAAGCCACCGTGGAAGCCCCCTGTCCCAGCACTGATGTCAGCATCTGACACCACAGCTCAGTCCTACGAGGAGATGGGTTCATCTTGAACTCAAGCAAACCGTTGCAGGAAGTAAAATAGAGCAGGATCACAGAATGGCCCGGGTTGGAAGGATTACAAATCTCCAACCCCCCTGCTGCATACAGGGCCACCAATCTTCTCATTTAATACCAGCCCCAGGCTGCCCAGGGCCCCATCCAACCTAGCCCTGAACACCTCCAGGGATGGACGGGGCATCACAGCCTCTCCGGGCAGCTGTTCCAGCACCTCACCACTCTCATAGTAAAGCATTTGCCTCTCGCTCATAGAACGAGCCTCACAGCAGAGCGAGCCAGCTTTACATTTTGATTGATTTCTGTTTTCTTTCTTCCCCCGCCCCATGTCAGCAATGGCTGTGCGTTCTCCACGGGTTTGTAGCTGAGAGTCAAAAAGTTTGGGTTGGAGCAAAGGAGAAAACCTTGGCCAACCAATGGCTCTGAAGCTGCGCGTGGCCACTTTAAGGAACAAAAAAAGCATTTTTCCCCGCTTCCATAAGTATGGTTTGCTTCCTCCAAAAACAAACCCAAGAAAACAATCACTTTCATCCCTAAGTCAAAGAAAGATCGAATCCCAACCAGGAACTCACGCTGGAAACAGGCGCACAGACACACAGCCCCGCTCGGGGGGGGGAAGCGGCTCCGATGGCACAACGTGCTTTATTCACACGGCGGGACGAGCCGGGCGCTGCCGGCAGGGCGGGAGGAGCGGCTCAGCCGGGTCCGGCGCTGCTCCCTCCCCGCCCGGGTTTCCACCTCACCCTCACAGCGTTCCGTTTCTCCTCACGTTCGCTAGATTCCTACAAAAAAACTCCTTCGGTTCCGGGACGTTTGCTCCGTTTCACGGAGCTCTAACGCTTACAACACGACCTTATAACCAAAGAACCCGATAAACTAAAAACCAAACCAACAAATCCATCAGTAACTCCCAAAACCAAGCGGAGAAAAGTTGTCACCTCCGGAACACCGCACAACCACCCCCCCTCAAACCCCAAACCCCCACTCCGCCCCGGAACTTTCCCTGAGGGCAGCGGGGCCCGGCGGGCGGCTCAAGCTGCGCCCTCACCTCACAGCGCCCGGCCGAGGCCTCGCCCCGCTCAGCCGTCCCGCTCCGCGTCCCCTCAGCAGCGGGACGCCCCACAGCCCGTCCCGTCCCGTCCCGTTCCGCCGCCTCTCCCCGAGAGTTTAAAAAAAAAACTCCAAACGGCTCTGAGATCCGACCGGCTCCTCTCACCTGCCCTCCCCGCCGGGTTCAGCGGGTCGCGCTGCGCTCCGGTCGCCGGGGCTGCGCGCCGCTCCCGTTGGCAAGGAACAGTCTCCAGGGCTACGGTCACTATGGCGCCTCGCGCCGGGTCTCGAGGCAACTGTTGCTACCCTCTCCCTGCGCGTCACCGCCCGGCCCCGCCCGCTCCTCTGAGGGGGGGGAAGGGCGTGGCCGGCTCGGTGCCTCCGCTGGTTGGCTTAGAGGCTGTCGATCAAAAGGAAGGCGGGATGTTCTGAGGATCAGCCAATGGTGGAGAGGGGTGGGCGGGGCTGAGAGTTGGCGGGCGCTTTGGCGCTTCGGCGGGAGGCGGGGGGTTGGGGGGCTGAGAGAGTGAGTGAGTGAGAGGCGCTGTGAGGCGGGCGGGAAAAGGGCGCGACGTGGGGCCGGGTTGATGGGGACAGGATGGAGGGAGACGTGGTGAGGCCAGGATGAGTGTTAAAGTTATTGTGGGTAATGAGGGTGAAAGAAGGCGACAAAGTGACGGAACTGAGGAGATGAGGTTATAGAGCTGAGGTAGAGCGACTGATGTGGGGATAAACTGAGTGGGGAGACTGAGGTGACAAGATGGAGCTGGGGGAGTGAGGGCAGTGTGGGGTTGAGGGGAGCGGGGATGAATGGGGGTGAGGGAGTGGGAACGGGCTGTGTGGGGCTGAGGTGACGGGGTGAGATGGGGTTGGGATAATGATGACAACATGGGGCTGAGGTGGAATAAATGAGGTGATGGGGACAATGCAGAGCTGAGCTGACAGACAAAGTGGGCACTGAGGTGGTTATGGACCACTGGGGTGAAATGCTGGCGGAATGAAGGGACAAAGTGGGGCTGAGGTAATGGGGAGATGAGGTGAGTGGGGTTGAACTGGGGCTGAGGCAGTGGGGTAAGAATTGGGACATTGTGGTGATGGGGACAAGATGGGGATGAGGTGACTGGGATGAGATTGGCGCTGAGGTGACTGAGGGGCTGCCTGGTGGAATGGGATGCTGGGTGCAGGGAGGGCACAGCCCCATCTCTGCCATGTAAAGACAGCAGCACCAGTCCTGCAGTGGGGACCATGGGAAAGTAAGTGGTGAGGAGGGGCATCCTCATTCTCCCTCAAAGCACAGACTGTCATCTACCCTTGGCACGGCACAAGGTGAGCCTTCAGTTTATACTGTGGATGCATCTGGAGGCCTCAGTCAAACTGGTGATCCAGCAAGCTCTGTTATTTTTTTTTTTTAA
Source organism: Tympanuchus pallidicinctus (assembly GCF_026119805.1). Taxonomy (NCBI): domain Eukaryota; kingdom Metazoa; phylum Chordata; class Aves; order Galliformes; family Phasianidae; genus Tympanuchus; species Tympanuchus pallidicinctus. The sequence goes on from NW_026294765.1 coordinate 404,274, forward strand.
GTTTTTTTTTTCCTATATTAAATATTGAAAAGTTCCTATTGGCTCATGGGTAACTGGCAAAAAGCTGGAAGCAGACTCCTTGAATTAGCTGCATTTCTGTTCCCTCGCCCTTCCGTTCAGCAACATTTGCATGTAAACAGGTTCTTTGTTTCCTAAGAGTTCGTTTGCTTCTGCTGCTGATTTCTCCCTACCTGAACTAATAATTCTCCATGACATCAAAATCGTTCCCATAGCGACCAATTGTGAAGTCACAAATAACAAACAGAGGATTATGGATTGGAGTGGAATACAGGCAGCTGATGCAGACAGGGAGCAGGAATCCTGTTTTAATGCAAATTCTTTAGAAATAAAAGCAAATTGTTGTGCAGCATCGCCCCATGCAGTTGCACAGCTTCCATTTCTCACCCCAGAAAGGGCTGCATTTCTTTTGTGGGTGGAATAATATGATTGGAGTGCTTGAAGTTAGACCTGGGGGATGTGTTGGATAAGGCTAGGAACAGCATAATTTGTCACGCCACACCAAGTTATCTATTTAACAACAAATGTTTCTTGATGTAGCGTTTGTCACAAGTTTTAAAGAACCAGCTATAGAGCAGTCTACAGAACGCTTGGCTCGGGCTGAGCTGCTGCATAGCTGGAAGTCTCTGCTGAGCACGGAGCTAAAGAGTGTACTGAGGAGCCATCTACTGGCTGCAATAACTGAGAACAGCTCGCAGTGCCCGCCTTGAGCAGGTAAATTTGCAGTCCTGTCACTGCTCAGATAGCCATTTGCACGTGATTGGCACTGCAGGGCTTTGGCATACTATAGTGGAGAAAACCGCGTACCACCTCACTGTCTGTCCGTGCTTGGAAGATGTAACTGGTATTTTTATGTTGTTGGCAGTGACAGATACAAAACCTATGGTTCCTGGATGAGCATTGCAAAAGATGCAGCAACCTTGGTACTCTTGTTTCTGCCTGTAGATGAATGTTTCCTCTACACGTATGCTAATAGATGTTTGCGAGCACATCCTCTGTGCCCTCCTGGAAACAACTCAGGCTGGAAATTCAGCAAAACTCATCAGGTGTTTCCTTGAAATCCCTTCCCAGAAGTGGAAAGTGACCAGGAGAGACCTGAAAGAGTTTGCTCTATGAAGAAGGGTATTTGTAGCCTCAGGCGTACATTTTTAAGTCTTGACATGAAGTCCTTGCCTCTGCCACAACAGCAGGTGTCCTGAATGCACGCAGACTGAAATGTGCCCATGACTGTGAGCTTTATTCTGCCATACTGGGAAAGAAAGAGAACGTTTGGTACTGCACCTCACATTCTTCCTCTGCTGGGGGGTGATGGTAGCCTGGATACAGATTCCTATAAAAACAAATCAGTGTGTACAAACCTTTCCAGGTAGTTAAAGCAATTCCCTTAGAAATGAATATGGACTAGCAGCAAGTACACCAGCTCCTGCTGACCCATCTTGTGCCAGACATTCTGCAAAGAAGAGACAAATTCTCTTGTTTCCTGTCATTACATGCAGGCTGTTTTGTGTCTGTCCCTAAGAAAGAGATGGTGAAAGTAACACATTGCTAGGAATGTGAAGCTTTTAATCGTTGTCACCTTGCATTAGTAATAGGTGACAGGTTTATATTCTAAAAGGTTTATGTTTGCAACAAAAGGGTCATGATGATGACGGTGATGACCCCGATCCTGGCTTTGTGCTTAAGGTTTGGTGCAGTTTTACTCCTAAATAAGAAATTATTAACAGAAGTACAACTTTAAAAAGGAGCAGGGATATGTCCTGCCTCTAACTGCAGGCAAGTGGACCAGGAGTGTGTGTTAACCTGCCTGCCTTCAGAGCTGTCATGCCCTGCTCACCCAGTTCTGCATCCTTCTCTCAAGGTTAAAATCACCAAGGAGTGCAGCACAGACCCGAGCTTGTAAGAGCTTTGGAGTAGAGAGGGAAGCACTCTGCTCCCTGCTTCCTATCCCACTTATTTCAGTTCCAGCAGTGAGCCCTGCTTAATGAAAACTGAGACATGCTCAGTCTTTGAACAGTTTTTGGAAGCAGGTGCTGCCAAGGAAAACAGCATCTTTATAGGACTTGATAGAAAACTTCTGAGTTTTGCTTTCTTTCTTTTTCTCCCGGAGAAACACAGTGAAATCTCTGCATGCTCTTCTCAATGGCTGGGAAAAATCTCCATGAGGCGTGTTAACAGGAGCAAGGAGAAGCCTCACACTGACGTGGAATAAAGGGTTTCATGATGATTTTTTCTGTAGCGTTTTCTGAAAAGTATGTCAGAGCCGAAGCCAAGGAAGTGCGTGGAATTTGTACCCATGGAGACTCCAATAACACAGCCAGCTCCAAACCCACAGGATTATTGGTGTTGTTACCTAACATATCAGGAACAGAGTTACGGGAAAAAGGGGAGAAAGAGATTGAAAGTGAGTGAGAATAGAAATCAGAGAGGTTGAATGTTGCAGGACCGTGGAAGGCTTTTGGGTCTGCATCTGATCACAGGGTTGAGGTTGGTTTTCAGTGGGTTTCTGTGAGAGTTACCTTGGAAAAATTCACAGGACAGCGCTGTGTGTGTGAGCCTCAAAGTCATCCTGGTTGCAATGTTCAGAAGTTAAAAGGAAAGTATTTCACTTTTCTTTCACAGGACTGTAGTCCTTAAAGCAAGGTTATTTAAATGGCAACTTTCACATGAAGGTGTCATTGATTAATGAGCAGTAAAATAGAAAAGAACAGTTTGTGAGAGATCAGATACACTTATAAATCAACAAAAAACAGGACCTCTTTTACCTATGTTTTACCTGACAGGTTTCACTCTTACCTTCTCTTAAAATCTTGCATCTTAACCAGTGATGTCCCAGCCTCTCCTTATTCAGTGTGCAAGCTGGGCAATTTCCCCCCTCCCCATTTCCAGCCTAATTCTCACTTGTTGCAGTGAGTTCCTCCCTGTTGTTCTGTTCATGTGGGAAATGGGAACCAGATTTACATCTTCTTCTTTACAACACCTGATGTGTTTGAGGATTGCTCTCTCTCTTCTCCCCAGTTCTCTTGCTTTCTGCATTTTTTTGCTAAGAAAAATCTAGGTCTGTCCTACAGAGATGCTATGTAGGTAGTTGTTTCTCTTCCTGCAGCAACGTGGTCGCTTATTCCTGCTTAAGCAGGGTGCTTTGCATTTGGTGGTATTGAATTGCATTCTGTTTACTTTGGATCACTGCTCAAATTTATGAAGAGCTTAATGAAATCCTTAAGAGGCACCTGCAGGCCTTCCCAGCTCAGTTCTGCCTGCAATGTGTTGCTGCAGATCTGTTATCATTTCAGCTTTTAGAGCAGGTTTCTCTTCTGTTTTACGTCTTGTGTGGAATCTGCACCTCTGCAAGACACGTGCAAAACATTTTGAAAGGTGCTTATGCTTTCAGAAGTGACAATTATTATGTGAAATCCAAAGCAGATCTCTGTCTCACCCTGCCAGCAGTAGCCTAACATGCTTAATAATGCCCAGCACACAACCTTTGATAAAGCACCTTCTGGAAGTTAGCCAGCTCCATCCTGGGAGGCTGGATAATAATCATAGGGTTGCTATTTTTAATTAGGACCTGTCTGTCATTTGTTGTGCCAAACTGGTCCCTGGAATTAATTTTCCCTTCTTTCGTGCTCCTGTTGCATGCACCAGATCTCATCCCTTTCAAACTTGGATAGTTCCAAGGTGGATCTGCTGAATGAGTCTTGTTGTAAGAAAGCTGTGGGTGAAGATAGAGAAGAAACAAGGCCTGGTGGTGAGGTATCACGTTTGCTGCAGTTACCTCCTACCCACAGGAGGGCAGCTGGAACGCAGTTAAATCCTGTCTCATAATCGCTGCACAAAGGGACTGTTTGAATTAGTTTGACTGAAAGGAAATTCTGACCAAAAATAGTCTCTTTATGATGGTAAAAGCCCTGCAAATGTCATGTGATCCTTCCTCATCTGTGAAAAATACAGTTTTGGTAGCTGATAATGAAATACAAATGCAATCATTGCCTTGTTTTACTGAGAAAATGAAAACTTTCTCAGAAGATCAAGAACAACAACAACAAAAAGTCTTCTGTCTTTTTTTCTTAAAAAAAGAAAAAAAGAAAAAAAACTTGTTTGCTCGTGTTCAGGCAGTTCTAATGGGGGGAGAATCCTCATCATTACCCATCAGACATCAAACCCACGCAGCACTTTGCTATCAGAAAGCTTTCTGTGTCAAGTTCACCCATCAGTGTCAGATTTTACTGCTGAGTAATCTCTGCACACCTGATGTAGAATATGAGGAGCTTGAACTGGTGGCTCCATCTATCTGTTTTACCAAAGCATAGGTAGCATCATCCAATGCAAGCTAAGAAGATCGCCCAAGCCAATCCATTTTTTTAATATATATGGATATAATATCAGTGAAAAATTTAACATAGTGATTTTAACTAGTGATGCAAAATGGATGAGTTCTATTTTTGTGGGCAGGTGGCTGCTCAGCTTGAGAGCAGAGTAAATCTCCATGCAGATACTCCTGGGGAAACCCCTTCAAGTGACTGACAGCAAAGTGGAACTATGGCCTTCCCTGCACAGAGCTGCCACATCTGGAGCAGTGCTGCGTGCTGATTCTGCTGGGTGAGTGCCTGCTCAAATCGTAGCCCCAGGTGTGCTGTCTTCTGCATCATCAACTTCTCAATTTGCTGCTGGCCAAATAAAGGCTCTCTTCTGTGCTTTTGGCTGGACTTAAAAAAACAAATCTGTTGAGAGTTGATTTTCCAATGCCATACTGGAATTTCCCAATGGCACCAGAATGCACATCGTCGTCTGCCAACACTCTGACTGTGTTTCTTCAGCAAGAAAGTGAATTCAGGCCTGCACTTATTCTAATGTTACAGGCACTGCCCTGTCATGCAAGCACACCACAGCACTGCTGCTTTCCTTTCAGCCTTATCTAAACTGAGGGAAAACAGGTGAGCCTGAAGATGAGAGAAAGAAAAGGCATCCAGCCCTTCCCTTTGACCTTATTGGATTTCCACTGAGTGGCAGCAAGTTTCACAACAGTTTGCAGCAAAATGCACGGCGCAGTGAGGCTGGAGGCAGCATGCAATACCTGGTGTGCACCCTGCTCTGCTTACAGAGGTGGCTGCTGGTCTGAGTGAGCCCAGAAGTCCAGTGGATTTGAGCCGTACTCTGAACAGGTTGCTGGTCTCAACTTTGTGTCTTCCTCCAGCCATTACTTTTTTTTTTTAGCATGGGCAGACGTCCAAATGTTCTCTGACCCCAGAAATTTCCTTTCTCAGTATTTATCTGGAGTTTTAGCTGCTTGGTTTGGCCAGGGCTGCCTGGAAATCCTGGGCGTTGTGTATTGCCATGGAAAAAGCAGTTCTGCCACCTTGCTGATGGGGGTCTGTGTGTCACACCCAGCATGGAGAGGTGCCTCCAAGACCCACAGGAACTGGGAGAGCATGCGTCCAAAGCTTGGATGTGGCCAAAGGCTGTCATGTTGATGTAACTGTGGTCATGTTGATGTAACTGAATCAGTACAGTGTGTCAACACAGCTTCTGTATGGAGGCAACACTGAAGTAATTAAACTCTCAGTGACTGAATAGTTCTGGCATAAGATTCTAGTAGAACAGGGAAATTCCCTTCTGTAAAACATGGAAATTCCTTTCTGTTGCAAGGAGCAAAAATGACTGTCTCACTTTTCCGTACAACTACAGACAGGTTAGAAGAGAGAAACCAGCAATGCAGGGAGGGAGAGACAGACGGGGTCAGTGGGGTGATATGGCAGGAATGGAACACAAGATCAACAAAGCAGGGCTTAAGTGGGGTCACCTCAGACACATGCATGTAAGGAAAGAAGAAATCCCACAAACCCTTGCTAGAAAGTCTATGCACCAGGGTACATTTCTGAAGCCTGCGTGTTGATACAGGAAATAAGAGAAATAAACATGGTGAGTTAGAGACAGGTGTGCAGCTGCAGGGCCACAGTCCTGTTGGGATCACACAGATACGGTGGCATGGCTCCCACAGCTGGAGTGCTGCAGTGGGCAGAGACAAGCCTTTTAGAAGGGACAGTCAGGAAGCAGGTCATAAGAAACCCAGGTGGTTCCTGGAGCGTCAACAACAGCTTCCTCACCCAAAGGATGGAGGAGCCACTAAGGAGAGGTGCTTTGTTAGAGGGTGAGGTCAGTGAGCATCTAGCTCATGTTGCTGTTCAGTCAGTGCAGCAGCATGCACTGGGACTGCAGAAAAGAAATGCCCAAAACAAAACTGAAAAATCCCTCCCCTAAGCTGTTACTGGCACTTCTAAAAAGGTCTTGTGTGAAGGCAGCTACGCTGGCAAAATAAAAAAAGGATCTGTTTTTTACATTTTTTTTTTCTAGCTTAATATTAATAACAGACAGCTTCTGGCTGAAGATGTTACACTTTCATCAGCTTTTTATTTCCTTACAGGTAGAGTTATTTTCTCCATTTCTCTTCTGACAAAGCAGTATGTGTGACTGCTGCCCAGTCTGCAGCTGTGTGAAATCAGTCCTTAGAACAAGCCAGCTACTGGAGTGCCTTGCACTAAAGCTATATGCCTTCCAGATATAGATATGCAGTTGGTAAGATTACTGCCCTAAATTTGCAGCACCTTCTCATGCATCTTGGTGGTGAGTATTAAAAGAAGTGCAAATGAGAAATGACCAAAATTAGTATCAGGTGAAATCGGGTGCCCTAATTTAGGAAAGCTATTTACATTACGTAAGACATTTCAATTGTCTGAAATGACTTAGCAAATATTTGCAGGGCTGGCAGCCACCAGCTGTGAGGTAGCAGCTTGGGATGAGCACTTTGCTCCTTGTCCTTCTGGGTCTTAAAAAGCTGTGATCTGCTGGTTTGAGTGGCTCACTCTGCTCACACGTATGTAGGAAGGATGTGTTGGGTTTCTCTTGATGGCCTGCTGGAAGGATAGCAGCACACAACCTTGGTTGTATGTAAGTGAGGTATAGCTGAGCCTGTAAGGCTTTGACAGACAAGCTGTAGCAAACTTTGGTGCACCTGTCTCATCCAGCTTACTGCCAAAATCTGTCATCTGTGCAGGAGAAAGGTACATGTGCTTTTTGCTTTGCCTATCTCCATACAAAGCTTGACTTTGTAGCCCATAGAGGCAGCAGAGTGAGGCTGACCTATGCCATAAACTGCAGCAGCTAAGGTAAGTGCAGGCAACAAGAGGTGATAACTATTGCAGCTGCTATAGAATGACTTCTTTAAGCCTGTTTGGCTGTTGAGGGGTAGTTTTCTTCAACAAAAAATGCTTGGAATGCATTGCTGCAGCTTTGTAGGCATTGCTGGCTATCCTGTAGGAAGGAAATACTGAATAGATGTTCTCACCTGATGCAGAATAACCTACCTGTAGGGTTTTAATTATTCTGAAATCCAGATCAGCTGCCTTCCATCTGCCTGTCCTGTGAATACTTTCAGTGCTTCAGGTCACTTCTTCCCTCCTGAACTGTGACAAAGTGTGGAAGTTTGGAACTATTAAAGAGAAAGGTTTTTGGGTTGTTTGTATGGGTAAGTTAAAGGTATTTATGACAAAGCATTTTGTTTTCTAGTGAGATTTCTCATAAAAACACACAAAAATAAGTAGCCCTATGGATTATTAACGTTTAACATTGAATTATTAGGGCATAGGTATTGCATTGCAGTCCAAGTATAGCCAGCTCACTATCAGCAGATGTACTGCTTACATTGCCTTAAAGGACACAGGCTGATATCTGGACTGCTGTAATTAAGTGAGGCTGCATGTTCTGTGTCTTGCTGTAATTACATGCTCATCCTCTTTTTCTTTTTTGTTACAACACAGTTTAAATCCTGAGGACAGCTAGGACGTGACTTTGTTCTGCTTTGGGCAAGGCACGCCTGGTAAACCTTGTGACACCATTGCAACAACTGACTTGGTAATCAGGAAAGCAAGCCTGCCGTTTCCATCCTACAGTAGTGAGGAAGATGTAATGCTTTACAGAAGTCCCTGAGACGCAGCTGTGTTTTTCTTTCTGAGCTGCTGGGAGCAACTTCACTCTTCTGTGTGCAGCTTCTGTATGCATCCAAATTCGGATCAAATTCTTTTGAAAGAGTGAAATCACCTGTGGGTAAAAATAACATCCTAGCGTGGCTTTTAGCTTCAGTGTTCAGGGAACACAGATAAGCTCTTTAAAGAGAAGTGATAGCTGGCATCAAACTAAATGACTATATAGACAAGAAATTCTAATCCTAATCCCCTTCACTTGTCATGAATGTCTTTGTAATGCACTGTGTTTTACACAGGTGCCTATGACAGCCAGGACAAACGTACTGCTCCCTACAACTTTATTTATGAGGGCCAAACTGTAGGAGGGTTGTGTTATTGCAAACTGGCTTTACTGAGTCAGCTAAAGGTCACCTTATCAACTGCTGTGTCCTGTTGCAGACTGTGGCTTTGCTAAGGCTACACTGATTTGTGCAGCTGATATGAATCTAGACCTTAATTTGGGATTTTAGCCAGTTGTTTTTCTTTTGTACTCCAGAGGTACCTACACCTATTTGCTATAGACTCTTTCATGTGACCAGAAAGATGGGACAAGTCCTTGGTGGGAAAGATAAGCCGTGCTGCTCAAGTTGAGAAATGCCTGTGTGGTAAACAAACTCCTCTGTCTCCCATCCTTCCTTGTGACCACTTATTTCCTGTGCTGTTTTCTCAGTGCATTCATTCTCCTCCATGTAGAAATTGATGAAATGCTGCATTGGCTGCCCCCCACCCTTCTGTTATCTTTCAGGTCACTGACCTGAGGTGCAACCATGCTTTGGGTTGAGTCGCTTGCTACCAGTAACTCTGGAGCTGGGAAATTGTGAACTTTATTGGAGGATTGCTAGCTCAGAATAGCTTACAGATCCAATGCCAGTGATGAACTGGAAGGGTGATGAAAGTGTTGCATTGTGTAAACTGCCTCGGGTCACACAAGTGGGCAGAAATGAGTTGTTCCATATGGGGAATGAGTTACCTAAACCAGGAACTTATTTGCACTTTCTCTGCGTGTCCACAGCTGTATTAAGAGCTGATTCTTTGCTTAAGGTAGGAAAGAATTTGCAAATGGAATTTGTTTGTTTTTTTTTTTTTATGTTTTTTCCAGAACATGGAGTGAATTTTGTAAGTCACAGGAAATGGTTTTGTAACAGGAGTCAGGTGATTTGGCATGCACAAGCATGAAGTACAGGGGCCCAGTCTGCATTTATCCTGGATCATATTAAGGCTCTTATCCTACATCTCTCCCATCTCTGCCCTTGATGGCATTGCACAGCACCTCAGCTGAGCCTGCACTATCAGCACAACTTGAGGCTGCTTAACTTGTAGCCAGCTCCCCCTCTCCCACAATCTCTTCTTGTGTCACTATTAAGAGCAACAGAATAATGAAAAGGCTTCTTCAAAGGGGAAAGGTGTGCTGTGGTGGTGGATTTTTAACCCTTTTTTTGGGTTTCTTGAATACTTGGATTTGGCTGGTGGTGTTTTCTTGGAGCTTGTTCCATAGCCAGACTGTAACCAAGAACTTTTCCTGTTCTCCCCCAGCAAATCCCTGCTGCTTTGGGATCCTTTTTGGTCAGGACAGCAGATGTGACCACTCTTCAGATCCGTGTCAACCTAAAAGTAGGACTCCATACAAGGGTTTGACAGCTTCGTTAATTTGGAAAATCTGCAATAATGCCCTGATACGGATCGATCATTGAGACGACTGCTTCAGTTGTTAGGCGTGCTTTACAGAGGCAAGCAGCAAGGCTCTGCGCTCACCTATCTGGGCCTTTACTATAAAATTCACAGCTTTGCTTTGGCTGCTGCTCTTGGCAGGAGATGTGCTGCAGCACGTGGCTTCTGCAGAGCTGACTGGCATCAGATGAGAAACTGGAATAAAATCCTTTCAAGTCCCAGCGACTGCAAGTGTCTGTGCAGGCAGCAGATACAAGTGCAAGACTAAGACATGCATTTCATGCTTCCTCCCTGCCCCAACGTGTCAGTACATATAATTCACACTGGCTGTAATTTTGATGGCATGAGAATTTAGTGAGATCAGGCTCAAGCTGGTGATCTGAACAGCTGTTGCTTGCAAAGAGCTTTTGGTGTCAGCTGGCCCAGTAGCCAGAGCTGCAGCTCAGCCCATGTGAGCTTTTCTGTACAGCACTTCTATTAACTGGAGGTAATATTACCTATTACCTGGAGGTGCTTGAGCCAACCTGCCTTTGTTGCCTCGGAAAGTGAGAACCCTGGGACTGCACTTGAGTCAATTGTTCATAAATGTAGAGCCCACGAATGTGATCCTTGACAAAGGGTGCACTGTGGTGCATTTGCCACCCCAGGACTTCAAGCTTGGCCACTCCATCTTTGTTTGCAAAGGGTTAGGCCTGTCAATAGCAACAGCCCGTTGTTAGGAGGTGGTGGAAGCTGAACTCCTGCAGGCAGCCATAGCAGCTCAGGATCACACGCTATGCTCTCATGTGCTCCTTTGCTGGTGGTCCCCTTCGCTCTGAATTTTGCAGACACATCCACATCTGCCTCTGTAGTGTTGCAACCTCACCCACAAACAGGGGAAAAAAAAAAAAGTGCAGCTTGCCCCAGGTCATTTGCTGGCTCAGGCCATTATCCAAAATAGAACTGGTTGCTTCTGCCACATCAGTTAACCTTTGGGCTGTGCCACTGAATCTTTTTTTGGGTCTCCAAGAATTCTCTGCCCTTTGTCAGCACAGCAGGTACTGATTAACAATTAAGGCATGTCTGAAGTAAGAAGGTTAGTGGGCTGCTAACTTCACACATCTATCCACAGCTTTGGATTGCAGTTTTCCAGTACTTAAAGGGAGCTTTAAGTACTAAGCAGGAAGAAGACCAATTATTATTATTTTTTTACAGGGGCAGACAGTGACAGGACAAGAGGGAATGGGTTTAAATTGAAAGAGGGGAGATTAAAGTTAGATGTGAGGATGAAATTTGTTACTCAGAGGGTGGTGAGGTCCCAGCACTGCTGTCCAGAGCTGTGGGTGCCCCATCCCTGGAGGTGCCCAAGGCCACGGATGGGGCCCTGTACAGCCTCAGCTGCTGGGAGGCACCCAGCCCAGGCAGGGGGCTTGGAACTGACTTGGCTTTAAGGTCCCTTCCAATCCAACCTGTTATTATTCAGTGCTGTTTGTATCCTCGCTCTCCAGAGTTAATTCACCATATGGAAATGGACGAGCTATTCAGGAGCAGGTGAGGTAGCCGGGGCAGGGTGGAGATTCTGCAGGAGATGATGGCAGGCAGCCATAACAGCAACAGCTCCTGGGTTTGTGAATCTGCAGAGCTCGCCTTGTGAGGTTCCTGGGGCCGGTTTGGCAGCCCCAGCTCTGCGCTGTGGCTGTTCTGCAGCTGCGATGTTCTCAGCGCTGTCCTCTCCTCTGCACCTGCTGCACCTCTGCACCTGCTGCTGTTCCAGCTGTGTTCCTGAGCTGCTGGCAGGACCTGGCCGGTGCCTGCACACCACAAGGGAGCGAGGAATGTGTCTGGGAAGTGGAGGCGCCGGGGAGAGGAATATGCAGGAAAAACAAGGCTGGGGAATTCTTGGTCTGTGCTGGCAGGCTAGCAGCAATAACTCATTTGAGGATGCAGCTGTTTGGCCATCAGGATAAACACTATCTTGGCTGTTGTGCAACTTCCCAACCGAGAACAGAAGACCTATTTGACCGTTTTTATACAAATAAAAGAAGCAAAGGGGGCACGCAGGGAAGCACAGGCTGCTGCAGCCAGGTTGCTTGGTGCTGTCTGTTGGTGCTCGGTGCTCTGAGCTGCAGCGCTGCCCACAAGCCTGTGTCCTGTGAGCAGTCATCGCACCACTTCCTCTGCTTGCTGGGGCAAAGCCCTCGTAGCACTGATAGGAAATAGTACAGCCGTTTCCATCGCGTTCCCTTGCTCTCTGCTTCTGTTCGGGGCCGACTCACCCCTCCCCTGCAGCCGGGAATGGGCCGCGTGCACTCGGCGTGTCGCTCCCTCGTCGTCCCTACGTGTCGCTGCAGAGCGGGGTCAATAACCGCGGGTGACCTCAGCCGGGGGAGGTGGGCGTGGCCAAGCGGTCTTTCGAGCAGCGCGCGGCAGCGGAGGCCCCGCCCCCTTCTCCCGCGCGCGCTAAAGGGGCCCCGCGTGGCGGCGCGCGGCCGCTGTTCCCGCGTCGCGCTAGGGGTTGCGCGCGCCCGCCCGCCCGCTCCTGAGGTAACGGCGCGTGCGCGCGTGCGCGGCGGGGCTGAGGGAAGCGAGCGGGTGGGGCGGTGGGCGCCGCTGAAGGGCTGCCGCGTGGAAAAAGCTTCGGATGCGTGAAAATCACGAGTGTGCGGGGATCGGGTTGTGAAGGGCTGCGCTCCTTAAAGCCTTCGTTTAGGATCGAGGTGCTTTTAAGTGGAGCTGAAGTGTCGGTGAGCAGGGTGGGAAGAGAGAGCTGACTGCAGACTGGGAGGGAACGAGAGAAAATCCCGGCTGAAGGGCTGCGGGTGCGGGACGGAGCCGCTGCCCACGCCTTAGTGCCGTGCGGGATGTGGCGTTTGATGCCGGTCGGCTCCGAGTCTGAGGGAAAAACAGAGAGAAAATCCGCCCTGGGTTCGGTAGAAGCTGGCAGTGAGTCTCCAAAAGTGTATTTCCGTGCTTTCTGAGCGCGTGTGAGGGAATACCCCTTCTGCAGACGGATGCGCGTTGCCCCGTGGTGAAGCCAGCGGTCCTTTAGGAAAGAGGAACCGGCGGCAGCCCGTGAGGCGCGGCGGGGTTCAGCCCGAGCTGCGCGGAGCTGAGCGGCCGGCCGTGATGGTTTACGTGGCAGAGAGAACAGCCACGTAACTCAGATACACAGCCCGGCTCTGCGTCGCCTGCAGAGAGGCGCTGCGCCCGGAGCCGCTCTATGGGTGCCTTCGTTGACCCGAGGCTCGGAGCTGCTGTCACATCTCGTGCGCCGCGCTTGCTGTGGGCTCAGCCGTCTCCAGGCTGGGTTTGGTGCCTTGGGCTCGCTGTGCTCAGCAGGGCCGTCCCAGGGAGAGGTTACAGTGCTCAGAAAGCTGCTATCACTGTGCAGGTGATGTTTAAGAAAAGTGGGTTGCGAAGGATCTGTTTCCTCACTTTGTAAATCTGCAGAGAACTAGAAGTCCAGCTTTTGCTTTTGGTGGAATTCTGTTCTGGATACCCAGTGAAGTGACAGTCACAGTAAGGACTGGGCAGGCTCAGGAGTGCTGAGCATGTGAGGAAAAGAAAACAGCAGGGACAGAGCAGGCTTGTGGTAGTGAGCGTTGGGATGACTGAGGAACGTAACCTTAATTTGGATGGGTGTTTTTGAAGCTTTACACATGTTTTGAGCGAGGGCATATTGAGATCCTATCATCAATGAAACCTCCAGCTCTGTAGCTCTGCCTGTCGTGTGTGCACACAGCTGCACTGTTATTTTGTTCTGGAAGCAGAGCTGTTTCCATGAAGTAGTTCATAAACTTGCAGGTCTCCAGGATACAGCGCTCAAAGCAGGGGGCAGTTTGTAGTTAAACGACTTCTGCTTTCACACAGATGTAATTAAAAGGGAGCTTTCTCTCACCAGGCTTTTCTCTGGGTGTGCATTCGTGTTTCTAACAGCTGTGGCACGTTGCAGAGGGTTAATTCCCCCACAAACTGTGCGTGCTCATTCCTGATCCTGTTCCCCCACCCATCAAGCTGCTGTGGGAATGAAGTGTGTGCGTCACTGGGTGCTTTGTGCAGCACAGCTGTGGTTGTGGCAAAGCAACACAAAGTATAGGGCCATAGCTAGATTGCTTGCTGGTGAGGAGAGTACACGTTTCATACATTTGCTGTATGAAATGCATGGCTGGCTTGGGCTCCCTCAGCCCTGCGTTCACAAGGGAAGTCACACAGCTGGGTTGCACTTTGGCCGTCTGCTTGTGTGCTGATGTTTCATGATACAAGTATATTTGGGTACTCCAAAAACTCTGCTGCTTGTGCTGTTCTTCTCTAGATGCTGAGGGCCACGTGGCATTAACACCTTGATTCTCCTGGGCGATCCCAGGCCCACCTGGAGTAGTGGTGCTTCTCCCTGGGCTTCCAGGCTGTGCAATCTCACGTTGCCCTGGTCGCCCGCAGGGTCTGGGGCTCTCAGCAGGTAACATGGTGAGGCACTGCAGGAGGGCTGTTGGGGGCTCCCAGGGCAGGCACTGTGCCATGCAGAAGCTGGCGTGCTCTTATAGACCTGGGTTTGAGTTCCTCCAGGCTGGGCAGGCAGCTTTACCCCTGCTTCACCGTTCTGCAAGCACTGGGCTGCTCTGCAGAGGTAACGCCTGGGTTTCTCCCAGCTGCCTTATAGAAAGAACAGAATAAACCACTGTGGTGTTTCAGTCTAGAGAAGGGTACTGGGCAGCCACTTAGTCCAATGCTTCTGAGATGGGATTTTGGAGACGCCCCTCTCTCTGCTGCTCATTAATTGCACTGTTTTTTTAATTGGGAATTGTAGCTCGTAGCATTGTGCCCTTGTGCAGACGAGGAGTTGGAAGGAGTTGTGCTTCTAGCCAAGAGAGCAGGTCTGCATGCTTGAATTGCAGCTGGCTGTGCCTTTCTCCACTGCTGGCAGAAGCAGGATGCTGCACAGTCACTTCTTCCTCCAGACCTCCAGGCCACATCTGATTCATTAGAGAAACGTCTCTTTCCTCTTGCTGGTATCTGTCATCGTTCCGGCAGACGTGCTCCTCGCATTGCCTGCTTTCTGTTGCCCTAATGGAGAAATCATTAAGGCGGCATGCTAAAATCCACTTTTTATAAGGATGAAGGATCAGATTCACTTTTGAATCAGTTACAAATTCACGGAAGCAATTACAGCTCAGCCTGTCAGGTTGTGAGCATCAAAAGCTTTCGATGACTGTAAACCTCTAAATAAAGGCAGCGTTGCTTTCAGTATAAGAAAATCCTTCATTTGGATGACGAAACCCCTTAATGACAAAGGACTGAAGGCAGTGCTGAAAACACAGCAGCTGCCAAGCACCGATTCTTACGAGATGAGGTTTTAAATCCCCGGGGAGCAGAAATGCAGGGGGCTGAGCCCCCCCAGCTGCCCCAGGCGTGCACAGAGGAGCCCCGAACCTCCCACGCCCCGAGAGCTGAGCATGGCAAGCAGGCGTGGGGCCAGAGCTTCCTCATTAGGCGGCGGTGTGGGGTGACGGGCTGCTTCCAATTGCAAGGCAGGGAGCACATGACATAAGATGCTCCAGATCTGCCTCATGGGCGCTAGTTTAAAAATAAAGGGTATTTTGCATCGGTGCTGGTTCAGAGAGGCTGCGGGAGGAGAGGCTGCACAAAGGAGCAGACGATGCGTTGTAAGGCCGAGCTGGAGCACTGCGGTGGGTGAACGTGGGGAGGGCTGAGAGCTGAGCCTTCACATTTGGGGCAGGAGAGTGCAGGATGTAAAGGTTAACCTCGCTGTGCTTTTTGTAAGCTGTGATCGTCGTACTTGTTCTTAAGTGTGAGAGTGGGTGTGTAATCTCATTCTCATCAGGCTTTCCAAATGCAGCGGGCGTGATGTGAAGAGCACTTTGTCTGGTGATAGAATTTACCATATTTAATGCAGACATAGCAATCTCGGATCACGTCAGCTTTGGGTTTGTCGTGGTCAGAAGGTCCCATCAATTGAAACTGATTTCACTGTACTGTTCAATTTCTAAATCCTAATTTAAAACCTGCTTTTACAGGGACGATGCTGTGTGAGGCAGAGGCGCGTTCGACACTTGCAGATCCGGTCCCCATGGCTTATCTCAGTGTGGATGCTCAAGGGAGCAGTGAGGTGTCGCTGGATGATATCGCCATCAGCTCCTCAGCTAGGTTTGTCTAATCTGAGATCTTATTGTTGTTTTTTTTTTCCTGTCATTACCTGTGTGCACAGCACATAACTTGGATTCAAACAGACTTGGATTAATTGGGACAATCTGAGTTTTAGAGTCAATTTCAAACATTTCTTGCTACTTACAAAATCCAGAAGTTGAATCTGTGCTCTCATCCCCTGCAAAGAAGGAACAGAATTATTTTTACTGTGTGTAGCTACAGAGTGCAGAGCTTGCAGTAGTGTGTGTTTGATAGAGACCCAAGGCACAGAAATGGTAGAATGTTCTGCAGCTTCAGAAAGATGACTTCTTACAGAGGAACTCCAGATAACTGTTAATTCGACCTAATTGGGAGGACGCTGATGAAATTCTCAGCAAGCACTGTGTGCACTTGTGAAGCATTGCTGTATTGTAAACCAGAGGTGAGCCTCTTTAGGCACAGCTTGTGTGCAGCACCTGTGCTGATTTTCACCAAGCTA
Organism: Tympanuchus pallidicinctus; assembly: GCF_026119805.1. Lineage (NCBI taxonomy): Eukaryota > Metazoa > Chordata > Aves > Galliformes > Phasianidae > Tympanuchus > Tympanuchus pallidicinctus. Next base: position 420,594 of record NW_026294765.1, read on the forward strand.
GGCAGCCTTGTAGCCCCTCTGTTAATCTACATAGCTCATGCTGAAACGCAGATTAATAATTAATTGCTAATCAAGTGTAATGGGGTAGAGCTAGCAGGCTTCTGAGGCTCTCTTTACCTATTTTGGGAGGGGCTGTGTAAAAATTACATCTATTGTGGAGGAGGGAAAGATGGCTTTTGATTCACTGTAAGGGAAGTGGCTGCGGGGTTTTTCTTCTCGTGTAACTGAGTCACTTCCATGCTTTGCCCGCGAAAGCAGGTGCAGAAATGATGCAGACCTTCTGCAACAGGGGGGTAATCTGTGTTGCAAACTGTTCTCAGTGCTGATGAAGAAATGTGTACTGAGGAAGATCTCGTGATCCCTTTGGGAGAAATAGAGGAAACTGATGGATGTTTCTCTGGTTTCTACCCTGCAGATCAGGTAGAAGTGGTTCTGCTTTTGAACAGCGCATAGGAGTAGCTGTCAAAGCTCTGTGCCTTAAATCATATCGCATGTCCAAAGCCATAATTGTTTAATATCCCTTAGAAATTCAAACAAAACATAAACTGGAGGGAAGCAATTTACTGCTTAGACTGAGATCACGTGGGGCTTTGTGGCTGATTTATCTCTGCTTTGATCCAGCAGAAAGAGAAGCAAACGTGAGGCTTGGCTGGCAGCCTGCTGGAGTTAGGCTGAAGGGTTTGCATGGGACTGAGTGCTTCCTGGGTAGTGACAGTTAGTGAGCCGTGTTTTTGCTGTGCCTACAGACAGAAGAGCTTGGTGAGCCCTGTCTGTGATGTCATGGGGGGACCCTTCTGGAACATCACTGAGTGCTTGCAGGAAACCCATGCTCAGTGTTGCAGTGGGGAAGAGTGATGTTTTGAAGGAGCAAACTCTGTCATGATTTGAGCAGAGGTCCCCCAGGAAGGCTGCTTGGCAAGGCAAGGTGGAACTGTAGGTTCTCTGGGATGTAATCTTGGGTAGAGCAAAGCTTGGGCCTTGGTGCTGAGGTGGTACGAGTGGGATCTGTGCAGGGTAGGGAACAAATATCACCTGCCTGTAGTTTGGGGGTGGGAGGTGTTGTTTTGGGGGCAGAACACAGAGACTCCAATACCAAATCTCACGGGGGCTGCCTTCCAATTTGTCACCTGAATTGGGATTTGTGACTTAGTTGTTCCATGTTCTCATCGCTTAAAGCTTTATGAAAGTCAGTTTTGGAAAAGATCAGAGTAAGAACACTGTTCTACCAATGCAGACAGCAGGCTTTTATCAAATCTTGCAAGACTGAAAGTAAAAAGGGCCGCTTTCATATGGAACCACAGTGCAAACTGCTTGAGGAGCACAGCTGAAGTAGAGGCACATCTGAGTGCCTTTTCAGTTACTTCACAAACATCTGCTGGAGCCTGATGGATGAACTTTAGTAGGAGTACCTAAGAACAGGATTTCCTGCTAAATCAATTTCCTGCTCTGAGCTGGCCTTACCTTCTGCAGGAAATCTCTGGGTTTTCCAAAGGGTCACTGGGTGGTTCTGCACTGCACAGCAGGAAGGCCTCGGGGGCTGCTGCCCTCACTTCGACTTGCTTTTCTCCTACCTGTATCATGCACCAGATCTACACTCCTGTTTTTGTCCTCACCCTCCTCACTGCTGTTTCAGGCACACAGAGCATTCAGGTGCTGGTAAATTATCAGGTGCTGGTAAATTATCAGGCTTTCTGGATGCTGTGTTCTTCTGCAGCGTATCTTCCAAATAGAGCAGCACACAAATGCAGGGCAGGCAAAGATGGCACACTTGCTTAGGTGGGCCTGTTTTGTTCCTATATCCATGCAGCCTGAGCTAGTGAAATTAATAAAGCCAAGTACAGAACATCAGGAACCACTGATCTTTGTTTGGCACACGAGGATTAATGCAGTTAAGTGATGGAGCAAGCATGCCTCAGGCATTCTTCAGCCTCTTCTGTGCTTGTCCAGCACTGATTGCTTTTGCCTTGCAGAGCTGTTGAGGTCTGCAGCATGGAGCCAGCTGAAGGTGCTAAGACAGAGAGATCTCAGGTGAACAAGATTGGCTTAACATGTAAGTGGAAAGTGCTTTTATTTACTGTTGTGTGCATAAAATTATTGTTTAAATGAGGGAGTGATTTGCAAAGCCATAAGAAGTGGTACAAGTGTAGGATGGTCTGTCCAGAAACCTCTAAGCATAGACTTATGTCTGTGCTCCAAGGAGTAAGATGGCTAATGTCACTGACTAATGCAAACCTGCCAGGTATTCATGTATTCCAGTCCTTCTTTTTAGTTAGTAATAATTAATAAAAAAAAAGGGGGACTGTTGGCATTTGCTCCTGTTTATATTTCTGTTATGGCAGCAGGGAGTTTCTAAATACAAGACGTTGATCTTTATCTCCAGCCCCTTTACCTCCTGCCTCCAGCATGTGGACAACAGAACGAGATGGAGAAGTGAAACTGAGGATGGATGAGGAGGGCATAGGCAGCAGGACACCGAAGACTGTTCATGACCTGTTCCAAGAAGCTGTTAGCAAATACAGTGATTATCACGCTCTTGCATTCAAGAAGAATGGCCAGTGGGTAAAGCTGACGTACAAGATGTACTATGACAAGTGCTGGAAAGCAGCCAAAAGCTTTCTGAAGGTGAGCTTTTGTTGAGTTCTACTCCATGTGTGTGTCCAGCCGCTGTGGCTGCTGAAGCAGCTGCAGTCAGCTGTGGCTTGAGCTGCAAATTCTCTGAAAGCAGATGAGACTTCAGGTGACAGGAAGATATTTGAACGTGCCATGAACACCTTGGTGATTGCTGCAGGGGTTTTGTACATGCATACAAATTGTTTCCACGTTATACTGAGAGAGAGGGACTTGAGGCATGTGTCAGACCTGGGCAGAACCCCTCACCAGTCTCTTGCATTGTCACCTTTCCAGGAGAAAGCATGAAGGAAGCTGCCTGTGAGTCCAACTGAAATGTTCTGAGCCGTTTACTTGTGCCGTTGGATATTAAGGCATTCCAAGAGAGAAAGCAGTGTTACACGTTCTCCCTGTCTTATCTTTAGAAAGTCTTATTTCCTGAAGTTACAGCCAGTTTTTTTCTCTCCACCCCTGCTGTGGTATCTTCCAGTGCATGCACTTCAAACCCTGGTGCAAAACCAAGGAATGGCTGAAGCAGATTTAAAGACCTGAACTTCAGCAGCTGGAGTTTCCTAGCTAAGTGTCTCCAATTGCCAGCAGAGCTGCTTCTGGTCATTACTCACATCTGACTTCTCTAACCTGTACTAAACGACTAAATGTCTCAGCAGTAGTTGTTTAACTTCAACCTCTTACCTTCCAAGCCCAAAGGAGCTGACAGCCTGTAGTTTTGTCGCCCTGTATGTGTCAGTGAGCTAATCATTGAATGCAGACCTGAGCAAATCCAGAAAACCCCTTTTTCCTTTAATTCTCCCCTCCCACCTACTGATGTAGTTGGACAGTGTGATGATATGAAACTTTGATTGGTTCCATGCTAAGTCTTGGGAAGTGTGTGTGAATTCCTGCACATAATAGTAGGAGCTTTTAGCCTGACGCTGTGCTCACAGCAAAGATCTGTGAATGAAGTGTTTTTAGAAGGAAAACAAGATTGCTGTAATCTCATCTTTTGTTTCCAGCTGGGACTGGAGCGTTTCCATGGAGTGTGCATCTTGGGATTTAATTCCCCAGAGTGGTTCATTGCTGACGTTGGAGCCATCTTTGCAGGGTAAGATGAGTTTTGGCTCTCACTGCGTTTTGTTTTAGCCTTTAGATATTAATCCTGCTTCTGATTTAAAACAAAGCAAGCTCTGCTTACATTTGAACTTAATGAGGGTAGCTACAACCTAAACTCTCTTTACTTCATTACGAATTAATGAGACCAAAAAATCCTATTTTAGCAAGGTACTTCTTTTTTAAAATGAGATGAACAGTGGATTAATCCAGAATCACACTTGGTTACATTTGGATTAAAAATGTGGTGGTGGGAAAGGTCAGAGCACCACAGCACCCTTCTGTGTGAGACACTTTGGTCAGTTCTGACGTTACCCACACACAGAACAAAGCCTCTGTCCTTAGAACTAAGCTTTCTGCTTTTTCTTGTTGCCTGGTGGGACGTTCTTCCTGAGAGCATTCCTCTGCTCAAGTTTAAAATAATCTGATTATTTGCCAACAGCTCTGCTTATCCCCCAGCACTGTCATTTTCTCTTACTTATTTTTCTCCATTTTTTCCCCCTTTTCTACTGCAGTGGACTCGCTGTCGGGATCTACACTACCAACTCTCCTGAAGCCTGTCATTATGTAGCAGAGAACTGTAGTGCCAACATTCTGGTTGTGGAAAACCACACACAGCTGCAGAAAATCTTACAAGTAAGTAGAGTCGTTGGATGAGAGGAGGCTGTGTGTCCTGCTGGTGGGTGTGGGAGGGTAAATCTGCCTGTGGGATGTGCTGGATCTGGAAGCAGATGTGAACTGATTAAGCCAACTTGATGTGTTCCCTGTTTGATCCAGATGAGTGATCACTGGTGCTAAATCCTACTGTAAGATGATGGTGGTTCTGCAGCATGGCAAAGCCTTAAGCTTCAAGTATGATAATCTAGAATAAACAATTGGGGATCCCCTCTATTGACTGGAACATCTCAGTCCTGATGATTACTGTGTTTACTGAGGCTTCCCTCTTCTTTTTCAATACCACAGATGAAATTCTCTAAGCTTTACTTCAAATGGCAAGTAGCCACACTGAGTGGTGGTTTGCTTGGGATTGAAAGGAACGAGCAGGGTTTGCTCATTCTCATGAATCTTCCTTTCTAACGCAGATTGAGCAGAAACTACCTCACTTGAAAGCTATCATCCAGTATGGAGAAGAGATAAAAGAGAAGAGACCAAATCTGTATTCTGTAAGTACTGGCATCTTACTGGATTGTAAATATTGGCTGTGCTTAGCTGGTGGCTTGGGAGCAACCATCACCTTCCATGTCATGGCAGGTGTGCATTGGGTTCAGCACTTGCCTGGATGAAGTGATAGATGTCTACTGTTGTTCAAACCTTGATAATCCACGTTGTAAGGGAAAGGTGCAACACAGTGACCTCTGCTAGATGGCTCTGGGTCCCAGCTTTACTCCTACTTAGCACTCCCAGGGCTGCTGCAGAACTGGGAAGCTTCAAGGTCGATCTGTCTCCTTTTCTGTTTCTTTCCACGCCTCCTGTGGCAGCCAGGAAACATCGTGGGGCTGAGATTCTGCTGCAGGATTGAACACAGTTTCTTACTCTTCATCTTGGGCTTAATTTTGTTTGTGAATCATAGCCTATATATAAAGTGATGAAGTTCTTCACTTCTGTTTACAGTGGAGGGAGTTCTTGGACCTCGGTGAAGATGTTCCAGATTCCCAGCTCCGTGAAATCATTGACTCACAGAAGCCTAACCAGTGCTGTACCTTAATTTATACCTCAGGGACAACCGGGCAGCCAAAGGGAGTAATGCTCAGTCACGACAACGTAAGTATCTCTGTATGGACATCATTCTGAGAGCTGTGGCCCTGGGTGGGTGCTGAGGGCTGGCAGAGGTCAGCTGAAGAGTCACAGCAATTCGCAGCCGTCGTTTGTGAGCTGCGTGTTGTGCACTGTGCCTGCTGAGCTGCTGCTTCATGCTGGGTTGTGTTCTTGTTGCAGCTGACGTGGACACCGACAGCAGCTGGCCATTCCTTAATGCTGTTGGAAGCTACTGAAAAGCAAGAGCTGGTGGTCAGCTATCTACCCCTCAGTCATGTTGCTGCACAGATTCTGGATATTTGGCTATCAATTACATTTGGAGGACAGGTTTTCTTTGCTCAGCCAGATGCTTTAAAGGTAAAAATATTAGATGACAAAAGAACTTGTGCTCCTCTACCTGCGTGTGTAGCTGGGAGGGGGAGCTTGAATACAAACCAGGGTGGCTTAACAAAGCTTTCAGAATCACGAGATGTTTGTTTGTGTAGGGACAGAGTGCTCCTGTTTAAGGGTCTGTTGGTTTGAAGAGCATGGGCAGCCTGACCTTTGCCTTTTGGGTCTGTATGACATGCCAGGATGAGCTGACCAAGGGCTTCACAACTGGGAGCTCCTCAGTATCTCATCTGGCACCGCTTCTGTGCCCTGACGTTTTGGTTGAGCTCCGTGTTTGCTGGATTTGCTCTGTCCATATTGCAAAATGCCCCCACCTTTACATCTGTGCCCTGGGAAGAGAATTTTGTCCCTACGCTGTGTCAGCATGGGATCAAGAGTGTTGAGCCTTGCTGTCTTGTCAAAACCAGTGCAGAATAGGAATGCTTCTGAGGCTCTTTGGTGGAACATGGCAAGAAGAAAACTGGTGTTGTTCAGTGCTGCTCTGTTTGCACTCGGCAGCAGTGGCACTTCATCTGAAAACGATTCCTCAAGAGCTGATGGCAGTTTGGGCCTTGGCAGGTGAGCAGCACTGACCTGAATCTGTACTAAAGCACCTGTGAAAGCTGTGTTCAATTCTCTTCCTCTCAGGGCACCCTGGTAGACACCCTGCGTGAGGTGAGGCCCACTGCCTTCTTAGGAGTTCCTCGCGTCTGGGAAAAAATAGAGGAAAAAATGAAATCAATCGGTGCGAAATCATCGACGCTGCGAAGAAAAGTGGCATCGTGGGCCAAGGGGGTCGGGCTGCAGACAAACCTGAAGTGGATGAATGGGTAATTACAAGCTAACTTAGGGGGGGTTATGAATATTAAGAGAACTTTAGCTCCCAGGGAGGAATTACATTGCGTGGAGCAGGCCAGACTCGTGGGCTCCAATTAAAAACCAGATGTAATGGTTGGTCGAGAGGGTGGGCAGCAGTGGTTGGAGGCGGGAGTGATTTCTATTGTTGGTTTTTACTGAAGAAGGCAAATTAGGAGATGGATGAAAGGAGGGTGAGGAGAAGTTTTACTTTCTAACCTGAGATCCTGTCGTATTTCCCTTCCACAGGTATTCTGAGGTCCCGGTGAACTTCCGCCTGGCCAGGCACTTGGTGTACAAGAAGGTTCGGAAGGCCATCGGCCTGGATCGGTGCACCAGGTGCTTCACAGGAGCTGCTCCCATTAGCAGAGAGACTCTGGAGTTTTTCTTAAGTCTGAACATCCCCGTGTTTGAGCTGTATGGCATGAGTGAGAGCTCAGGGCCTCACACGGTCTCCATAGCTCAAGCGTTCAGGCTTACCAGGTAAATAACTGCTGTAAGCACAGCTCTGCTGGGAGGAGCAGAGATCCTTTAAGGTTTCTCCTGTGCCTGGCTCCTTTGTCTCGGGCAATGCAGCTCAGCCCCACGCTCGCAGCCAGTGGAACATCTCTGGGGAGCCAGTTATGCAGATGAAGAGATCTGCCAGGGCAAAGGCAGCATTACTTAGACTTGGCCTGGATTCCCTGGGAACTGAGTGGAAAGCACAGGATTTGTGGGAGGAGCAAATTAGTGACTTCAACCCACAGTTCACCTTAATGTCAAATGAATAAATACAGTCGGACTCTTCTGCAGCTTTGAATGGCTCCTTCAGTCCCCGGGGGTTTGGGCTGCAGGGTAACACCACTGCTGGTAGAAGTTTGCCACCACGATCATAAGTCTCCTAACTCAAAGCTCAGGTGTCTGAGGGCAGTGGGTGGAAGCGCCAGGTGTGTGAGCACTGATCTCTGCCCTAACAGCTTTCTGTACTTCCCTTTGCATAAGCAGATTCCTTTTAAATCGTTAAGTTCCCCATTGGAGTAGTTGTAATAAAAGGCTGCCTGGCTTGGTTCAGACACTTCAGGGTGAGTGGGTGCTGCTGTCGTTTCGCTCTGCTGTTCAGCTACTGGATATAAAAATAGTAGTGGTGGAAAAAAGCCTTGGGTTTGTGTTTGTGTTCTCTTTGTTGAAGCTGTGGGAAGGAAATGGCAGGCTGTCGGACTCTGATCCATAAACCAGACGCAGACGGCATTGGGGAGATCTGCTTTGCAGGAAGGCACATCTTTATGGGCTATTTGAACATGGAGGAGAAAACCAAAGAGGCAATTGATGAAGATGGCTGGCTGCATTCAGGAGATCTTGGCAAGTGTGATAAAGATGGATTCATTTACATCACTGGCAGAATTAAAGGTAATGCTGCACCTTGTCACTCTTCTGTCTTGGGGTCACGCAGTGCTGGGGTCGGAAGCATCAAGGCCTGATAGATTTTGGCTGTGGATTGCACAGAATATTGAGGTACTTCTCCTTGTGAAGATTTTAATCTGAATATGGCTGCAGGGTTTGCTGCCAGCAAACACGTGATGCAGCTTGGGAAGGGAGAAGGATGACCTCTGAAACCAGCGTGTGTCAGCAGGGTAAGGCAGAAATCCTGATTTCTTCAGCAGCTTTGCTGCCTTGTGTGCCCTGCCGGCTCCCTCCAGTTCCACCTGGCTTTGCTGGTTAACCTGTAAGAGAAATCAAGGCTTAATGCTGTTGTGAAAATGGCTTGCAGCAACAACAGCTCTTGGCCAACACCGAACAAATCTAATTTCATGAAAGGCTCTAATCATGAGCAAGAGATAAATGGTAGTGCTTTCAGCAATCTATGAAAGACAATAGGAAAGGGGCTCAGCTCTGCTCTGCCTCAGTGAATTTTTGCCTTCAGTTTCTGAACAAGTTGGTTGGATTCCCTGCAGCCTGGGGTGACTGTGGTCATGTGCTGAGGTGATCGTACTGCACAGCCCGTGATCCCAAGCTGCAAACACCCATGGAGCATTCGAGCAGCTCCTGCATGGCTGCTCATTTGCACACCTCACTCCCAGCTCTTGTAGCCTGGCTGGAGTCTTTCTGGTTTGCTGCCTTCTCCAGATGTTGGGACATGCTCCTGATTGGGTCCGTGTTGCCACAGAGGTGCTATGAAGTCATTTCAGGTTGTGAAGGAAGGAAAAAGGAAGCCATAAGCAATAATCAAGATCTGATTGTTTTCCAGAGCTCATCATCACGGCAGGAGGTGAGAACGTTCCTCCTGTTCCAATTGAGGATGCTGTGAAAGAGGCCTGTCCCATCATTAGCAACGCCATGTTGGTTGGAGACAAAGCAAAATTCCTTGCCATGCTTCTGACGCTCAAGGTGGGATTGATTGTGCCTGCTGAGTGGAAAATGGGATGGGCTGAAAGGACGCAGGTTATTGTAATACAGTGAGGTGAACTTTTTAATATTCTACAGCTGCTGGAGCCCAGGGGTGATGCAGTGCATGGTTTGTAGCTGAGTTGCAAACACTGCTTGTACTGTAGAGGAAAATGAGCACTTGCCATCCGATCAGCCAACAGCCTTCCACTGTTCAGGGCAACTTCATCTCTGTACCACATCAGAGAGCAGAAACAGTGCTAAGACAAGCTGAAAAAAGAAACTTGCTTTCCTTACCTAAATTTCAGGATCTCCCAGAGCAGTTGAGACAGTAATGAGATGTCAGCCATTTATTTTTAAAGACAGTGGCTTTAAACTCCACAGTGCCATGGTGGTGGACTCTACTGCTGCCTCTGTCTATGGCTGGAGGGACCTGGTAGGCCAGTGTTTTTCCAGGACAGTGTTAATTGCTCATTAGTGAGGCTTTAGCTGCCAGCTTTCTTGCCCTTGTGCAGGAGATGCTGAGCCAGGCTCTGGTGCTGCTGTTGGGGTGAGGGGCAGTGCTGACTTCCAGCAGGATGCAGAGCTGCTGTGGGATGTGGGCGAGTAAAGCTCTGGCCCTGAGAAGAGGGAAAGACGGAGTCTTGCTTAAGTCTGTATGGCAAGTAAGGATTTGGAGCATGAGTTCTGAGCTCTGCTTGCTTCTGGGTGTTGGACGTAGCTGTTGAATATGTGGAGACATGAAGGTGTTTTAGCAAGCAGCAGTTTGTATGAAGCATATAAAAAGTGGCCAACTGACAGTCGGTGCTGAGGTGGGGGAGGGACACAGCAGCTTCTGTGGGCATAAGGCTTTTTGGGCTGGAGGGGTTTTCAACAACAAGTGACCTCTCCTGACTTGTGTTGCAGTGCACTGTAAATATGGAAAGTGGGGAGCCGGGAGATGAGCTCACTGCAGAAGCTGTTGAATATTGTCAAAAACTGGGCAGCAAGGCTACTAAAGCCTCTGAAATCATAAGCAGCAAAGACAAGGCCGTCTATGCAGCCATCCAGGCAGCAGTTTCAGAAGTCAACAAGAGAGCTGTCTCAAATGCCCAGAAAATCCAGAAGTGGGTCATCCTGGAGAAGGACTTTTCTATTGGTGGTGGAGAGCTGGGTGAGTGGTGGGGGGGAGCAGGGGGGAGCGGGGGGGTGGGTCCCACCTGTGGGTGTTGGACAGGCAGCACAGACAGAGCCTGGAACACGCAGCCCTGTGGCTGTGCTGTGTCAGCCTTTGGGAGGGCAGGTTGGGTTTTCCTGGGTTTCCAGCTCTGCCTGACAGCACTGAGCTGAGCGGCCCTCGGTGCTGTGCTGCCTGCTGCAGGGGTCGTGCTGGTTGTGTTCGGGGGGCAGCGGAGGTGTCCTTAATCACAAACAGCATTTAGAAGTCGGCGCTCTGGATCCTCCAGGCTTCCTTCAGCTCTGACATTGATTTGTGTCCCAAAATGATGCTGTCTGTAGTGCTGGCACTGTTAGATCCCCGTGCTGTGCGTTCTTCACAGGCCCAACAATGAAACTGAAGAGACCGGCAGTGGTACAGAAATACAAAGAGCTGATTGACGAGTTCTATGTGGATGCAAACACACCGACGGCGTCGGAGAACGCGCTGCGGCAGTGAGGGGGCGCGGTAGGAAACTTCCCCTGGGGCACAGCATTCTGTCAGCCTGGGCTCCCTGCAACGGATTCAGAGGGTTCTGCAGAAATAAATGACACTCAGCAACCACGCAGCCTTCCTGAGGTGCTTAGCTGTACATCTATGGGCCCTATGACTGCAGGGTGCTCACACCCCGTTTTCCTGTGTCTGTTCACGTGCACAGAGGTTGCTGTGTGTCCCTGATTTGTATTTTTCCTTTTTTTTTTTTTTATAAGGGCAATGCATTTACCGTGTCAATTCGGTGTATGGTGTCTTTACCAAAGTTTTCTTTTCCCAAGCTGAATGTAAAACAACCATGATCTGCCCTTTTCCTGCTGTGTAGGGAAGGCAGAGCTCCTTTTAGAGCAGTCTGTTTTGTTTTCCTCGATGCATGTTCAATTGCATGCTGATGACATGGGAATTATTTCGTATGGCTTTACCCACAACCCATCATCTGTTAAGTGAGGCCAATGCTGTGGGACTGCACACCCTGGCAAGTCTGTGTGGAACCTGGAGTTCACCGGGTGGGTTTGTGCAATACTTGGAGTCTGTTTCAGCTTCCTGAGTCACAAGGAAACCATAAATTATATTGTTTAAGAAGCATACATGGACTAGATTGTTTTAAAAGGCTGTGTGTACACATGTGTAACCTCTGCCTGCAGTCTTAAAATCATAGAAACGTTGTTTAGGTGGCACTCCGGAGCTGTGGGCTGATGTACAGAGAAGTTTAGAGGAGGCAGCACAGGGAACAGCAGCTCCTGAGCTCCTCGGTGGTTCTGTGAGGCTCGTTCCTGTCTGTCCCTGCCTGGAGGGCCTTCAAATCCCCTCAGCAAATGAAGGACTGTTTGTAAAATGGCTTTTTTTTCAAACTAGAAATGTTTGATCTGAAAAGAAAGCGGAAGAAGTTGTGTGCTGGTCCTGACTCTTGTTTTTCCCTGGACAAAACAGGAGCACCCAGAGCTGCTGGGTGCTTTGAGTGGAAGCGGCAGACAGGGAAAAAGCAACGACCCCTTTAAATAATGCAGAGCTCCAGCAAACCCCTGCCTGCACGTTGTTGGTTCTGTACTGCTTCAGTTCTGCTTCATGTCAAATCCTGCAGGGGTCAGGGAGCGTTTGCAGTCCTCAGAACCAAGAACCTCAGGGGGGGTTAAAGATTGTATTTAATTGTATTTAATTTGGGCTCAGCACCACAGCAAACAGCTCAGTGAGGTGCCCACAGCGCCTGCATGGAGTGTGGTTCTGCACTATGGGAACAGCTGCTCTTCTTGTGCAACCATTTCTCAGCTGTGTGAGTTGGAAATGTCTCAGCTTTCAGAGCAATGCCTAATAAATGCCCTGTGCTTTGTGTCTTCATGCTTTGGTAATTTTTGTACAACAGTGCTCAGCTCTGAGGTACAAAGGTCCAAATCAACCCTTCATATCACCACTGCATGGGAACTGTTCTCAGTAAGCACCAAGGGTGCAGACGTGCTCCCAGCCCGGAGCACCTGGCACAGGATTTAAGCTCTGTAACAGCCTCTGCTCGCAGCCTCCAGGGGAGGAAGGCTCTGCCCCCCCTGGGCTCAGTTGGACCCTCAGCCCCCAGCAGGAGCAGCAGCAGCACCTGGGAGCTGTGCAGGCAGCTCAGGAGCTGCAAAAAGCACAGGGCTGGGTCTGAGGTTGAGGCCACAGCTGCAGTGCTTTGACTCAACACATGGAGGTGACCACGGATGCGGCTGTGCAGAAGCAATGCAATGAACAGAAAACCCTGGAAGTCGTACTTTTCCATCTTACTTTATTTCACTTTTTCTAGAAAATTCCTCCGTAGTTCCACAAATTTAACAAAAAGGTTTAAAATTCAGGACAAACAATCCTGTAACGTATTACAAACATGATTATTTTTGTCATCTTGAAGTTAGTCTTGGGCCAGCTGAACTTCTTACAGCTGAGAGCAGAATTCATTTCCCAACACAACTCTGAAAATCCTCAAGTGAGAAGGTATTTAATACCTCTAGGCAGAAATACAATTAAAAATTACCTAGTTGAAGTACTTACATTTTTCTTTAGGAGTGCAAACTCATCTCTTCCGTTTTTGATGGCTATTTCGTGCCCCCATGACGGCAAGGCCGAGCAGTTCTCATCTTTCAGAAGCACCACGTGGGATGGCTGTAGCATTGAGGTGAACCTGGGGTGGGACAGAGGAGCTCCAGCCGTGCTCTGGAGGTGCCATGCGGGCAGAGCAGACGGGCAGAGCTCATCTCGAGTCTGAACCTCCCACCATCAAACACCACCGAGATCTGACAAACCGCTCCTGGACGGTTGCATCCATTTCTCTGCCAGTTCTGATGCTGGCGCAGCACACAGCACTGAGAACTGGCGGCAGCCATTGCACTTCCACGTATCCAGCCTGACCGCAGCGCAGCCAGTCTTGTCACCAACGCGTCCGCGACTCCTCAGCCGGCGCTCCAGGAGCCAGCCAGCCTTACTGCCTTTTGTTTTCTTTCTTTTTTAGTAGTAAATGTCAGTAATCAAAGCCTCAAGGCTTAATACGTGCCAGACCGAGACAACAGGAAAATTCTCCTGACCCTTCTTTTGCCCTTTAATACGAAGGCCAAGGACAAAGGAAAAGCTGCGTCCTGATCTTAACCTCCAGCGCCATTCAAAGCAACTCTGACAGCCTTCAGACCGACCAGCACTGATCCGTGCCTTCAGGGTCGAGGTGAAGGACACGAAAGTAACCGAGTTCTGTCCACTTTCCATGGAAAAACCGTTATGGCTAGAAGTCAATTTTGGATATATATATATTTTTCCTTTTTTAAACAATGCAAATGCTACTACACATCCTCGAAGACCTGAAGCAATGCTGACAGCAGCACCGCCACCTCCTTCCTATTGAACAATAATCCATCCATGCTCTCAAGAGTGACACAAGAACAAACACGTTATCCACAAATACCTGTACACGGCATGTCCAGAACAGCATTCAGCCAGCCTATAGAGAATCTACACAGGGAACTCGTCCATATGCAACTAGGAGGGGACACCAGATGAGGCCCGAATTCGACCATCCTTTGTTTGCAGAGTCGTTCCTCCTGCGGTCCCCAACGCTACCACATACCCCAAAAAACAACAACTCTGTAGAACAACTAAGTACTTGCAAGAAACCTTTTAGTAACAAATCAGCATGTGCACACAATGGAGGAGAACTATTGCAGGGGGAACAATCCTATTTTGGGTTTTCAAGGAGATTATAAAGAGTCTAAAAAAATCCATGTGTAAAATACTTCTTATAAAAACCGAACAAAATTCCCATCGACGCTCGTCAGACTTCACAAATAAAGTCGGTTCCAGGGCAGGACGATGCCACAGCTGTGGGCAAAAGCCCCGCGTGCTTCCAGCCAGGCTCAGGAACGCCAGCGCAGCGCTCGGCCCCACGGGCAGCAGCAGTGACGACAGATCCGTGTGAGATGGGGGCAGGACGGCGACTCAGATCCTGACAGCGCCAGGAGAAACTGCTGCCAGGACAGAGAGCGCGGCTGGAACAGCGGCAGGAGGAGGAGACCTCGTGGGGAGAGCAGGCAAAGGCCTGGGGAGAACATCAGCACTGTGGCCTGGGCTGCCCGTCACCACCGCTGCGCTGCTTTGGGGACGGCAGGGTCACAAACCCACCCTGCGTGAGGGCTGGGGCAGCTTCCTGTGTGCCACAGAGCCGACGGGGACCGGAGGAGCTGCAAATACCCACCACACCCAGAGCAAAGCCATGGACGCTCGTGAGCCACATCTGCCATCTCCAGCGCAGCACATCCCATCAGCAGCTGAGCTCCTCTTCCTGCTGTCCTCCACCTTCTCACTGTGCACACTGGGTTTCTATCCAGGCTTGGCATCGTCCATCGGGAAAGAAAGCAGCTGAGATCACTGCTGTGATAGGGAACGCACCTGGCATGAGCTGGATTATTTTTCTTTTTATATATCTAGGTATATACACACGCACGAGACACATGAAAGATGGTACAAAGACAAAATTAATGGGAATCGGGTCAACATGACCCAACTCAAACAAGCTTATCATCATATTGCCACTTCAGTTGATTAGTTGCAACATTTCCATGATAAAGAAAGGGGGAACCCAAAACAAGGGACTGCAATTTCATCACTGAGAAGGGACAGCAAACCCTGGAGCCACGCAGCCCCCGCACGGCTCTGCACAGAGCAGAGGCTCCTCAGGAGCTGCTCTCCTCACTGCCAGCAGCCCACCCAGCATTTGGCAAAAGCTTACAACGCTGACTGGAAAAAAAGGAGTAATTCTTCCCCCAAAAATACTGAATGTAGGGAACAGGAGTGTAACACAGCTTTGATAAGAGCTACAGGGCTTTCCCCATACCCACACGGCACACAGACGACACCTGGAGGTCTAGTTTAACTAGAAATACACAAATGGTTCTGGGTTAGTGTTCACGGCCACTTCTTGCACGGCTGTGAGGGGGAGGAGGGAGGAGGAAAGGAACCTGGTCTCACTCGGCGTTACAGCAGTGTTTTCCAGGTGCGTCCCGAGATAAAATTCTCCCTTGTTTTGGTTTTCCCAAAGTACAGCCACTACTATAGGGGCCACTGTAGGAGATTCCTCTTTGAGAACATAGAACAAAACCAATCACGTATTTTGGCAAAGTTATTCAACACTGACAAATGAAAAAGACAACAGGTGAGTCCCTTCCAGAGCACAAAACGCTTTGAAGATTGCTGTTCAGCTTTCATACACTAAAAATTGTCCACAAGAGGCATTTTAACAAACAAGTCAATCTTATTAAGCGCCCTTCCCCTGCCATAGCCATTAAAAAACAACAGAAAAACACACCCTTAAAATCATAAGACCCAACTAGGCCCTTCTTATACATACAGTACATACATATATATAATATATATATAAAATATACAGCTTACAGTTTTGTAGTCCTATTACAGTTAAAGCAGACTGAAAGGAGTGAGACTTTGTTTAGGAGCTCAGGTCAACAAACAAATACGTCTCCAGACCCCAACGGGACACAGCAGATTGGAGAGGGCCTCTTAGGGAGCACAAACCACCCTGCAGGCAGCCGGAACGGAGCACAGCCCTGCAGCCACCGAACGGCAGCAGCACTCCGTGCCCAGCTGCAACACAACTCACAGGGCGAGCCAAACCAGCATCTGTCTGCTTTCCTCCACGGCGGACCAACGAGACTCCCAGAGCTCCTCTGTCACCAGCAGCCTCTCGGCGAGCTTTGTAAAAGCCAACGCGGCACGGATGCTTCTCCACGGAGCTGAAGGAAACCGGACCGAGCGGAGCTCTCTGCAGGCTGGTCCCAAAGACTTGGGGAGGAAAACATCGCCCGCGCTTCTTCAGGTCTCCGAGGTGCCTGCAAACGTCCTTCAAACAGTTTCTTGAAGTAAAACCAGAAGGGCCGCGCTGCGGTCGGGTGCAGCCGTTCTTCTGCTCTGCTCAGGACCTGCGCCCAAGCGGACTTAGGAAGCTGGGGAGGACAGACTCAGCAATATGGGTGCTTGTTTGAAGCCTACAAGAAAGTGCAGCTGGCTGTGCATTCATAGAGCATGGCTGTTCTCTAAGGCAGTGCTTCGGGTGAATCGAGAGAATAAGAAGGCCTAGTTCCATGGGTTCGTTTCCTGGTACCAATAAAGGGGATTTCTGGTTTCAAAAGCAGCCTGCTTCCAAGGCCGAGGTCATGTTGCTACTGCTTCCAGGTAGCTCTGCAGCTTACGAACAGTTGTTTCATCCAGGGAGAAGAGGTCAAAGTCAAAGGTTGTGTTGGTAACGTTAAAATGCCCCGTTTCCTCAATGAGGTTCACAATCTGTAACGGAGATGAGCAACAATATCGATAGAGCCCGTAAAGATTAAGCACCCCAGAAGGACTGGCAGATACAAAGCAACCCTCCTCTGCTTTCTGTATCCCTTTAGAAAAGCCTCAGAGTCAGGTGCCTCTCACAACCAGAAAGTCTCCCAGAAAAGCAAAGCAGCTCCTCCTGCTCTGACTCAGTCTGGGAAGCGACCTGGGCACGTTTCCTCTGCCATCAGACAGCCCAGCTTTGGGACAGCTACCAGAACGACAGAGATGCACAAACCACACTTCTGTGCCTTTTTCAACAAAAGCAACGCATGCACATCTGATTTTTTTTCTACAGATCTGCGTTTAAAGTGAACCAGACCATCTCAAGAAGGAGAGGCAGCGAAAGGCCAAGCATCACAGGGGTCTGCCTGAGACCCTTGGACACGGAGTTTACCAGAGTACAGAAAGCTGACCAATGATCTCTACCTGCTGCAGCACATTGCGCTCTCGTAGTGCCATGAGTCGCCTGTGAAGCTCCACTAATTCATCAGTGTAGGCCTGTAAAGGAGGCAGGAACAGAAACAGTGACACACGTGGCAGGTTTGTGTGACCGCCAAAGCGATGGGAGCAGCTCCAGGCTCTTTCAGACGCGCTCCTAACCCGTTTCACCCTACACTTTGTGCTGCCTCCTCTACTCTATCAAGTGCTGGGAGACCACAGACCTCACACCAATGCAGATGTCTGAACACCACCAGCTCGGCTGCTTCGTTAAAAAAAGCCTCTGTTCAGAACCTCTGAGCTCAGAGCAGCTCAACGCAGTGAAATGCATCGTGGTGAAGCTCAGTGCAGCTCTCCATCAGCAGGGCACGCCAGTAACTCACTGCTGAGGAAAGCTGCACCAACGCACAGAGACGAGCAGTGTTCAGCTGCAGTGCTGTGCTCCTCATTAGCCTGTGTGCAACACAATGGGGAGCCCAGGATGGTTTATGAGCTCAGCATCATTTTTACTGCTCTTATATAAGGGGCCGTTCGGCTGGTTTTGCTTTTTCATTTTTAATCTCAACACTGCAGCCCCTGCTGCTCACAGGGGATGGGTTCTTAATTTCTAAAGCACTCTCAGAGTTGTTCGTGTCTGTATCAGCAAAATTGAACCCATGTAAGTAATTGTACCAAGGCAGGAGGAAAACAAAAAAGCTGTGAGACATGGCTTCCCCCTAACACAGCTATGCACAGAAAAGCATTTCTCCCAGAACACTGCAGCTGTACGGAACGCTTCACTTTGTGGGAGGGTTAATATCTTCACAAAAACACTGGCAGCTGTAAAAGCTGATGATATTTCAGGCCCTCTCCCTTCGATGGGTCTCGAGGGTGTCCCCTTCTATCTGCATTAAGTAGTCTAATAAAAGACACCATTACCTACGGAGCTCTGCTCAGATAAGCTATCTCAGCTACATTAACAGTATCAGTGGTAAAGGCTGTGCAGCCAGCAGGAGATTAGCACCTCCAATACCACACTTAAACCAACATCAAACATTTATCCTGTGATCTATTCTCCTGCTGGAAGCGTGTTAAAAAAGGGGAAGAGCTACAGACTGATTAGTTTAAGGATCTCCATGATTAGACTCAAGAAAAGCATTAAAGCTCCTGCTTGATTTATGGGACAAAAATAAACCACCGTGGGGAGAACATCCTGGACAACTCGAGATTTGAGTATTTGCTTAAAAGCAGCACGCATACACACTGCTTGACTTTCCCTGGAGGGAAGAAAGAAGGGAATTTCACTCAGCAAACAAAGAATTCAACTAAAACAGCAAAGCAGAGCTCCAAAGAAAATCCAATCTTTAATTTGTAAGATCAAAGGCAGATGAAAACTGCCTTGTAATGAATAGGTGCTCACTACTGCAGCAGCAGCCACACCAGTGGGTCACACAAAGGGCAAATAAAACCATTTTAACATCTTGCACATGGCAAAGACACGGGGGTGTCCCAGTCTAATGCACACAGCTCCTATGGTGTCCCTCTCCCACGTCTGTCCTTTCAACATCTGTTTATCATTACACTCGAGCTGTTAACCTGCCAGCACAGAGCAACGTGAATCAGCTTGGCCACCTCCAGCTGTTTTCTACACAGCAGTACCACGATGTGCAAATCCTCACACACACCTTGTCGTAGGTTCCCTTCTTCAGGATCTTCTCTGGTTTGTTACAAGACTCCGGGCTTTTTCTTCCAGATGCCTGAGGGCAACACAAATCAACAGCAGGGACAAACGTGAGTTCAGACAACGTGCTGCTTCAACAGCCTGCGTGCACAGCACTGAAATTACCTCACAGCGGAACAGAGGAGCACTGCTGCTACTCACAGCTCACACCAGGCCCTGAACACAGAGCAGGAAGCAGTGCTGTGTGGGCACGCAGCTGCCGTACCTTATTGTTTGCTGGGGGCAGCTTCTGAGCAGAGGGAGGCTCTCGACTGGGCAGGCAGGAGTCCGCACTGTTGTCGCTGTCACTGTCGCTGAGGCTCAGTCTGAAAAACAAGCAGCACAGAATTAGCATCAACAGGAAGCTTCAGGAAGTCCACGTGGTTTGGGTGACAGCTAAGGGAAACTAATTCCCACTAATTCTGTTCCTCATCACTGAACCCTACGCTGCCCAGATGAAGGGTAAAGACAACACATCACCTTAGTGTTTCTGCTATGACCTTTGAGATTTCCTCTTTAATCCCGTTCTTCTCCTGCCCAACAGCTGCATCCTACTTTTGATGAGTTTCTAAAGCCGCCGCTCATCCCCTCAACAGTATAAAAATTGTGCTTTAGAAGAAATCTCCTTTCCTGATAATAAGTTAGCTGATAATGGCAAAATACAAAGGATTTTTTGGTTGTTGTGGAACACAAACACCACTTGCAATCTGCAGCTGCTATCTTGTCCAAGCGCATGGCTTCAAATATTCAGCCTAAGACTCCAGGTTTTGGCTACAGCAGCTCTTCCTGAGGGCAGAAGGACAAAATTCAACTATTTTCACTGACTAAAGCAGGAAGCAGCTGTTAAACAAGTCCCGTGGGAGCCAAGCAACCAACTGTCAGCCTGCACCATCAGTGGAGATGAAGACCTCTCAGTTCTGAAGCAGCAGCACAAATGTGAGCGGCACACGCTGACAGCACCCACAACACTCCTCTGATCTCTGCAGATGAAAGCTGCCACGCACCATTCCGTGCGGCACAGATCTGAGGATGGCAATTAGGTGACTATTTTGAGGAGCTCAGTCACTCACACCTGCAAGCTCCACACAGCACCTCGCAGCAGCTTCCTCTTTGAGCTCCACTCATCTCTCCTTACCCACTGCTGTTCTCACCCCGCTGCTTTCACCGCCACACCTGCGTTGCCTCTTTCCCTCACTCTCCCATCACGCAGAACCCTATGGCTTCGATTCTCCCTAACAAAAATACCAAACACAGAGGGCAAAGGGACAGCAGACACCCATCGTGATTCGGTACCACCTGGAATCCCGGCTGACGGGGTTTGCTTTGACTGCTGCCTCTTCCCCTGAGGAGCTGTCGTCATCATCGGACTCCTCCGACTGCAGATCCTCCACCATGGAGCGCAGCGGCCCTGCGAGCAGAGGAGAGAGAGCTGCAGCACCTGTCCGTGAGACAGGCAGCAGAACTGCAGCCAAACTCTGACACGGATTGGATTCGTTATCATTAACGTCAAGCAAGGTTTCTCAAGGAGACAACACTGCTGTTTCAATTTTGCAACACCCACTGAGGCAGAAAGCAAAGTCGGTGGGGGAAAGAGCCCAGTCCTGATGGCTAATAACTGCCAAAACAAGGAACATGCTCGTTTGTATTTACACTACGACCTTACTGCCTTCTGCTGAAGCATCACAGCTTCAACACACACTTCCATAGAAGAAACCACGTGAACCTGCTGCACGATGCTGGGGAGCAGGTCTAATTTTCAAAAGCCTTTCAGTTTTACGCAAGGACGACTGTAACGCACTTCAGTTCTGGCAACACACCTTGACTGTGGTTCTGAGATGGCTCAAAGTCGGAGTCGGAGCTGGAGTCGGAGCTGGAGCTGGAGTTGGAAGGGCTGGACTGGACAGACTTAACCCCCCATAAAAGGAAAAAAGAAAAAGAATCTTAATCCTTCTAATCTGGAGAATCACAGAGCACAAACACAGCGTCGTACATCACTGACATTACAGAGCACACACAACGTGCAAGGTACACAAAAACAACATCTGTGGCACCAACAGCTCCCGACAAAACCCTCCGTGCTGCTCACCTCAGAGTGGTGTCAGAAGGTGGCAGATGGACGCCCCCCCATCACAGTGCCAGTTTTCCCCCAGGATTTGCACAGATTTTAACCCACTGAGCACAGAAAGGGACCCAACCCACACAGTTCCAAGATTTCAAAGTTATTCCAGTGTGTCACCACGTCCTCCAAACGGTCGTTTCTGTGTTGACCTGAGTGATGCACTGCATTGCTGCCAGTTCGTTCTGACAGCACAGATCAGCTGACTCCTGTGAAGCTGGCCCAGCAGGCAGCACTGATGCCCCACCACACTGCACCGCGTGTGAATAAAGAGCTCGAAGCACCAGTACTACTGACAGCATCCAGGAACAAAGGTTTAATGCTACACCAAGTTTCTAAACAAGACCAGGAGCAGCAGAGCCTTCGGGTGCTGCAACGTGAGGGCCACGAGGTGGCAGTGGAGGCAAATAACCATTTCCTCCCCAGCAGCAGTGACTGCAGCAATAACCGGAGGGTTTTTGCCTCTCTGCAATCGAGGATAAAGATTCTTGACTTCCTGCGCCACCCCGCTGGTTTGGGGCTTTTTTAGGAGTAATTCCCTGGAAATTTAATGTTTCCATTTCGTTCTTGGGAACCCAGCTATCATCTCTGCTACCAAATCCTGCCACAGATAACCCTCACATCCTCGCTGGTGGATGAGATTTGTCACAGCACACATTCATGCTCTCAGAATGATCCATCAGCAGGCAGAGGCACATCAGCAGCTTCAGGCACTAAGAAGTCCAAGCAGCAGAAGGATTTCCATCTCAGCACTCAGTCCTTCCCTACAGTTTTTCATCCAAAGGTTCGAGCTGCATTTGTTCAGCTTTGAGAGAGGAAAAGGAGTGGATGGGGGACATAAAAATGGGCGTCACCCTTGTCAACTGTCTGGCAGCAAAGCAGAAGGATTTAATGCCAGTTTCTGACATAGTGGCACATGGCAGCCTTGTTTGCTGAGAAAAATTACCACAAAGCGAAGAGCACTATTTTTAAGATCAGAGAACACAGTGCTCGTGTCCTGCCCTCAGATTCCATCCCATCACCTTCATTCCTGCTAACCTGTCATAACCAGGTGTTCCCCTGCAATGACCCACCAGGACTGGAGAAGCAGCAGGCAGGGACTGGGCAGCCCCTTCCTCCTCCTGCTTTACCCCCCTGGGCTGCTGCAGCCATCCAAGGCACCCAGCCCATCCAGCTCACCACGACGGCACAAAGCTCCCACCAACAAAGGGAAGAAGCAATCCTGCTCCCACGTCTCAGCCTCTCAATTTTGTCAGCACCAGCATTTAGGCAGCCAAGCACGAGGCCACATCAGGGAACTGGTCTCGATGGAAAAAAATCAAATACACAGAAAGGCACAACCAACTTTCAGCGGGGCTGAAATGGAAGGAGGAACTCCTCCAGCCCTCTGCAGTCACACGAGCTCGCATGCCAGCAGCACAAATGAGAGCAAGGCTGTTCCTTTCAGCAGCAGCCTGCGAGGATGTCAGCTCAGAGCAGTGAGGAGCTGCAGCCCCAGAGCACGTTGCACAATGTGTTGGCTTCAGCAGCAAAGCTGATTTAAGAGTTTCCGGGCCCCGGTCCACCTCCAGCTGCTCACTCACTTTAGTGATGTGGCTTACCACACAGATCCACAAACAGCTGTACCAGCACAAACCACGGAGCAGCAAACTGCAGCCTTGGGAGCAAAAAGAGCCCCCCAGGATGGAAAAAGAACTCCTGCAGCTTTCTCTGCTGCCGGTGCCAATGCATTATGCAGTCAGATCCCCATGCTTCACGTTCCACAGAAACCCAAGCTGGTCCGACTGGCAGCTGCCACGCTTTGCCCTCCAACTCCCTGAGCATTCCTCTCCTCCCGGGCTCACACTCCAAGGGCTCTGCAAAGCATCCAACAGACAGCAGAGCTGGTGCAGGGGAGGACGGAGGCACGCGCAGCGTGGTGGGCACAGGGCAGGGCTGCAGCAGACACAAACAGGGGCCGTGGTTTCACAGAGCCTTACCACCACTGCCAGCTTACAGCTGTGGGCTGAGCCCCAGGGGAGGAGACCTGAGAAATAACCAAGTACAAAACTTCCAGGGCTCAGAGGTCGGCAGAGAACTGAACCTTGCACAGAGCGCCGTGCACCTTGTGCACAGACAAGGGGCTCAGCACACACTGCTGCGCTCTGGTTGCAAAGCTTTAAACGGAGAGAAGCAGTTTCTCTCTAATCCCCTAAATTCACACTTTGATCTGGAAAAATCTTTGCAGATTATCTTTAATTAGCACTTCCCTAACAAACTCCTCGACTGGAAATTTTCTGTGAAAACCCTTTCTCAAATAAACATCCGTGCTCACAGCCCCACCGCGCTGTTTAAACCACAATGCAAATCATCCCCAGCAGATTCACTCGAGTCAAACCAACCTTTCTCAAAGAAGCAAGCAGTCCAAAAACCCATGCGATACAAACCCAGGAATCCCATTAGAAGATATACAGCCTCTTTATAGTAAATAAAAGCACACAAGAGAAGCAGTCTGTCTGGACCTGGGTCGTGTCTTTCCCCTCCTATTTTTTGCCTTCTTTGGGAAAACAATTTTCTGAAGACAGAGGGTGAGGAATGTTCTTCGTTGTAAAGAGGAAAAAAATATTTAGACAGCTTTTTAAAATAGTAGTAGAATAACATAATTTGGTTTGTTTTACAACACAAGTTATTTAGATTTAATGGCACGTGGTTGTAATTTGAGCGTTAGCCAATAACACTGCTTACAGGCTATGGCAGGAAGAGCTCTTTACATTTTTTAGGCTGTTTCTGAAAAGAAGAAAGCAGAAGTGAAATTATTTGCCCCATTGATGGACTCGGATCAGATTCAAAACCATCACATTATCGTAAGGCACCGATCTGCACTCACCTCTGACTTGAAAGAATTCTCATCCTCCGAATTCGACTCCTCCATTTCCACTGGCTTTTTGATCTCCTTGGCCTCGCTTTCAGATTTTACCTTTTCCACTTTGGCATTCATCTTCTCCTTGGTTTGTTTCTTCTCTGGATACGAGGAAGACGAGGTTCTGGGAGACGTCCCCAGGATGTTCTTTACCCCTTTGGAGCTGCTCTTCTTTTGTTTTTTGGCACTGGGCTTTGGTGACTCCACGTTGGAAGGCCTCTTGCTGGAAGACTTCAGCTCCGGCTGCGGCCCACCCTTTGGAGAGGTGTTCTCCAGTTTGGTTTCCTTCACAGCCAGTTTTGGTTCCTTGAAAGCAGCTTTCGGAGGCGCCTTCTCCTCCTTAGGCAGTTTGTTCTCTGTTGGTTTTCTGGAGGAGTCCTTCAAAGGTTTGTTTTGTTCTCTTTCAAGGTCTTTGGAGGAGTTTTTGCTCTCAGAGTCTTTCCTCGGCCTCTCTCTGTGCTCCTTGGTTACTTTGTGTGGCTTGGATGCCTTGCTGCTTTCCTTGTTGGCATCCTAAGATTTAGCAACAGAAATATGCAAGCTTAGTATGACATTGGTTTTTTATTCTGTGCAGAATTTCATTCTCATGTATCACACTAAAGCCTCTGTTTCATGTAGACATACACCCACTGATCGCAAATGTACTCATAAACATCTGGGCAGACATTCAGGCTTCCCTCAAGTTTTTGGGCAAAAAATGACAGCAGACAAACATCGGCCTCAGCACAGGGTGAAACATTTCACCACCACCTGCTCCTCCCTACGGCCCTTAGAAGGACGACACAGAGTTAATGTGCAGGGTTAACATCTGAGGGCACCTCAGAGGGCAGCCTGGAGGAGCAGACTCACAGGCTGTAGCTACTGGCAATTCTCACCAGAGCTTCTGCCTGTCAAGGTTTTATGGTTTTTATTATTGATATTCCACATCATAACATCACGTAGAGCACTGGGAGTTAACGAGTTAATGCTCCAGCTCCAGGATTGTTGGTAGTTCTGGGCATTCCTGTCTCCAAAGAGAACCGACTACACAGCCCAGAGGACTCTGCACTCTTCTGCTTCCGTTTTCTGTCCAGAGGGAAAGATAAAACTGCACTCACAAGCCATCTTCTTTTTCCCTTTCTGCTCATCTCTGCAGTCGTGTGCTCCTCCCTCCTGTCTGCCTTCAGCATTACAGTAAGGCCTTTGGTTCTGGATGCTCTCATTCTATTTATTAGCCTCAATACTTACTATATTGATGCAATATATTGTGTCAACCTGCATCCTGACATCTTATTTAGTAAATTCTCTTTCCTCCTCAGATCGTTGCTGCTGTTTTGCTTTCAGGCCCATCTCCCATCTCCCTGCCCTTTCCCCTTTTCCCCCTGCCCCCTTCCCTAGGCTGTGGGTCCGTGGGTCCCCCCACCCCATTAGTCACAGAATCGGCACCAGCCTGTAAAACATTGACAGCATCAGAGCCCTTCACTTCTCTTTTGTCTTCTCCATTTTCTAATGGGTAATTCCTGACCAAAATTAAATCAGGCACTACCAGGTAAGTCATCTTTATCCTGCTTCAGCATGTCAGAAGGCGTGCTCAAAGCACCAGGAGTGCTCACAGCCTTGAAGAAAGCGGGTATCAGGGTGGAATTACACCAAAAAACACTTTGCTGCTAACATTTGGGACTGATAAAGGCTATGTAATCAGCTTCAGAGCACACTGCCCGTGGATTCACACCCCTGCATAGAATTACACAAAAGCAGCCTTATTACACAAGTGACAAAGAAAGCTTAAGCTTCTCCTGAACCTCTCAGGAGCTACAAACTGCTGAGGCAAACACAGAATCCTGAAATCACCAGCTGGGCCAAACATACTTGATGCTTTTTACACCACGATGCCAAGCAGTTCTAATGACAGAGGAAGAGCTGAGCGTCTGATCAGCCTGCTGTGAGACTGAAAGCCCCAGACCTACAGAACTGAAAGCAGAAGAGCCACACAGCTCATCTTCAGCATTAAGGACAACTCTGAACAACCAGAAAACATTCAGTACAACTCAATCTGCTACTGCACTTCAGTAGGAAGACACAGCTCACCAAGACCTCCCCGTCCAATTGAATTACGTATTTTGGTTTTTTTTCCCCCCTAAATTTTTCTTTAGATAAACCTACCAAATCATAAAAAGGTTTCCTTAAGTTCAGAGGGCAAATAAAGGACTGATGCAGCTGACACTGTAAGTTCCAGTCCATTAACTGGTTTGGAACTGAGTGACACATTTATGTACAGATTTCCAAAGCTGTCTTTGCTGCATTACTCTGGTATTAAATAATACTAAGAAAAGAAGTTCTGAACTCTTTGATGGACGTTCTTATTTCAGGCTTACACAGGGTGACAGCCTCTGTCATCGATGACTCCACCTCCTTTTAATTACTGGGAAAACAGCATCATACCAGGTACTATGGAGAAAATCACCCCTGTCCCAGGGAAACCAGGACGAGCTCCTACTAGGAAAAAGCTGCAGTGAAATGGGAACAATATAGATCACCCCAGGACTGAACTTCAGAGCACAAGGGAAAGCTTTTCAGAGGCAGAACCAGCTAGAAGCAGCTACTGAACAACTCTTGTTAGCTCGTTGTGAAAGAACTCTTCAGCTCAAGGCAACAAAAGCAGGTTTCACTGACCTTTGACCCATGGGATGGTTTGGTCTTCTTGGGATCGGAGAAGGCAGAGAGCGGTATTGTGGGCAACATGGGGTAATCGGGACTGGGCCTTGAAACAGTTTCTGCTCCCTCTGGCATTACCATCACCTGGTAGTGAAGAAGAGGATAAACAGGGCTGAGTGAAGCTGAGCAGACCATTAACACGTGATTATAGCCAGTCACCTGCCCAGTGAGCACACTGCTGCTCATCTTTTATACGCTTATTGTTTCTACCTTAGAGACTGCAGAGGTTGTCTGGACAGTTCCAGATGCTCAGTCTCAAGGCAACTCTTGAAATACCATGAATAAAAGACAGCATGCAGTATCAACACCTTTCCTAAAGGAAACCCCTATATTCTGAGCATAAAGGCAGAAACTGTGTATTCTGCAGCAAATGCTCTTACTTTGCAAACAGGGATCGAGGGAAACCTGGAAGGAAGGAGCAACACTTCCTTCATTAAAAAACAAACAGACACCAGCAGACTTTGGGCACTTCCCTTGACAGGACCGTAAGACCAAGTGCTGACCTGCACGAAACAGCATCCCTCCTTATCTCCTCTATGGGGAAGATCAGGACAGGTAGCTTGGAGTACTTACTACTCCTGAGATTTATTACTGAAACTTATATATACACATTTTATTCTTCAGGCTGGAAAGATGCTTTTCCAAAGAAAACTCGGCCAGCCACGGGGACCATCCTGAATAAAGTCCTTAAAGAAACCAGAATTATACATTGTTAAATATGGGGGTGTCTCAGGACAGCCATGACAATGTCTGTGTTTCAAAACTTCGTGTACTGCTTGGCTGGCTTGTACTCATTTGCCTCTTTCAGGATAATTTCTTTAGTCTATCACTGCATATTAATTTCCCAGAAGTAACAGTTTATCCAACGACTGTATGTTGGAACTCACATCCTTATTGTGCCTTCAAGAGTACAGCTTTTTTTTTTTTCCCTCCTTCCCACACCCATTTTTCCTCTAAGTTCCAGTATTTTCCATTAATTTTTTATTAGCTAAGTCACAAGCAGCCAAACCCAGCTTTAGAGGACATTCACTGACCAAGAAATGCTATCTATTAAGCTTCCCCGTGGCCAAGAGGAGTAAAAATACACTGGAAGCCTCTCTCTTCCTCGAGCTCTTCTGTCCAGATGCATCTCGTGACACTGGAAGGTCACAGATAACCCTGACTGCCCACCAGACAGCACGCAGCATCCACAGATCTGCATTTCCAGAGGGGGTCTCATTGCTTTGATGTTAACAGCCACATTTTAATTGAAAATAAAGCACCACTAATCACACGAGCAACGGCTTCGTTTTGCTCCTAGCGCTGCGCTCCCATCACCAGCAGTGAAAGCTGGCAGGGCCCTTTCAACAAAGGCAGAGAGCTGCAGCTTACTGGGCTGCACGCAAGGAGAAAGAAACCTCGGAACAAAACTAAATCCCCACACATCCGAGCAGCACCTCTTCAGCTCTCTGATCCCTCTGGCACTTACCCCTCCAGCCTTAATAAGTTTGCGTCTGAATTCCTTGGTGGGGTTGTTGAAAGTCAGTTTCTCACAACGCAGGTGGTTCACTGGTGGATTTCCCTCCAAGTTTAAAAACAGGTCGTATGTGAAACAAACCTTTTTCGGCTCCTCCTAAAAACAAGACAGACTTTGGGAAAAAGGAAGACGTTTGGCAAGCACCCTGAGTCAGAGGATGCAGACAGTCACTCCAGAGAATCCCAAATAAACCACCGAATAAGTGCTGCATTCATCGTTTTGCATCATGAGATCAGAGCACTTTCCAAGGCTGGAAAATAAACAGCTTGCACCTCCAGCTTGAGCTCACATACCTTCCACCAGAAGCTCGGGCACTGCTTCTGCTGCAAAAGAAACTCACAGAGAAGGACAGCGACTGCAACGTGCTGTTTGAAGGCATTAAGTCATTCTAGGAAAGCAACTTCACAACTTTTATCTGCTGCTCTGCTTTTAATCAAATGCAGCTCCTCCAGGAAGCAATTCAACTACAACTATCAGCATGAAAAAACCCATAACCCTTTATTTAGAACTTCTGAACTTGCAGGATCTCCGCGGCTACGGGGGAAAAGATGAAACACAATGGCAAAAGGATGACTCATGTGGTAAAACCCCACTCACTGTGCATACAGCAGGGGCTGAATGGGAGCTACCCAGGCCTTTTGAACTTTCCAAGAGCACTTCCACTCAAGCAATCCCGAGCTGTGTGCACGCTGGGGATCCTCTGTGGGGATCCTCTGTGCCTCGCTGGTTCTGCTCCACCTGCTGCAGGAGCACAAGCTGTGCGCTGGCCGCACACGAACTGAAATCCCTTCGCTCCCTCTCCCCCAGTGGCAAACACTTCGTGCTGTGTCTGCACTGCAGAACGTCGATATGCCATTTCCTGGCCTTACCCTGCATTCTGCATTTCAAGATGAAAACTCCACGGTGGCAAAATCGACTCTCCTGCTACAGTACATTCAGTATTTACATGAATGCATCCCATATGCCCCATTCAATGCGCAACATCAAGCAGCTGCACAGCAGTCTTTTCCACAATTCATATCCAGCAGCTCGATTTCCTGGTGTAGCTGCATTGTTGGATGGGAACAGATGCCGCAGGCTTCCAGCCCGAGCCATTAGATTTGCTGAAAATAGGTTGAAGCAACAAACAGCTTCAGACCACACTGATTCCTGCTGCTTGCTTACGGGATGCCAGCATCCCTAAATAAGCCACTGCTTGTACAAACTATTCTCCTAATAATGAAAAGTGCCGTTGCCACACCTGGTTTACATCAAAGTCAGCACTGTAAGCCCACCTGGGAGTTAAGGTCTCCCCAGACAGGGGAAGGCAGACATCTAAGCAGCCACACGCAATAAAAGAGTCTCAAATTAACAAATAAGAGCATGCTACCGACACGAGGGTCTGCAGAACATCTCCTGGGAAGGTCCTGAGGAGCCCAGTGCCACCTGAAAGCATTCAGTGCCTGCTACAACATAGGAATGGGAAGAAAACCCCCCTCGTCCTTTTCTTCTTTGCTACAAAACCTGTCCTCATTAACCAAATCATTAGCAAGCTCGGCGTGTGTGTGCCTATGCTGGAGTTAAAACAGCAGCTGTAAAGAGTCCCTCAAAGTCTAATAAACTTAAATGAAGGATGAACAGTAATCCAAATGTGGCCTAGGAATTGTTTCTAAAACGCTTTTCCTGCTTTACAACATGGAATCAATTGATCTCGGATGCATTAGCAGAAGCAGGCTTTGGTCAAAGGCCCTTATGGCACACAGAGCTCTGCTTTGTCATTTTGCCCCTTTGCTTTGAGAGCAGGAGGAAAAAAAGGGAAGATTCACTTCCCTTTTGTCTCAGGTATTTCATTTTTTTATTTTATTTTTTTTTTTTTCCATACAGGCTCTCACAGAACATCCCAAATATTTACCAGATCTCTGTGATGAGCTGTGATGTTTGGTTTGTTTTCCCCTTGATTTTTTTCTAAAATTCAGGCAGCTTTTAAACACTTCTTTCTGCAGCTCTCAGCTGATGACCCATCTGGGAACCAAATCCCAGACAAACACCACTGCCATTAAAATATCCTTTGTATCAGCCCAGGACATCAGAAGACCTCATCCAAGTGAATGGTTGAGCTTACAGCACTCCTAAAAGGAGGAGTACAAAAGTCTCAAAGCTAAAAGCTGCAAATAAACACCCTTTACTGCCTTCACTGGCTGCTAATGATTACAGCTCACAGCACTCCAAAGCTTAACCCATCCGGTCTTCCCTAAAAGGTTTTCCCTTCTAAACAACCATTAAGAGCAGGAGGTGGGGGGGGAAGAAAGAAAGAAGAAAGCTGATTGATCTGGACCTCCACATCCTCTAACAGAAAGCCACCTTTGGAATCTTTCCGAATAAGATGTTGGGATTCACACATTTTCCAGGCAGTTTTCACACAGCAGCACCACTTATCTACTCCTGACTGACTGAGTAGCACCCATAGAGCAGAGACAAGCTTTGCTCTGAGAGGATTCCACCTTCCCATATTTAAGCCTTGCTGCTGCTGAGCAAAACCAAAGAGAGAGGCTTTCTGTGGGCATTTTCCTTCCCTCTGAGAAAAACCGTAAGCCTTACATCCAGTCCACGTCTACCCTTAAAGCTCAGCTGGGAGAGGCACAGCAGACAGGTGTGCCATCGCATTAGGGCCCAGCCAGTGCCAAACTGCACGTGTGAGCACCGCCTGCCCCACCGCCGACCCCCAAACCTGAGCCTGCTAGGCTTTATTTTCACTACTTCCAGCTTCCTGCCTGCACTGACAGCTGCTGCAGTTCTGACCGGTGGAGTTGCTTTGTTTTTCTTTCGAGTTCTGAAGCAATGGGTTAAAGTTCTTCTGGCACTGTTCGTAAGAGCAGGAATTTTTCAGCCTTTTGTTAAAATTTCCTCCTGTTTTGCAGGCAGGGTGTGCCCTTTGCCACCGAACACAAATCGAAAGGATTTCGCTGCAGCGTGTGCATACAGTTCACAAATCACTTTTAGAAAGCCATAAAACAAAATTATCTACCGAAATCTAGCACACCAAGGAAGCAGCCTCATGGTTATTCAATAACCATAACATCCAGCAGCACTTCCCTTCTGCCACACATCCAGCCCAACTGGGGCCATTCAGCTGGACCTGGTTGGTAATGCCATATAAACGAGCCCTGTTTCCTCACCCCCCACCCAACCTCAGGACTGCCCTGCATCCTGCTGCAGACTTGCAGTGAATAGGGCAATATACACTTCTAAAGCAAGCAGCCTTATGTTACACCCTGCTCACACGGCGCCCCGATCTTTGCTGAGACTCTACAGGGTTTAGTAAAATAACTGAACAGCATTTTGCAGCAGCTTCTGTTCAAAGTCTTTTGCTTTCTTTGAATGTGAAGAAAACGGTCTCTGCTCAAATAGAAGCATTCCATCATCTCTCACAAACCCACAACACGATGCTGGCTGCTGCTCGACAAAGCTCCCTTGCCAGGCACTGCCTGCCACCTCTCCATCAGACACAGCCACGGCACAGGGCTTCCAGCCAGGGCAGAGGGAAGGACAGCTAGGGACAACGTGTATGGATTTAGGACAGAAACAAGCAAAAAAAGATTCACTGCTCAGCAGCACACGGAGCACTGCGGGTTTGGTTGTCAGATCATACAGAACAGACCTCAAAAATGTGAGCAACAAATGCTTGCACTTACAGCACAGACAACATCCAGTTTTACTCCCTGCACAACTTTCAGAACAGCAAGCAAACAGCGAGAGGCGAAACGCACCCTTCTCACACCTGCACAGACCCTGGAACCAGAAAGGCCCAGGAACACAGCCATCTGCTGGGTAAAACAAATGCCCTGCATCAATACAGACCTTCCTTAGGAGCACTTCTCCAGCTAACACAGCTCATCCTTAGCTCAGCTGCTCTTCGGTTTCACCCCTCCTGCCACACGTACCCACACACAGCGTCCTGAGTTCCAACTTGAAAGACAGGATCATTAGTGCATGCATTTATGTAACACTTCTATAACTACTGCAGAAAGGGGCAAAACGTATGTTTTTAGTTTGAACCTCACTGGAAGATTCAAACTGATGCCTTCTTCATATCCCTCCCTTTTCACTAACAGAAAAACCTACATCACGTGTACTGCGCTGTGTAAATACTGGAAGCCTTTTATCTCTTATAATGAAATTGGGAGGCACTGTCTTAACACAACACCATGTCCACGCTGCATTAGGACAGCCTGCCTTACATCAGAATAACATGAAGGTACAGAACTGACCTATTTCATTAGGATCAAAAATGTAACTGAAGCTGAAGTCATACCTGTAGTACTACAGCCTCCAGATTAAAGTGTGTGCCACTGCAAGACACGGATCTGGAGACAAAGATGCCAAGAAAGAAGAATCACTGCTGAAATGGGGCGGGGAAGATTATTAGAAAAACAGCCCACATTTGTTGTACCCAGTTTGTATTGATTCAAGCACCAGAAGCCACTTGCAGCAGCCCTCGTTACAGGAAGGAACACAAAGGACTTAAAAATAGAAATAACACACTAACAGTTTCAGTCCCAAAGTTCCCAGATGATCCAGTATCATTAGTCAACAGCGTTTCCAGAAGCTTTATTATTTAACCTGCTGAGCTCCTGACATTTATTGTTCAGGTTCAGCTGCGGGGCTTCAGCTGCCAGCAGCACCGAGTGGGACTGCAGAGCTCCCAGCATCGGCTCCTGGGCTCTCCAGAAGCCAACACGAGCCCTTCATGTTTATAGCAATATTCAAAATACGCATATTCTGTGATTCGGAGGACACGACTGAGAGAACTCCTCATGAAGAGCTGCATGACAGCGCAGGACAAGTGCACGCCAACAAGGCAAAGGCATAACTGTGTTTATGCAGGACAAGAGCTGGCTCTTGAGGATTTCTTAATGCTCTGTTGGCACTTCTCTGTCTGATGGGGAGGAATCAAAAGCCCCAGTGGGACCAAGAGCACCACTGAGCTCCAAAGAACTCCAGGCAGGCACAGAAAGGTCTCTGCCCGGAGGAGCTGGTGGGCAGCTTCATGCAGCCATGCCTAGAAAAATCCCTGATGAGATTCATTAAAAACACACTGAAGCCATTCTTCGTAAACCAGTTCCTTAGCAGTGAGCAGGCCCATTTTCATCAGCCAAAGCAAAGAGCACGCTGGCTCTGACAGCCACTATTTATCATCCCAGTAACAAATTAGAACGCAGAAAGGAAACTGCTAAGAAAGGAGGCTTCAACTGGGGAAAAAAGTTCCAGCCAACCATGGCAGAGATCAGCCTTCCAAGATTGCTTCACTCCCGCTTCAAATCCTTTTCCCTCTCACCTTTACAAAGCCAAAACATGCATCGATAAACAAATCCCAAAGCCTTTACAGCTCTTGTTTCAACGGAGAGGATACACTTCAATCAACAAAAAGTGCTAGAATGTAGGGAGCATATGGCCACAAAGAGCCACCCTGCTCATCCCAGGCAGCCAGCTCCAAAACTCCCCTTTTATCCCATCCCCAAATTAATCCATAATACCCCCGTGCAGAGACTGACTCAAGGATGAGACCCAAACGCTGCAAAGTGCTGCCATCAATTCAGAACAATATGTGCTCCCCACGTAACAGCTGATCCCCGCCAGTGTCAACAGGTTTACAGAGATCAGAGTGAACATATGGTCGTTCAGTATAAATACTTATTTGTTTGGTGCTTGAATGTCACATTCTTCAACGAAGGAGAAAATCAGACTGCGTTCTAAGCCTTCACCATTCGTCCTTCTCCTCTTACCCATGTGTTTTAACTTCTACTGCATCCCAGCCTTTGCAGTTCTGTCTTTCACCTCTTACATTTCCTTGAGCCCCGAGCACTGGAAATAACCACAGAACTCTTCATATTTGGGCAGTCTCAGCACTGAACACCCGACAAGCCTGAATCTCCTCAGTGGGCAGCTTCTGAATTTCCAGCACCCATACGGGCCAAACTTGGCCTCCAAATGGGCAGAAAATACAACATAAAGATGGAAAAATCACTGCTAAGCAATAAAAGCAAATTTAAAATGACTTCAGCATAGCTCACACGTCTCAAGCTCGCAGCTGAGCCTGGAAACAGGTCTCTGCTCAAATAAAGCACTGGAAGACTGCAGCTCCCACGTTCTTCCTCAAACACTGCTGACAGAACCCCTCCATCAGTCAATGAAACAACTTACAGTGAACAAGAACTTCTCCACAACACACGTACCTTTGCTGTGTTTTTGATGAGCATTTCACAACTAACAGTTTTTCTACTTATTTCTCGTGCTTTTGAAGACTGAACTGCCAAAAGCCAACCACCTTCTCCCAAATTAAATGCTACTTCCATTGTTTCCACCAAGGACAGATGCTGCTCTTACCCTTATGTATAAAAGCCATCACGTCCCTGATGCTACAAAGAACAACTATGAGGTGGTGTGTTAACAGGAGCAATGGGAAGTGATGATCCTGGTGGGTGCAAAACCAAGCTATGCTCAAATTAGCTGCCAGCCCTGTGTTCTGTGAGGAGCATATAAGGAATGGAGAGAAAGAAAGCATACAGAGGGAGACAATGCAAACAAGGGCAGCTACAAGGAGATACAGGAGAGGCAGAAATGAGATAGGAGGATCTGAGAAGTAAAGGAAGCCACAGGAGACAGGCATGAGAACAGACTGGGTGAAGAAAGGAAGAGAAAAAGGCAGAACAAAATATCTCACCCATAGCAATGGGTACAAGCAATTAGCACAGGGAAGCTCAGATGTTTTGGTCAGGAATGTAAAGGCAGATTTTGAACCTGAAGTGAGGCAAAGTCAAACACAGAGAGGCAAAGAGTTTCCTGATTGCCAACCAAAACCTCAGAGATGCCAACAGAAATCAAACTGCTTCTAAGCTTTCCAGGTGAGGGCGTTTTTTTTGGTGTTCTTTTTTGTTTGCTTTTTGGTTTTGTGCATTCAAGTCAGTTTTCAGTGCTTAGCAATAGAGCTGTTCTATCAACAGCTTTCATCCCCTATCCTTGCACTGCCCCATCCTTGAGGCCTACCCCACCCACCCAAAACCAAGCTGTAAGCAAAGAATTCTTGTCCCAGTTCCTCAGTCTCATTACTTGGCATATTGCTAAATCACACTGAAAGTAAGGCAAATCAATGTGGCAAGTGAAAGAAAAAAAAAAAAAAGAAAACCAGCCCTAAACTGCTGATGATTCAAAAATGATACCAGGAGAACAGTGTGCTCAGTTAGGGTAAGAAGGGAAAAACAGCCACGTTTGTGGGAGGTGCAGTGGAAAAGATGCTGAAGCTCAATAGAATTAGGTCATAATAAATGGTCCTCTGCACAGCCAACCTGGGCTCATGTGCTTAGTGCTGGAGGGGTGGGAGGACAGCACACATTACTGAGGTACCTTCAAGCTGTAACGTTTCACTTATCTAAGTTCCCTCCCAGGAATAATAAGCAGAACATTTCCCCCCCTCCCCCCCCTTTTTTTTTGAAGTAGTAATCAAAACCAGAAAGATTCTGTATCCCTGCTTAACAAAACAATTCAACTGAAACTGAGTTAATACAACTGCAAGTGTCCAAATCTCTGTTTTCATAACCTTCTTCAAGTCATGTCGCACGTGACCTCTGTGGTAAGACTTAAAGCAAGTAATAAATCCCAAATTTTAACACTCATTTGTTGGCAGTGCATCTTAAGATTTAAACCATTTTGTGTTTTCTTTTTTGGAAGAACACTGGATCAAAATGACAGCATTTTTAACACAGCTTTAAATACCTGTTCCACAAATGCAAGTCTTTGGCTCAAGGCCACGTAAATTTTATACCTATGCAGCTATTAAAATAAACCCTGCAAAAAATTAATTAATTTTGAAATATACTGCCAGCCAACACAGCAATTCCAAACGTTTAAGAGTCAGTGTTTTACACTGATTTACTTACACATTTGCAAAACATATTTTAAATGGGTTTAATGTTATCCATGGGAGAGAAGGCTGCCACAAGTGCCACAATATCTGTGCAGAATCTCCAGGGCCATCACGCTGTCCTGATATCACCTTTCTATACAATCCCATTTCTGCCAAAAGCTTTCTTTTGAAGTCTGGCAGGAGGTTCCAACTCCCAGTTAAATTCTATTTATTAGAGTAATAAAAAACACACACATAAAACAGTCACATAATTTAGAGTCTTTCTGTCAGGCAGTTTCAGTCTCTGGCACAGCTCAAAACAATTACAAGACCAGAAATCAGATTCTACCTTATTTCTGAAGTACACTTCAATGGGCATAATGAAGCCTGCGTAGCCAGACTCCTCCACTTTGTACGGGGGCTCCTTGCACACTGAAAAGAGAATACACAAACGTTAACTCGGAATACAATGCCTCTTCATCTGAGCCAAAAACAAGTTGTAAGATGAGAAACGCGGCTCTGACAACCGATGGCTTCGTTAAAACATCTTTGTGGAGGAAAAAACACCACCGCAATGAGACGCTGCCCACGGGCTCAGTGAAGAGCATGAAAATCTGTGATTAGCTCCCCCCATAGAAAGGAAATATAAAACACACTGTGCCAGAGACTCAGTAAGGCTCTCCCCCCTCCTCTTTGCCGTGATACAATTACATCCCTGTGCTGCTCCATCACAGCCACCGTCAAAAAAGTGCAGTGCTTCAAAAGGTGAACAGCACAGAAAGGAAAATTTACTTGGATGCCAACATTTATTCCTCAAGACAGGATAACGTGCAACCAGGGTTGCTGGTTCTTCCCTTTGGAGTGCTCTCCTGCAATGCTTCATCTTCATAATTACGTAACAGCCACACTTGGAGCTGCCTCATCCAAGCCCTGTAACAAACCTGAAGGGCACACAAACACTGCTGTGTAATTTCGTATGTGTGGAAACGGAGGGAGGTGAAGCAGTTTGCTGCTGCCTGCTGCAGGAATACAGATGGCAGAAGTTAATCACTTTAAGAAATTAATCTAGGTGCTTCCTGCTCCTCGTTCCACTACCTGTTGTGTTTTCATGTCACTAAATCCTCCCTATCGCCTACTGCTGTATTTGTGCTTAGTGAGAGGCAGCTTAAAGGCTTCTAGGATCACTTGGCCACAGCACAGCTATACATAGCAACTGCCAGCAGAAACATGAGACCGACACAGAAATTCTCCCTCTCAGGAACCGGATGCACTTGCACACAATTCATGCACTACAATACATGTAAATCAAGTCAATAAAGTAATTAGGAGAGTTTGGTGTGAGTCTTCTGACTTTCTCTAAAGAACTGCAAGTAGTATGATTAGGAAGCAGTACCTCAAACCTAAAAAGCACAGCAATTTTCTTGTAGCACAGATACGTTATTCCCAGCTTTAAGAACCATCATAAAGGTGCCAGTAAGCAGTACTGAAAATTCAACTGCAGGGAAAATAGAACCTATCTAAAAATACTCAACCTAGAACCACTTGAATTTCTGCATAGGAGCCCTACCACTCATGGAAAAAAAGCACAAAATCCAAACACAGCGTCAGCACGGAGTCAGGAATCTTAAGACCATTTGCCAAGCAGCCTTCGTTCCTTTTCCACCCTATCCTAAGAAATTAAACCTGACACAGCAGCAATCTGCCCCTAGCACAAGCCCACCCTCACCACCAGATTTTGCTTCAAGTAAGGGAGAGACACCAGAAGAAACCTCTCCAATCTACGTAAGCAAGCTTAAGAAAGCACTTAAACCCTAAGAGAAGAGAAAAACTCTCTGTAAAGGTAGATGACACAGCAACCCACTGAGCAAAGACAATGTGCCATCCCAGTACAGTTGTTTGTAATAATGTAATTACACTGGATGACAAGAACTGTAGCACAGCAGATTGTAATTTCTGTTCTACAAATTAGCTCCCAGCTCAGTATTGCACTGCCTTATCATACATCAGTTTTACTACGTCAGTTTGAAGGAGATATTATTAACATCCACACTAAATTCACATCCCTGGGAGCTGAACACCTCACGGTTGCTTTCTGTTGTGGACTCTCACAAATAAATGGTGCAGGGGGCAGCCCCAACACATCCTGCACGACCAGCAGTCTTCCAAAAAAAGTATCTGAGAGAATGTGCATTACAAAGTAATTTATAGCAGTACTGCTAAGCAGTCAGCACTCCTGGTAACACTACATAATAACAGCATGCAGTTACACAATCTCAAATAGATCTAAGGCCCTGCTGCTGCCAAGAAGGGCAATTCCTGCTCCTCCACCACGCATTCCAGCTGCCCCACGACAATAAGGTTCATGTTGCTGCACACTCAGAGCAAAGAAATGATCCAGCAGAAAACAGCACTGCAATTTTTGTAGTGTTATTCCATCGTGCAGCTTCCCAACCTTGCAGACTGCACCAGCGCTTACAGAAAATACATTACTGAATATCCTGAGCTGGAAAGGATCCACAGGTAAATCCAACCCCTGGCTCCACACAGGACCAACCCAAATCCATCCTCTATGACTGACGCAGTGCTGCACAAACACCACCCAGGCTCTGGCAGCTTGGGGCCATGCCCACTGCCCCTGGGCAGCCTGTTCCATCCCCACCATCCTCTGGTGCAGAACCTTTCCATAACCCCCACTCAAACCCCCTCCCACCCAACACAGCTCCATGCTGTTCCCTCATGCCCTGTTGCTGTCACAGAGATCAGTGCTTCCCCTCCCCTCTCTGCTCTGGGCTGAACAAACCCAGGGACCAGCACAGAAGTCTCCCTGCTGCAGCACATACACCAGTCCCCTATCTGAGGGCCTCTCACCCATCACACACTTCCAGCTTTTGTTGGCTGATATTAACAAACCAAACCCGCCTTTCCCATTTGGTAACACGGATCACCTTCTGCTGTCACATACTGCTGCCTGGGAGGAGAAAGCACCTCACCTCCAAACCTTCCATCATGAGAAAGGTCTCATTCTTTCTCCCTCACCTTCCTCAAATAAAGATGGTTAAGGTGAAGTTAAGACTCAAGTGCGAGGAAGACATGCTTTGTTCCTCTTCAAGAGGAGATTTTACAGCAATATGACAGTGCGGGACAGTCTAAACTGCACAGTGCTGTTTCACACAGAAGACCTGAAATCCCATCTTCAAAACACGACTCACCTCGCTTGGGTTTCGGGAAGCTCTCATGCAGCCTGAAGACCACCTTCTCCACGAAGTGCTGGATGTCACACTGCTCCGGGCCACGCACAAACACCATCCAGTCATGGGTGAACCCCTCAGTTGTGGGCTTCTTCCGCAGCTGGGCTCGGTGCCCCAGCTCCAATTTGACTTGAACCGTGCACTGTTTGAGGACA
This sequence comes from Tympanuchus pallidicinctus, assembly GCF_026119805.1. Classification (NCBI taxonomy): domain Eukaryota; kingdom Metazoa; phylum Chordata; class Aves; order Galliformes; family Phasianidae; genus Tympanuchus; species Tympanuchus pallidicinctus. The sequence goes on from NW_026294765.1 coordinate 459,817, forward strand.
GAGGTCAGAACGTAAGCAAACCACACAACAATGCTGAGCCCCCAGACTGAAGATGCTGGATAACAACTGCACAACAGCCTCCACAGGGAGATTAGTCTCGTTCTGAGAACTGCAGTTATCAACCAGAAAAGGTTTTATAAAAATAGCTCCAAGCATCTCTTTGTACCTATTTTTTTCCTAATATTAGCATTGCAGAGAAAAGGGCTTTAGAGGAGGGGTGGGTTTATCTGCCTCACTTATCAACTACAGTGTCAGCAAAGTCCTCACTGCAGAACTGCGTTTATTTCTAGAAAGTCAGAGATAGAAATTGATGTTCACAGCACTAACAAAGCCGTAATGGGAAAAATCAGATCACAAATTGGTGCCTGATGGTATTTTCAAGACTCTGTAATTCATTGGAACACAGCTATGATCCTGGGTTCTTTTAAATAATTGTATTAACTGACTTTCAAAGTCAACATGTACCATGCCTGCACAATACCCAATGCTAAAATGACCTAATTCTGATGTGTAGTCCTGAATTCTAATCATAGAATAACAGAGGTGTATTCAGTATCACAAAGTAAAAAAATAAATAAAAATTAAAAATCTCCTTAAACGTCCTAAAAAACAGATTTAGACGTTGCAAAGATCCACATCTTCTTTCAGACCTCGTGGTCAGAAGAAAGCAATGAATTAAAAAGATATAATAGGGAAAAGCCAATGTGATTCAGACACAAGTTAAAGGAAGCACATCTTAGGGCACGATTGCTACAGATGGAATCACACCCACGGTACCTGACTACTTATTAGGCTAATTTTATGTGTATGTTATCCAAACCAAACCAGCAGCACAGACATCTCAAATCAACCACTACCATATTCAACAACTGGAAGTTTATGAAAAATAAGCGGGCTGCTTTTCAGTCCTTATGCCATTCTTCACCTAAGACTTGAAAATAAATGCACTGCCAGCTCTCAATGAGGAAAGGCAACCAAATTTGTCACTACAAGCAAACACAGACCCAACCTGAGGGCATGATGTCAAATGCTGAGCAGCAAAAAGGAAAAGCTTCCCGAGCTCCAGACAAACGCTCGGCAAAAGTATTACCCACGTTTTCCTATCGAGGAACTGCAGCAGAAAACACAACCATGATAAATGCTCAAAGACCATTTTGCGTGTCCAACCTAACCTGACATTTTATCAGAAAGTAATTTTCAGAGCATCGTTAATACTTTCTGAAAAAGCCTTTCAGTCACTTCATCTCAGTGTTTTCTGTTTCTTTGTACAAAGATCACACGGGAAGCCTACAGAGCACCGGGCATCAAAGCTCCATCTCCCAAATCACAGTTCAGTTCTAATTTCAACTATAAACCTTAACACAGTCTTTCAGGCAATTATCCTCACAGTAAAACAGCTTCGGCTGCCATCAATCCAAAGACTCAGAGGCAAACTCATGTAATTAATTGCTTCACCTGCTTTACTAACACATTCCTTCAGATTGCTGTCCTCTGCAAGCTCTCCTGGCAAGCCATTTTCCTCTTTTGTGCTTTAGGGCTTATCTACGCTGGCTCCATCTCACTCCCGCACTAAAAAGATGCTGCGTGGCTGTCTGCTCCCCTGTGTCACGTTAAGGAACGAGATGAAGGCAAGGTGCTTCACTCAAACCATGGTGATCTTTCCCCTCGTGGATGAGCACTATATGGAGAGGTGGCCTAAAGCCCTGACCCACTGGGGAAGGTGCCCACAGGCACACCCTATACCTGGGGCACGTCGCACTGTTCAGGCATCAAGCGATCTACTCTGTTTTGCAGCTTCACCTTATCGAATCTGTAATTCCCCTTTAAATTCTGTGACTGCTGCCAGTTCCTACCCCCCTCCAGCGCAGTGCAAATGGCTGTCACTCCACACTATTTGCCTTCCTAGCTGAAACGGATGAGAAATTTTAGCTGAGAAACAGATGGGACTATGTGGAAGAGAACAAAATTAAACATGAAAGAACTGCTTAGCAGAGAGTGAAAGTTGTACTCGCGATACTCCTCACATATCGGTCCAATTAACAACCCTTCTGAATTAAGCCAGAAGTTGAAACACATTTGAAAATAACACCTCCCATAACAAACACCCGAAGTCTCTCTGCTAAAAACAGCGCATATCTTTTCTTTTTTCTTTTCCCCCCCAAGCATGTCTCTCGACAAAGGGAAACCAGGATCCCATTAAACGATCTGTAATAATACAAAAGGAGTCTGCTTTTCCACTTAATAAACGCTCTGTAGCGCGCTCTGCTATTTGTTTGATGCGCTAATTGCCTGAAAGCCATGACCAGGCTCCATCCGGCCTCCTCGGGGTTATTATTCGCAGTATAGCGGGCCCTACCTCGGGCCGGGCCGACCTGCCTGCAGCCTCGCACACAAAAGGCCTTTGCAGGGCGCCCAGGTGAACTTCCAGCCCCCGCTCCTCCCGCTGAGGCCGTGCAGAGCTACTGGGGCGGCAGGAACCCCCCTCCCAAATGCCTTCACGGCATTGGGAAAGGGTGGGGGGAGCAGGGCCGGCACCACCCCCCCAATGAGCCCGGGCAGGAATGTGCGGGAAGCGCGGCTGCCACCCCCCGCCGAGGGCGAGGCTGCGGCGCGGCCGCCCAGGAAGGGGCGAGAGCTCGGCCCCCCCCACCCACAAAAGATGGAGGGGAAATGGGGGAGCTACCCCAGCCAGGGGAGGGGGGATCTCAGTCTCTCCTCATTAAAGGGGCCCCGCCCCCCTATTCTATTGGGGGAGGGGGGTCATGCGGGGTGGCAGCACTGAGAGCGGCGTGGGGTCCCGCTCCCCTCACCTGATTGTCCATGGCTGAGTGCAGCGCCGCGGGCCCCGCTCACTCGCTCGCTCGCTGCCGCCGCAGCGGTGGTTCTTCTGGACGGTCGACGGGGGGGGGGGGGTCCTCTTTTTCCGCCCCCACTTTCTCCCCCGCCTTACAAGCGAAGCCGCTCTCCGCTCCGTTTCCCCCCACCCCCCTCCCCGACTGCCGCCGCCTCGGCCGCCGCCGCCGCCTGCACGGTCGCGGCCCCTCACGGCCCCGCCGCCGCCGCTCGCCTCATTGTGTGTCACTCACAGGCAGCAGCCCCGCCACCCCCCGACGCCCGCCCCACGGAACCGGAAACCGACGCCACCAGAGAGGCACACGCTCTCCACCAACAGCAGCTCCGCTTCATGCCGGGAGGCGGGGCTTCCGCCTTAGCTCCGCCGGTATTCCCCGCCTCCGCATAACGGGCGGCTGTTCTGTCCAACGGAAGGCGGGCGGTACGCCGAGTGGGCGGGGGAAGGGGCGGAGCCTCCAGTGGGTCAAGCGGGGAGTGGTGGGCGGGACGAGAGGTGGGCGGGGCTTCACCGCCTCCCGTGCCCTCTTTCCTCCCCTCCCCCTCTTAGCAGTGGGCGCGGTGCTGCGCTGAAGCGCGCTCTGGTGTTGCGGCGTGGTCGGCCCCGTGCCCCGTTGAAGCCCCTCGCAGTCACCCAGTATCGCGTAGCTTGGCACCGAGACCAGGGTTTGGGGTTCATTACGCGCTGCCCCTTTCTCTCCCTCGGCCTATGCTTTCCCGCCGCCATCGGTGGCTGCGAATTTCACCCGTTTGTGAATTTCACACACAAATGAGCTGAGAACAAGGGAAACCACAGTTCCCAGTACAGCGGATGCCGCTGTTCGGAATGGTTGGGCAGGGCTAAGCCGTGGCTGGGAGGAAGCGGCACTGTGCTCCTTCAATCTCCCTCTTTTTTCCTCCATCTCCATTATTTTTCCCAGCGGCACCTTCACACTCCCATATTCTCCCTCAGTCTCCATCATTTTTTCCTCGCTGCTCTTCAGTTTCCCTCTTTGTCACCCTTCATACTCCCATACAACCTTTTATCTCCCATTTTCTCTTGATTTTCTTCCATCTCCATTTTTCCCCTCATGTGCCTTCATTTCCCTCTTTCCTGCTCATTTGCCTTGCTCCCTCTTGTTTTTCTCTCATTTCTTCTCAATTGCCACATCTCCCTCACCTTTCCCCCAATCTCCCTAATTTAACCCTGTCTCGTTTTCCTCCCTTTTATCTCAGTTTCCCTTTTTCTTGCCTTGCTGGCCCTCATTTCCCTTCATTTTCCTTTCGCAAACCTTCACTTATCCTCTTTATTTCCCCCTCTGTTTTCTTCCCCTTTCTCTCTCCTGTATACCCTCATTGTTCCCAATTTTCCCTCACCCTTCTCTTCTCTGGTTTTCCCTCATTTTCCCTCTTTATCCCCAAATTTCCCTTGATCTTCTGCATTCCCCCCTTTGCCTCCCCAGTATTCTCAATTTTTCTGCCTTCTCCCTCGTTTCCCCTTGTTCTTCCACTTCTTCCCTCAATACCCCAATTTTCCTTCAGTGTCCCTTATTTTCCACCCCTTCTCCCTCATTTTCATTCAGGTTTCTCTCAGTTTCCCCCAGCATCCCTTATTTTTCTCTCAGGCTCTCCTTCTCCTCATACACCATTGATTTTTCTCATTATCCCCCCATTTTCCCTCATTTTCTTTGGCTCCCTCTTAGTTTCTTTCATTTCACCTCAATATCCCTTATTTCCTCCCCTTTCTCTCACATTCCCCTTCTCAACTCATTTCCCCTCAGTGTCCCCCCTGCATTCCCCCCACCTTCCCTTTCTCCCTCATTTTCCCATCACACACCTGCACCTCTTTCTCCCTCAGTTTCTCCTTGGTTTCTTTCATCTTTTTTTGCCCTTGTTCTCCCCCATTTTCCCTCAATGCCCCTCATTTTCCTCCCTCATTTCCCCCCCACCTTCTCTTTCTTTCTCCATTTTCCCCTCACACGCCTTCTCCTTCTTCCTCTCATTTTCCCCACAGTTTCTCTATTTCTCCTGCATCTCCCATTTCCCTTTCCCTATTTTCCTTCAGCATCCCCCATTTTCCCCTCCCTTTCTCCCTCCTTTCCCCTCACACACCTTATCCTTCTCCTTTTCCCCCCATCTTTTCTCATTTCCACCTCGACATCCTCCCCATTTTCCTCTCACACTCCTCCTCTTTCTCCCCCATTTTCCTCTCAGTTTCTAATTTTCCCTCAGTATCTCCTGTTTTCCCTCAACATCTCTCTTTCTCCTTTATTTTCCCCTTGATTCTTATCCTTCTTTCTCTCCATTTTCCCTCAGTTTCCCCCATTCCTCTCATTTTCTCCTCAGCATCCTCCCCCATTCTCCTCTCGCACATCTTTCTCCACCATTTTCCCCTCAGTTTCTCTCATTTTCCCTCAGTGTTCCCCTCTCTCCCCCATTTTCCCCTCACACACCTTATCCTTCTCTTTCTCCCAATTTCCCCTTCAATTTCTCTTATTTTCTCTCAACGCCTCCCATTTTCCTTCCACATCCCTCTCCTTTCTCCCCCACTTCCCCGTTTCTCTCACTTTCCCTCAGCGCCTCCCTTTCCCCATTTTCCCCTCACACACCTTACTCTCTTTCCCCCATTTTCCCTCAGTTTCTCTATTTTCCCTCAGAATCCTCCATCTTCCCCTCAGTTTCTCTCATTTTCCCTGTCCCTCTCCTTTCTCCCCCGTTTTCCCCTCAGTTTATTTCCCCTCAGTCTCTTCCATTTTTCCCTCAGCGCCTCCTTTTCCCTCAGCCTCTCCCCTATCTCTCCCCCATTTTCCCCTCGCACACCTTCTCCTTCTTTCTCCCCCATTTTCCCTCAGCCTCTCCCCTCTTCCTCCCCCATTTCTCCTCACACACCACCTCTTTCCCTCAGCGCCCCTCTCTCCCACCTCCACCCCCCCTCAGCCTCCCTCCTTCCCCCGCTCTGTCCCTTTCCCCTCACACACCTTCATTCCCCCCTCCCGCCCTTCCCGGCGCGCACAGCACCGCGATGGAGACCGCGGGGCGGGTATTGGGGAGCGGTGCCCGCGCAGCGCCCGTCGGCGGCGAACAATATCCCGTGTTCCGTCTGCAGCGCGGGGCATTTGCAATGCAAATAATGCGAGGGATTCCTTCGGAGAACAGCGGTGATCAGCTGGGTGCGAGCCTGCGGCTCAGCGTCCCGGCCGCGGGCACCGCGAGCACCGCTGCTGACACCCAGCATAGCCTTTGCATGTGAAAAGTGGGTTTTGTTTACACCTCCAAACGACGAGTTATTTCCCTCGTCGTTCCGAGCTTTACATTAACCTCCGAATCGGTGACTGCTTCTGAGGAAGTTTTCCTCTTCGAAGCCAGGCAGGCGTTTGCTTGGTGCGGGTTCCTGGTTGGGATCGTTTGCCCGTCGTTGTGGGAGAGCGGAAAAATGCGTGTGAGCCCGCAGCGCGGTGCGTGCTGCTCACCCGTAGCCACAGGCGGGGATTAATGGGCTCCCAAACCGTTCCAAAGAGCCACTTCACCTCATCAGCTTTGATAGGAGATATTAGTAAAGCAAAATGCTTCATCGCTTCAGTTCACAGCGACAAAACAAAGAGCTCCGTTTGATTCTTGCTTTTAAGTGCCCGCTGCTAATTTTCTGTGTTCTGTCTGATGCAGGCCCAAAGGACATCTCCTCGGACAGTCTCTTTTCTTCCCCGTTCAGACTGGGCCTCTTTCTTGTGAATTCCCATTCATATCTTTAATTGTGGACGTTATTCCCGTGCTCATGACTCTGAGGGTTCAATCTTTTATTTTCCAACTCGTGGTGCCATTCATTCTCAGTCTTTGCTGGTTACAAGCCCCCAGGTCTAAACCTTTCCTGGAAATCACAGAATCGTTTGAGTTGGAAGGAAGGGACCCTTACAGCTCATCTAGTCCACCTCCCTGCAATGAACAGGGACTCCATCTTCCCACAGAGGAGAATTTGATCCCATGCTCCCTCTGTTAAATGGCCCTACTGTAGGAGATGTTGTTTAAGAGATGCAAACCCCTGCCAAATAGTTACAGCCTGTGAAACTTCACTAGAATTTGATTTTTATTTCAGTTACTACATTTTAATTGATATATTTGTGTGCCTTTATTTTTCCCAGCTTGTTGTTGCTGCGCATTTCCAGTGCAGGATGCAGACTGCCCTCCCACTCAAGCTCAGGACACTGCAATTCCCCATCTATGCTGACATCTCGACTCACTGCTCCAGCTTTCAAGGTGCTCTGGGATTTGAGCATGAATTTGGCCACTTCTGAGTTAGGTATGAGAAAACTCAGCTTCCATTCTGATAGGCTGTGCAATGCCTGGCCGCAAAACCGAACGACACTGAAGGAATTGGGCAGTTACAAAGCAGCCAGAGGTAGAAGATTTGCCAGGCTCTGTAGGAGGGCGTTGGGATTTTAGATGTCTGGTAGTGCTGGGGAAGGTGTAGCCAGCAGCCACGCAGGCTTCCTCCAAACTTCTCATTTTGCAGGGACATCTCAAGCTAACGAGCTGTCAGCTGAGTGCCTTCGCACCCAAGGCAGCCGTGGGCTGAGCTCCTGTTTCTTTATATCTATTCCAGCAACTTCTGGGCTTTGCAATAAGTGTCTGCAAATCCAATTAGCTACTTTCTTTGTGGCACTGTAGTCTGGCAGAGATCTGCTGTGTTGCTGCCATCTACAGTAGGGCCAGTGCCAATGGATAAGAAACAGATCTGATTTGCATATTCAAATATGCAAATGGACAATGACAGCTCTCCCTAATTTCTGTTTGGGCTTTCTATTGCAAAAGCGTTGCTTCTGAGATCCTAGTCTTGTGCTCAGAGGTGTGTGTTTCATCCTGCTTGGCCCTCGCTGTGCCAAGGGGTGGTTCTGTCCCATGAGAGCTGGGGATGCTGGAAAAAGAAGTGGAAAAAATACTTTGTATTGCACCTGTCCCACCCTTGGCCAGGTAAACACAGGAGACACCCAGACTGCTGACTGGCCAGGATCCAAGCAACATCTCTCATTCTGCAATGAGAGTAGTTTCCTGTGGGCTTAGCACCACTCTTTGTGTTGGCTGGCTCACACCTCTGCCATAGAGCCCTATGATCGATTGATATGTACGTGTATATTATGTTTGTGTTACTGCAAACACAGCAGCCAACCACTTCTGTAACAGTCTTGCCCTTCCTATTCTTGGAGAAACAAGCTTGCTTCTCTGTTTATTGCCATTCACCATTATTTTCTCATTGCTATTTTAGTTACATCTTCCCTTTTTCTACTCTGAACCCAAGACCGCAAGTTCTGCGGTCAATCTGTACTTTGAGTGGCTTGGAGAGCTGCCAGCTAACAAAGAAGGCCGTCCCCAGCACCTAGAGTCAAACAGCTTAGAAAAATGGTTCTATGTAATGGTTCTTGTAATGGTTCTATGGACTTGAAGACACTGAGCTTGCATTTGAGCAGAGTTTCTCTGAGAAAACTCACACTTCGATTCGTATCCGCATGCAGTATTACTGAGTGGAAAGACCCTTAAGTTCTCCTCTGGACCTCTGTAAGTAACTTACCAGCTGCACAGTGATCACAGTGGTCCTTGTCTAATTTCATGTAGCAATGTTTGATGAGCCAAATGCTCTGTGGAGTTTCTGAGATGTATATAACTACAATCAAACTGATGATATTTGAGGTAGTAAGGGCTGGCATTTATTGTGGGTTCACCAACAGTAGTGCTATTTCCTTACTTACAGCCTCAGAAAAAGTCCTGAATCTGAAGTCAGGAGAGGATTTGGTATTCAGGACATGCATTGAACACCAGGATAGTGCAGCAAGAGTCCAGATTGTTAATGGCCAAAACCTCTGATTGCCAGAAAGATGTTCCTTTCCACAACTAGCTGCATCTGGGGAAAAAATTACAGGCAGCTTGGAAATTCTTTAGTTCCCTTATTAATGAAGGACTTAGCAGAAAGAAAAAAAGCCACCAAAACCACTGTAATACAATTGAGCTTAACTAAGTTCTTTTGTGCCTGAGGAAAATCTAAATTATAGCTTACTACAGGTTCTGAAAAATGCAGAAGTCTTTTAATGGGCAATAACCCTCTGAAACAGAAGGAAGAGGGAAAATTTTCTCAGTAAGCAGGAACACAATGAGAATTTATTTGATGCTTTCTGTGTCGCTAGTGCTGGTGAAAGGAGCCAGATGAATAGTCACAATACGTCATGTCCTCTGCAGATGCAACATGGGCAGCACAAGCATCCTCAAACCGCCCTGCCAACGTGCTTCAATTCCGAATGAGGAGAACCAGCTTTCTGGGTGAGAAAGGAGTCTGTCTCTATTCAGTCCCTGACCCTTCTGCTCAAGGCTGTTAATGAAGGGGCCTCATTAGCACCAAAGGTGAGGTTGGCATTATAGTGTAGCTACTGGCCCGCTGCAGGCTGATCTGACAGCTATCAATTCGTTCTGTCAGATGACGATACCTTTCGTTAGCACTCTGCAGACAGAGGTCAGGGTTGGCCAAATGATGTAAGAGGCTGTGTCATGCCAATCTCACCAGCTGGCTGACCTGCCATGAAGAGCATGAATTCGTCCAGCACTGAATACGAGCTGCTGGCAGAAGCTCAGGCTGGAGAATATGAGTCTAAGCACCTTAAGGAGAAAATGTGGTTCAACAGAAGGGAGGGAGATTCAGTGCTGATTTGTGTCTGCTTTGCCTGTGCCTTGTTTTGGTTGATGCCAAAGTCATTGAGGGATGCTCATCTGTGTGCTCAGAGAGAGGCCACCTTCTGGCAGGGAACTGTGACCCTGGACAGGATAACCTTTAGAGCACTAAATAATACAAGATGAGGGGGGAAATAGCTTGAAAAAAAGGACATGGCAGGATGAGATCAGCAGCAGAATCTGACCGGCATCAAAAAGCCTGTTCTGAATCATTTCCTGGATTGAAAAGAGTGTCCAAAAAAGGAGCAGGAGTTATTATTTCAGATAAATATACTGTCTGAAATACAGCCTCTCCATAGCCAAGGCATTCCCAGTGTCTCGAGTTTCCCAGGCCTAACATGCAACAATCCTGTGGCCACACACTCATGCATGCCTTGTTTCTGAGCATCCCGAGCTCACAGTGTGCTGCCTTTTCCTCTTGAGGACTGGTGTTTCTGCTGTTTCCAGCCCTAATCACCCAGCCTGCTGGTTTACAGAGCAACTGGTCCTTTCCAACAAAAGCAGGTACCCAGCCTATAGTTTGATCCCTACCGTAATAAGAGCAGGTTGTGAGACATCCCAGAGCAGCATTTCAGAACCTGTGACGCTGAAATTAATGTGAATTTCTGGTTTTTGTGGCTCCTCAGTCAGCTGCTATAGTGAGAGTTGCCACCACAACCAGGCTGTTTTGCTGGGTTTACATGAAACCAGCTTCTCTGTGGCTTCCACCTGTCTACACAGCAAACGGAGGTGGGGTTGCCACATATGTTAGTCTATGCAAACCAGCTCTAATCTAGCTAGCTCAGGTATGATAGCAGGTGAGATAATCCCCCCACACTGCATTGCAGGCTATGCAAACATGCCTGTGACTCAGGGAATTTGGCTGGCAGTACCATGCTGAAATTTCTATCACTGAAACTTAATCATTATCGCTGATATCACTACCTGTGAGACAATAGTGCACCTGATTGCTGCAAAGTCATATCTTGGCACTCCTGTAATGCCTTGGAGATTGACTTTGTTCCACTGTGGCCCAGCCAGCAGAGTTTCAAGGGAGTCAGGATGGGATCTAAAACAACACACAGATGCAACAAATACTGTTTCAGCCAATGCAGTGTGAACTGAAGACTCTCTGCAGTTAGACAGTGGAGGCAGAGCTGTTAGAAATTCTGTCCCTTTGTTACTCAGGCATCAGAGCTGGGCATTGTAATACGTGCCCATGAGTTTATTCATTACATGCATTTTATATGCCATCAATATTTTGGATTAATGAAGAATACAATCAATTTGACACATTTCATGCAATTTGCAATGCATTATGTAAACATTGCAGATGCAGGCTGTTTTCTCCCATTGCCTGCGGATTTTTGTATGCTATGAAATCTATTTTAAATATATGCGTGAAATGTGTCACGAAACATCTGACATATGTGGAAAACATATTACTGCACCGTATGGGCAGTGCTAGAAGGTCACTGATGAACAGCTTGAAAACAGCAATCATTTGCATACAGATATATAGCTGTTTATATTATGATCCCATCATAGGGGAATGGGGTCCCAGGTCTGCGTGGGTCACTGGCAATGGCAGCGTTTTTGGACTTGTGGTGCATAATGTGATGGAAACAAATAGAAGTAGCTAGGATGCTTGCTGCCTGGACATTTTCATCGGTTCCTCATAAGAGAGCAGTTGATGAAGTCTTGTGGAAGGTAGGGGAGAGCAGAGTCATGTTTTTAGTGACACTTCATCAGGTTTGATCATTAAAAGTTACCCCTGTTGAAGGCAGTTCTCTGTGCCGAGTGTCACAGAGCAGATCCTGTTCTCTCTTTCAAGTACCCACTCCAGGTTGGACTGAATAGAGTCAGTGTGCATTAGGGATGGTACAGACGGGGTCAAGCCCTGCCTTTAATCTCTGTGTATGTCTTTCTGTCAAGATGATTCATGTTTTTCAGTGTTGCACCACTAAATCTTTAAGTCAGATAGGATGAATGGCGACGAAGAACAAATTTGACTTGTTGCCGTTTTTGCTCCATTTCACAGATTTGGTTTTAATTTCACTTGGCAGTGCTCTGGTGGATGTTACTGCTTGGCAATAAACAATAAAATCCCACATATATCAGTTTTTGTGTTTTCAGGTTGCAGTTCTTCATCGATTAATTTTTAGAACGGTCCCAGAAAGCACTTAGAGAAATATTGCAGTTTGCACTTTATTGGCATTACACGGCTCTATTTCTGGCTGCTGCTCAACAAAATGAATCCTTAAGTGTAAGCGAGTGCCATTGATAGCAATGGAAATATTCATATGCTTAAAATTAAACATATGCTTATGCATTTCAGTGAACTGAGACACCTGGTCTCTCGTGGAATGTCTGTCTAAATCGATGCAGCTCATGAATTGGGACCCAAGCACTGAATGCTCATAGAAAGTGAATGGGAAAACATGAAGGACAGAACTAAGTGAGACCACGAGCTTCAGTGTGAAGGCAGGGAAAAGCGAATCCTTTCATCTCAGGTATTTTTATAGCAGTCATTACTACAGAATTGAAGTTATGTGAACCACTTTATCAGAGAAATGTGAACTGCTTGTGTTTCTTCTGAAAACAGCAGTGAAAATGTGTTGCTAAGTGGAAGCAAAGCACGAGGCTTTATAGAAACAGCTGAAAACATTATTTGATCTTTTAAAATCATTTTTGCCAACTGGTTGATTTGGCCATGTAACAGCCGTGCTTCACGTTATTGAAGTACAGCTTTTAGCCACAACTCCCCTATGTTCACTGGTCAAATCTGGCCCTGATAATGTGTGCAGCCACCGTGTGAAATAACATAGAGAGACACAGGCAGGGCACCTCAGGACTGTGACTGCTGCAAGACTGTATTCACTGAACCAGGACTTTCAGCTAAGCAGGATCTGATCCCTTTTATCTGTCCAGAACAACCTTTAATATGTGGAGATCCTGGCATTTGATTATGACAACAGTTAATGTTGTCTTGTATAAAAAGTGGATAGCAAGGATGTAAGTAAAACAGGGAAAGAAAAGAAATAACTTTTTTGCTAGCAGTTCTGATGGGGATGTAGCAGAGCTGCCAACCTCCGAGCTGGAAATCCTGACTCAAACCTCAGAAGCAGTGCTTAGAGTTGTAAGGACAAGAATTTAGAGGTAATATTTCCTGGAGCCTCTCTCTTTCCTTCCCGAGTTTCTCAGCTCTTTGCATTCATGCTTTCCAACTTTTGACTGCTGACTTTGAAGACTGAAACTGAGAAAAGTTTAACCTGAATTAGCATTGTTTTAACACAGCTCCAGAACAGGGTTTTTAAATCACAAAGACGACCAGGCATCACTAAAATCCCAGCCCCTATTACATACTTTCTGTGTATCAAAACCACCATCTTCCTTTCCCTTTGAGACAGATACAAATAAAAGTCTTTTGCAAACAGCTCCAGTGAAGCAGTTTCTTCCCCTGGCATTGTTAAGAGGTTATCATTAATTACTTTTGCATTACTTATGCAGGTCCATGAATGTGCACTGTCCTTTATGGATAAATCCCTCTGCCCTGAAAAGTTTCCAGCTTGCTGGCCACATCCTGCAGTGTAAATCTATAACAGCAGGAGGCAATTTGGTGCAGCAAAACAGGTAAAAGTTAATTGTTTATCCTGCAGGACTGGTGCCTTATCAACATTACTAGTTCATTTGTGTTGCAATTGCACCAAATAGACTCGGCTGATGCTGTTGTTTCACAACGTCTCTTAATCTGGCATCAGTTGAAAGCAGCAGCCTCTCTGTTCTCTTCCTCATTCCTGCTCCCTCTCTTGCTTCTTTTCTTGTGGTTTAGGCAGCCACATGGCAAACCAAATCAGTAAAATTATCCGGGTTAAGGCTCATCTGGCAAAAATAAGGGAAGGAAGGGTTTAATTTTGACCATTCCTAACTCAGATCCTGAGTGTGTGGGCTTGTAGCTCTTCCTGCCCTGCCAAATTCCAGCATTACTCTGCTGAGTGCCTCGGCTGCATGCACCCAGCATGGCACACACATGGCAAAGGTCTCTTTGCAGGGGAACTGCAGAGCTTCCCAGGGTTCTGGGGGCAGAGGAAGGACCGCTGTTACCTTTGCACCCCTGCATTGTGCTGCTTGTTCCTCCTGGTCCCTGTCTTGCTCGCAGCAGAAACGCAGCAACTCGTTTTGATGAGGTGCTCGGCGCTGGCTGCACCCTGCCTGCGGGACACGTGGCTCCCTGGTGGGAGGGATGGGGTGTCCTCAGCAGCCTGGGGACCTTTTGGAGGTGCTTTGGGGAACCCCGCACAGCTTTGGGGTGCAGCACCGCAGTCACACCTCAGTATCAGGGCTGCTTGGCTCTCAGACTGCAGCCCCGCTCGGCTCAGGGGGCCCTGCCTCAGGCACTGCACTCCTTTTAAAGCTGCTTTGTGGGTTTCTTTTCTTTTCTCTCTCTTTCCCCCCTTCCTCTCCCCCCCCCCCTCAGGTTCCCAGGGCTGGGGATTCAGCTTCTGGCTTCATCCAGAAATCCCTGAGGGTTTCAGATCCCCACGAGGCCTCTCAATGTCTTGATCTGCTTGAATAGGCATTTTTAACGCGGCCCCGGCTGTCATCAGGGCCTGTTACAGTCACTCAACTGCAGCAACATTGTTCTCCAGGCGCCTGGGACACCTCCCTTATTACCATAGAGCACGGGGGATTTTGCTGTGGGATTTCTCCTCATCATCTCTCAGACCCGCGGCGGTCCATTCGCCCTCTTCCATATCACAGCCTCCGTCCCTGCGTGGCTCCTAGCATCCCCATCCCAAAAGGCTGCTGGCTCGCGTCCATCTCCCTCGGTCCCCTCGGAGGTGACGGTGACCCCCTTTTCCTGTGCCAGGCTCCCTGGCAACGCGGCCTTTCTTTGCCAGCGGCCTCCTCCACCCCCTGACGGGGAGCGGGGCTGTGAAAGCCCCTCTGCACTTTTGAACTTGCTGCCGTCGCGCTCAGTGGCTGCGCGGGGCAGCGGCGGGCGAGGGGCCGGGCCCAGCAGGGACCCGGTGCAATTGCCCAGAAGTTATTAATAGGCTGCAGAAGAAAGTGATGGGCTGGGGATAGGGGTGAGGGAGAGGGGGAGAGAAATGAGGAGGGGGAGCGAAACGAGGTGACGGGGAGAGGCAGGAGTGATGGCATGCAGAGAGACAAAGAGGAGGATGGAAGAGACGGGTGAAGAGAGACAAAAGCCACTGGTGTCCCCATCTTGTGCCGTGCATGGTGGCTGTGCTGGCACAGAGTTGGCCTTGTGCAGTGCTGGGGGATATGGACCAGGCTTTGGGGTTCGGCCCAGACGTGATGCAGGTGAAATATTGCCCAGGGTTCATGAGCCAAACTTGCCATCTAGTGGCTCCGGGGACCATTGCAGAGGGCCCACAACACGACGGTGGTGGAGCTGTGTGCTGACTTCTTGCTCAGGATAAGCCCCAAAGGGCTCCTGCTGTTTGCTTTACTGACAGTGTCCCCAAACCCCTGTGGTTCCCTGGAGGGACATCACCTTGCTGAGGCTGTACTTCAGGGAGCCAACTCCAGCTGCTCTGCTGGCCTCTTGGTGCCCCCAGAGAATCATAGAATCATTCAGGTTGGAAAAGGCCTCCAAGATCACCCAATCCAACCCCAACCCATCCCACCATGCCCACTAACCATATCCTCCCTGCCACCTGTCCACAGCTCTCAAACACCTCCAGGGACAGTGACCCAACCACTTCCCTGGGCTGCCTGTTCCAATGTCTGACCACTTTTTCTCAGAACAAATTGTGCCTAATGGACAACCCCAACCTCCCCTGGTGCAGTTTAAGGCCATTACCTCTTGTCCTACCAGTGGCTGTGCCAGGCCCCAGGTTCCACGTCACTGTGATGCAGCAGGGCTCAGAGCACATCCACAGCAGAAGCAGCTTCTTCACTGTTGTGCTATGGAGAGAACCTGGAGAGCATCTCTCACAGCAGTGGTCGTTCTCTGGAGCTTCACATCTCCTGCTTTGTCCTTGCAAAGATTCTGACATGTTTATCTCATGATCCAGCTCTGCCATCAGCTGGCACTTTCAGTGCTCCAGGTGATTCTACAAGTTACACACTGGGAACCGACAGAGCTGGAGAGGGATAACGGCCACAGGGACTGAGAAGAGGTAGAACAGAACCTCTCTTGGGCTGTCAGCTAGGAGGATTTCTCTCCCCAGGCCATAAAGAACTTTGGCCACCCTAGGTGACTGACAGATAATGGGGGATACAGTGCACTCAGGGGAAAGAAAAGAGCAAGTAAGTGTCCATAGCTTTAATGCACAATTCTCCTGAGCAAGATCATACACATAAATAAATAAAATTAATAATAACAATTAGAGTAGCCCCAACAAACCCATCTGTCACCAGCTTGGCTTCTGTCTTTCCAGCTGTGCCCATGTCAGCGAAAGGTGCCACAGCCTGAGTAATGCAGAGGACACAGAAGTAGCACTGTCCCCTTCTCAGT
Organism: Tympanuchus pallidicinctus; assembly: GCF_026119805.1. Lineage (NCBI taxonomy): Eukaryota > Metazoa > Chordata > Aves > Galliformes > Phasianidae > Tympanuchus > Tympanuchus pallidicinctus. The sequence goes on from NW_026294765.1 coordinate 475,820, forward strand.
GAGCATCAGCAGGAGGAGGAGACCTTCATCTCCCCAGCGTTGGCCTGGGCAGTCTCCTAATTTGTGGGCTCCCACCCTCCTTCACGCCCAGCACCACGGGGCCTCAGCTGCTCCCTGCCCCATCTGCCAGCCACATCGCCCTTGTCCAGGGAGCAGGCACACAGCTGAGGTGTTCCCCGTGCAGATGCACATGTGTGCATCACACCCCATGCCCGAAGGACGCAGCTGGCTCTAGCACTGCTTGTGAGGCTCCTCCAAGGCAATGTAAGGCACCACGATGGGCCAGGAGTCACTGGGCCAATATCCCAGTTTTGGCTTGAATGCTGGCATCTCGTAGGTGACGTCAAAGTACATGACCAGTGGGAAGCAGTAGAGGAGGGACACAGCTATCAGCACGTGCCTGTCAAGGAAGCAAAAAAGATGTGTGGGAGAGGAGTAACACTAACAGCCCTCCTGCACCTTGTGACTGCGTGTGGCTGAAGTTGTCACACTGAGGGCATGGCAATGGCAGGCAAATGTCAAATGTATACAACCCTGCAGTGTATAGAAGATCTATGGGTCCTGCAGGGTTTGTGCCTACAGAGAAATCCCAGAAGAGCTCTGAGAGCTGGGTTTGGGGCAGTTGGGGTGACACAGGAGACTTAAACCCCAAACCACCCAGTTCACTTTGCCTGGCATAGCACAGAAGGTCTGGGTATCTGAATTGGTCATCCCAGTTACTTGGGAGGATGAATCTGAAAGCACACATTGTATGGCACTTACAACAATGTTTGGCGAGGGACTGAAATGTCTTCCTAAAGCAAATCACTGTCTTTCAATTTGGTTGTTAAAATAAAGGGCATTGCACTTTGTATGGCTTCCTGGGAGCAGATGTAGTGCCTTGAAAGGAAGCGGCTTACCTGGAGTGGTTTTAGAACAATTTCACATTTGTTGGTGTGGAGGAGGTAAGGGATATTAAGCAGCGATTAGGATGAGTCCTTGGGCTGGGGCCAGGATGAGGAGCAGCATCAGCAGTGACAGAGCAAAGTGGGAGAGGGGGAGGCACAGATGCAGCTGCTCCCTGTTTGAGTACCACATCCCTCCTGCCCTCCCTCCTCCTCCTCTGTGGCCCTTCAGCTCTGAAACATTTCAGCCAGGCTTCCTCCCTCTCCACTGGAGACTTACCAGAAGCTGTGGAAATAAGGGAAGTTGATCGCCTGGCAGAGCCAGCAAAGCCATCTGTCACTTAACCAGCTGGTGATGGCCAGCACCCACCACACCACCATGGCTTTGGCCATCCGGTGAACACGTTGGTCATTGCACCTGGAAAATACAGTGAGGAGAGAGGGAGATGGGAGCTGTGTTGGAAGGATGGAAGGAAAGTGAGTTTGAAAAAGGGCCAGCAGGTTCCTGTTTGCATGTGCTAATGCAACAGGGCAAAACCTGGTGGGTTTCTGCTCAAGAATATTTATCAGAGCACAAGAACTGGAAAAGTGTGGCTCTGCAAAAGGAATTTCTGACCTTCAGTGGGTGAGAGTGATGCTACAAGATGCTAACACACCTTTGTCTTTCTCCCCAGATCCCAGTGGGTTCCCCTCAACCCCACACTGGTTCCCAAATCCCACACAAAGGAGAAAGAGCTGCAGAGATGGCAGAGATGAACTTCTCAACCTCCTCCTTACTTTTTCAGCTCGCGCCAGGTCAGGTACAGCAGGTGGAAGGCGATGCAGTTGAGCGCATAGGCATTGATGGATGGTTTGATGAAGGACATCAAGGTGGTGATCACGGTGGTGACACCACCCAACCAGTAGAATTGCTTCCTAAAGGGACGACAGAATTGCGAGTGAGTATCAGTGCCTCCAGGGTTCCAAGTGCAGCAGGTAAAGGATGGTGCTGGCTGTTGCCTGAGAAAGGAAGCCACCCTCCAGCACCTCCAACCTGTTTGCATATAGCTGTCCTCAGGCTCTGCAGAAGTCCCGGCAGGAAAGCCGGGATATATTTTATGTTTCTCAAGAACTGCCCGAGAAATTGCTTTGCTAAATCCCCTGGTCGGTCCAGGACAGAGCCGAGGATGACTCGTGCACTGCCACGGCGATGCCAGAGCCAGGCATGGAGCTGTGCAGAGGGAAGGGCTGCAGAGCTGCTGTCCCAGCAGCGGGGGCTGGGCCTTCAGCAGCGCGGATTCGGGCTGACTGAGCAACAATAGGGCTCGGAGAGGCCTTTCACATGCAAATCCCTTCCCAAGTCCCTTCCCCTCTCGCTGCCTCCCCCAGCCACGTCTCCACAGTGAACTCCTGGTGACCTCCTCCGTGGCATGGGAGGAGCGGGATGGGAGCGAGCTCTGTTAAGGGCTGTATCGGAGGGCTCAGCCAGCCTGCCAGGACGGGAGCATCCTCTTAACAAAACTCTGCTGAGCTCCTGTTGCTGATCGCAATCTCTCCATCCATCCTGCTGCAACCCAGCCCTTCTGCATCCAGCCCTTCTGCAAACACCCTTTGCGACACGGGATGTTATCTTGGACTTTTTTGGCCTATGGAAAGCCCCATCCCTTCTGATAATGGCAGGGGATGCTACCAGAGTTTGACAGCATGGGTAATTCAATGTCAGTGCTCAGGAACATGTAATTTCCTAGTATGTGTAAAGTGCCCAAGTCCTGCACTGCCCCAGATGGTTCTCTGCTTCCCTTAATGGCTGGAGGACTTCCAGTCCCTTCAAAGATGTGCACAAACTGGAGCAGTCCCCATGTTCCTAACACAACTGTCCCCATCCAATCACACCAAGAAAAAAAACTTGCCCAAATCTCTTCTTTTTGAGATCCTATGTACAAAGCTTCCTGTACAGCTTTGTTAGGGCAGGTAGCTCCAGGCAGCAGGAGCTCTGGACAGCCCTTTCCAGGGGTTTTGTGCAGAATCCAGAAGTGAGTAGTGTAGGGTCTGGCCAAAGAGCAAAATGCTGAGAGCTGGCTTTTAGGGTCACATATCAACAGCAGTTTCCCATCCCTTGCAGCCTGGAAACTCATTTCCCACTGAGCCATACCTGCTTTTGATGCACCTGGGGAAGTGAGCCTTTGGGTACCAAAACGAATATGCCACAGCCAGCGTCCAGAGGATGGAGAGCTCATCCAAGAGTTGTCCCACGTAACTCAGGGTCATGTGGAAGTACATGGAGAAGATACCTGCAGGGAGTGAGGACAGCTTGTATCAGTGCAGCTCTGTCTCAGGAGAAGCCTATCTGGACTGGGAAGTATTTAAGACATTTCTTAGGGAAACACCATTCCTGAAGGGCAGGAAAGGCAGACCCACGGCTTTGCAGGGCATGAAGCTCTGTACCCAGAGCCAGCAGGAGCCACGAGCTGCAGCTTCACACGTATATGGCTGTCCAGTTCCTCACCCCAGCTTGCTCCTTGCTTTGGCCACTACAAACCCATCTCCAAAGCTAAAGGTAGCGTGAATGAATGCTCTGCAGCCTGATCTCTGAAACTGGCACCCACCTACGCAGAGGAGAAGGCCAGAGATGAAGTACATGGGCACGGTGCGCTGCTGGCAGTACTGCCGGTTCAGGTGGAGCAGGGCAGCCGAAAGGATGAAGAAGCATACATTGCTGACCTGCAAAACAAGAGACACAGTCAGTTTGCTGCATGATCTTGGGCAGGTCCCATCTTACCTTATGTCTCAGTGTGTCCCCATGTGGAGAGCATACTGATCTCTGGAGAAAAGCAATGTGTGGAGGCATTGCCCTTGGCACTGGAGAAGGGCAGAGGCGTTTCTTGAGGTGTGAGGCTGGGGCTGGAAGGATGGCTCTTATGTGATAGCAGCTGGGCTGTGCTCTCTGTGAGGACAGCAAGCTCAGGGTATGCTTCTGTGAACCAGGTGCAATGGACAGCAGCAGGACCTGCAGGACACCCATAGGTGGGGCTGGACTGAGGTGGCATCCTGTGGTGTCACATGCAAAGCCACCTGCCCTAGGGAGGGAGGAAGGCTGGACGCCAATAATTAAATGAAGTCATAAAAGTTATCTGAACATGCTTTGTGAATGAATGCATAGCAAAATAATTCATCCCTGTTTTCCAGCTCTGCAGAGTTGCTGCATTGCCAGGCTTTGATGCAGCTGGGGTGGAGGAAAATGCATGGGGATTCAACCTGGTGACAGTGCCAGCATTTCGAGAAGCAGCAGATGCTGATGGGCAGAACACGGGAGCTGAGAAGGAGCAGGGAGTGCTCTGAGCCTGCACCTGACTGCTGGATTGGGCCCTTTCCACCCTGCAGCAAGGGAGGAAGAGAGTTTGAAGCAGCCCTCACCTCTGCAAGTGAGGCATTGTCACCTGGTGTGCAAACACAATAAATGGAGTATCACCAGGAAGCTCAGTGTCCCTAAGGAAAATCTCTCTTGCACACGAAAGGTTAGGATCTGGTGGAATGTTCCACCTGCCAGGCAGTGCAGTGGGTTTGGAAGAGCCAAGCACAGCCATCTGCCATGCTGTTATTTGGCCAGCCACCAGCACAGCTTTTATCTCGCCCTGACAATTCTCCTTTCATATTCCAGCCAGACACTGTCCCAGAGCCCAGCCTGGAGTGTCACCCCAAAGCTGCAGGCTCATCCCTCTGCATCCCCACTGTGCACCAGGTACACTGCAATGGCATAGAGGGATGTGAGTTTAGGGGAAGAGGGCTGCAAATCCCAGGGATGTTGTCATAGACCTGAAGCACATCCCCTCACCTTGCAGAGGGAAGAACCCTTCATGTTTAATGTAAGGCCTCAATTCCCTTCAACAAACAGAGATCAATCTTGAATTTCACTGTGGTTTTCATGAAACCAGTCCATGTGCCTACAAACAGCAATTCTTAGGGCAAATGTATAGGTTCTCTGTGTGTGCTTACAGCCAAATCCAGGCCTGTCTCTGTTCCAAAATGAGAAGGGAAGTGCCGGTTCCAATGCACGCTTGAGGTCAGACAGTTTGGAAATGATCACGAAACCAAACTATGTGTTGAAGTAACCAACTGCGTTGCAAGCATTTCTTTTCCTGTGAAATGGTTCAAGAGGGTTTTGGAAAACAGGCAGGGATCACAAGGAGAGCAAATGCTTGCAGAAGACACAGCAGTATGCAAGTGCCAGCATGTGTGTCCAAGTGAGGAAACGCGGGAGTCTGAGATTGCACACAGGGAGGTCCGGATCCCTGCTGCAGTGGGCATTGCAACAGCACCATTAATTACATGATAGCAACATTATCACTTCATTAATTCAGCCTGAGAAGTGCAAGATCAGATATCAGCAGGGAGGGATGATCAGGAGAACCGTGCCAGCAGATTGCAGTGATTCCCTGCAGAGCAGCCAGGCTCAGAGCTTGGGACAGAGCCACGAGGGACCCACAATTGGGGGTCTTCAACAGCTGTCAGGTCCCAGCCCTGCTTGTTTTTCTAGGAGAAAAGAGGCTGGGAACAGTGACATACCTGTAATCCTGCTGCATTAGAAGGATCACGGGAAAGGCCCCAGGGCTTGTGCAATGTACACTGTGCAGCCTAAAAGGAAAGGACAGCCCTGCAGAGGGCCATCCGCTTCTCCATGCCCAGCAGAGTGAGAATGGCTTCCTGGGATGGACTGGGACAGCAGGTGCTGGTTGTGCTCTGTGAGCACAGAAATGAGACAGAGGCAACCCAAGTGCTTGCTGCCACAGAGCAGGTAGGGGTGCCCCATCCCTGGAGGTGCTCAGGGCCAGGCTGAATGGATCTGATGTGAGAAGGCCCTGCCCGTGGCCTGGGCTGGACAGAATGACCTTTAAGGGCCTTCCATCCCAATCACTCTGGAATTCTGACTGTATGATTTTCAGCAGTAGAAGGAGATTTCTCAAAGTGTTGCTGCAGTGCATTCACTCCCTTGAAGACCAAAGACCTGGCATTCACTGACAGCAGAGCCTGCAGAGCCCGAGACGGAAGCAAGTATCTCCAAGGCTCTCTGGACTTGCAGAGCAAATTCCTAACAGCCAGAAGCTGGGGCTGCCCGTCCTGCATCGTGGTGTCACACCGTGTTTGGGGCAGCAAGCAGCAGCATGGCTGCACACAAACTGCAGGGTGAGGAGAGTGTGAGGTGTCCCTGCTGCCATGGGGCTGCTGAGCTCCAGCATGAGTATCTGGCATATGTGGGTGATTTACACCTGCAGCCAGGCTTATCTCCAGGCTTATCAATGGAGCTGTGGTTATCTGACAGTGTGAGAGCTCCTGGTGCTTAGCCAGAGAGTGCTGAGGATCTGGATGTCATTACCAGCATCCTCATTGGTTATTGCAGGAAGGAAAAAAAAAAAGGGGAGTAGAATGACAGGTCCTTGACTGATGACCCTCATGTAGCACAGCACTGTTCAACTGCAAACAGCCAGAAAACAATAAATTTCTGGGTCACCGAGTCTCGCTATAAATAGTTAGAGCTTTGTCACTGAATTGCAGTGCAATCATGAGCCACGATGTATTAATTATTAGGGACTTTACGATATTGTTTACATTCTCTGCTCATACCCCTGGTGCTTATTCCTAATAAAAAGCATCCAACCCAGGCAGGGATGAGAGTGAGAGCGGCTGCTGCAGAGCGATGCTCAGCAGTATGTTGCTGCTGACACAGAGCTTCCAGCTGGAGCCATGGGCAGTGTTGGGAAGAAGATGCAGAAAGGATGCTCCATTAGGAAGCCCTGCTGCTTTAGGAGCATTGGGTAGGAGCTGGCTGGGTTCCCAGCTAGTCTAAAACTCTGACAAAGCGGTGCTGAAGTCAATACTGATATAATTGTCTCCAGGCAGGGCAGTGAGACAAGGTCCATAAAGTCTGAGCAGGGAGGAAGCGATCTGAAGATTTGAATGTGGGGAACAAAGGAATGGAGAAGAGAGGGAGACACAGGACTCTGGAATCACACCTAGGATGGTGCTCTGAGCAGAGTGTTTCCCAGTGCTGCAGGGCCGAGAGCCAGCCTGCATGGACTGAGGGCGATGCCATGGAGGTGATGCTCCTGCTGGCTTTGGATTCCCTGAGCTGAGCACAGTGCAGCTCTGGGTCAGTGCAGCAACTGTTGTCAGTTGCTCAGACAGCAGTGGTTCCTCAGGGCTTGCTCTTCTACCTCCTATGTTTTGGAGAGAAGTCCACACAGCAGTCCTGCTGCAAGCAGCAAGGCAAGTCTTGATCTTGGCCATTCCCTAAACAAGAATTATATCCCAAGCCAGAAACTGTGGGAGTGGTTTCCTCTGCTGTAAAGGCAGAGATCTAAGAGTTAATGTTTTATGGGGTTCAGAGGACTTTGGGACGTTAGGAGGACGGTTGTGCACCTGACCATAGCAGCTGGGGTCTGGCAGTGTGCCACTGGGAGCTCAGACATGGGACTGAGCTCCTGAGGTACCTCTTGGTGTGACCCTGAGCCACTCCAACAGGGGGTATAAATCACAGTCCTTGTAAAAATGTGGTCTCAGCTCCAAAGACACGTTGGGAAAATGCTATCTGAGTGCTGACCTCAGAGCTTGGGCGAATGTTTCTTCCAGTATTAATTCTTATTTTAAAAGTCCAACTTTCAGACTTTCTGATCTGTTTGGAGTTAAGCCCCTCTCCAGTCTTGCCAATGAGGTTCTCAAACTCAGAGGCATTTGGCACCTCCAGCGACATTCAGAATGCTGCTGGGAGCATCAATGACTTCTGCACCCCTTTGCTCTGCACCCTGTACTCATCCATCAGGGGCAGCAGACACCAGACCAGGTGCTGAGCACTGGGGGGCAGCAGGACCAGCAGGTCCTTATTTCAGTGCCTGCAAGAGAAGGGACTGCACACATCCCGTGCATCCCTCCTGCATGACCCTGTCAGGTCAATTGGAACTGTGTGACTGGAGAGGGTATTATAGTTATTAGAGGTCATTTATTAGAAACAGGAAATGCTTTTTAAAAAAGAAAAAAAAAAAAAAGGAAGAGACATTTCCACGAGAAACAAGAACTTCCAGTGTTCAAAGGTAACTGCTGAAGGTTGTAAACAAGGCCTTTGGAAGGCTGTAAATGGCCTCATGCTCCTGCCAGCACTAATTGCATGGAGGCAGAGGGACGCACTCGCAGACAGCGGGTGCCTGCAGATGGATGTCAGTGCATGTGGGACTGGTGCTGAAAGGAGCCTGATTACAAAGGGGATCACAGGAGGTGAAACTCCCACATCAGCTTTCCTCTGCCCAGAGTTCCAGATTCCCAACCTGCCCGACGCGGTTCATGCAAGCGCTGTCTCTCATTCTGCCACTCCTGTACATTTAGCTGGAATATACGAGCCCTGTGTGGGACTTACCCCAGTTGGCAGGCAAGCTGCAGGACTGGTATAACAGGATCTCACCAATCTGGGCTAAGGAGCACTGCCAGACTTTGCTCAGTGGGAACTCAGCCCCATGTGTGCCCGGAGAATCCCAGACCCCAGCTCTCCTTATGGGCAGCAAACCCCCAGGATTTACATACAGCTCCCCAATTAAACACCCTCTAGCAGCAGGAAGCTCAGAGCAGGAGAGCAAACGTGGCTGACCCATCCCATCCCTTATCCCAAAGGCAGCTCTGCCCTCGGGATGCCCCACACTCACCGTGTTGTAGTACTCTGCGATGATCGGCGAGCGCACAAAGTTGTTTTCACACCAGTCAATTTCAGAGCTCTGGTAGGAGAATATACTCGGCATCGTTGGGTTGCCTGGGCAGAAGGAGAGGAGTGGGTTAGTCGTGCACCTGCGTGCACAAACGGAATGGGGAGAAGTGTGCTGCCCACCGGCCCCTTGCACACCGGCACGCGCTCATGTTGCACAGCATCCTTACCCTGCTATGAAAGACTCATCCTCTTCCCAGCACGCATTGCATTGCAGACATTTCCTGCTCTCTCCCCGCAATCAGAAGTCACAAACCACCCTAGGAAATATCCTTGAGCTCTGAGCTTGGAATGGTCACCGTCGCCACATCCATAGCACTAACATCCCTCTTCGGGGGTCACTGCTGCTCCATGTCCCAGCCCTGCCCTTGTCACCCTGCCTTCTGCCTTTGCTTCACTTTCTTTATGACTCAGATCTTGCTGCCAAGAGGACTTCCCCACACCTCATGGGCTGTGCGCTACCTTTTGGGAGTGGAGATCTGCAGGGTTTATTGCTCATTGGCTCCGTCCTTTCTCATCGTTTTGCAGCATTCACCCCAGGGCTGGAGCTCAGTGCAAGCACCAGTTCAGACTTGGGATGTTCCTAGAATCCTGAGGCACGGAGCAAAGGCCTGGGATTGTGTCCCTTTGCTGGCAGTGATTCCACTTTGAATGCAATCAGCCCAGTGAAAGGCATCCAAGCTTCACACCTCTTATCTTCAGCCTGGCCTCTGACGGAGGAGGAATTGCATTTCCGAGCAGGATTCTAACCAAAATCCAACCTTTCCTCTTCATTTCTTTTCCCCGTGCTGAAGACTTTCCTACCCACCATCTGCACATCATTTCTCAGCCTTTGGAAAAAATCAATGTTCCCATCAAGTTCCTTGTTGACAAATCCTTGAGGCTTTGGAGCTATTCTGGAGGCTGACAGAGACGGGTGCCAAACCTGGAGGTTTGGGAGCACCATTCAGACCCCGGGGCTGAGTGCTGGGGACGCTGGAGCTCCTGGGGCTGCTGTGGCTCTTTGGCACTGAGCATGCCCAAGGCACAGGAAGAAATGTGTGGAAAGCAGCGTTCCCTTTAAATCTCTCTCAGCTTTGGGTCTAGCACAAGGAAGGGAAGTTTATCTTACAATCACTCCTTGGTTAGTTGTGTTATTATGGAGAAGCTGCTTAACAGCAGCTGAGGAACGCCGCTGAGCTCAGCAGTGGCCGTAGGTGTGCAAGGCTGAGGAGCAACCAGTTTCCTCTGCCTCTCTTCCCAAGAAGTTCAAATGCAGAAAGCCTGCAAATGCAACATGGCCACAAGCTCGTCTGCAGCCCCCTGCCTCTATCAGGCAAACTGACTTGTGGATAAACCTCCACTGCTCCCTTCCAATTACAATTAATGACATCCTTTCTTTAATCCAGGCTGATTCCTCCCAAGCAGGTGAGACTGCATCAATAAAAGCAGCAGAAAGGAGATGCAGGTGGGTTGGGCTGTGCCTTGGCTCTGCAATGTTGGGTTTCCATGGGCTCATATGCACCACAGGGATGAGCTGCTGCTCCCTGGTGTTGTGCATCACGTGCTTACAGCAACGCAAGTGGTTGCATAGGAAAAGAAGTAGACCCAGGAGGGTAAAACCCATCTCCAAGTGAGCAAAGAAGCAGATCCAGGAGGGTAAATGCCATCTCCTCGCTGAGTCAAGAAGAGGCGAGGGGATGTTGGAGACATGCACAGGAGAAGCAGAAAGGAATAGAAAAGCAGTACTTGCTGCTCATCCCAGCAGTACTTACCTGTGGGAGAGGTGAATTGTCAGGAGAACAACTTGCCCAGCTTCTGGAGCTTCTGTGGTTGCAGGCAGTAAACTGCCTCGCTCCGTCTTTAAGGACAGCTTTGGGATGAGGTGAGAGCCATGAGCACCCTCCAGGCAAAGCTCACTGTCCCCCATAGGAAACATATTGGCTGGAGGGTTTATATCTGTGCTCCCAAATGGGCAGGGGCAGAGAGGGAGGGCAGGGAAGCGTGAGCTGGAAGGGTTGGAAGAGCAGGTAGAAATGCAGCCTGAAATCATCCGCCTGCCCCTAGGCGGGTTACCTGCGCAGGCGCACACACTGTGCTCCCAGCCCTGGTTTTCCTAAGGGAGGAACGGATCTGCACAGCCTCCTTTGGATTGCTGCTTAATAAACAGTATAACCATTTTCACTGCCCCATAAAAAACCATGCAGCAAACTGCATTCATTTCCAGAGATTAAATTCAAGCCACTTTTCAACTTTCCCCCAATGGCTGCCACCTATTACCAAAGATAAACCACACTTCTTCTAGCTGTACATTTTGTTATTTAGTGAAAGAATTGGCTGGATGGGACTCCTCTGTGTGACTGCTTTGCAAACATTTTCCTCCTCAATCCCGTTCAGGGCATCATGAAAACTGGCAGTGTTTGTACCTTTCCCAAAGACCAACACCATTTGCCTTCATGAGGGTTGGGAGAAGAAGAGCTACATTGCTTTCTTAAGGATAAAAGCTCATTATTTGACCAGCTTGTCTTGATGGAGAAGGGGAGGCATCAGGTTCAGCATCACCAGGCAGGGTCTGACCAAGACCTGAGGTGTTCCTGCCTGTGTCTCTGTCTCTGTCCCTTTCCTTTGTCCCTGTCCCCTTCCCTGTCCCCATCCCCATACCTGTTTCAGTCCCTCTCCCTATCTCTGTGCTTGTGCATGCAGTCTCTGAGGCTCAGGCTCACACCCCTGCTTTGCTGTGACATTTCCAGGCTGCCCGGGCTGAATTTACCCTGGAACTCTTTGGCCACGCAACACTTCCCAGAGATGCCAGGGCTTACAAGAATTCTGCAAATTCACATAGATTTTGAAATGTAATGCTAGTTAATTACTGCAGCATTTATCTGCAGCATGGTTGAGCCACGTTGCATGCCACTAAGACAAAGCTTCTTTCTAGGACAGACACTGCAACTCAAAGCAGGAGCTCAGAGACCAGCAGGCTGCTCCTGTCCCTGGATGTCTTCACTGCTGTGCTGGAGAAACTTGGGGTGAAATTTGTTTCTTATGCACTTACAGCCTCTGAATGGATCATGGCATTTGGTGTGCTGAAGGTACCCAGGGTACCATGGGCTCACAGTGAGATGCAGAGAGAGAAGCAGAGAGGAGATTTGAGAATAAGGCATTGCCTGGACACACGATGCCTGCCTCATGCAGCCACCTTCAAAAATAATTTGTTTTCCCACCCCCAAAGCTCTGGCATCCTTTGCACGAGCATCACTGATGTATCCTGTACCACACGATGAATAAGTAATGGCAGGATGTCAGGAATCTGCATCTTCCCTGATTCATCAGTCAGCAGTGTTCAGGTCACAGGGAGAGGGGCTGATTTCCTGCTGAGTCCTCTGTCCCATCTCCTCCTAATGGCTGCATTCTCCTGCCTGGGGGCAGCAGGGATGTGGGGTGGGCTGGAGGTGGAGAGCATGGGGTCAAAGTTTACAAGAGAGCTACATGGAGACAACCCCCATAGGTCCTTACCTCCCACCTAAGAGCTCCTGCCTCCTCTCTCCCTTGTTTCTAACACAGGACATAGCATGCTGGGCTTTGTGGTTTTGCCATCCCCCACAGAGTGGGACAGCCATGAGCTGGCAGTGCAAGCAGGGGGGCTTAAAGCAGGGCAGCTCACATGGAGGCTTCCATCTGCACTGCTGTGGGAGGCTTTAAGCAATTCATCAGGAGAAGCTGTGGCTCAGGGGCACGTGCCTCCATGTGCTCATTGCAGAGCTGTGACTGCTGGTGGACGGTGAGGAGGGTGCACAGGCATCCCACAGACCCACTGCTGTGTGCTCAGCACATATGAATCAGAGCCCTGGGGTGGATGGAGATGAAGGACTCATCCCAGTTCTCACACTGGACGAGCCAAGAGAGGAACTCAGATATTCTGGCTGCCCACTGCCCCATTCCATCTCACTGCCCACATCCAGAAAGGTCCGGGGCAGGTGGACATGCTGGATATGGAGCAGCAATTCTTGCTGCCAGGTATAAAGGCACAGGGAAGTGACTTGGGAGCCTTGCTAACATTGAGCAGTTGGATAATTCCTAACATTCACAGCTCCACAGGGCAGGGATTGCAGCCTCTGCTTGGTTTGGAAGCTGTTTAGCAAACCATGGTCTGGAAGATATAAAATCAGCAGCGGGAGACGTGCTAAAGCCGGATGAGCTTTACAGTGCCAAATGAAAGCATCCGTCTCCATTGCTGCTGCGCAGCCTAGCGGGAGCCGTGCACTGCTCCTGTGCACATCTGCAGAGCTGTAAATATCTGTGTTTCTCCACCACGCAGCTCAAGGGCTCCAGGCAACCAAAAAGCAGCAGCGGTGACAGCGAAGACGGATGGCACCCCACGCGAGGTGTGGCTCTCAGGGCTGACCCACCTGCTCTTTACAACATCACTGCCCCAGCCCTTGTGCAAGACAACCCTCAGGAGAGCGGAGCACAAGCCTTGTCAGGCCCCAGAGGGCTGCTCACGGGGTCCAGGAGCAATTCCCCACCAATCCATCATCATTGAGCAACCATCCAGGCACTCCATTATCTCTGCTCCAGACGGGATGCCTTACAATCAACCGAATATCCTTTGCCAAACTGACACCCCCCCCACCCCCCCACCCCCTATGCTTGTTTTGAAATACAGGTTTGTTTTAAAAACCAAATCATTTAATTGCTAATAGGAACAACAATAACAGTGATAATTAAATGAAGTTCTGCCGGTGCTGTCATCTGTCACATGCACTTCTCAGTGTGGTCATGTATACGCGCAGCAGACTCAGGCTTGCACAACCCAGCAGGAGCTGCTGCATGTGCAGGGGCTGAACATGGACTTTTCTCTTTCCAAAGCCCAAGCTATCTGCATCTGGAGAGAGAAAATCCCCTCGTTCTCAGCAGCACTGGAAGAGCTCCAGCAGAGCTCTCCCTGCTCAGGACACGAACACAGTGAGGGCTGCTCAAGTCCTGGGAAGTATCACACTGAGCAGGGCAGGGCAGACCCTTGCTAACCAACCTTTCTATCCTTTCCTACTTGGAAGATTCCTGACTAAAGAGACTCAAAAATGGAAAGAGATGAGAAGACTCCTTCTCACTTGAGCTGAGTCTGCAGCTTTCCATCCAAGCTGGCAGAAGCCTGGCAGTGCTTTGCACCAGGTTTATCCAGCATTGCAATCCCTTCTGAGAGTGGCGCAAAGCTTTGGCAGGAGGAGATGGTGAAGGTTTGTGCAAGTTTGGTGAGAGACCCAATAGCAGTGTTGGCAGCATCCCTGGGAGCCAGAGGCTGCCAAGTCCTTGAGGGGAGACCCCCCGGTGCCTTTACTCCCCTCCCTGCTAGGCAAGAAAGAAGGAGGTGATGCCTTTGTGTCAGGAAGGGAGAAATCACTATGGTCACCCCCATCCGCTGCCCTTCATTGAGAAAAACAGAGTAAAGCATGGGGAGTTGGTGCCTTCCTTCTAACTCTGTAAACGGCAAAGAAGGCAGAGCAGGGAAGAAACAGTCTGCCCAGGGAAGTGGTGGGTGCACCATCCCTGGAAGTATTCAAGAAACGTGGGGATGTGGCTCTTGAGGACATGGTTAGTTGGGCTGGGTTCGGCTTGGTGACATTAGAGCTCTTCTCCAACCTTAATGATTCCATGATTCTATGGTCCCATGATCCCATAGTCCTGCCCATGGCAGTATCTGTTCTCTGAAGGATTGTAAAAAGGAAGGAAGCAGGAAACAATCCTGCCCCATCTTCTGGTGGTTGGTGACTTAGCACTTCCTTGGCTGGAGGTCCTGGGCCGTCATATTTCATAGGTCAGATCAGAGCCATGCTATGCACGTGTATCTCAGTTTTTTAAAGGGCATTTTTGAGGCCATGCCCTACAGCTCTTAGCTCCGATTTAACTACATGCTGGGTCAAGAAGTACTTCCTTTCACCTGCTTTAAACCTGCTGCCTGCTGGCTGTGTTGATGTCCTCCAGCTTGGTCAGACCTGGAAAACCTCCAGGCCCATTCCTGCAGCTCTCCACCCACTCTGCTCATTCCCACTGCCTCATCTGCTTTCCCACCTGTGTGCACAGATGCACCTTTCACCCCATGTGCTTGGATCCCTCTCCACCCACCTGAAACCACCACATGGCACGAGCCATCCTCCTCTTTCCTAAAGCAGACAAAATGCAGAGAGCATCCTTTGTGGTTCCAACTCAGCCTTGCTGGATAACAAGCAATGCTTGTGTCCTTCTGCGAGCCATTGAGCAGCCTGTGCCTGTGCAGCAGTCTGAGCACAGCAGCCACAATAAAACATCCTCACATCACGACTGCACCGCTCTCCTGTAGACCTTTGTGGTGACCTTAATGCAGGGCTGGATGCAACCGTGGTGCAGAACATGGCACAAAGGATGGACCACGCTGGTTGCCGGTGCACGGCCGCTTCCAAAGCTCAGCTGCACCCCGAGCTGCATCCGCGTGAGAGGGTTCCTGCCCACACCCTCTGTAAGGAGGGAAGGGTTGCACAACACCAGTGACAGCGGAGGAGGCAGCCCTGGGAACCCAGCCTCCAGGCCATGTCCTTGCCTATCTCCTGGCGCTGCGATGGGAACAAGGAGATGGAGCTGTCCCATCTGCAGCCCGACCCACCTCTCCCTGTGGCACCCATGGGACTATTTCCCAATGAGCAGTTTCCCAAATCCTCTTTTTTTGCACAGAGCACAGCGGCCCCGGCACGCTCATGGCTCTGCGGAGGTGACGAGGACAAGCTCCAGCTCATCCAGGGATGCTCTTGTTGTGATGCTGCTCCTGCAAGAACAATATTTGCACAAACGCAGCAGCAAGAGCAACTTTGGCTGAGCTGTGGTGTGATAAAAGAGATTTTAAGAGATAAAATTGGGATAAAAATCCAATTTTTCTAAGTGTCTATGGAGAGATCTGTGCCAGTTCAGCAGTGCTTCATCCCAGCAGCTGTGGTGCATCTCAGGGCCTGAGGCACCCGAAGTTTATTTCTCGCTGGAGCTGCGTGCCTCCTGCCAGCTCCCAGGACAGGTTTTCTCTGTGGTCTCCCTCAGTGCTGACTCCTCACAGAGGATCTGAAATCCTGCGGTAGCACAACGCAGTAATAGCCATAATGACAGTTCCTGGCGTTGTTTTGTTTGGTCCAGCTGAGCTGGAAGACATTACAGAGCCAGCAAAAACAGTAATTATCCACCACCTTTGTTTTTTTTTTTCTCTCCATGTATTGCAAACAGTCAGAGGCAGCTCAGAGGTGACAACTGTGCTGGGGTGAGGCTGAAGGCACTCCATCCTTCACTGGGGCTGGACACATCCCCACTGCCCTGAGGCTGCATGGTCGCACTCCACGTTTCCAAGCATGGATGAGGTGGAAATGATGCTGGGGGCATTTGCTGGGAGAAAGTGGCCCAGAAGGCACAGGTATAATCTCTGGAGAGTGATGGGATACAGCTTCCCTGCTCTATTCCCTCTTGGACAGTTCAGTGATGGGCAAGGTGCCTCCAGATCTGCTTTGAGATAGGAGCTGCGTGTTGTATGGTTACATAGGTATAAGGCAAAGCTAATTCCTGCAGAGCACAGGGAATAAATCATCTTGGACTGAGGAACCCCTGGGCTGGGATTGAAAAAAATCTATCTGTAAAGAGTCCAAAGGAACCAACGGGTGTCTGTCTGCCACCTGCATGTTTCAAACCTGATACAGCCTCTGTTGTGAGTCACACAGCAGGATGAATAATTTCCACTGAGAGTGGTTGGATTTTCTTTTCCAGCCAGGGATTAGCAGATAAAATATTAAAGCACAAACTGCAAAGCTTGTAGGGCCCTCGCTGTGCAAAAAGCTCAGGGTAGACAGACTGATGTCCCAGGTGCACCGTTAGGAGAATCACCAATAAAAGAGCAACACTGCAAATAGGAGAGAATCGTGACTTTATCCCACACTGGGGAAATACTGCACATGAAACTGCAGTGCCTCTGCTTTTTGAGGATCAAATCCTGCCTGCTCTTGGAGGCACAACATTCAAGTCAGAGGCAAAATCAGGCTGAGCCTCCTTCTGGATGTGCCTCCTTCATCCTGCTACCTTTTGGGAGCCCTCAGACAACAGCTCCTGTTCCAGGCACTGAGCAGAAGTGCCTGGAGGCATCCAAACCCTTTGGGCATCTCTGCATTGCCCTCTTGGAAGAGCTGCCTGGTGGTCATAGAATCATCCATAACAGAACAGTTTGGGTTGGAAGGGACCTTAACAGCCATCCAATCCCAACCCAATGGGCAGTGACACCTTCCATTGGATCAGGATGCTTGAAGCCCCATCCAACCTTGAGCATTTTCATGGATGGGGCATCCAAAGCTTCTCTGGGCAGCCTGTTCACCTCCACGGCAAGGATATTTATCCTAACATCCAACCTAAATCTCCTCTCTTTTAACTGAAAGCCGCTGCCCCTTATTCCTATCACCACATTCCCGTATAAACAGTCCTTCTTCATCTTTCCTGTGGACTCCTGTAGGCACTGAAGGCCGATATAAGGTCTATCCGGAGCCGGGGGGATGCTTCCCTCTGCTGGCACCGAGCAGTCCTGCAAGCTTCACAGCCCCACTTCCCAGCAGCTAGAATCACGGAATTCCTTCTTCATGGCTTCGGACAACTGTTCTCTTCGTCTACCTTCTTCTTGCTGGGCTGTTGGATGCAACACCGTTTTTCTCATCTCGCAGTCGATGCTTTATTTGTCTGTAAATCCGTAACAGAATCTTTGGGTTACTTCCTTCAGCTAAGGGAGAAGATCACTGCACCTTCCCACACATCCCATCTTAGGAGTGAGATGCCCCAGTGAAACGCTCCTCCATCTCCACACGGGCACCAAGGTGCTGCTGGAGGAGCTGCTCTGTTCTCCTGTGGTTGGATCCCAGTATATCCCCGCAGGACTGGATGCTTGGGATTCACAACAGCCAGGAGGCCTGGGGAATCTCATCTCTGTGCTGGGATACGAGTACGGCGTGGTGTGAAAGTCGCTGTGGTGCAGGCAGCAGCGATGCCCTATTTGTGCAGGATCCACTCAGCGAGGCACTGTGCCAAGAACAAAGCAGTTCAAGCAGTGCAAAGCACAGCCATGACATCGTGTTGTATAATAGGTCACGCGTTATTCTGAGCATCTCCACTGCAGCTTACACAGAGCCTCAGTCCTGAATTTTGCCCCAAGTCAGCACACAGATCTCAGCCTTCCCATCCCTGTCCCTTGCACAGTGAATTACCAGCTTCGTGCTGATTTGCCCAGTGCAGAAAGTTGAGATCCGTTTAAATGCATCTAGCAGACATCAAATACCAGACACAGCTTTAAAATCAATTGGGTTCAATCAGAGCGGGGTTTCGTGTTTTAAGGCGAACTTAAAACAAGGGGAACCCAGCGCAGTGAATCCCGAGGGAGGGGACATAAAGCCGCCGTGGGATGGGCCGGGGGGGCTGGGGAGGGAAGCATTGTTTTCTACAAAGAACAGGAAACGAGCCTCAAAGAGTACATGAAAGAGACCTTAAAACAAATGCAGATCAGCAAGGGAGTGGAGTGGGGGGGGGGGGGGGAGGGGGGGGGGAAGGGAGGGGGTTTCTCGGCTCATCTCCCAGCTGCTCTGCCCAGGAGCAGCCTGCAGAAGCTCGGAGCAAATGGGATTCTTGGTGGGGAGGGATGAGGTTTTGGGACCTGCTGTCCTCAGTCCAAAGGGCAGGACTTCGGGAAGGCCCAGAGGGACCAGAGGAGCCTGGATTCACCCAGTGAAGGAGGGAATGCAATTAATGGGGCCTGGGCAGTGCAGCATTTGGGACAGGACAAGGAGGTGACACTTTGGGCTTTGCTGCAAGGCTTTGGGCTTTATTCCAGTCTTGGCCTGCTCTCCATGCTTGTCCGGTGTCCCCAGTGGGATCCAGCATTCAGGACACTTAATGGACATTAGGAACAATTTATTATCAGAAACAATAGTAATGCATTGGCACAGGCTGCTCAGGGACGTGGTGGGGTCACCGTCCCTCAAGATGTGCAAGGAATGTGGAGATGTGGCACTGAGGGACAAGGTCAGTGGGCATGGTGTGATGGGTTGGGGTTGGACTGGGTGATCTTAGGGGTCTGCTCCGGACTTAATCATAGCATCATAGAATGGCTTAGGTTGGAAGAGACCTTAAAGATCACTGAGCTCCAATCCTTTTGCTCTGGGCTAGGTGACATCCCCCTCCCTCAGCTCAGGCTGCTCAGTGCCCATCCATGGCACTGGGGACCTTCAGGGATGGGGCACTCACAGCTCTGGGCAGCAGTGCCGGGGTCTCACCACCCTCTGGGTAAGAAGTATTCTTCCTAACATCTGGCCTAAATTGCCCCTCTTTTAATGATTTTATGATTCTATCATTCTTCAGCCCTTGCACACCTCCATGCAGCCCCAGCCCTGAAGCTCCTCAGGGGATATCAGCACTGTGATACCCTGTGGCAGAGAGCCTGGAGCTCCTGGCATGCAGCGGGCCTGGAGAAACCACGGCATGAGCAAAGCAGATCACATCGATGCCAGAACACACCATTTCCACACACAGCTTTTCTTCGTGGCGATGCTTCTCCCACAAAGCACTCATTCAGACCCCTTCGAAGGTCCAAGCCCTCTGTGGAACATGGCCGCTTCCTTCTGCTGCTCCTCGTAAAACACAGTTCATGTTGGAGCCAACTGGCAGAGCTGGACGGTAACACAGCTAAGCCACTTCCTCAGAGGAGGACGGCTGGTGGCCCTCTGCCAAAGGGGACAATGTGGGACTGCAGCACTGCTCTGTCTGCACTCCTGTTCCTGTTTACATGGAGTGATGGGAGAGGCTTCCCAGCATGTTTTTAAGCCAAGGTTTAACAAAGTGCCACATCCCCGAGGAATCTTGGAGTGGAGGCTCAGCACAGAGGGCAGTGCCACATCCCGGCTTGCAGCTGTGGCAATGGGGAGATCACACAGTCACCTCATTCCAATCATGTACTGGGATGTGGACACGTCCCCAGTGCCGCACGGCCATGATGGGAGCTGTGATAATGGGGAGATCAGGCAGTGACCCTATCTTGTCCAAGCAATGGGGCCTGGATGTGTTCCCCTGAGGCCCCACAGCCACGAGGGGAACTGTGAGGGGATGTAACGTGGTGACCTGCTGGTAATGGGGAGATCATACAGCAACCTTGTCCCAGTCAGGGTCTGGGACATGGAGGAGATCCCAAAGCCCTGCAGCCATGGGGGGAGCTGTGAGATGTGATGACCTCCTCATAACATGCAAGTCACACAGTGACCTCACTCTGGCCATGCCCTGGGGACCTGGAGGTGACTCTGAGGCTCCGCAGCTGTGATGGGAGCTGTGATAATGGGGAAACCACACAGTGACCCTACCAGGTCCAAGGGGACCTGGATGTGTCCCCCTGAAGCTCCACAGCCATGAAGGAAGCAGTGAGGGGATGTAACGTGGTGACCTGCTGGTAATGGGGAGATCATACAGCAACCTTGTCCCAACCAGGGACTGGGACATGGAGGAGATCCCAAAGCCCTACTGCCATGAGGGGACGTGATGTGGTGATTTCCCCTGCACTGGGTTAACCTTGTCCTGGCTCCCATCCGCAGGGACTGAAGGCATCGGGACCACCTGAACATTTCAGACCGGGACAGCGTTTTTTGAGTCCAAACGTCGCCATGATAAGCACAGGGCGAGCCTGCAGAACTGCACCGTCACTCCACACCGCCACGCCGGACATGGCTGTGCCACCACACACTGCGGCTGCGCGACGGGCCCGGCAGCCCGCCAGCACTCTCCCCGAGGAGACGGAGCCCTGAAGCAGGGCGCTGAGCCGCACGGCCCCGCGCACCCCCACCCGCGCCCCGGGGTGCCATTTTGTCGAGGGCCGCCCCTCGCCCGCCACGCGCGGCGGAACCCGCCAGGGGGCGCTGTGGCGCGGCGGGGTCCGGGGCTGCGCGGCGCGGAGGGGCGCGGAGCCGCCAGGGGGCGCTTGGCGCGCCGCCTTTGTTGCCGTTGGCGCCTTCCTCTATATAAGCGGCGGCGGCGGCGGCGCGCGGGCTCCGGCGGGCTCGGCTCGGCTCGGCTTCGGCGAGCTCGGTTCTAGCTCTGCTCGGTTCGGCTCGGCTCAGCCCGGCACGGCGGCGGCGGGAGAATGGAGATGAAAAAGCGGCTCACGCTGGAGCTGCGCAACAAGAAGCCTGGAGAGGTAGCGCTGCCGCCGAGCACATGGCGGGGCCGGGAGGGCGGGGAGGAACGCGAAGCGAGCGGCGGGGCCCGGCTCGGCCCGTGGGCGCCACGGCGGAGCGTGCGCACGTGTCGGAGCAGGGCTGGGCGGCGCTGCCGCCGTTACCGTGCCCGGAGCTCGCCCAAAATGGTGCTGAGATGGCTCCCGCCGCGCCGGGCCGTCTAACATGGCCGGAGCGGCCCCGCGCACGCGGCTCGGCCATGTTAGGGGCGGCCCCGGGCGCCATGGAGGCACTGCGCCGAGGGCCGGAGCTGAGGGGCGGCGAGGACCGGAGTTGCCTCGTGTTGGGGCTGCGGCCTCGAGCCTTCCTTAAAGCCTGCTGTGCCCCCAGGAGCCCGGCACGGCCGCGCCCCGCTGCCAGCCCGCCCGCCCCGCTGCTGCGTGGGGAACGTGGGAAGGCACCGTGCCGCCCCCGGGGCTGCGGGCTGCCCGGTGTGCGGGGCTCTGATCGCCCTGCAGGCTCCCGGTGAGCCGAGCTCGTAGCGTAGCCGGCGATGGCAGCAGCACGGGTTGTACTTTCCCCGCTGCTGGTGGTGATTCACAGCCCGGCCTCTCCTTCGCGCAGGCAGGCAGGGCTGCGTGGGCTCGCTGTGAGAGGAGAAAGTGGGGAAAGAAAGGTGGAAATTCCCATGCTCGGGCCTGTGCCTTGGAGTGGGGTTTCTTCCTTCTTGGAGGAGGGGAAGCTCAGTGCTGAAGCACGGACATGAAGAGCCCACGTTGGCAGGAGGAGGGTGCTGTGATAGACCTACCCAGCCTAAAAAAAGGAGCGAGGCGATAGCTGAGCTGTCCTAAATCACTTTGCTGCTCAGTTTCCTTCTCCATTGCCGCTTTGGCTGAACTTTCTCCTTCCCAGTGCCTGCCTGTGGCTTGTATGTCCTTTGCTGTGCTGAGGAATGCTGTCTGCTCAGCTGGTGGGGCCAGTTAAACTGCCTCGCTGCTATGGTGTTTAGATCACACTGCACACAGCGGTCAGCCAGAGCTTGAGGCTGGGACTTGTGCACCCTTTCAAGCCGTTTGTGTTGTCCTTTAAGCCTCAGCTTCTGGAGCAGCTCATCGCTGCTGTGTGCAGTGCTTCAGCAAAGAGGCCTGTCCTTATCTGAGGCCGGCTGTGCCATCCTGCTGGCTTCCTCATGGCAAGATAGCTGTGACTGTCATCCAGCTCCTGGAACAGATCGCTGCGTCTCTGCAGCACGTTGCCCTGGGTTGCTTAAAATCGAGCTGGGATCACAAGGAAAACGCTCCATAAATGGAGCTTGTGGTTGAAGCTAGAGCCTTTCTGGATGGTGAAGGAACTTGCAGAACGAGAACAGTGTGAGGAACAGAAGTGTCCCTTGGAGGCTGCAAGCTGCAGGTTTCCTCTTGTTTGACACCAGGAATTTGAGTGTGGCATGCTGGGGAAAAGAGCAGGCTCAGAGCGTGTGTGCCCTGCAGCCGAGGCTGGTACGAGCCAGTACTGCTGCTGGAAGGAGCAGTCCTGGCTGCTCAGTCCTGTTCTGCTTTTGCACTGCCAGCTGCAGCGTTTGTTCTGCTGGCCAGGGCAAGGCTCTGCTCCAAGTTAAGCAGGTCTCTCCTCAGCTAGGTTGGTTCTTAACCCAGTAATGTTCACTCACACTTCTGTGGTGAGAGTGAACCAAGTGACAGCCAGACAGAAAAGTACTCTGTGCTTGGACACTGAGTCTCAGTTTAATCAGAGTTTTGTTTGAGGAGCAAAATGAGTTCAGCTGCAGAACTCTTGGTTGAGCTTTTTTGCTCAGAGCCCTGACCAGTACAGCCACCTCAGGAGTTTGTGTTAACTCGTTTTGACCTGGGTTGCTGCTGTGAAGTTGGCAGGGCAACCCTGGAAGAAAGCTCCCTTACAACAGGACCAAGTGAAGTTCGTATGACTTCCTAAGAGTTGGCTGATCTGAGCAGGAGGTAAAATTAGAGATCTGCAAAGGAGGGATTTGGAGAGCAACAAGATCTTTCTGGCCAAGACTCATTTTTGCATCTTTGTGAGGAAGAATGTATGGGGTAAAAGCAAGTTTTGGGAATGGCCCACAACAACTGGAGCTGTGCTTCAGAGAGGGGGGGTGGCTGCAGGTATGTGTGTCTGCTTTTTGAGTGCTTCCAGGGCGCAGGTCTGTGGTCTTATTGTTGTGGGGGGTTTATACTGAAAGAACAGGTAAAGATGACTGCTGTGCATGTAGTCTGTGCTTGGCAAGATATTGGATGCCATCAGTGTATGAAGAGCTTGGAGGCTAAGGGGTGTGAGGGGTTTGCTCCATAAAATATCCTGATTTGGAAAGGACCTATCAGGATCATTGAGTCCATGTGGGGAATGTGCCTTCAGTGGCTGTTTGGGACAGGCTTTCCAGTGCCCAAGGCAGGCCTGGTGTTGTGGGGAGGACCAAAGGGGACAGAACCAGGTGACCTAGTTTGGTATTTTGTTAGCTCTACCTGGGTTGTGGCTCTCGAAGCTTTCTGAAGCTATGTGTGAAATGCTTTGAAGCAACCTTATGGTTCAACCTCTGAAGGCTTCCTAGTGAAGAAAGGCTTCTGGCAGGCCTTGGCTGGAGTCAGATGTATGGTGGTGCAAAGTTGTACAGCTTATATTTAAAGGTTGAAATCCTCACTGCAGTAACTTGTGCTCTCTCAGAAGTGGTTTGGCTTTAAGATCTTGCGTGTCCCCTAGGGTGAGCGCAGGGAGACCTCTAGATATGCCTGCTGCTGTGAAGCTTCACTGAGCCTACAGTCAGCTTGGTGGATTTGAGGTGAGACTCAGCTGGATGTGCAATGACAGCTCCTGAGTGTCTCTGTTGGCAGGTGAAAGAGCTGGTTCTTGATAACTGCCGTTCGGATGATGGGAAGATCGTCGGGCTCTCTTCAGATTTTGAGAACCTGGAGTTCCTCAGCATGATCAACGTCAACCTGCTGTCCATCTCCAATCTCCCCAAACTTAACAAGCTCCGAAAGGTGAGTCCCATCTCCAGCAGTCCTTGCTCTGAGACAGGCAGGCTGATCTGTATCTGGTCAGAGCTTGTTCCTGCATTAGCTGGAGATAAGACTCTTGGATTCTCAGTCTGTAAGCTGAGCAATTAAGAGGTTATTTTGTAGTGTGAGAAGATATTTTTAAGCTTGCATTTTAAGCATCCTTTTGTGTTTCTACTGTTGTAAATTTCAGTCTTGTATTTTAGGTTTTAGTGTTTGTAGTTAGGTGGCTGGATAACTGCTCCCTCAAACCTGCAGTACGAAGTGGCTGGGAGTGGTGCTATATTTAACTTGGAAATGGGATCTCAGTGAAAACTGGAGCTGCTTCTCTAATGAACAGGGTTCTGCTACGGTCTAGTTGTCAGGGAACTGTATTCCCTTTGTGAAAAGCTGAAACACTTTGTGACCATATGATGTTTCCTTCTGGCAGCTGGAGCTGAGTGATAACCGGATTTCTGGTGGCCTTGAAGTTCTAGCAGAGAGAACTCCTAACCTGACACACTTGAATCTAAGTGGCAACAAGATCAAAGACATCAATACCCTGGAACCCTTGGTGAGTGAAAGGCAGTGCTGGGATCTGAGGGATGATATTTCCTTTGGGGAGCATGTCTGTGCAGCAGAAGTCCAACATCTTGGTAACTGTTCCAACAGCACTTCGTGGTTCTGATGGGCACAGATGAGTGGGTCCAATTTGAGGCTGGGCTAATAGTTAATGGCTCCACTGTCTGGAAAACCAGCAGCCAGTTGCTAAAAAGAAGCATGAAATTTGGGCTGGATGAGTAAAACTGTGGATGCAGTGCTCAGTGTCCATCTGAGAAAGGACCGTTAATGGGTCGGATGCAGTTTGAGGTAGGTGGCACCTGGGGTGTCATGGAGATGAGTTGCTTGGACACCAGTGAGGGCTTCCATTGCATCAATCCAAAGACAATGATGCTGCACTGTGACCATGGGTGCTGTCACAACTTACATTGCAGGAGTTTCCTGTTAAGAATGCAGGAGCACCATTGCTGGTGCAGCTAAACTGCCCTAAGGAAGGCTTTTGCCTTGTCATCTAGACTTAGTAGCTGTGAAAGGCCTGATCTAGGGAGTTGGCCTCAGTAGCTGTTATCTGTGGTCCCTCCATCCTCTCCAGAAAGAGCTGGAAACTGTTCTCCTTTGCTTAGCTGGGTGCACAGTGTGGTAGCCTGACTGGAGGAGCTGCGGTGGCTGTGCTGAAAAGCACATCAGGTACAGTTTGCAAGCACTGAGCTGCCTGTGTTGTGCTCTTGGGCATTTTGCCTGATGTTTCTGGGCACTGTGAGCCTGATTTTGTAATTCCTCCTGCTGTGTGGGAGCTGGGCACTGTGTTTGTTACCCACTCCATCATCTAAGAAGGCGTAAGATTCCCATATGGGTCCAAGGAGAGGAAGCTGTAGGACAGGGGAGCTGAAAAGGAGTCATCTTTCAGCATAAGTGTTGTCCTATGCTTAGGAAAACCAGCAACGTATCTCCACATGAGGAGCATATGGTGAAAATAATGCATGCAAATATCCTTCTTGGTATTAGATATGGGTAGTAAGCAAACCATCTGTATTCTAATGGCTGCTTGATCTTCTGTTAAAGGGTTGACTTGTGAATGATCTGCTGACTTAATCTTTGCAGAAAAAGTTGCCAAACCTGCATAGTCTGGACCTCTTCAACTGCGAGGTTACGATGCTCATCAACTACAGGGAGAGTGTGTTCACCCTTCTGCCCCAGCTCACGTACCTAGATGGATTTGATGCTGATGAGCAGGAAGCTCCTGACTCAGACCCTGAGGCAGATGGGGATGGCCTGGAAGATGAATATGAGAATGGGGAAGGTAAGAAATTTAATCCTTTTTCTTGGGGAACAGCCCATTTTCCCATTCTCTACGGTTGTGTTGCTATATAAATGATTATAACTTGCCACTGAAGTAGGGGCTGTTTGGACAGCCCTGCTCATTCCTTTCTTTGATGGGCTGCAGAGAAGTGAGGCTTGCTGCAAGCTGGCAGGGCTTGCTGCTGGTACTCCTTGTGTGTGCTTGTTTGGTGTGAGGTCCTTTTCCTATTACCTCTGCTCTGGGAGTTGTGGGCATTCTGTCTGGGATTAGCAAATATTTGGAAACCATAATATCTTTGCCTTTGGTAGAAGGTGAGGAAGAGGAGGATGATGATGAGGAAGATGACTTGGATGAAGAAGTCATCGATGAAGAAGATGATGAAGATGATGATCTGGAAGGTGAAGAGGAGGAGGATGGAGTAGATGATGAGGTGAGGCTTTCTGTCATTACTGTATGTCTTCAGCAGCATTTTGGCTTGCTTTACAGTGTGTTTGTATGTTGTGACCCATCAGACCAGGTGTCACAGGTGCCTGTTTGTGGGCAGATTCAAGGGGTCCTACCCTGGGCTTTGGCTTTTCCCATCCAGAAAATTCTTACTCCATCAGAGTTTTCTGGTTCAGTAATTTTCTATTTGGACTGATGTTTCTGTATCAGTTGTCAAGCCATAAAAGCCATACATGTAAACTCTTAACAAGTGCTGTTACAGAAAGAGGAGCTTCTCCATGCTCAGCTTGTACCTGGCACCCTAAGTAAGGCAGGAGCAGAGTTGAAGGAAAAGCATTGTGGTTTGTGTAACATGGTGTCTTGTTTTGATTCTAGGAGGAAGATGAGGAGGAAGATGGTGAGGATGAAGAAGATGATGAAGCTGATGATGGTAAGTTGAATTCTAATAACCTATGTGCCTTGCAAAGCTGTCTTGACAGTCTTGGCATGTTTGCTCTATTAGAGCTTCCCAAGCTTCTGTGCCTTGTTGCCTTCAGCTTTCCCATGACAATGCAGCGTTCCTCCTTGGAGGCACTGCTAAGCTGTTGCTTGTGTCTGAGCTAACTAGAAAATAGTGGCTAAAACCTGAGAGTTAGGTAGTAGTGATGGGGAAATAAGTTTCAGTGCCTGTTAATGCCTATCAAGCCAAATCAGCCAAATATTAGGGGTAGATTGCCTAGTGAACCTGTCTAAGTAGCTTGAACTGATGGCTCTTGCCAGACTGGGGCTTCTGTCATAGACTCTCTTGTTAGCAGTCTCTGTGAGAGGAGCTCCTCTCTCCTGTCAGCTGTAGAGAGGGGTATAGACCTGAGCTTGACTTGAGCCCAGACTCCTCTGGTTATAAGCACCCAAACACACTGACAGAATGTGGTGGCTGACATGACTTTAAATGTTCTTTCTTGAGTTCTGTCAGAAATGACTGAACTGTATAGTCGAGCTTTTGGGACTGCTCAACAAAAAGCCTGCTTTGGAGCACTTGATGAAATGTAGGATGCTTGGAGGCCATAAAAATTGTTACTGCTGCTTCTGAGTCCATGCTTTTTGGGTAGCATGAGAAACTGAGCTGGGTGGATCTCATACGTCATGGTGAGAGTCTAGTCTGTGCTTGCTCACTGGCAAGCTGTGGCTGCTGAGGCTTGTAGCTGCAATTCAAGTGCTGTTCCTCAAGACTGAACAGAACTTCATGCTTCACCTCTGTTTGCAGACCTTCCACGGGGGGAGAAGAGAAAACGAAATCTAGAGGATGAAGGAGAGGAAGACCCAGAAGACGAAGAGGATGATGAGGATGACTGATCCCAGCGAGCCAATCAGTTTTACAGACTATGACTGTGCTTGTCTTAACCTCCCCGTTGTGTCTATGTGAGACTGTAAATCCCCATCTCCCACTCCTCCTCCCCTTTGTATGGCTGCAGCGTCCACAATATATTTTTTTAAGATGTAGAATACTGTAGGCATTCAGGGGAATCTTCCATACAAGGCTCTCTTTCTCACAAGTATCTCATGACCAAAGGCTTTCTCCGTTCTGTGGTTTGTGCAGCAGTTTGCAAAAAAAAAAAAGAAAAAAAAAAAAAGAAAAAAAAAAAAGAAAAAAAAAGAAAAAGAAAAAAATTTCCTCCTAGGGTATCTTTGGTGTCTGAAATCAGCCTTGCCACACTGGACCCAGAGCTCCAGCCTGCCACCCTGCCTGACAACCAAGAAGGTGTTTGCTATCTGCATGCCCTCAGACCTGCTTTCTGAAGACACTCGAGCCATCTTGAGCAGTGGGTGCAAATCTGGTTCATCTGAATGGACTCTTAAGCAACCGATCACTGAGGTCTCTCTGATCAGAAATAATGGTGATGTGATCTCTGGATATGCTTGAAGATACTTTAGTGCTGGGATTGTGGGGTGCCTGGGGTCTTGGGCGGGGGGTTGACTGCTTGCAAGACCTGGTACCTCTGGTGAAGCACCTTGCAGTAGCCCTGTACTTGCTTTCCTACTTTTTATAAACTGGAATGTTTTTTTTTTTCCTGATTGCCACCTAATAACTTTGACTTGGATGCCCAAGTAGTGCTGGTTTATGGTCCCGAACATCTGCTGTGCTGAGGCATGTCATCGTTCTAGCAGCCTGTGCTTTGGGAAGAGATAGGAAATAGCAGGTTTAGGGATACTGCACTTCTGTCAAACTCCATTTCGCACTGTACAGAACACGTTCAACCAGTATCACTGTGATGCACCTAACTCGGCGTTCCCCAGGAGACCGTGTTAGCCTATATATTCTCAGGGTCCTTCTGCTAGCCAGTAACAGCTCTGGACAGTTGCCTGGTGTGCGTCCTCCTCCTTTTTCCTTTTCAACATGAAGAGAAGTCCATTGATCAGAAATCCAGCTTGCTCCCATTCATGCTGTTCACGTGCTGCAGGAGCAGCCATGGGGCATGTCTCCCTCTGACCTGGAGTGGCTGGAGCAGGGAAGGGGGGAATTGGACCAGGGCTAGCTCTCCACCGCAGGGTTTCTGGCCTCTGACCCTTCTTTCCTTTGCCACGACGTGTTCAGATGGCACAGCTGATAGCTTCTGGAGAAACCTGGCCCTGTGGCCTGCAGGGGTGGGGAACTGTTGGGTGCTGGGTGCCTGCGTTTGGGGACAGAGGGAGCAACGCGGTGCTGGGAGCATCCCACTGCTGCGGGGGCACTGGCACTTTGCAGAGCTCTGCTCGGTGCTCCAGGCGATGCTTTGGCACCCGGTGCCTGGAGGTGAGGCTCACAGAGTTCCTTCAGGAGTGGTGTGTGTTTGCAGCACATCAGAGTTTCTGTTGCTTTGTTCTGTTCTTGCCGTTGTCTCTTGCATTGTACAGTAGCTGTAACCATTCAGAGAAGAACTACTCCTGTAAAATGCAAACTGAGTAACTTATAAATGTTAAAGGAATTTTAAAAAGGAAAAAAAAAAAAAAAATCAGAGCAGCAGTTACTTCTAATTTTTTTCCCTGCATTTTTAGCAGATTGTATGGATTTTATAATAGCCTAGTCACTGTCAGGTTTCGATTGGTCAGACTAGTCCCAGGAATAAGGATCTCCAGCCCTTTTGTATCTTTTGTTACAAAATTTGGATAAAACTTTTAATAAAGACTTCAGTTTTTAAAAATCCATTGCAATGAATGTCGTCTTCACTGCCTCTGCTCTAGGAACTCCAGAGCTGCCAGCAGCCCATGGAGCCCTGCCTTGGAAGTTCTGGGGCAGTTTTTCTTGAGCAGCTGGATCCTCTCCCACAGCAGTGATGGCTCTGCTCACCTTTCCATGCCCTTTTTTTTTTAATTTGTGGAGGATTCTCGGTAAGTGAAGCTTGTCTGTTATCATTGGGGTGGGGATGGAGGGCTTGGATGGGAAACGTGCTGGGGAAGCCATGCAGGATGTGTCTGTGGGGTTTGTATGGTTGTATGGCAGCTCCTGTTGTGGGTTGCTCCTGTGAATTGCCAGCACCAGGTTCATGGGGAGCTGTGGGGCTGCTGAAGGACAGGTAGGTGTGTATCTGCTTTTCTATCTGTAGGAAAAGTCTGCGGTTAAATGTTGAGAAGTGCATGAGAACGGCTTCGACTCTGCTGGGAGGCCCTGCTGAGGACAGTGATACAGCTTAAGGGTGGAGAGGGGTGAACAGCCCCAGTGTTGGTACACCCCAAAGGCAACGCTGGAGAGGGGGTTGGGTGTTGGGACCTGAACCCAGGCAAGGTTGGAGGGCTTTGGAGGACTCAGAAAGGTGAGCTGTGCCTCCTCCCTGAGGTTTTAAGGTGCCTATAGGGCTGCGTGGTCCTGGTGAGCTGTGACTGCCAGTTCTGTGTGGGCTCTTTGCAGGGTGGTTGTGCCCAGGGCGTTGCTCTGTGGCCAGCCCAGGGGCTGGTGAGGATTTGTGCAGCCTCACTGTTGCTGCTCAGTGTTCAATCCCCAGCAGGAGTAGCTGGGGCTGCTCCCTGTGCTCACCTTCCCCTATACACAAAGCTGGGCGTGCTGGAGCTATGGCTGCAGGGCTGCATGGAGGGAGCTGGGAGCATGCAGCCCCCTCAAGATCTGTGTTATGGGGTCGGTGTTCTTGGGAAAAGAGCAGCTTCAGCTCTGCTGCAGGAATCCTGCAGTGCCTCCCCTCCAGCTGCTATGAGCGATACACATGGAATGAGTAGTAGAGTAGTTCTCAGCTACTGCTTGCAGAAAATCCATCTTCCAGCCAAAGAAAATAAAAGCTCCAGGTGCTGCAGCACAGGGGGCAAAGCCTGAGCACCCAATAGGGCAGCAGGACGACGGGAGCTGCACCTGGATGATACTGGCCTCCTCCCTATGGAGTCTGTTGTAAATGCTGTGTCTCCTTCAAACCCACCCTTTCCACACCCTTCCCATGGTGGGATCCCCTGCTGTTCGATGCAGAGCCCCTGCTGCCCCTCCTGCCCCCTCTCTGGGGTGGAGGGGCAGCTCCTTAGGGCTGGCACAGCTCCTTGTTGCCCCCCACAGAGGCTCTCCCAGCCGTTCCTCCTGTACAATTCCTATTTATTAATTTCCAGACCTTGTTCCTGAGCATCCATTGGGCTCCCCCCAACCTCTCACCCCCTCCTCGCAGGCTGGAGCAATAGAACTTCTAGGGAAGGGAGGGACACGAGGGCTCCTAGGGGGCTTAGCATTTCAAAAATAAAAGGGAGACTCAAAAAAAAAAAAAAAAGAGAACACCAATTGCCACCCTCCTCTGGCAGCCCATGGTGGGGGATGCTCCCAGGGTCCCAGTGCTGAGGCGTGGAGCATGCGGTGCCCTCAGTTCAGCAGGAGCAGAGCTCCTCAGAGCTGCGAGTATAGGGAGTTCTCCATCTCTGGCGTCAGCTTCGAGTGGAAGGAGGCGATGCTCACCCCAAAATCTGTAGGGAAAAGGAAGAGAGCCGTCAGGTGTGGGGGCTGAGCTGCACAGGTTGCTTTGGGGGTATGCTGTGGCCTGGAAGCATGCTGGGATGCTATCGTGAGGACAGCAGTGGGGTTGATCCACATTAACACCTTCTTCCTCCAAACCACACCCTCTGAGAGCCCCATTCTCACCCCTTAGGGACTGAAGGGAAAGAAGGGGATGCTCATGCTCAATCCCATTCAAAGAGAGCACCTGGGGTCCCCCATAGCCCCCTTCCCAAGGCCATACCCACGTCTGTGTCCATGCGCCCAGCTGGTGCTGGGTTCTTGCGGTGCTCCTCGATGTGCAGAGTCATCTCCTCCCGGGAGGCAGTGGAATAGGGGCACTGCATGCAGGTGTAGCGGCCCCGCGTGTGCTCCCACACGATCCGGCTGTTGGAGGAGTGCCCTGCAAGGACAGGTGAAGGAGGGAAGCACAGAGCCTGCTGGCAGCACCCGTGGGCACGAATGGGGTAGAAGCTCCCCGTTCTGAGCACTGCAATATGAACGGGTCACAGATCTGGGGGAGACCCCACAGCAAGAGGGGTCCCAAACCTAAAAGCGGAGTTGGCCATGGGTGTTGCGTGGAGCTGTGCCATGGAGCTGCAGGGCAGGAGAACCCCACTCCAAGGAGGTACCCCAAATCTGGGAGAGCCCCCTGCATCTAGAGGGGGGACCCCAAATCTTGGCACGTAGCTGGCCATGGGTATTACATGGACCTGTGGGGTGGGAGTTTTCCACGCTGAGCCCTGCAATATGCATAAGTCCCCGCTCTGTTGGAGGGACTCCAAATCCTGGAGAGGCCCCCAGATCTAAGAGCAGAGCTGGCTATGGGCATCACATGAAACAGTGTCCCTTGGCCACGGCTGCTGGAAAAATGGGGGGGGTTTGAGTCCAAGCAACTGCTGCACCCCCTCTTGGTGGTGCTGAACCCAAGCTTAGCAGATTCTGGTGTGGGGGGGTATGATGCAGACAGCAACAACCTCCCCTACCTGGGCAGCATCCCCTCTGCACAGGGCTCCCCAAAATGAGGGTGCTTTCCCTCCCCATTGTGCTCGGGGAGCTCTCCCCTCCCCTAGAGTCCCCCCCTACACCTCCCCCCGCCCCCCCAGTGACAAAGCAGCCCCCAACCAGTCGGTGCCGAACTAACCTGGAGTCACTCCTGAGCCAAAGCATGGGAGGAGTGGGCTGACACTCACACCTGCGGAGGGAATCGAGGGGCGAGACAAGCATTAGGCCTTCCCCTCCCTGGGTGGGGGGGGACGTGGGGGGCAGGCCTGGCACCCCAGCATGCGGGGGAGCAGCAGGGCTGAGCCAATTTAGAGGATTTTGGCGATCGCTTTCATTGTTTTTCTTTCCCAATTTGGTGGGGGGAGGCGGGGAACGGCGGTGGGATGAGGCAGAGGGCGGTGGAGGTGGGCAGCTCCAGGCTGTGGGCTATGGGGTGAAGGGGGGATCCTCGCTGGCCGTCGTGCTGTCCTGGTCCAAGAGCAGAAGAAGCACTGCCCTAAGGGCCGTCTGTGCTCACCTTGGCTCTTCTTCCAGACGGCGTTGGAGGCTGACGGGCCATGGCTGGGCGAGCAGGGCCGCAGGCGGGGCTGGGCTGTGGGCAGGCTGAAGGGCACCGGGGGGTGCATGTAGGAGAGGAACGGCACCGAGGAAGGGGGAGGAGGAGGAGGAGGCCCCGAGAAGCGAGTCAAGGTCGGAGGGCCAAACAGGTTGGGTTCCAGCAGCGGGAAGGGATGCGGGGCCGGCGGGACGAGCGGCAGCGCTTCCAGCGAGCCGGGCAGGTCGGGCAGGCTGGAGGCCGTGTCTGTGCCAGGGGCTGTGGTGATGGCTTCTTTCTCCGTGTGCCGGATGACGGTGGGAGGCTTGGGCAGCCCCTCGGGGAGTGGTTTGGCTGTGGGTTCCTTCTCTTGGGTGGAGGCGGTGGGCAGGGTGGGCTTCTCGGCCTTTTGGGGCGGCGGTGCGGGGCTGCTGGCGCGGTCGGAGCAGACGTGGAGGTGCTTGAAGAGGGAGCGGTGGGTGCGGAAGCGCAGCAGGCAGTTCTCACATCTGTGGGGCCACAGGCAGTGTCAGGTCTGGGGCAGTCAGTCCTCCCGTGGTCACTTTGGGACACACAGACCCCCTGACCTGGGGTCTGCCCCGTTACGGTGGGGTACTGGGTGGCCTCAAATGAGGCATGGGATGGGGCTGTGTGTACATGGGATGGATCCACGAAGAGACATGGGGTGGGGACAGGAACAAGAAGGGGATAGGGACAAATGGGAGACAAGGACAAGTGGGGGGAACCAGGACTCACTTGAAGTAGCGGTTGGGTTTGTAGTGCACTTTCATGTGGGTCATGAGGTCCTGCATGCTGGGGAAGGTCTCTGTGCAGCCCAGCGTGGGGCACTGGAAGGTTTTGCCTGCAAAAAAAGAGATGGGGCTGAGTCAGCACTGTCCTGGCTGCACTGTGCCCCTGGGTGAGGATCCTGGTGTTGTCCCCATCCCCTTCCATGCTGTGCCACCACTGTGCCCCACACCCCCCTCTGGGCTCCATGAGCACTATTTGTGCACCACATGACATCCCCATCTTGCCATCCCCTTACCCTCAAGGGACTGCGTGGGTCTGTAGTGCACCTTCAGGTGGTCCATCAGCTCTTGCATGCTGGGGAAGGCCAATTTGCAGCCATAGCTGGAGCAGGCGTAGTGCTTCCCTGCAAGAAGATACCTCTATTGGCCTCATCCCCTATCCCTACTCACCCACGGATCAGCAGGGTGGGTGATGCACTCAGCTCACCTGGGGCTGGACGGCGCTTTAGGAGCCGCAGGTCCTGTGCTGGGGGGGCTCCTCCACTCCCCAGTGCTGTCATGGGGCCTGCAGGGAAGAGGTTGTAGGGTCAGTGCTCTGTGCAGCCATCGTGATCCCAAACCCTCAACCCTGCCCTGGCTATGGAGCAGAGCGTGATCTGGGGTGGGGTTGGGGCCATAGCTCTATGCCTACAATGGGATTTCTGGTGTCCCCCAGCGTCACACCCCTCAGACAGCAGCCTGCCCCACACCATCCCAGGGACTCACCTGCTCCCTCCCCAACGTATTTCCCCCCCAGGGAGAAGTTGGGCAGAGTTTCATCCTTCTCCGTCTTCATGGTCGCTGCAAGTCACGGGGCTCTCCTCTTCTTCGTGGTGCTGCACCCAACCAAGGAGCAGGGGTTAATGCTCAGCACATAGCAACTGCTCTTCTCTGGGTGTTAAAGCCAACACCCTCCCTCCTCACCTCTCCCCCCCCTCACACATGGTCCCCAAAGCAAGCAAGCATCACTTCCTCTGCCACATGCCATGGGGCACTGCCCCACGCATCACCAGCTTGTAGGATCAGGTGCAGCACAGCATCCATAGGCAAATCCTACCCTGGACCCACAGGACCCCCCCCCTTTCCCCCAGGTGACACAGTAATGGAAGCATTTCCTCAGCTTTTCAGGGGAAAATCAGCTTAAAACACATGGTTTTGGGGTGCTGTGGGATTGCAAGCTGTATTGAGAAGCACAGCCTGGATGGATAGGGGAGGGGGGGGGCTGTCTCAGCACATGGGGTGACACTGAAAGGTGTTGCTGGGGTTGGTGATGGAGTCCTCAAGCAGTATCCATTCCAGGGGCTGGCAGCCCCCATACACCACAGGTTCCAATGAATTTCCTGATTTCTTGAAAAAACAAACTTGGAAAAATTGCCTTTTTGGCATCCTGCTCCCTTATGTCCTCATCTGGAGTGGGCTGGCACTGGGACCAAATGGTGCCATTGGGGATGGTGGCATTGGGTTTCCAGTGAGGTGGTGGTTTATGATGATCCCAGGGATAGGTAGGGTCAAGAAACAGTGTAGGAACATCACTGCTCCAGGAACTGTCCCTGACACAGTGAGGAGCTGCATGGACACAGCATGCTTGGCCCTGCAAACCCCAGCTTTGGGGGAGGTGGTGGCACCTGCACCGTTCTGCTGCCATTTGTCATCTCTAGCAGGACAGCATCCTTCTGCAACACTGAGCAAAGGGCTGTAAGCCAATGTTCCCATCCCCAGGAGATGTCACCCCCCAGCCCCAGAGCAAACCCTGCCTTGGAAACCCAAATCCTGGAGCCACTGCACCCTCATTGCATGCTTCTCACAGCATTTTCCTGCAAATCCAATGGCACTGCTGTGCTGAGTGGTGACCCCATAATAACCCCTTCTGGGGTCCGAGGGGTTTGCAGCCTTCGGTCACCCAGAGCAGCTTTGGGACTGATTCTATTAATAATGAACACAGCTCATCTCCCTCAAGCAAACCAGAGGATGATTTAAAGACATTCACAGATCCACTCCGGGAGGAGAAACGGGACCGATAATCCCATCCAAGCATCTCTGTGATCAGCAGCTCAGAGGCTTGGGAGATGAGAGACAAAGGCTGGCTCATGGGACCGCCCCTGGGAGGTGACAGCCAAGCAGGGACCCTGGCTCTGCCTTTACACCCCCTCCCATCTTTACCCCATGGAGGAGGATGCGGGGTCACCCCAGGGATGCTCAGGGTGCCAACATGTCCTGGTACTCCCAAACTCACATGCCATGCATGGGGAGCTCCCATCTGCTCACCCCATGGCTACTAGCCCTATGGCTGGCACCTCCTGGCTAGCAGCACCCTGTGGCTGATGGCCCCTATAGATAATACACCCATGGCTACCAACACCCGTGGCTGGTAGCCCACCCCTGCTAACCTCCCCTTTCAATTACTGATAGCCCTCCAGCAACAACAATACACCACGGCTGGCAGCCTCTATGTCTCACAGCCCCCCATGCTAACAGCCCCCTAACCATGCACTCATGGCTACCATCCCCATCTACCAGTAGCACCCCATCTATCCCCTCCCCCCCCCTCGCTAGCAGCCCCTTTGTCTTACCAACAGCCCCCCAACAACAATACACCACTGCTACCACCCCCCCTATGGCCGGCAGCCCCCTGCTAACACTCCCTTTGTATTACTGACAGCCCCCCAACAACACACAATGGCAAACAGCACCGTGGCCAACAGCCCCCCATGCAGCTCCCCCTTGCTAGCAGCCACCCGGTACAATTGTCAAGACCCCTTCCCCCCCAATAAATCCCGGCCAGCAGCCCTTATGGCCAGCAGCCACCCCCCCCCCCTCCCCGCCAGCATTCCCTACACAAACAGCCCTATAGGGGCTGACCCCACCCTGAGGGCACCGCAGCCTCAGCAGTGACCCCCCCCCCCCCCCCTTCTTCCCAGCGCGGTGCCGCCCGCACGTACCGGGGCTGCGGGGGGGCCCGGAACGCGCATCAGCGGCGGCGTTGCGGCCGCGGGGCCATTTTCTGCTCTCGGAGCTGTCGCGAGAGCCGGGGGGGGGGGGGGGGGGGGAGGCGGGAGGGGGGGGAAGAGGAGGAGGAGGAAAAAAGCGAGTGGGGGGGATGGGGAGGAGGAAGGAGAGGGGCGGAAGGAGGGGTGCGGGGCGAGGGGGGGCCGCTGTTTGTGCCCCATTGTGTGCGGGAGGCAGCGCGGGGGGAGGTTTGCGGGGAGCCCCCAGAGCAGCACCTGATAGCAGCCCCCCTTTGGGATCCTTTGGAGACCCCCTCCATCCCTCACCTCGAGCACCCAGCAGAGAATGCCATGAGCCGCTGAGCCCCCCCAAGTTCCTTGGAGCATCTCTCAGAGCATCCCGAGCCCGTCGCTCTACCCTGAGCCCCCGAGGACCCTCCCGGGCTGCCCCCATCAGTGTAGGGTTGGGAGATGATGGCAGCATCCCGTTCCCATTTGCACATCCCCAAGGAGAGGTCAGAGGCTGCAGGAGGGCGATTCCTGCACCCTTTGAGTTCCCAAAGCCTTTTTTTTTTCTTTTTTTCTTTCTTTCTTTCTTTCTTTTTGTTTTTTTAATAATTAAAAGGAGAACAGTGCCATCATTGCAGTCTCCCTCTCTAAACATGGACCCTAAAACTGCATTTATGGGAAGAAATCCCCCCTAGGACCATAGGGTGTCAAGCAGAGCTATGGGACTGAGTGTCCCGCGCTGCCCAACTCGTGCACCCCCCAACCCCGTGACCCCCCCGTGCCCCCACCCCAGGCCCTAAATGCCATTTGCCACGTGAGGACTCCATTTCCCAGCAGTCTTTTGCCTCGCACAACCCCCAACCCCACAGGATATAGGATCCTTTGAGCCCCCCCTCAGCTCAAGGCGACCCTCCCAGCCCAACATTTGGCCCAGAGTCAGCCCTTGGTGGGGGGAGGGAGGAAGAGGAGGGCTGGGCGGTGAGGCAGAAGGCTGCAACAGGGCTGCGTCACTTCCTCTATCCGGGGAGGGGACGAAGGGCCCTGAGGCTGCACAGGGCTCTGCATCTCTGACATGCCGTGGTCCCCAGCAGCATGGGGGGCATTGAGAATGCACAGGGACCAGCCCCATAGTTTGAGGGTTTCCACCCCTTAGATCCATGCAGTGCTGGGGTGTGCAGGAACGTGAGACGGGGTTGGGCTCTGCGCTGTGATCAGGAGGGGCTGTGCAGGGAATGGGGCTGAGCCATTGGGTGTCCCCTGTGTCCTCATGTGTGGATCCTTTGCCATAGGTCCCAGTGAGGTCAGCAGGAACACAAACTCCAGGCTTAGATTTGGAGTCCGACTCTGATGTGCTGTGTTTGCAAAGTGGCAACAATGCTGTAGTCCCAAAGCTACAGCCCATATCTTTACCTCTACAGTTACCGAAAATAATCCTACTGTGCCCCAAATTTCACTCTCACAGTTCCACAACCCCGTGTGAACAAGCAGCAAAGAGTCCCTGCTCTGCTGCACAGTTTGGTGCTGCCGATGGCACAGCTCAGGGATGGGATGGGATCTGGTGATGGAGCAGGAGAGCCATCATCAGGAACAGCATTGGGGACAGCACCCCGGGGTGGCACACGCCTCCGTGTCCTCAGCGCCCAGCTCAGATCTTCTGCAC
The DNA here is from genome assembly GCF_026119805.1 of Tympanuchus pallidicinctus. Taxonomy (NCBI): domain Eukaryota; kingdom Metazoa; phylum Chordata; class Aves; order Galliformes; family Phasianidae; genus Tympanuchus; species Tympanuchus pallidicinctus. The sequence goes on from NW_026294765.1 coordinate 513,779, forward strand.
GTAATTCCCGGGGAAAAGCCCTTCCCTGCCGTGCAGCCGTCCCTTCCACCAACCCGAGATATCTGCAAGGGGGGGAAAAATCGATGGGGTGAAATGTGGGAGAGGAAAAAAAAATCCATCGGGTGAAATATGGGGCTGGCACAGGGAGCCAAGATCTAGCAAGTACCTTCCAGGAGGATGTCAATGACATCTCCCACGTTGAAGCTGAGCTCATCCACGTCCTGTCCGACGTACTGATAAAGTGCCCGGCAGCGCGGCACGGCTGCTTTGGGCAGCGGCTTGGGGCGACTGGCTGGGGGGGGCCGCTGACCCACACTGCGTCTCCGCTGCATGCTGTGCGATGGGGACACAAGGTGTGAGCATGGCACACCCCCAACACTGATCTGCTGCCACCTACCAGTTTGCCCAGTTTGTCCCTGGGATGGGAGCATGGGGTGGTGGGGATGCAGCGTTGGCACTGGGGGTGGCATCCCATGTCTCCAACCCCGTCCTGCTCCTGTCTCCCAGTGCAGTCACGTTGTCCCCATAGCTATGGTATGGGATTGTGGGGACATGGTGTGAGCAGTGTGAGGGATGTGCCACGTTCTCAACTCCATTCTGCTCCCACCTCCCCCTCCTTTTTCTTAGTTTGTCCCCACGGCAATAGGATGAGAGCATGGGATGGTGAGGAAGCAGCATGAACACTGAGGGGAGCATCTTTTGTCCCCATCCCACTCCCACTCTGCTCAGTTTGTCCTCCGTGGCAGTGGGATGGGAGGATGGGGACGCAGCATGAGCAACAAAGGTGGCATCCCTTATCCCCAACCCATCCTGCTCTCACCTTCCAGTGCAGCCAATTGTCCCCATGGGATTGGAGGATGTGACGGTGGCAGCACCAGGCACGAGCACCAAGGACTGCATCCCATGTCCCAAACCCCATCATGCTCCCACCTCCCGCTTTGCTCAGTTTGTCTCCATGGCAATGGGATGGGAAGATGGGGTGGTGGGCACTGAACCTACCCAGCCACCCCCTGGTCAGGGACATTGAGGAACTCCATGTTCTGCTCAGATGGGGGTCGTGCCTTTGACCGGCGGCTTGCGTTCTGGGGGGGCAATGCGTTGGCTGGGGGTGCCCGTGCCTGCTTCTGGGCTGTCGTGTAGTTGTCCCGCTTGGCCTGACCATCCCCACGTGGGAACTGAGGAGCACCATTCCTATAGTTACCTGGAACCCCCCAGAGATGCTGTATTATGAGGGGGCATCCATAATGGGGGAGCCCCCTTTATGAGGACAGCTGGATGAGGATAGGAGCCCACAGGCACTGCTCACCTTGGGGTGCTGGGGGGGCACTGCGGGATGGTGGTGGCCGCCTGCCGCCACCTTTGCTCTGCATCACCTCCTTCCTGGTGGGCTCTGTGTGGGGGGACACAAGACCCCATTAGGTATCCTCCTCCATGGGGACCCACATCCCTCCTGTGCAAAACAGACCCCACAGTGCACACAGTGGCTCATCCCAATGTCCCCAAGCCCTGCCATTCCCTATGGCCCTGGTCTTCTTGTCCCCCCCAAATGCCCCAGGACCACCACTCACTGGAGTTCCGGGGCAGCCCATCCGCGATGCTGACCGTCAGCGTTTTGCCTCCAGCTTTGAGGACAGCCACATCACTCTGTCCTCTGGTGAAGGTGACAGTGCGTGTGCCACCACCGCCCCAACCCTCCTTCTTCACCCGAAACTGTAGTCTGGGAGGAGGAGAGGGGCCATGAGGGCCATGAAGCCATGGCCTCATAGTGCTCTGTCCTCTCTCCCCATCCCTGTCCTTACGTGTCCTGGAAGTTGAGGCGCAGCTTGCTGCGGGTCAGCTCCTCGTAGCGCTTGCACAGCAGGCTGACCAGCTCCGTCTTGAAGATGGACTCCAAGAAATTGTCGGCGTCTTTCTCGTGAAGGATGAAGAAATCATCCTGCCGGGTGCTGGGGGCAGCCCCAGGGGTGTCACAGCAGGTACAGGCACCCCATCAGGACAGGGGTGGGGGGAGCCTCCCAAGGGGGAGGATTGAATGGAGATTCTTGTGTCGCTGCGGCTTTGCTAGCAGTGGGGTCGGGTTGGGGGTACCAAAGGATGGGGATGGTTTGGGGGAACACACCTCAACGAGACACTGCTCACTGCCTGGATCTCCACCTTCTTCTTGAGCACCTCCTTGATCTGCCCCTTCTCAGGGCCTTTCTTCACCTTCTCCCTCCCGATCAGGTAGAAATACTTGGGGGTGAGGATGAAATCCCGCTTGATGGGCTGGAAAAGGTGGGCTCAGAGGGTGAGAGATGGTTGCTGAGGAGCAGAATGTCCCTCCCAAGGGATTTAGTTTCCCTGAATTGCATTTTTTCTCATTGGATTGCCTTTGATTTTATTGCATTTGGGTTAGGGTTAGGACTTGGCTGAGGTTAGGATTACAGTTAGGGTTAGGGTTGCATTGTATTGGATTTCATTTCATTTCATTGCATTGCATTCTATTGCAGTGGCCTTAGGGTTAGGATTAGGTTTAGGGTTAGTATTAGGTTTAGGGTTGCACCACACTGCATTGCATTTCCACCACCAAACACAGCTTGGCCTGTCCCCTGCTCCCCTCACCTTGAACCTGCGGTCGTATTTCGTGATGGAGTCGGCAAAGTCGATTCGTTCCCTCTTGGCCAGGAACTGCCTCAGCTCCGGCCGCTCCTCCATGCCCAGGTAATCGCCCACAAAATTCCGGTTGATGCTGTTCCTCCGCCGCTCTTTGAAGTTGTAGAGGATGTTGGAGGCTGTGTGGGACCCAAAGCAATATTGGTTGGGCATCACCAGGCTATGAAATGCAGCAGTTGTCCCCAAAACTTCGTGCTGTGTGAGGGAAGGGTTCAGCTACTCTGTTTTCTCTCAGTTTTTCGCTGTATGCTTAGGAGGGTTGGGAATTGCCTATGCTGGTGGATGGTGGTTGGCTTTTCCCATTCCTCTGCAAACATCAGCTCATCTCTTTAGCAGGCAGCAGAATGCATCCAGACAGCGAGGGGCTGCCCACAGCTTCCTTAGGGCTGGAAACTGCAGCAAGAAACCCCCTCCCTCCTGTAGGTGTAGGAAAAGAATCTGGGTATCTCCATGTATCTCTCCTAGGGACGTGGTTAATGGGCATGTTGGCAATGCGTTTTTGGCTGGACATGGTGATCTTTTCCAATCTTAATGATTCTATGAGTGAACAGGCGGTGATGGGTTGATGGTTGGACTGATGACCATGGAGTTCTTTTCCAGCCTTAATGATTCTGTGATTCTATAAATGACCCTCATCACCGTGCGATGCTACATCTGTAATTAGGAGCAGGGCTGTCCCTGGCCAAGGGCACCCTTTGAAGGACACTGGTCATCACAGCCTTACCTTCCTCCCGCATCTGCTCGTACTTCCGGATGGCGATGTGCCGACGCCAGGCCTTCTGGATCACCCGTGCGAAGCCGTCAAATTTCCTCTCCCTCATCTCCTCCAGGAGGAAGAGCTGTGGGATGGGGGCAGGTGGATGCTGAGCCTTGGGCAGGGTCCAACCCCCGTGTTGCTAGACCCTGTGCTGAGCTGCCCACCGTGCCCCCATCACTCACCGACTCGGGGTTCTTGACGAACACCTTGCTCCGACCCATCTGGTACTGGTCCGGGTCCATGTTGACGGAGCGAAGCAAGTGCTGCACGCCTTGCTTCTCATCCCCACGCCACGCTGGCCACGTCTCAGGGGTGAGGATGGCGTAGCTGTCAGCAGAGGGGCCATGAGTGCTGGCCGAGCCATGGGTCCCTTCCGTGCAGCCCCCCGTCCCCTCACCGTTGCAGGAATTTGTGGAAAATTCGGCGGTAGGCAAAACCTGCCCGGCGCACACGGATGTTCTCCTTCAGTCCCAGGTACTCCACTTGGTGCTTCACCCTGCGGGGTGCACACGATGGCACAGCTCTATCCATTCCCATAGCTCTGTGCCCATGCATGCCATGGGATGGAGCCCTACAGGGATGCTCACTCAAAGAGATACGTGTCCCCACACTCCCCTGGCACAGCAGGACCAGAATCTTTTGGAGGACAGCCACCACCTCAGCACTATCTGCAGTCCCCATACCCTGCTCTGTTACCTGCTTTCCTCCCAGTCCCGTGGTTTCTTGGTCTCATTGGGTTTGATGCAGCGGATGTAGTGTGGCGTGCACTTCATTAACGTGTTCACCAGGTCGTTAGCCTGCTTCTGTTGCAAAGATTGACCTCTGAAGCGTTAAAGGTGGCGGTGGGAGCCCAGCAGCCCCCAGCTGCCTTCCTGCAGACCCCAGGACCCACCTTGATTTTGGAGCCTGCAGTGGTTGGGCGGCCCTTTTTGTCAGCATCGAGCTTTTCTGGGAAAAGCATCCGGATGAAAGCACTGAAAAGCAAAGGAGAGCCCGCAGATGAGAGCTGCTGGGTGGGTGGCGCCATGCCCTGTGTGCCCTCTGCCAAGCCCTGCTTGCCCCACAGGTTGATGCTGAGCACCAGTTCCAGTAGGGATAGAACCAACAAAGCGTTATGGATGGGTTTTGAGGATGCTGCCCATCTCTTGTTGGGGGTGGCCCAGGGAATCACTGCACTGCCCAGACTCACTATTCGCTGCTCTGCATCAGCTCGATCAGATCAGTGAAGAGCACGTCCCGGTTGCGCTCACAGAAACCATTCACATCATAGGAGACCTGGGGGCAGGAGGGAGCTCAGAATGTGGGATGCTGGGGCTGAGGATATTGGGTACCAAGTGCAGGGTGCAGGATGCGGGGTGCGGGCTGCAGGGTGCCGCACCTTGCCTGCATAGTGGTGGATGACGAAGCCTGAATTCCAGCTGTTGAAGTGCTCGTGGGTCCCCACGGCCGCCTGCAGCTTCTGCAGCAGGGTCTGGTCTGCACCCTCGCCGGTGGCGTGCATAGTGGCACAGACGTCATCCAGGACACTCATGATCCCAGGGGGGTTCTGGAAGAGGGAGAGCAAAGCTAAGGCTGACCAAAGGCTGTAGGCAGGGCTCAGTCATGCACCTGGCTGCACACGGGGGTCCCGTGCTGCTCAAAGCAGCTTTGCACTGAACTATAATTTGGATGCAAGACATGGAGCTGCTGTTCCCTGGGGGTGCACCCAGCAGGGCTGGTCCTTGCCCCCCACTCACCAGTTTGTTCTCTATCAGGTCGCACACCACTTTGTTGTTGAAGTACTGGATCTGGGTCCACTTGATGCCCTCCTGCACGTACTCCTCCTGAGGGAGCAACAGGAGAGCTGGAGGGGCTCCATTTCTGTACCCGTGGGACATGTGCAGGGTGGGGGAATTGGGATTTCAGCCTCCCCATACCTGCTCTGCCTTCAGGGTGAGCTCTATGAAGATCTGCTGCAGCTTCTCATTCACAAAGTTAATGCAGAACTGCTCAAAACCATTTTTCTACAAAACAACAGAAAAAGAAGGGGTTGAGCTATTTTCTTCTATATCAAGGTGACCCCAAACAGAGGTACTACTTCAGGTCCCCTTCTCTGGAGCAGGGCAGTCCTCAGCTGGGCTCCCACAGCAAAGCAGGGCTCACCTGGAATATTTCAAAGCCATAGATGTCCAGCACTCCAATGCTGTACTCCTCATAGGGTTTCTGCATGGCCCTATTGATGGACTGCAGGAAAAGGACAGCAGGATCCACTTCAAATGAACGGCAAACACCCCCATCCCATGGCCGTGCTCCTCCACAAGGAGGCACCCACCTCCACAAGGAAGTCAAAGACACGAGCGTAGAGCCCCTTGGCCAGGGCATCCCGTGTGTAGGCTGCCTGCTCCACGTTGAGGGTGACGGTGATGGACTCGGAGCGGCCGCCCCACTTGCTGTCCATCTTGCGGCTGGTGATCTTGTCGTTGAGGCGGTCACGGTCGATGCCCAGCAGGTAGGCAGGGAAGGCCAGAGCTGGGCAGAGGGGTTCAGGGCTTCCTGCAACCCCCTCCTACATGATGTTTCTCCCATCCCACCAAACACAGTGGGGGCCAACAATGGGGCAGCTCTGCTTGATGTGGGACAAGAACTGGGCCCAGTGCTCCAGCTGTGGCCTCCCCAGGACAGAGAAAAGGTGAGAATAATCTCAATTTCCCTGCTGGCCACATTCTTCCCAGTGCAACCAGGGTCCCTTCTTGGCCACCACAGCACACGGGTGGCTGATGGTCAACCTGCAGTCAACCACTGGTCAACCACCGGTCAACCGTTTGTCAACTGTTGGTCAACTGTTGTTCAGTCATTGGTCAACAGTTATCAACTGTTGGTCAACAAGGACATCTAGGTCCATCTCTTCAGAGCACCCTTCCAACAGTTCAGCCCCTAACCTGCACTGATGCATCAGATTTGGGGAAGCTACTGCTGCTACCTCTCTACTGGGTCAGTAGCGCTATGGAGAGATTGTGATTTGTTGCCAAGGGTCTCTGTGGTACCTAAGCTTGCTCCCTGGAACAAGGAGGAGTTCAGCTACTCACAGTCAACATTCTCCACCCGGGCATAGTTGCCCTCCTCCCGAAAGCTGATATTCCCCAGATGTAGGATCCCAGCAACAATCTGCAGCACCAACTGCTGGTCCTCACCCCGGATGCCAATGACCTGCATGGCGTTCTGGGGACACACAGGGCGTCGTCAGTCCCAGCTTGGACTTTGACAGCTTTGGGAACCCTCCTGGGGGCACTCACCATGGTCTCAAGGAAATCACTGCGATCATCCGTGCCCTCCACCTGGTACGTGTCTGACTGGTTCAAGTAGTAGTAATAATCGGGGCTCATGATGCCCAGGTTCTGGCGCTGCTCTTGGGATGCCCCTTCAATGAGCTGTGGGAAATCAGGGGGGGATGCAGTCACTGGCCCTATGGCCCTGCACCCAGCTCGCCCCACTGCCCCATACCTGGTAGTAGACGTGGAAGTTCCTCTCATGCTCATTCTGGCTCACCACCCGTGACTTCTCCAGCAGGAAGTTGGAGATCTTCCCCCCGTCTGGCTCTCCGCCCCGGCTGAACTGGATCTCAAAGTACTTCCCCTGTGTGGGCATAGAGCTGTCAGTGCATCCGTGTGGACAAATCCTGTCTGTGACACCGCATGGTGCCAGCAGGCAGCACGCTCTGTGCCAGCCCTGGTGACTTACAAAGCGGCTGGAGTTGTTGTTGCGGACGGTTTTGGCATTGCCAAAGGCTTCCAGCAGTGGGTTGGACTGCAAGATGATGTCCTTCACGTGCTGGTGGCCAGAGCAGGGCATAAGGGTGAGCAGGACCACGTGCCTGCACTCACTGCAGCTGCCCCAAGGGGCTGGGGATGGAGCTGGGACCCAGACACTTGGAGCTGCTCTGTGCAGGGACTGGGGAGCAGAGATGTCGGGAGGCGAAGAGATGGGTACACGGTGGGAATCAGACTTACCTGCACTTTTTCACCACCCCCGGACACTTTGGAGATGTAGCCCATGATGTATTTGGCTGCCACTGTTTTCCCAGCACCGCTTTCTCCACTGTGCAAATGTCAAAAACAGAGGAGAGGTGAAATGGGGGCCATAGGGTGATCTCGTGGGATGCTGGAGGCTCTGGGACAGGGACAGAGCTGCATAAGGAGCTGCAGCAGGAGGTGCTGGATTTTGGAGGGAGGGCTGAAGGGGAAGTTTGAGCCTTGCCCCATTTCCTCACCCCTTCCTTGCAACACTCAGCCGGAAAAGTGCATTGCACAAAGCTCAGTCCTCAGCTGGGAGCACAGCCCCCAAGACTGCACTGGGCTGCAGCCACCCCTCATCCTGTGTTTGCCTGGGGCACCCCAAGTGCTGGGGAAGGGTATTGGGGCACCTGGTCATCCCCTACCTGATGATGACACATTGGTTCTCCCCATCGATCAGCATGTTTCGGTACATGTTGTCCGTCAGGGCATAGATGTGGGGGGGATTTTCATACTGAGCCTAAAACAGGGGTGTAAGGATGGTGATGCTGGGATCTCCTTAGCTCTGCCCACGTGTGCTGAAGGCAGCAGCACAGTGCCAGGTGCTTGCTTCAGTACCCTGCACTTGTGGAAGAGCATAGAGCAGAACCAAGCACCGAGGTACGGTTTTAAGTCACTTTGGTGTGCGCTATGAGCTGAATTTCCTTTGTGTACTCACATTTCTTACAAACTCACCGTTTGGGAGCACTGACCCCTGCAATACCCAAAGCTCATGGGAAAATCCCAAGTGCTTGCATGCAAATGCAAGCAAATTAATGCTAATGAACCCCTGTGAGCCCCTTGCCAGTCCTGCAGCCTCACCGCCCCCTGGTACAGCTCGATCTCCCGGTCGGTGAAATATGGCATCTGCTTGAAGGGGTTGACAGAGATGAGCACTGGTCCAATGTAGGTCTGGGCAGCAGGTCAAGGTCCGTGCATCCTCTCCCATGTCCCATGTCCCATTTCCCATGCCCTGTGTCCCATGTCCCATGTTCCCCCTCCTGCCCACAGCATCAGCAATGGGTGCCAGGGGGTCTCAGCCCTCTTCCAAACACAGCACTAGGATTTTCACAAGGGGTTCAGCTTAGGACCTGATGCTCATTCAGCCTTTTGGTCTGCATGCAGCATCTCCAAAGTGTATGGGTTGGGGGTGTGCCTAGAGGTGATGCAGTGGTGGGTGGGGATGAGGTGCATCAATCCCCTTGGGTTGATGCTGGGGATGTAGTTGGTGTGGGGCTGATGTCCTTTTTTCAGGGGAGAACTTCAGGGTTGTTTTTTTTTTTGGGAAATGCAGAAGCGTGGGGCATTGAGTCACAGCTGGAGGGGGACGAAAAAAGGAAGAAAGAGGCTGCGTGGGGTATTTTTTCCTCCTCCTCCAAAAAAAGCCAACCCCAAACCCAACCCCCAAACACATTTAAAGCCCTGGGGCTGCTGACAGAGTGGGCAGCAAGCTGCGTCACGTCCAGCCAGGGCTGAGCATCGCCTTGTAAGGCCAGAGCTGAGACTGGGGGAAACCACAGCTGCAGAGAGCGCTCAACACCTCAGCTCCTACCACGTCCCATTCTGCAGCCACAGAGCCTCTCCTCTGCCCCTGGAGCTGGAGATTGAGTCCATGCGGCCATGCAGCTGGGTGCTGAGCTGGCTGTGAACCCAAGCAGATGCTGGGTTGGGTTCTCAACTGGAGGCAGTTCCCCATCCTCAAGGAGCCTGAGAGCCTCCAGACCTCGTGCTTATTGCTCAGCAGTGTCACCTCTGTGACAGTCTGTAACCACAAATGCACGTGGGTTGGGGGACGACACGTAAGGGACAGCGGCTTTGCATTCTGCATGGGCTCAGTGGTGTCCCATCCACATGCACCCTCCCACCCCATCCAGCGTTTGCTTGGGTCTGTGGTTGGTGCAGAACGCCTGGTGGGCATCCATGAAGTTTGGGCAACAGCAGGAGGGGATAATGTCAGTGATGATGGAATCATGGAATAGCTTAGGTTGGAATGGACCTGAAATCCCACCAGATCAGGCCCAAGGCTCCACACAGCCTGGCTGTGCGCACCTCCAGGGATGGGGCACTCACAGCTCTCTGGGCACCCTGGACCAGTGCCAAGGATGATGCCAGAACCTGTGAACATAAAACAGTGGGATCACGCTGCTGATGATAGTGAGGGGTCCTTCCCCTGGGTAGCAGTGGTGCACATGTGCTGTACCAGCTGTAAAGGGCCACCACCACCACCTGCATCCCAGCCCCATGCATAGGTTGACAAGCTGTGGGTGTTGGTGAAGTCTTGGAGCACAGTTCCATTTCTCCCCATCCCCACCCTCGGAAGGATACGAAGATGTAATCATCCATAAAGCGCTTCTTGAGGTTCTCCACGATGGCTTCCTCGGAGATCTTGGCCAGCAGCACCATGTCATCCACACCACTCTGCTTGACGTTGTGGCTCTGCCAGTGGAAGCGCTCCTTGCTGCCCTGCAGGGAAAGGCACAGAGTTTTGCAGCAGGATCCAGCCCCAAAACTGCTGGTACCCAAATGGGCCAAATGGCAGCAGCATCAACCAGGGAATCCCAATAACCTGCTTTCCTGCTGCCCCGAATTGCCCCTACATTGTCCTTGTGGGTAGCAGAAAGGAAAACTGTGAGCTGCAATTTAACCCAACGTAGAGCTACACACAGCCTGGGGTGGGATCACGCTGTGCACAAAGAAACCCCTCAAAGGGTCCTCATCCCAGGACAGGACCAGAGCTGGTCCATGGCCACCAGCCCCAGTTCCGCTTTCACCCTAATGCTCCCAGAGCTGATTTCACTTCTCCCCCATCAGCCCCAGCCTCTTACTCTTTCCATTTCCCTTTTTTTCCTCTTCCCCTTTTGTTTCATTGTCCTGCCCATTCTCAAGCTCTCAGATCAGGGGACCCCGCTGCCTTTGCTGCTCACAGCTCCACCCTTGGGGCTGGCACAACCCAGCAGCACTAGAAGGGAGCACAGAGGGAACCTCGCGGAACTTGGTGGCACCAGCCTGCTCCAACCCCCTCCATTCCTGGGGGCTGCTGAGATCTGCAGCCCTAGGCACAGTGCGTCTGTTTCATGCAAAATCTCAGTACCCAGCAACTCTGTGAGTGATTGAAGGGCTTTTGGCTCCCATGTCCCAGTGCCTTCAGTTGGGATGCATGGACATGGATGGGATCAGGGCTGCTCACACCGCTTCTCTTTCTTCTCTAGTTCATTGCTCACTGTTTTTGTTTTTTGTTTTTGGCCTTTTTTGGCTCCTCCTCCTCCCCTCCACGCTAACAAGCCCATGAAAAAACACAGGGGGCACAGTCCAAGCGTTGTCTCCCACAATTCTGCTGGTGACCCCAACCTGAGCCCATGGGGACACTGATTCCTTCCCTACCCACAGCCCCCATCACCCAGGTCTCCTCGTGCAGGCACCCTGCTCACACACCACCATTTCCGGCACAGAATTAAGGCAAAAACAGGCATTTCCTGGTCTGCGGTTCGGAGCTTTTGTGCTCACACCCGGAGCTTCTCCTTCCTTGGGCATAGATCAGGGGCTTTCCTGGCTCAGCCTGGTGCCAGATGCAGCACAGGTGCAGGAAAAACACCAGAGCACTTTGAATGAAGGGTTTGTCAGCAGGGTCATGGGTGGTTCCACCTCATTTCTGGCTTTCCTCTGTGCATCCCACGAGGTGAAGGGTTTTGTGATGCTGCAGTTTGCTCCGCTGGGGGAGCAGCCTTGCGAGAGGGGGAGGTGGTTGGACTCCAAAGCACTGTTGGGCACTGCTGGATCTCACTGCTCGGTGAGCCCCAGGGATGGCTGAGGGGCTTGGGCGGAGTCCCCATGGGAAGCAAAGCATTGTGCAGGGCAGCAGCTGAATTGCTCTGAGGTTTGGGCCAATCCCTCCAACACCACTGGCCAAAGCAAGGGGTGAGAGCAGGGGTGTGACAACCACCTGCCTGTATGTGCTGGGACCAGACATCTCTCTGAGCCACTCCATCCTCGAGCGAAGCAGAAGCATTTTAAGCATCACCTGGACCAGGCATCCCGTATCCTTTGCAGCCACTCTGTGCACAGCCCCATGCATGGTAGGTGTAGAGGCCACTAGGACTCTCCTCGCAGCAGCATGGGGACTGTCCCTGTGTGAGCATGGGTGCACCCAGTGACCCTGGGAGCACTGAGCATGGGGAGTGGCCCTGCAGCAGTTATCACAAACTGTTGCTTGTTTTTCTTCAAAACTCAGGTATGAACCAGCAGAAATAACCCTGTGAGCTCCGGATGCAGAGCAGCCCAATACTGGCACCTTGAGATAGGCAAGGGCAGATGCAGCCAACACCTCTGAAACCACAGGAAGCATCAAAGAAGAGCAGCACGAGGCGCTGCATCACCACCAGCAGCCTGCTCCAAGGCACCAACATCTAGGGATGGGGCATTACCCCAATGTTTTGGGGCTAAAACTGGACAGGGAGAGGGGATACAGCCCCACAGCACCTTGTGGAGACACAAAATGTCACCAGGTGCAGAGGGGACAGTGTCTCTCATGGGGACAGCATGGCAGTGGCCTTGCAGAGGTGACAGTTCCGAAGCAGTATTGCTGCAGGCAGGATGCTGTGCTGCACCTCAGCCACTGTCCCTCAGTTCCTGGCTGGTGGGAAGTGATGCTCTGGGACAGTGTCATGCAGAGATGTGCAGGGAGCAGAGCTGTGGGCTGGAGGATGTTGCTGCAGCCCTGCTGTGCAGCTGCATCTGAGCATCATCTTCGTTCTGAGAGCCTCCATCGTCATCTTCATCCTCCAGATCAACTTCCAACTGTGGCCACTGCCCTTGCAGCAGCCCCAGGGTGTGAGTTAAGGCCCAGAGCACCCATTATGTCCCCCCACTCGAGCACAGGGACATCCAGCAACCCTCACCCCACCCATGTGCTCTGCCTCTGCACTGAGCCCTGAAACCAGAAGTGCTGGTGGGAAGCTGGGCTGGGAGGAACACAGGGGTTCCCCTGCAGGCATTGTGCTGAACTGAGTTCACCTGCTGCCCTCCATCCTGCTTGAGTCAGTGTTCCCAGCATCAGCTCAGTACCAGTCCTGCACCAATCCTTCTCCAATCCTGCACCAATCCTGCACTGAGAACTCATCACCAGCTGCTCCCCTGCACTCAGCCCCAGCTCTGCTCCTTCTCCTCAAGCCTGGATGTCTCTGTCCCCTCTCCACCAGGGACACAGTGGCACCGTCAAGCAGCAGTGAAGGACCCAGGTGGGTGCAAAGAGGGACAGTGCTGGGACAGCAGTGTGGCAGTAGGAAGAGCGAAGCGACATCCCAACAACATCTGGGGGAGAGGGGAGGGCAGGCAGCTCAGCAAGGACCCCTCTGGCACTCACCATGGTGTCCCTGTGTCTTGTCCCTGGAAACGGAGCATCCGTGGCTGTTGTCACCGAGGGCCAAAGTCCATCACTCTGGGCTTCTCTTTCGTGTTTCTGTTGCAAGTATAGACTGCAACTCAGTTTTTTCCTCCTCCCACTTCCTCATTTAGGGCCCTTTTTCTGGGTGGGGGAGAGGAGGAGGGCGTCTCCCTGCTGCTGGAGGGCCTTGGGGTGGCCCTGCCCAGTGTGTCCCCAGTGCCACTGCCAGTGGGTTCTGAGGTCATCCTATGGGATGTGGGTGGTGCTGATGGATGCTGCCTGGATCCAGGATGCTCAGAGCCTCTGCAGAAACTTTTCTCCCACTGTGGGGTACAGTGTGATGTGTTTGTGTTGGGGGATGCTCTGCTTCAAGCTGGATTTAGCAGTGAGATGCTTTGGGTTGGTTGTTGCTTCTTTTTTTTAGGTCTTTTGGATCAATGGACCACAAAAGAGGAGCATTTTGCCCGAAGCCGTTTTAGAGCCCTCCCTGGCTGCAGTGCGTGGGGGATGAGAGCAGGGCTGCCTCCCATCCCACATCCCCTGCATTGCACTGCTTCATGCCTCAGGAGGCAGGAATGGGAAACGCCATTAAAATTGTCACTGTGGGAAGGGTAAATGCTGGGGCTGAAATCTGCTCAGCTGGGCACCAACACAGCATCTCTGCTCCATTACCCACTCTTATTCCATTTCTTGCACTGTTGGTTCCTGAAAAAAAACTCTAACATCCCAAACTAGCCTTAGCGATCTCCTCATACCTTGGGATCTGCCAAGGAGAAGTTGGTTCCTTCATATCATGCAGCAGCTCTGGGCAAACCCCCAAACCTGACGTGGTCCCTTGGGATGTGGGGAACCCCTTAGAACCTCTTTTTGTGCACAAATCCCTCTTCCAGCATCAGCAAAGCAGCATCACAGCTGGGGGGGAGAGGGGGGCGCCCAGGACTGAGGCTTTCCAGTGGAGAAATAACACTGGGACCAGAAGCTGCACCTGGGATCGTAGCTACTCCTTTATTATAAATCATGCCGTTACGTCGCTCCTCCTCAGAGTTAGTATTTTAAACACTTTTTTTTCATTATATATATCTATATAAAAAGGTGAAAACACCCCCTCCCAAAACGTCAGAATGGAGCTTTGCACTGGGAAGGAAGACAAACCCACACCTGCTCGCCAGCCAAAGGGAATTGCTGAGCACCAGAGAAGCTGCAATCAGCTCCGAGCAGGGAAAAATACAGACAGGAGAGGAACACATCAGGGCTGGAGGGGTCTCCTCTGGGAAAAGGGGCTGACCCTGCACCCTGCACCCTGAGGATGACCTCCATGGAGAACAGAGCATGGCCTGGGACAAGGTTTCTCCTCTTTGTGATGCCAGAAAGGCCCCAAAATAATACTAGTAACAAGAAGCACATGCTTGGTACATTGCAAATTCGGATCTTCTCCTGCAGGCTGCTGTGGCCTGTGGAGACGGGTGGGTTTGGCCAGGAGGAGGGGATCTGGAAGGACATTAACCTGCTCTCTTCTCGTGGCTGGAGGTCTCCTGGGGGTGGCATTGGGATTGGCACCCTGAGGGGCACGCAGTGAGATGCCAGCGGAGGCAGAGCACCATTGGAGGCAAAGCACCTTTGGAGGCAAAGCACACTTAGAGGGAAAGCACCTTCAGAGGCCACGGCATTCTCTGGGGAGGAACCAGCCAGGGCCGGGCACAGATTTATCCCACTTCATGGCTTGGCCATGGGGACACTGTGGCCATGAGTTCTCCTCCTGTATCCTCCCTGGCTTTCTTCTTGCAGCCCAGCATATCCTCAACGCCCCATAAGGGATCGTGCAATCCCGAGCATGCCTCAGCCCTGACAGCTTGTGCTTTGAGGTGCCTCCAGAATAAAGAAATAGTCATAATAGTGACAAGGGCTTTTAGGAAAAATAGAGGGAAGCCCCGGTCGAAGTAGGCTGTTAAGAGAGTTGGAAGAACTCCCTCTCCCAGTTAAACTGGTGTCACTGCTCCGCTCACTGTTCTCCATCACCCTCTGCAGGTCCCAAGGTGATGGGGTGCAAATGACGAAGCCAACAGCCCTGCTCCCACCCCGCACCCCAAGGCAGCTCATCTCCATCCAGCACCCAGAAGCACATCACCCGTGGCACCTGAAAACTCGTCCCCGTGTCCCCAGCCCTCGGGATGTGGGAACTTCGGTACCTGCAGGACCTGGGTCCGCTACAAAATAAATAACAGTCTCAGAATTTCAAGTAATGTCCCTGCTGCCGCGCTCTGCCCAGCTTCTCCCTCTCCCACCACGTTGACCTGCTCCTCTCGCGCTTGGCCGTGGTCTCTGCAGCAGCCAGCAGTGGTTTAACTGGGATCCTGCCGTTGGGATGCTCGGGGACGAAAGGTGCGTGTCTTTGGGGGACAGGTGGGGTGACGCCGGCTCCCTCTGGAAGCACGATCAGTGTCTGTGTTGGACCCAGGGGAAGGTTCCCGGGGCGAGAGGAAGGGCCTGGCTCGGTGGCCCTCTGGCACACCTCTTGCCTTCCAGTTTTCCCGTGGGGTCACCGTGTTCCTAGTGCCCCTGGCATGTTTTACAGCACATCTGTCGGAAGTAGGTCCGGCTGCAGAACTTGAACTTCAGGACAAGCGGGCAGTAGGCCACCTTGTTCACATCCTTGCATTCTGGATGGGTCACAAAACAGAGTGGAGTTACAGATGAGCCCAGGACGAGGAGCCCCGTGCGGTGGCTTTTACCATTCCCCCTCAAGCTCCTGCAGTCCAGCTCCCATGGGCTGTTTGCTATGGAGCAGCAGGATGTGTTGGTGCTCAGAAAGATACCTCTCTGTTACTTCACCAATCATGGTCATGGCGACCAGTTTGGCCTTGGCCTACAAGGTACAGTGTTGAGTGTGCCCCACAGCCTCACCCCACTGCACCCAGAGCTGTGCCTTTGTACCCTGTGGCTTTGAAGCTGGTGGGGCTCAGAGCTTTCCCCCAGTCCCACTCCCTTACCTTCAGGGTTGTCTGTGGGTCCTGACTCGCACTTGGTCTCACACTGCTGCATGCCGGGGGGCTGCAGGGTCTCCAGGCAGTCGCTGGAGGGCTGCCCGGTGTGAGCCAGGCATTGGACGGATCGTCGCTGCTGGCCAAGGCCACAATGTGCAGAGCACTGCCGGGGAAGAACACAACACTGTGATGTGGGGGAAGAGGGCCCAGCAGCTCCCAGGAGGTGCAAGGGGTGCTTGAAGCAATTGTTCCTTCTCTTGGCAGCAGTGGCACAGCTGAGAGCTCCAGTCCTGCTTCCCAGAATCTTGATCCAAGGCTCCAGGGTTCTCTGCAAGAGTCTGTCCATGCAGCCTTGACCCACTACACCTTCCTAGCCCTCCTGTGCTCCCAAGTCAAAAGGGATGCCAGCATTGCCATGCTGGAGGGAACAATGGTAGCCTCACTTGCAGCCATTCCAGCACACCATTGTGTCCCAGGGATGAGCTGTGTCCCACACAGGGACAGCTGAGCTTACAGTGACCGCCAGGTGTCCTTGTGGTTGCACACACACTGAACTGTGCCTAGACACCTGCAGTGCTGCTGCCATGTTCCAGCTATGGTCATACTGTCACAAGGTGTCCCTTTACCCTATAGCTTGGCTGGGAGGGTGCTGGTACATTTGGGGCTCAGTCTTCGACAGTGGGTTTGTGCCTGCTCCATGTGCACACAGAACAAGGGATGTCTGTGCCCCAGGGTCACTGAGCTCTCTCTGATGATATTGTGTAGTCCCCAGGACGTGAATGAGGGGTGGGCAGCACCCAGTCCCACTGCCATGGCAGGACACCCATCCTTGTTGGGTAGCAGTGAGGTTTGAAGCCATAGATCTAAGGGATTATGGGCCGGTGGGGGGTTCAGAAGTTTGCCAAATGTGCCATGTGGAGGTGGCACTTGGCCCCTTTATTATTATTACTTTAAATTTTTATTTTTTTAAATTTTGTTTTAACCCATCTTCACCTTTTGTGCTGCAGAGCAGCTGGAATGCTCAATCTCTACCTGGCTGGAGGGGAGAGAGCACTGCCAACCTGGCAGGGGACACTCAGAAATTCATGGCACATTCTGCAAATGCCTCAGGGCATCCCTCCAGCCAGCAGGGCTGGGAGATGTGGGGACAACTCTATGTCACACTGACATGTTGATAGCCATGCCACCAAGGGCACGGGTAAAAGGCTCACGTGGGATTTGTGGGGATAAGGGGGGAGCATCCATACCTCTCCCCACTCGCCGGTCACCCAGCGTGGGGGTGGGCAGCGTCGCAGGTTGCACCTCATGCTGGTGGGGGGTTTGGAGCCCTCGGGGCACTGGGAGGCGGGCAGTGTTGCACTGTGGTCGCCGCTCTTGCAGAGCACGATGCGGTGGCGGAAACCTGGCCCACAGCTTGGGGTGCACTGCAGGGAGGAGACATGAGTGCAATCAAGACGTGCAACAAGGAGCAGAGAGAGTGGTAGCGTTGCCCACCAATGCTCCTGTCTGCTAAACTGCAAAAGGACAACTCCCCATGTTACTCTCTCCACGGGCAGCATCACCAGTGGTGATGGGTGGTGATGCACTGGAACAGGTTGCCCAAGGAGGCTGTGGATGCCCCATCCCTGGAGGCATTCAAGGCCAGGCTGGATGTGGCTCTGGGCAGCCTGGGCTGCTGGTTGGCGATCCTGCACACAGCAGGGGGTTGGAACTGGATGAGCATTGTGCTCCTTTTCAACCCAGGCCATTCTATGATTCTATGATTCTACCCCAGTGACTTACACCATCCTACATCCTTGGGCAGCTGAGAGCAGTGGATGAGCACTTACCTCAGACCAGTCCAGAGCGACCCATTCTGGAGGGCACGTCTGGTTATTGCAAGGCTCCAGCATCTTTGGCCGTGGTTGGGTGCAGGAGGCATCATCCAAAGTCTTCTCTTCAGTGGCGGAGATCTTACGCTTGCAAAAGACACTGCGTGTACGGACGCCCTCATTGCAACTTCGGCTGCATTCAGACCAGTTCCCGATCACCCAGCTGGGGATAGAGAGAAAAGCAAAGATGGAAAGGATGTGAAGCAGACATCTCCCCAGGCAGCGTCATCCTTAGGGACTGCAGCAGAGGACTGTGACTTGGGAGGGGCAGAGGGGAGGATTTCACCTTCTTCCATCCATGCTCCCTCCACCTGTGGTACTCACGCAGGGGCACACGGCTCGGTGTTGCACGGCCTCTGCCGCTCCAGCATTTTGGTTTCAGGGCTACAGAAATGGTTGGAGACTGTTGAGCTGTCGGAGAGTTTCCTGCACACGACAGATTGGATCTGGCTGCCTGCCGAGAGAAGGAGGCAATGGGGTGAGACCAAGGCTGAGGACTGAGCTGAGCCAGGCTGCAGGCGCTGCCACTTGCTGCACCTTATCAACCTGGAACACGTTTCTCTATTCCTAATCAAGGCCTCCTTTCTCTCCAGCATCTCCAAGAGAGCTGTGCGGACAGCATCCAGCAGAGCTTGTGGAAGAGGTTGTAACTAAATAATCTTTATGGTTCATTTCAAGCTAAGCCATTCCACTCTTCTACGATATTGCCCTTGAAAAAAATCCTAAAGTTTGTCTTTTGACACCTTTCAGGAGGAACTAGTGGGCACAGTTGGCAGAGGAGATGGAAATATCAGCTTCAATTGGTGTCTAGCAAACAAGAGCAGGTCAGGGGCCTTAGCTTTAAGCAGGAAACATTATTAGGCTTTGCTTTTCAAGGGCTCTCCATTCTCACTCTCATCCAGGCTCTCCATAGCCACACGACCTTCAGAGGTCCCTTCCAACTCAAATGATTCTACAATAAGACCTGATGCAAACCCTTGTGTCAGCCCTCATGGGAAGCAGCCCAAGGGATCCAGGGGAAAGCTTCCCTCTGCTGACACCAGGTCAAACCTCACCTCCTGCACACAGCACTGAGCACTTGGTCCACGGGGTGTAGTGCCATGAGTACTGGTTGGACGCATCTCTGCTGATGGGAGCATTGAACTTGTACCGGATCCCCTGCAGCTCTGTCCTCACGAGGACCTGTGGAGAACACATCAGTGCCACAGAATCCAGCATGGCTGTGGTTGTTCTGATGGTGCCCCCAAGCCCCAGTGTCTTGTCTGGAATTCAGGGCGGCTGAAATCTCTTCCCTTCTCTCTTTCAGCCCCTTCCATCATGGACAGAGCAGCCACCAGAGGTGACATTGGAAGAGGCATGAAGTTGACATAATCAGAGAACAAGATCCTGTGCACTCTCAAAATGAGTATTTCCATATCTTGGCAGATATTTCCATATCTTGGCAGGCATTGTTATGTGGGAGGATAAATATACTCAGCCTCATTTTCCACAGTGGGAACAGGTGGGATCATAGAATCATTAAGGTTAGAAAACACCTCTAAGGGATGGAGACCTGAGAATTTAGTGCAATTTACCTTTGATCCCTGCACCCCTTTTACACCAAGCAGCAAGGACAAGGTCTGGTTATCTCTAATTCCAATGTAGACACCACAAAGTCCCTTTAGACAAGGTCTGGTGGGGGCACAAAGGAATGTGCTGTTACCAACCATGACAAAGAGGGTGACATTGGTGGGCCCCAGGGCCTCCAGGGACTCAGGCTCGTCTGGGGATCTCCTGTAGTGGAAGGTGGTGCCCGCAATGTCGAAGCGTCGTGGCGGGTCGATGGAGAGCTTCCCATTGATGTAGTAATCACCAGCATCACCTCTCAATGCTGCCAGGACAGGGGAGCCAGAGTCAGCAGGAAGGCAAAGCACATGCCCACATCAACAGAGGAGAGGAGAGGAGAGGAGAGGAGAGGAGAGGAGAGGAGAGGAGAGGAGAGGAGAGGAGAGGAGAGGAGAGGAGAGGAGAGGAGAGGAGAGGAGAGGAGAGGAGAGGAGAGGAGAGGAGAGGAGAGGAGAGGAGAGGAGAGGAGAGGAGAGGAGAGGAGAGGAGAGGAGAGGAGAGGAGAGGAGAGGAGAGGAGAGGAGAGGAGAGGAGAGGAGGGGAGAGGAGAGGAGAGGAGGGGAGAGGAGGGGAGAGGAGGGGAGAGGAGGGGAGAGGAGGGGAGAGGAGGGGAGAGGAGGGGAGAGGAGAATTAAACTTGGAAAAGACCACTAAGATTACCCAGTCCAACAACCAACCACCACCAAGCCCACAAACCATTTTCCTCAATGCCACATCTCCATGGTTCTTGAACATCTCCAGGGATGGTGACCCCACCACTCTACTGAGCACCTTGTTTCAATGTCTGCCCACTCTTTCAGAGAAGAAATTGTTCCTAACATCCAACCTGAAACTCTCCTGGTGCAACTTAAGGCCATCACCTCTTGTCCTACATGTACCCATATCCACATGCATCCAACATCTCATCTGCCTGGCTCAGAGCATTGTTATGTGGGAGGATAAATATACTCAGCCTCATTTTCCACAGTGGGAACAGGTGGGATCATAGAATCATTAAGGTTAGAAAACACCTCTAAGATCGTCTGGTCCAGCCATCAAATGATGCTGCAGGGAGCTGGACCAGCTGCTCGGGGCAGTGATGGGACACATGGCAGTGGAATAAGTTGTGGCCAAGAAGGCAGGCTCAAATCCAGCTGTGCACACCGGATCAGGGCTGCTGGAGAAGGCAAGTAGCCCGGCTGCGATTGCTTATGAGAGGCACTAGAGGGAGACCGGCACTCGCCCACATTCCCATGCTATGCCTTCGACACATCTGCGTCCACATCTGCCTCACCCCTGCCCTCACCGCTGGCACTGTCATGAGGGACAGAGAGGAAGTTCTGTAGTACTGAGGATAAAGGATGCTCCCTCTCTTCCCACCTGGGGTGCATGGACAGTCCTTGGTGGCAGCAGCAGAGAGATATGAGCTTGGGCTGTGCCTCCAGTGCACAGAAATCCAGCTTGAATGAACACGAGGTGTCCTCAATTTACCTGGAGCATCTCTGAGCCAAGAGAACTGTCCTGGGGGGCACAGCCAGGGGACCCCACTGCCACCTTCCCTTGACCCAGCTTCAGGAGAGCTGCTGGGGGGAACTCAAGTACCTTGCCCACCCTTCTTTGATCGGCACACATCACACAAAGGACAGAAAAGGAAGACAAGGGGAAAGAAAAAAGCCCACTGCAAAAAAAGCGAGCTGGAGCCTGGCTGGAAAATGAAGCCCGAGGAAAATATGAGAAGGTCTATTTTTAATCCCCAGACCAACATGCTAGCACCAGGGGGAACGCCAAGGAGCCCCAGGCAGTGCCAAGTGGGGTGCAGGGTTTGCTCAGTGTTATGCTGCTGTGTGGTGAGCACAGGATGGAGGCAGAGCTGCAGAGAGCTGTGGCTGAGTCAGGACAAGAATCCCTGCTAGCAAACCCCACTGCTCTCCTATGCCCATGCACCAAGCCAGGACCTCTGCTGATGACAAGGCTAAGGGCTGGCCAAGCAGAGTCTGGTTGGGATTTTAGCATCTCCCAGCCCTCCTCACCTAGGTAGTTGATGGAGAGGTTCAGCTCCCGAATGTCGATGTGGACAGAGCCCTTGGGGATCTGGATCACCTCCTCGTAACCTGCAAGACACCACGGGGTGGTGAGCAGGGGGCTCAACCTGCGAGCCCACAGCCAGCCCCATCCCATCAGCAGTGCATGTCACCTGTTACCTGGTGATTGAAACACAAAATGAGATGGTGGCAGAGCAGAGGTGCTTATTTAGCCACCTTCTGCAATTAAACAGAACGGGAAGGGGGGCAGGAACTTGGAGCCAGGCACCTGGGTGCCAACTGTCATCAGAGGGGAGCAATGCACTCCCTGATTTCAGCCCTTCCCACTGTTTCCCTGGGGAGTCCTTCCCTGTCCCATGTGTCCCCAGGTGCTGGTGTCACCAACGTGGCCATGGTGAGCCACAGGATCCCAGGGTGGGTGATGCTGGCTGCCTGCTCCCTACCTCCCTCCGGCAGTGACTGGTTGAAGATGCCCTCAATGGTCTCACAGGAGCTGCCATCTCCCCCACACACACGGCACTTGTCTTCCTTGGCGTCAGAGCCCAGGACACGGTCACAGCCCACATGCTGGAAAAGGAGCAGTGCAATATTAGCCATCCTGGTGGGGCCCTGAAGCCCACTCCCAAAGTTAATCATGCTATCAATCTATTATTCAATCCTTTAACATCCCCCAGCTTGGATAGGTAGTGGGGGTTGCAGCGATCCAGATGCAGACCTTGCTCTTGGCTTTGTTGAACCACATGAGGTTCTCCTGGGGGCACTGCTGGAGCCTGCCCAGGTCTCTCTGGATGGCATCGTGTCCTTTGGGCATGCCACCACACCACAGTGTCATCGATAACCATGCTGGCCCTGCCCTCACACTAAGCCTGTCCCACCTTGCATTCCCCATTGACGCAGATGTCGTTGGAGTCCTGCCGGCACGGCGTCCCATCCACCACAGCTGCAGCTCTCTCCGTGTAGAAGTTGAAGCCCTCGGCCAGGCAGTTGAGGGAACAGGCTTTCACCCCTCCTAGGAAAGATGCTGAGGTTTAAATGATGTCAAAGGAGAGAAAGAAAAGATGCAGAGAGGCAGACCTTGCCCTCGGCCTCCTCATGGCCTCATCCTGCTTGTCACCCAGGTCTGGGTGCTCAGGATGACATCCCTGCCATGCAGAGGGACCCATAGCAATACCTAGACACTGTATGGACCAGTAGCAAGGTGAGACCCCCTGAACTGGACACCGAAACATGGTGATACACTTATCTTCCTGCCCATCCAGGAAACATGGGCAGTATGTGACAGGGAAGGAAACAAACTGACCTGCTCTTATGTGGTGTCAGTCACTTCTGGGTCACCTGGCACGTTGCAAAGGCTATTGAGACCCTTGAGTCCATTTTACAGACAGGAAAGTTGAGGCAGCAGCTCATAAGAAATTTGTCCAGGATCACCCAAAAGGCTGGAACTGAACAGCCTATGTCCATCCTTAGTTCCAGACCATATGGCCAGAGGAAGCTTTTGTTTCTGTTCAGAACTGATGGGAACTGAGCCCTTCCCAGCAAAGAAAACTACAGCAAGGTGAGGAGGAAGGGGAAGGATGCTCAAGTTAGAGGTGGGCACCAGCTAAGGAAGAAGGCTGGGTCTGTGGATATTGCCTTATGGTGCTTGGGAACAGGACTGGTTAGGGAGGAAAGAAGCTGGGAGCAGAGAACTGAGCAGAGAAACTTCCTCTGTGCTATCTTTAGATTTTACTGAACTGGCCAAAGAGGACCCCAGCAGAGAGAAGCATCCCCAGATCTTGGCAGTTTGCTCCTGCAGGCACTGGAGGCGGTCATGAGCTGCCTGCCAGAGCTGGGAAGCCCCTACATTGCAGCAACCGAAATCTTCTAAATCTGCAAATCGTTATTACACATCAAAGGGGCAGATGGAGGGGAGGGGTGGCCCAGCTGTGCCTGGGAGCACCAAAATGCAGCTGGGGGGGAGGGGGGGGGGGGGGGAAGGAAGAGTAAACTGGGGGGAGGGAGGAGCAGGAGGAGACAGGAGAAGGGAATTCAGCTGCTTGCAGGCATGCTGTGGAGCAGGATGCCTGGGCAATCCCCTGGAGAAGGTGCTCCATTGGCCCTCCCTATGGAAAACCAACTTCTGCTGCACCCTTGCAGCACCAGAGCCACCACAGAAGACAGTGAAAGTGTGACCCAGAAAACTCACAGAACTCAGTGCTCAGTGGAATGAGCAGTCCATGGTCCGTAAGAGCGGGATCTGCTGTGGGTACCGACCTTTACCTGCTGTGCTGTGCCTCCAAGGATATTTTGTTCCTCCTGCCTGCTCTGTCCCATAGTGGAATTAAAGCGCATTACAGTTTCTGATGAGCAATCTCCTGTTTTCTGCAAGCCCCTGCTCCTCGCCAGCCCTCTCCCAACCCTGTAAGCCATTCCTCCCTCCCTTGGCTCTTGCATCCGCCAAGAGCAAAATGAATAACTAAGCGAATAAAACAAAATAAACAAACAATTAAAGCCGCATTCCATGAGGTATCTGCTGACTGCTGAGCTCTGAAAGGCTGAGCTCAGCACTTCTCGCTGGGGCTGCCTTTCGTTCCTGGGGTCTGAGCTGCAGCACCGTCATAAATCACCACCAGGAAAGCACCGTGTGGCCCCATGGAGAACTCAACCTCAGTCCACAGTGTCTCTGTGGCTGACACCAGGCTTCAGTGGGTGGCTTGGTCCCATCCCAAAATGCCCATGGGACTGGTGCCCTGTGTGCCTGGGATGTTTCCCATCCAGGGAGGGACATCACTGTGAGCCTGATGGGTGAATGGCATCCTCACACTACTGTGTGTTTCAGCAGCAGGGTGGCTGCAGGGTGCAGTGGCTGAGCTCAGCTGGGGAAGAGGCTCAGCCGGAGTGGTGAATGTTTCCTGGTATATGGACATATGCTCCAAAACATCCTGCAGAACAGCGACGTTACCAGCAGAAGGGCAGGTGAGCGTCTGTGCTGCCACATCACTCACACTTGGGCAAAGAATTTGTTGGGGTAGGGGACAAGAATGGCCCCCTTAGTGCCACCGTGATCCCAGCTCATCCAAGGGCCCAGCATGAGCAGCCCATGCTGTTCACATCAGTAGAAGCTGCTTGGTGCTGGGTTCCAGAAACAAGGAACACATCACTTCCAGTCCCTTACTTGTAATGCCTGCATTTCCTTCCCTGCACCCCTGCATGGGAAGACAGTGATATCCTCTGATACCAAATAGTAAATGCGAAATAATGCAGCTCCTTGTGACCATCACCCAAAGCCAACCTGGAGATTTGAAAGGAGGAATTCCCACATCCCTTCAAGACATGGCTGTGCCAACACTCACAGCCTCCCAGGAAGAAGACACATTTCATCAGCTTATTTTATGGGAGGGGAACAGTGAGAGGAAGGGGCTAATTCGAAAGCCAAAGCAGAAATCATTTGGGGCCAGACTAAAATACAAAGGCTGATGTGCAACTGGTAAACCATCCCCTGGGCTCAGATCACTGGGGAAGAAAGAGGTCTGAGCGAGGGCAGCTCCAGCCGCAGGGTTATCTTCCACCTTGGCATCCATTGGGGTCTTTGTGTGACTGACTGCTTTGCAATTTTATTACATTTTTATTGATCCATCCCCTGCAGCCTCTGCACATCTGCTCCGGCTGCAGGAGCCCTGCTGGGAGGTGTGCTTATTTACACAGCTGTGAAGGATTTCCCCAGTCAAGTTCATTAACTACAAGAAGGAGACGTGCTGTTCTTTCTCATTATTAAGAGATTTCTGCCACAGAGGCCTCCACCTACCCCCTCTCCTTGCTAGACAGGCAGGACACATGGGGACTGACCTTGGAAAGGGGGAACTCTGCAGGATCCCTAAGTTTGGATCCCTTCTGCTTGGGTAAGAGCTGAAGCTCTACCTGGTGGTGAAGGTAGAGCTCTCCCCTTTGTCTCCTTCATCATGTACCAGGGAGAGGGTCCTGAACTAAACAGAGCGGTACTTTGCATTGCTTTAGCAACTCATTTTTTTTGTCTCTGTATTTGTTCACTTGGTAATTGAGAGTCAGTCTCAAGGAAAGCAGCTTAACAGCTCCCATACTGCTGGTTCTACCAGAGGAAAGATGTTGAAGAGTAATTGCACAGAGCTGAGTGATACAGGAGGGGGGCATGACAGAACAGTCTGCTGAGCAGCCTAGCAACCTGCAGCACACAGCTTGCAGGACCTGTTCTCAAAGAGATGTTGACCTACTGCCCACTAGAGGACTTAGACCACAGCACCTGTCCTGGAAGAGGTGGGGGACCCAAAGCACCGCATGGCTCTGCTCCAGCCCTGGGATGCTCCAAGCAGCACTCACTCACCTCCCCGGTATGTCTTCCAGGTGTAGTACTTCCCTCGGAAGGGGACATTATCAAACTCAGCACACTGCAGCTCTCGGAAGTCCTGGGACCCTGGCGGGCAGTCCTGCAGCCACAGAGACGAGCACATAAGTGAAGCACTGCCTTACTGCTAGGGTGCTAGGTGGCTGCAGGTCCAGCAGTGATAGCACCAGTAATTTGAGATGGACACCAGCTCTGACCCCTGCCCAATGCTGTAGGATGGCAAAAGGCATCAGGGAAGCATCTTATTTCCTAACTACAAGCCCATGGACATTAAAGCTGTAATTTCCCAGATTCAAAGCTGAATTGTGTAACCCTGCAACACAGTTGTTTCTCTTTGTTCCCTCTGAGGTCTAACGCCCTCCCCGGGGAAGCCAGGTGCTGTACTGGGGTTTTGGGAGACTGCTGGGCTTGCACTCACAGAGTGCAAAGCAACCGCTGCTGTGGTGGTGCTGAAAGCCTCTGATCTTTTCCTTGTTATCTTTTGGGGCCCCTTTTTGATGCCAAAGCCCCTTGAGCATGTAACACCAATCTGCCCTCTGAACCAGGTGGTGCAGACGTGCTCCGTCCTGCTTGGTTCTTCCCCACTGCCGCCAGCACAGCATGCTTCACCTCCCCCAGCCCCACAACCCAGCAGTCCCATGGCAGTGCCTAACAGCCCAGAGCCATGCAAAAGGCTCACTGCTGCCTCCATACTGCAGCACAGTGCTCTCTGCCCACGTCAAAGCTCTGTTGACCCCTTGGCATTCTTCTATGTCAGCCTGACGGTACTCACATCGGTGTTACAGGACCGATAGCGTTTCCTCTCCCCCAGGCAGTACTTCCCTCCGATTGTAGGCCTGGCAAACAGGGAATAAGAGGAAAAAAGCAGCTCAGGACAGCCAAGCCAGCATTGGTGGCAGACGGCTGCCCCAGGCCAGCATTGGTTGGACAGCATGGATACCTACGGGAACACCAAGGCTTCCACTACAAGGACAGGTTCTGCCTGGAGGAATTTGCATGCCTAACTGCCAGCATGCAGTGGGATTGTCTGAGCAGCTGTCACCTTCCCCACTGACCCGAGCATCCAGGACAAGGCATGGCCACGTGCACGCACACCTACCGCGGGCTGTCGCAGTGCCGGACGGAGGAGGACACACCGCCGCCGCACGTCCTGCTGCACTCACCCCAGGATGACCAGGATCCCCAGGCACCGTCCACACCCTCCGGCCGGGTGCCAAAGGGCACACATTCCCTCTTGTAGCACCACTGGGGAGAGACAGAGCTTCAAAGACCTTGAGAACGACACGCTCTCCTTCTCCCACATAGCTCCCTAGCCTCCTCTGGACACAGGAGGGCTGGGATCAGACTTGATCCCACGAAATTTGAATTCTAGGCTGTACCGGCCTCAGAGCCATGTTTGCCATCACAGAGAGCACTCACTTTCCCTGGACATCATTTAGTCTAAGTCACAGCATCACCATCTGTACGCGCTGTGTACTCGGAGATAGCAAGGGATGCTCATGCAAACTTGTCTATGAAATATTTCCCTTGGACCTGGAAAGGATCCTGCACCCCCTGGAGTCAACAGTGATGCAAGGAGCAGGATACTGCCAGACCCGCTGCTGTTCTCTGGGCACCATGCCAGACACAGCATCTCAGGGGCTGAGATAATCCCAGGAAGGAAGAAACTGCTGTGTGCTCCTTCCAGGGGCTGATAACCCACCCTGGAGCTACTGGCACAGCTTCTCCCGGCTCCTTTCAAGCCAGGCTCTCTGCAGGCAGCACAGTCTGCAGGGAATAATAAACCTCCCAGGATGGCTGGCTGCTTACACGGCAGCACATTAGCAAAGGTGCAACCACATGCAGAGCACGCACAGCCCTTCTGGTGTCCCTGCATGGAAGCACAGGGACTGCTGGTGCAGGATGCACACTCTAGTCAGAAAATAATCAGTAGTAAGTGGGGGGAAGCAGAAATATTTGAAAGTGACAGAAGCTAGTAGAAAATCACTAGGAGAAAAAGACTGTTCTTGTACATGGTGAATTTTGAGCAGCAGGGATGTTCAGCCCCAGGAGCTGCCTAATCCCTTTCGATCTAATTTCCAGTAAAGCTAAGAGAACTCTAAAGGAAAATGTGTTTCTCAAAGCCATTCTGCACACGAGCTTCTTCAGCTTCTTAAGGATCTGATTTTTTTCCTCAATTTCTTGGGAATTATTTTTCCTCTAGTGGAAAAACATGAGTCCGTTTTATGGTGGATATCCCAGTCCTGATTCTCCATTGTCCCAGATATTGCACACAGGCTGCAAAGGCACTGGGAGTCATTAACACTTTGCTTTAATAATTTCACACTCACTTTATGCTGGTGCAAATGAGGGTCAGAGGTGCAGGGAAAGAAGAGAGATGAACAATTCTTAAGTCAAAACTCGCTTTCAAAATAAATGGCCATGGAAAATCCTATCTTCCCCTCTCAGCAGAGCATGAAAAATGGTCTGATATTTGAGTGTGCTCAGGGGTCCTGGTGCTCCTTGGCACAGCTGGGTTCCCATTGTGCAGGGAATGGTGGGTGCTCTTGAATCAGCTTCGCACTCCCCAATAACCACAGTTATCACTGGACAAGGGATTCACCCACCCACTGCCAACTCGCCTTGTGCCCTGGGCTTCCTTACCCCCTTCTCAATGGTGTTGGTTTGGCAGATGGTCCCCTCTGCAGCAGGGATGCTGTTGGTTATGCAGCGGTTGCTTTTACTCAGACACCATAACTCACTGCAGACCTCCTGGAAAGAGAAAGATTTTGGGGGAGAGAGGGGGAGGGAAGAAGAAAGAGACAAAGACACAGAGCCGAGGTCAGGATTCACCCCCTTCTGGGGCTGCAAGGCTGGGGCAATGCAGCAAGTCCCCTCCCCAAGGCTGGGGACGTTTCCTTTACTGGGTCTTCATTGCAGAGGCCAAGCACAAGGACCCATCCTGCAGCACCCATCATGAAAATCCCCCTGCCAGATGGGTCCAGATCTGCTTCAGAGGGAAGCTGAGGCTGCTTGGGAATGCAAGTGTAGCCCATAAGGCCTCACATCACATCTGCTATCTTCTGCCAGCCTAACATCCATGAAGGGAATACTCCTCTGGAGAGTTCAGAGCTCCTTTCAGAGCAGTCAAACCAATGCCAGATGCTGACAGAGCCCCTGAGCGGCTCAGAAGTTGGCATTTCTGCTTGACTCTCTGCAAGGTCCTGGGTGCAGCTGGGTCCATGGAATGGAAGGGGCTGGGAACTCCTGATAGGGGCTTTCCTGACCCATCCTGACTTCTCGGACAAAAAGCTTCCCTTGGTTGCTCCACTTGTCAATTCAAAACCCACCCAAACCGCAAGGCCATGGCAGACACCCTGCGTATCCATTACAGCTGCAACATCAGGAAGTGCAGACCTGCTCTGCCCCTAACATCAGCCAGACTGGACTTCAACACCAGAAGACTGCAAAGCAACAGCTAAAAAGCAGAGCTGAGTCCCCTGCCACATTACTGCCCTGTTCCTACTCTTACTGAAGGAAGACTTTGGAAAACTCCCCATTTCACAGAGATCTCCAGCACAGATGCAGTGACTGCGTGGCTGCCAGCTGGGCAACTGGGAATCCTCAGAGCTGGCACCAAGAGGGGTGAAAATGTGAGCCTAGGGCTCCTGTGCCTCCCACTCTCGTTCCTGGGTTTGCAAGGATAGGGTGGCACTGGGTGACCCGGTGAGAATGTGCCAATAGACCTCAGTTCTTAGACACAATGGGGTTTTGGTTCCTAACTCTTAGCACAAAAGCACAGCTTTAATGAAGGAAAAGACAATCTTTCTCCCAACTTAAAAAGGCATTGACCCCTTCATTGGATCATAGAATCATTAAGATTGGAAAAGACCTCTAGATCATCAGTTTTAGTTGTCAACTCATCACCACCATCTGCAATAACCATGTCCCTAAAATACGTTGCACTCCCAGAGCTATTACAACTATTGGGAAATAGGAACTCTTGCAGTCCTACTGTGACACCAACAGAATGGACATCTTAGCTCCACCAGTCATATCTCTTCACCCCATCATCATCAAGCCTATTAATAATCTGCTTTGTGCTAGCATGGAGATGGAGAAAGCCAGAAAATAAAGGGATGCTGACATGCTTGCACCACTGCCCTGCGGTTTGTTTTTATGGGTGGATGTACACATTTACCCAGATTTATGTGCACTCACTTGAGCTCCTATGCCATTTGGGCTACTCCCAAACACGCATGAAGGGCAGGGCTGGAAGGGTCATCTCAAGGACATCTTGTGCTTTTGTGATCCTTGTGTATATACAGGAAGAGCCTGACCAAGTTAAAAATGAGCTGGGAAACAGGCATGTAAACGTGGAAAACTTCCATTCCACTGCCTCTGATTGAGATGAGGAGGGGCTCTGACTGCAGTCTTGGACTTTTCCTACTGCTGCATCCACTCTACTTTCAGGACATTCTGGGAGAGCCAAACTCAGGTGTCTGTTCACCAACATGAGCTAATAAGATCATTGAGAGGAGGTTTAGCATCAAGCCATACTACACATTTGAACACTTAGAGTGATAAATTGGTTCATACTGGATTACTTCAATGGCAAACAGTGGGCTTGTTTGCTCATGGGGATGGGCAGTGGGGATGTTGCAAAAGAAACTAAATCTGATCTGATCTGTAGTGTCTTATCCTTCTCCAGCTTTTCAGGGCTTGGGCCAGGGTGGATACACACACACGTGTGTCCATCAGAAAACACAGATGCTCACTGGTGGATCCTCTGCTTTCTTGAGGGGAAGGTGTTCAACTAGCCTTTAAGTGTACACACCTTCCACTTGCCACTATGCTCAGTCGGCAGTGTTCTGTATGTTAAATACAGCAAAACGTCAGGCTGAGACCCAGGAATCTCCTGAAACAATCTTTTCTTTCAGTGGTTTCCTGTATTCAGATCCCAGGGGATGACAGTGCAATGGGGATTTAGATGGGCAGCTCTCTGACACATCTACAGCACAATGCCCCACTTCCTTTGGAAGAGATAAGTTTCTCCTCCTAAGTTGGTCTGTGTAGCACAATGACTTCTAGTAAGAAGCACAAAAAGTACAGCTGTGTACTAAATCCCCAGTGACAGAGGAGTCTGGAAGTGGGGACTGCAGCTTGGGATACAATAGCAGCCCTTGGCATTCAACAGCAGCCAAGGCATAGGGCAAAGGCAAGAGATCCCATGGGATAATCTGATGGAAATTGGGCTGCAGCCAACCTCTGTGGATGTGAAATGACCTCCTCTGTCCTCTCCCAGGGAAGCAAGGTGGAAAGCTCACAGGGAACATGCAAGTGCCCCTCATTACAAGCAGGCTAGCAAAGCAGAGGAATGACCCCATGGATCTTTGCAGCCCCAATCCTCCACCCCCTGGGAACCGATAGTAAAGCAGGAAGGCTCTCTACCCCGTATTTACACTGGCGAGATTTAACTCCGTACTGGAAACGGCACTGCTCATCTGCATCATAGGCCTGACCCGGAGCCACTGTGGGGTAGATAAAGTCTTGCTTGGGAGGAGCGTTGTTCAGGCATAATCCCATCCCAGAGCTGGAAAAAAAGAGAGGAGAATCAGAGTTTGGAAAAGCTTTTGGGAATGCACTGCAGGGAAGGAGCAGCAGCACACCTGGCTCTGCTTGAGGCTCAGCTCACACACGCTTGGCTGCTTTGGGGGGATAATTTTACTGCCCTCCGGTAGGGAAACCTCTGAGCACAATCAGTGCTAAGAAAGCACTCTGAAATCTTGCTGTCTGCATCCCCAGGGCTGGGTTTTGGGAAGCACTTTTGGCACATGCAGCTCTCAGTTTTAACCTCAATGTTTTGCAGGCTGCTGCCAGCCCCTGGCTGTCCTGCTTAAGTCCAGGTACAGCAGACCCCATTTGGCACAACATGGGTGGGTGCAAGAACCCTGTTCTGCTCGCAGAAGCAGGGGTTGGTGGTACTTCTGCCCTCCCACCATGTGGCTGCATAGCTGTGGCTGCTGGTGCTGAGCAAAGAGAGACCCTGCTCTCCAAGCTCGTACTTCTGCATGCCAGAACTTTGGAGGAACATCCAAATTTTGCAAGAAACACGCCTTTCCCTCCCTCTTGCTCACCGCTCAGAGCTCTCCTTAAATCAGAGCCCCTGTCACCACTCCCCTGGCCCCATGTCCTGGGGTCTCATTCACACCACAGCTCTGGCATGGATGGAACTCTCCAGGCTGTGATTTCCCATGGGGGCTGCCACAGATTTGCTGCAGTCCATGCTGAGACCTCAGGGTCACACAAGGACAACGGCCGCGATGTTTTCCTGACGTTCCTCATGCCTTGCCGTGCATCCAGGGGTCAAGGGCGAGGAGGGCAGATTTTGCTGTGGCCAAACATGAGCTGCGTGATGTGGAATGTGGTGATAAGCCATGCTGCTATGGCCAAGCTCTGTGGGATGGAGGGCAGCCCCTTGGGATGTCTGCCTTCGTGTTACAATGGCAGCATCACAGCTTTGGTCTGTGACCCTAAATGTCTGGTATTCAGACTGGCTCAAGCTTGCTCCTGCCACGATGATCTTACACACTGGCTTCTCTCATTTGTAATTTAAGTACTGCCCAGTCCTTCCATTAGGCAGTGCCTGTATCCTCCCACAGACCTCAGCAAAATAGATCCCAACTGCTTGGTTTTTGAGAAAAGCCCTGTGGAAGGCCTGAACTCACAGCAAAAGCCCACAACAAAAGGTAACAATATCAAAACTCAGGGACTTAGGAGTCCAAATCCCTTCTCCTGGATCCTAAAGGTGCTTTGGACAAAAAACACCTTAAGTTGCTCATACATCTCTACTCTCTCCTCCTCGCTGTCTGCAGAAGCTGCATATGCATGCAGCCCCAGCTCTGTTTCAAATCCTTCCCCACCTTCCCTATGATTCTCAGCTGAACTTCAGCAACGTCTGAATGCCCCCAGAAGCTATAGATTTATGTGTGAAGTTTCTGGAAGTGTGGAAGCTAATTAAAGGTCTTACAGATGCAGGGTAAATAGAGTTAGCATCTTTAGCAGGAATGCCTAAAGGAAGGAAGGAAAGCACATGCCTCTTGGAATGGGGAGGGGTGCTGGGAGACAAGACAGTAGGTGCATGGGCTGTGTGCTTTGCAGGCTTTTCTTTGGCTTCACCCACTCCTCACAAGGGATTGTGAGAGTCTGGAGGTGTGTACTGGTTGTGAGGTAGAAAGGAGGGCAAGATGACATGGATTCCTTACTCCAGAAAGCTGGTGATATAATCCCTGCTGCATGTAGACCATACGAAGGGGTTGGTTTTCATGGTGATGTGAGCAGCCATCAGCTTGGCCGTTTCTTGCCCGCGGGAGCCACAGCTGTTTCCAACCCCATCATGATTCATGCCAAACCTAGAAAGCCATACCAAAGTATTAGAGAGATGATAACCATAAGAAGGGTTTTGCAGCTCCTGTTGGCAGGAACAGACCAACAGGAACCTTTCTCCCCACTGGCTGCCCATGGGGACTCCTTGGCATGGTACTCACGTGTGGCCAATCTCATGGGCAATGGTGAAGGCTGTGGCCAGGCCAATGTCCTCATTGATGCTGCAGCTTCGTTCTCGCTCACACATGCCACCCACTGGGGCCAGGCCTAGGCAGATAGAGCAGTCACATAGAATAGAATATCCCTGGTTGGAAGGGATGGGGCATGGGTTGCACTGAAGGACGTAGGGCCAGCACCAAGCTGAGACAGGCATGGGTTATACTGGGAGTCCTAATGGGGCACTTCATGCTCACTAACACTGAACACAGCCTGCTCAATAGCAAGTTTCTTCTTACTGGTTTCACTGGCTATTGGTACGAAGACACGGGTTTTATGGATTGGGGTACAGGGACACTCAATACTGTCAACTATTTTGGCAACAGCAGACTAAGAAATACTGAAGATGGGTCAAAACCCACTGAATTTCATATCTAGAAGTCCTTGTCTCAGCAACAGCACTGCTGATGGGAGAACAGATCACTTTAGCAGGGGGCTGGAATCAGCCACACCAGCATTTGGTCACTCAAACCCTATCAGGGCAGCCTGGACAACCAACTAGCCTGGGATCCAGCCTGACCACCTGCATCTGGTCCTGGCTGACACCCACCATAACAGGAAATCCACCCTGACTCTCTCCAAAGGGCTGGAGAAAGGAGAAATCTCCCTGGGATTTGGGCAGCAGACTCCTCTGACTTTCTGCCACCCACTTACCCAGTGCCACAGGCTCTGCCCCACTGCTAAGGGCTGAGAAAGGGACAAACTCAGTTCTAGGAATGGGCCCAGCCACCACAAGCCCTCCAGCCACCACCACCCTCCCAGGCACCTCATCCACAGCCACATCAGGTCAGAAATCCACCAAATTTTCCTTTTTAACTGCAGTGATTCACAGCAATAATCCTTCCCTGACTGCTTAGTCTAGACCAGGGCAAGACAAATTAGGAGCTACAGCCAGAGAGAGCGGCAGGGTCTGTCTGCGTCTAGCAGTTTAAATAAAGAACTCCCTTTACAGTCATCACAAAAAAGTCTTATTTCTCTCTGCTAAGCCAGGAATACTCCACTAGGCTATGGACCAGCCCTAGATGCAAGCGGTTCTTAATCATCAGGCTGGACCTGACCCAGGGATATAACAGAGAAGCGTTCCAGAGCCCATCTGTCCTCTGGGTTGCTGCTTTTAGTGTTTACAGAAGTAAGGAGGCTACACGGTCTGGCGGGCTGGAAATCATGGGCCTGTTCCTGGCTTTGCTGCTGGCACTCAAGGGAGCATTGGGCGAGCGCTTCCCCTTTGCTTGCTCATTAGGAAACACGGATGGGGCAGCCCTCCTGTACCATGCTCTCAAAGATGTACATGCTGGTTTGGACAGCCTACAAGCAAAATCCTACGTACCCAGTGTGCCACAGGGCTTATTCTTGTAGATGCAAATGTCGTATCTGCAAAGAGAAGGAGAAGGCGGCATTAAGAACATGCATGATGTCGGCAACACCAAAATCTTCTGTGAACACTTCTCAATTTTACCAATGATTCACGTACAAAACAGCTCCCGCAACAGTTCTGGCATAGAGAGTACAGACTGCAACAGGTAAGAGATGCCTCAGATCCATATTTTGCAATACTCCCAGGCTGAGACGCACTGTGTTCTTTTAAGGATAGCTCTGACGTATGGGTCACTTAACTACTGAACAACACTGGATGGGGTCAGAGGTGGGGTTTTGATGAAACGCAGTGAGCCAGCAGCCCTGAAGCCTTGTGGGTTTGGCTGGATGGCCCAGTGCTGCTAAGGAGCATCCAGCACACTGCCGTGAGCCAGCCACTTCCCTTTGGGGAGGATCAGGCTCATGGAACTGCCTTGACTGATGAGGACTTTGTGTCTGCACACTCAGATCTGTTGCATTAAATCCTATCAATCGAACACGCAGCTTTATTTTTTTAAACAACATACATTTCAGCTTGAAATTGTTTCACTTCAAAATTCACTTTAGTTTCATTATAATGCTAATGTGATTTTTTTAATGATTTTTTTTTTTTCTCAGCTTCGTTCTTCACTGAGAATTTTCCAAACAAATTCAATATGGGTTGATTCAAAATGATTCTTTCCTCTGTCTCTGGCTTGGACTTTTAGCCATTGCATCAAGGAACCGACTGCACATCATTAGCTGCAAATGAGGAAAAGCTAAACGAGGACAGCAAAGTACAATTTCCTCCCAGCTGAAAGGCATCCTTGCAATGGGACACCGGCAGCACCTCCAGAAGATGGAGCATAGGCCAGAGAGTGAATATTGTTGTTTACGTGTAGAGATGAGCTGCATGCCCTCCCTGCCTCTGTTTACATTCTTTCTCCATGTTCTGCTCTTTGTATGGAGGGGAGACTCAAATATTTGGGTTTTTGCAAAGCTTTGGCAACACTAAGTTTAAATCTACATAGGGAACAGCTGGGTGCTGGGTGCTGCTCCTTGGCCATGAGGTGCATTGCAACCCAAGTGTGATTTGGATGCATGACACTGAAGGCACTGACTGTGATGTGACTTTGGGGACTCCTGAATGGGCAGTTGACCTTCTGACACCACTCCTGATTGACTCAGGGGAATGAAAGCAGGAAGGAAGCAAACTGGCAGCACACAGGGAGTTAATTGCAGCATGTTCCTGGTGATGGCTCCTGTCCCTTTGGCCCCCGGTGCTCTCTCAAAGTGTCCGAAGCTCTCACCTCCGTCAGGAAGCCAAACAGGTGAAAAACATTTGTTGCTTTGTTTCGAGCAGATCCGTGAAAGCCTTCGGAGGCTCCGATTCGACACGTCTCCATGAGAGCAAAAAGCCCACAGCTCAGCAAGATGTTATCAGGAATTTATGAGCAACACAGCCGGATGTGCTGGTGCTGTCCAAGCTGGGCGGCGAGTGGCTGAGGGTTAGCTCAAACATCTGGTGTGAGGCTGAAGAATTCGGAGTCTGCGCTCATGTCCCACATGTGTGGAGGAAAAGCAGATGCTACAGCTCTGGGAGGATGAGATTAGGGTCAAGGGGGTGCTCTGTTTGCTCCCCCTGAGTGCTGTATAGGCTCATGGGATGCACATGGATCCATCACTTAATAGGGAAAAGAAAATGTGCGACTAAATCTTATAGGGTCCTTGCCCCACCAGCCAAGCAGTGGCTCTCTGGTGCCCAGGGTGCAGGCAGTGCCTGGCTGCTGAGAGCTGCTTTTTGGCATCCTCCATCCTCACAGCTGTCCTCTCCATGGCCTCCATTCTTTCAGTTTTCCTGTCAGCATTCTCTGTGCTTCCTTTCATACCCTCTGCTGTTCCAGGATCAGGCACACAGTTATTTCAGTGGGGATTATTTGTGCCATGTGAAGGTTCAGATGCTTTCTTTCAGCTTGGGAGTGGTCTAATTCACCATCCAGCTTAACTTCACAGAATCACAGAGTTGAAAAGGATCTTTAAAGGCCATCTGGTTCAACTCCTCTGCAATGAGCACAGACGCTTACAATTCAATCAAAGCCTGATCCAGCCTGACCTTGAGAGTTTCCATGGATGGACCCAGGCCATTTGTACAGGAGTGGGGACAGGCAGGCACCTCTAGGACTGTTCTTCTTAGATGAGATGAAGTCACTCCAAAGGAGATTTACCAGCTACAAAGGAGAGAGCTCAGTCCTACATGTAGGCATGAAACATGGGGGAAATCAGATCCTATGTTGGCTGGAGACCCTCTGCCATTGTCATGATGCTCGAGACACACTTGTTTTTCCTTCTCCATCTGCCACAGAGGAAGCAAGTTGGGCTCTCTGTCTCAGTAGGTTGTTGAAGTCCAAGGACTGCAACGCGCCCTGCTGTACATCCTGCTCTATGGACACGCTGGTGCACAAATACCCATGGCTGCAAACTAAGCTGTTTGTGAGCACAACGACATGGAGAGAAGACTTCGGAGGATGTATGACGGTTATCTGAACTGCAGTAATCTGCATTGCTGTGGCAGAACAGGCAGGCAGCTGGGCTGAAGGGTCAGCCACTGCCAAGCCAGCTTGTTGGGGAATGAATGGAAGGATGTCTTGGATGAATCATGTGGATGGAGGTGGAAGAGAGCTCTGCCAAGGTTGGGAGCTTCCTTACCTGGTGATCAGCACCGCGGTGTCGTGGTTAGCTATGCCGTTCTCAGGGATAGCATTCCCATTGCCGTTCCTGTTCACAATGGATTTCTGCCATTTGCAGAAGCTGTCCAGGGATTTGCCAGCGTGGTGGTTAATCTCCAGTGTGGGCTGGAATAGAAGCAATATAACAGCGTGTTCCCAGAGAAGCTCTGATGTGAAGGAACTGATGATTTCCATGCCAGCAGAACACCGAAACCAGTACAGACACCCACCCCCCCTCACAGACACCAAGAGGAAGCACGACTTCTTAGAATCATAGAATCATGAAGACTGGAAAAGACGTCTAAGACCATCAGGTCCAACGATCAACCCATCCCCACCATGCCCCCTAAACCATGTCCCCTTCAGGGTTAGTAAAACTACTTAAGTCTCTCAAAAGCCGCCTTATCCTCAGAGTCCCATCTTCTCACAGCTTGAAACCAGTTCCCAGCTGCCTTTCGGAGCACATGGTGCACCCAGAAGAGTGCATGGGGTGGGGGGGATTTCCCAGGGTAACATCCAGAGGGAGCACACAGCTCCCCAGAGGGAGTGCAGCAGCACAATGCAAGCAGCTCAGCAAAGCCCAGCTTACCTGATCCTCAGTGAGGAGAATCAGTCGAGTCACCAGGATATTGACAATATTGCCCAGACTCGAGTCCTGGAAAAGTTTGGCAACCTGACCTCCAAGAAACAAGAAAAGACGAGTCTTAAAAATGAGCTCGGTAGCAGAGTGATGGGGCAGGCAGCTGGAAGGTGGGCACATGTTGGGCACCTATATGGGAAAACAGCATTGCTGAGGGGTGTAAACACAATCCTAAAAGAAGTAGAAATTGGAATGAGACTCCACGTTACTATTTGGATTGCAAAACCTCCTATAACTTTTTCAGACCTTGGTGTCTCCTGGAGAGGTTCGAATGGTGACGATGGAAACCTGCAGCATCTATACCTTGCTCCCTAGGTTGTGGAAGCTCTGTGGCTCTGGTATTATGCAGCCTTAGGGATGGAGCTTTGCTGGCTGCCTGTCAGCAGGGAACGAGACAGCATCTCTCAGAAATCTGCTGCCACATGGTGGGTGTTTTACAGCAGATGAAATAGTTTGAAACTGTATTGTTTTCAAATCTGGCATCTGCTTTAGAAATGCAAACAGAGCAAGCCATGAAAAGAGATCCTACAGAGGACAGGACAAAGAACTATCACAAGAGAGGCTTTCATAGGTTTGATGGATAACCTCCAAACTCATCTCACCTCACAGGAGGACTCAGCATGACCAGTCGAAGCTGTTAATGCATCTAGCCTGGCATCCTGCTGCCAGCGATGACCTCAACATGATGCTGCAGAGGAAGCTCCTCTGCGGTAACCCAGAGACACAGGCAGAGCTGTATGGAAGATCAGGGGGTACTTCTCCCTAGCCCTCACACTGATCAGCCCCAGGCGTGAGAGCTGACTGTCCTTATGCTTTCCCATGTGTCTCTCAGCTTGGCTGGCTCCATTTGCATTGCTAATTTGAGATGAGAGATGCTGTTCAAAGAAAGAGCTTTGTTCTCCCAGTCTAGATCTGGCCTAGTGTGGTCACAGAGGCCAGAGTTTAGCTCTCCTGAAGTGCCTCCCAATGTACAACACACAGTCCCTGCAGGCTTCGGAGTATCACTGTTCTGGGACAGTGGCAGCATGTCAGGATTGTTGCCTGGGAAGGAGCACTACAATCTTGGAACAGAGCTCACTTCCCCACTGTGCTCCCTCCGTACCACTCATCATCTCACAGGAAAAGCATGTCTCACCCTTTGCCAAACCCAGACATGTGGGGTTCAAAACAGGCTTTACTCAGCTTTCTCTCTGCTGCTGGGTACGCAAGCCTCTGGGCTCCCCAAGCTCCATGATGTGGTTATAACACTTACAATATTCATGATGGCCAGGATGTACTGCTCTATGTCCCGCCGGCCGTGGTACCCCACCATCATTTTGTCAGCCACCACGAGGGTCTCCACGTAGCGCTCTGTGCTGACGGATCTCTTCAGCGGCAGCTGGCCTCGCTGGCTGTGGTTGCCTGATGGCTTCAGTGGGGACGGCTTCAACGTCCTCAGCCACCAGTGCCTCCCCTTCCAGGGCTTCTCATCTGTAGAGGAAAGAAATTTGGTTGCTGCAAAATCACAGAGGTGAGTGGTGGACAGCTTGGTTTTGGAGCTGGGAAGGAAAGGCATTGCAAGGCTCTGTATGTACAGCACGTGGACCCAGCATACACCCAGCCCTGTTCTTGTGCTGAGGATTCCCAGGGGCTCTGCTGGCATCCTGCTGCCCTCCTGCCTGTGCCCACCCTGCCGCAGGCAGCACCTCCACTGCTGCTCTATGGCAGGGCCCTGCCCTTGGCTCCGTCATGGGGAAGAGCTGTGTGGATTTAGAAACTACACAGACATAATCTGACAATAAAGCCACTGCAGATCATTTCCTCTTTCCTTTTCCTGCCAGGACCTGAATTTAGGACTTGGCTTTTCCTCCGCAGACATGGCTGCAGCCTCCAAAGCAGCAGCAGGTTTGTAGGATTGAGCTCCAGGCTTCAAGTGCTGCTGACCTGACTGCAGAGATGTCCCCAGCGGGGTTTGTCTGCTCTGCCCCATGGCTTGAATCCCACTGTTGGGCAGGAGAGCTGTCTGGGGCTTACAGCACTACTGTGCAGTGGGGAGAGCTGGCTGCAACCTCCTCTGCTCTGATGCAGGGTTGCACTGTACTTAGAGAACCTGGGTGCCACAGGGGCCAGGGGCTTCACCCAGGCTCTGGGACTGAATTCTGGCAAGGATGAGAAGGACACAGGCATGCGGGGAAGAGGCTGAGCATTTGTGAATTATGATTTCTCAATCCTAAATTGGCCAAATCTGGGAGGACTTTTGTAAGAACAATAAGAGAGAATTTTTTCTCAATTCCACCCTCTGCTTACAAATCCAAAGGCCCTGCTGTGAAGAAGAGAGCACAAGAGTATTCTAAAGACCAGGCCACCAGAAATGCTTAGCATGGGTAAAAGTAAATACATAAATAAAACTTTCTTAAATGCAAGAGGGTGGATTTGTCTATTTGCCACAGAGGGAAGCGTGGACTTTCCCAGCCTGCACTGGGATGGACTGAAGACATTTGGTGGGCGCAGATACCTAGCACGCCGCAGGCTGCATCCATGTGTGGGTACTGGAGGGATGATCGCTTGTACACAACGTGGGGGCTGCCCTTGCCCTCATTCCCTGTGCTGACGTTGGCTCCTGGGCTCAGCGGTTCGATGAAATATTCCTCCTCATCTGCAACTATTACCCCGTGCTGTGAAAGGAAAGAAACAGAGGAGGTAGGGAGAGAAATGGGTGACATGCTAGTGGTTTCTCATAACGAACATTCTGATGGTTAGTCCCTGCGTTTCTGGGAGCTGACAAATAGCTGAGAGAACATGCAAGATTCCTTCATTTATGCACAAACACTGAATCATACGAAGCTATGGACCAACGCAAACTGAGCCAGCTGCTCATGGATACCTCAGGACATCCACATTGAAGTTCCCAGAAAATCACACTAATTCCCTGCAAAATTGTTTCCTATTTCATACATTGATCTAATTAAGATCTAATTAAGATCTGTCTGTGGGATCCTAGGTATCATGTCTTCACTGCTGCACAACTCATCAGTGAGAACTTCTTCCTTTGCTTTTCAACCTCACCCAGAAGCCTTCAGATGCTGCTCAGGACCTGAACACCAGCTGGGAAACTCAGGCATAGATCTACAGAGGAGCGTGGATGGTCAGAGGCTTTTGTGAAACCTCTGCAATGTGAAGTCTGATTTTCATTGAGATTTTCAGCCAGAACCTTTCCCTGCAGCCTAAAACCCTGCGGCTACCACTTCCCCTTTTACACCCTGACCATCCATTTCTATCAGATGACTTTGTTTCTGCTCCTGTATTTTTTGATTTAGCTATTCAGATATATTTTTTGTTGTTGTTCTCCCATCTTGAATGAACAAATCGGGGCTATAAGCCCAGACTTTGCTTTCTGCCAATGGACCTCCTTGGGAGACCACAACAACCAGCGGGAGCAGCTACCAGCAGGATGGGCAACCCAATTCACCAGCTGCTCTTCTCTGGCTGTTCTTACCCTTGCTGCAAGCTTTACCTCTATATAAAAGTTCTGGGCAACATAAAAAGGTTCCTTCAGCCTAAAGTAACATGCAGACACTCATCATTCAGTCTCACCTCCAAGAAATGGAGGTATTCTACCAGCTGAACTTTACCAGTGAGCAACCAAGGCATGAAACTTCCCGGCTTTGCTCAAGCAGACCTAGAGTATACCCAGAGTCTCAGCCTTCTGGCCATCCTCCAACTCTGGGTGCACAGACTCCCAGTGATGGGATGTCACGCAACAGGATGGCATGTGGCACAACTGGGACAGGATCTGCCATACGGGCGCGGGGAAGCAGATCTCTGCAAAACATCTCGAGCTCCTTAAGTGGAACGAGCCATCCGTGTAACAGCATTTCTGCTGGGCAAGCAGGGAGAGCCTCTCCGAGGTGATTGCTGCCTCCGCTATGGGTCTCTCCCCACCTCCCTCCCTGCTACAAAAGCTGAATCGGGGCAGTGTGCGCACGGCGAAGTCCCCATCTCCAGAGTGCCGGGGGATTTCCTCCTGCACCAGGCCCTGTTGCTCTTGGCTCCGCTCCACCTTTTCAAACACAAGTGAGGTACTGTGAGGTTAGCCTGGCGAGGGCTGCGGCGGAAAGCTGAGTGTCGGCCTGCGAAGCCAGCTGGCTGCCGGCATCGCGGGACGGGGAGAAAGAGGTCACTGCCGGCTTGGGGCAGAGCAGCAGGAGGGGAGAGCACATCCTGCCTGCAAACCAGGAGCTACTGGGAAAAGGCCCTTCCCAGCCACCCGGACGCTGTGATCTGCAGCTTCCTGGGTGCATACAAGAGGTCCTGTGACTCTGCAGGAGTGAAGCTCTGCTGTCACGGGACTTTGACCCCGCAGTCCAAGCGCTGAGGTCTGGGTGGTGGACGTGACACACGCGTGTTGAAAGCGGGCGGTGAGAGGCCCTGAGAGACATCTCTGTGGTTTGTGGGGGAGCTGAGCTGGATATCCTGTCTGTGATTCACCCAGGTCAGCTGCAGAGCAGGGATGGTTTATTCTATTAGCTTACAACCACGCTTCGGAAAGGCACTGCAGCTTGGCCCGTCCACCTCCCCTCACATGCACTCACAGCTGACGTCAGCCTGGCAGCAGGGCCATCTGCCCAGCTCCAAACATCTCGTCTTCCCCACTGAATTCAGGAGGGCAGTGCAGATGGAAGCAGACACCAAGAGCTGAGAACCAGCCTGTACAGCAGCCTCTGAGGAGCTCTGACGCAAGAGGAGAGACAGGCACATTTCTCTCCTGAGGTTGTTTATGCCTATAGCTGTGATCTGCTGACTGGAGGATGTGAGCCCTCCGGCTGCTGCACAGACACAGCACTGCTGAACCCAGGCCTCCCCGGGCTGCTCCTGCAGGCTCCAGATGCTTTGTTCTGGGACCTGCTGGCAGCTCCTGGCTCTGATGTTTTGGGAAATTGACCGATTTGCCCTTTGCCCTCAGTTAAGCCTGGGTGAGGCGTATCCCGCTCTGAGTCCTGCTGCACATGGACATCTCCATCTCATATTCCCAAGCATGACCTCAACCTTTCCCACTGAGCATGTCCATCAGCGCCACATCTCCATGGTTCTCAAACACCTCCAGGGACGGTGACCCCACCACTTCCTTGACAGCCTGTGTCGATGCATCATCACTCTTTCTGAGAAGAAATTGTTTCTAATATCCAACCCAAATCTTCCTTGGCACAGCTTAAGGCCATTACCTCTCATCCTATCGATGGGAGTGAACCTACTGGCAGCTGGGGTGCAAGCATTAGAGCGCAATGCATTTTACAGAGCTACACATAAATTGTACAAGGATGTTGGAGTTGGACACAGATTGACCCATTTTCCCATATTACTCATTTTCATGCCATGTGGAGTCATCCCTTTCTCCTTCTCTTTTGCACCCCATAATCAGCACCGGTCCCAGCCTGCACCCACTGAACACCAGAACACAGCCTCATTTGCATCATCTAGGAGTCCTCTGAGATCTTCTGTCCTCACCTATCCCCTGCTAAGCAGACCTGGTGCTGCCTGGAGGCTGCAGGACAGCAGGAGTGGAGCCAGGAGGGTTTGGCTGCTAATCATTCAGAAGTGATTAGCACCTCTGGGTACACAGGTCTGCTCAAGTGGAAGAGCAGCCCCACTCTGGCAGCTAAAGGCACCAGTTTCCCCTTGGCCAATTTCCTGGCCCTGTTGTTCTTGTGAAGCCTGATGATCCTCCTTGCTGATGCCTGTAGCTCTTCACGACAGGAGAACAGAGTTCAGAAAAAGGAGAGGTTGCTGGATGACCTCCTGTACCTCTTTGTGCCTGGCTGCAATTCCCAGACAATCCCTGGTATCTCTCCAGAGCTAGATCATCTGTGGACTAAAACATTCCAGCATAAGTGCAGCCGAGCCATTGCTTGCTCTGCTCTTGGTGCCCTCTGAAGCACGAGGTAGACTAACGCTGGATCACTTCTGGCTAGCAGTGTTCAGCTACCCTTTGACTCTTCTTTTTAGAACATCAGTAAATTATCTAAGACTTCAGCAGAAGTCCCGTATCTAAACAAAAGGCTAGCTCAGGAACCAAGAATTTATGCAACTCTGATTTTTGGCTGTGAGATGGAAACATTAGACTCTCTGATATAATGAGTCAGATTCTTATTTCTGTTAATAACCCGCAGCACTGTTCTGGCAATGTGATTTAGCAATAAATCAAATGCAAATTCATTCCCATTTGGAAGCTCTTCCACACTGCCAGAATGCTGCTAAGTGGTGGGGCTATAGCACAAATATGAATTTGGCCTAGAGAGTCTATTGCTACATGTTGCTCCTCCAAGGGAGCCATCATCCTTGCGATTCACTAACAGGGATGTTTGCTCCATCGCTCCATCTGGTAGGTCTTGAAATGTGCTGTGTGAGCCAGAAATATCAGAAAATCACAGAAAAATAAGGATGAGATTCCTTAACAAGTGCTGAAAGAGCTAATAAATCATACCCAGAGTATTTTTGAGAGGCATTTGTCTGGCCTGTCTGTAAAGATCTCCAATGATGTTGAGGCATGCACTCTTCAAGAAACCTCAGCTATCCTTAGCACTACCATCTACCATTAAGCTTTCCTGATAAAATTAAGACCATGATGTCTAATC
This sequence comes from Tympanuchus pallidicinctus, assembly GCF_026119805.1. Lineage (NCBI taxonomy): Eukaryota > Metazoa > Chordata > Aves > Galliformes > Phasianidae > Tympanuchus > Tympanuchus pallidicinctus. The sequence goes on from NW_026294765.1 coordinate 558,321, forward strand.
CTAGCTGTTGGGAACATGCAGAACAGATCACTTCCTCCTCCTCTGAAGCAGCTTTGCTGATTTGAGGCATGCTATCTTGTCCCCACTTGGTATTCTCTCTTCATATTGAAAAATACTGGTTATATCTCAAGTTTTTTCCCCCTAGAAACTATGTTTTCAGCTCCTGGAATCTGAGCAGAAGGGAAAAGCAACCCCAGGAATGGAGGTGCAGTTTCAAGGAAATGAAAGCACTTCTGATGTTTTTGGTTGTGACATGAAACTTCTATCCTGCTGTACTTCTTCCTTGCCAGCACTACATATAAAATATATCTATTGCTGCTACTGTTGGAAGTTCTGTGGGAGTTCTGTGGGAACTGTAACAACGCTCTAAAGCCTGGATTACTCCATGCCAGTTAAAAGCAATGGAAAAAATCTAACTGACTTTGGTAGGAACTGGATCTCAACATGGATCACAAATGTAATAAGGAAACATGCCTTCACCCTCAGCTGACTTTCGCTGCCACCTTTTGCAAAGTTATATTTTAACACTGATCTCAGGCCTTTATCTCCACCATGAATCCATCTGCTGGGACCCAAACAGAGTTTCTACACCAAATATCAAAGAAGCTGCAATCTGTTCCGCTTCATGGGTAGCTCTGGTTGTCAGCGTGGCCCTTGGATGAGCAAAATGAGGGGACTCACCAGTCCATTGCAGTTGCTGATGGCAACCTTTGAGTTCAGGTACTGATCCTGCAGGTGGCCCGCATAGTGGCAATCCTCATGGAAATCATGCTGCCAGTCCACACCATCTCGCTTCCAGTATTCGACTGTGAAGTGCTCAGCCAGCAGGTTGGAGTGCAGTGTCAAGTTGAGGAGGAACTGGGTTCGATGGGCAGAGACTTTGTAGAAAACCTGCTGCTCCGATGGCTCGTAGGGCAAGGAGCCCAGACTGCGCCGAGGGCGTTGCTTCAGCTGGCTCCTCATGTCAAAGGTAAGGAAGTCCCCGTTTTGGTCCACTTGGATGGGGAATGCAATTTCATAGTGATCGAGGCTGGAAAGGAACTCCTCTGGGGAGGAAAAGCAAAAAGGAGGAATGACATTCTGCCAAGAGTCAGAGCAAAACAACCAACAGTTTCAGCACAGAGTCACAGCCAGGGCAGGATCCTGACCCTGGGAATTCTGTCACGTAGCCATTGCGCTTCCAGCAGTCTCACACCCACCTCCTGCAAACAAAACATGCATCAGCAGGACAAAAGCTCAGTGCTCAGTCCCTTGCAGCCCTCTAGGACTTCTCAGCTGCTTGTGGCATCAGAGTAGCCATGTGGCTTCCCTCCAGCCTGATGGAGGGACCAAGCTCACTTGTGACAGCTTGCAAGAGACATCTAAAACAAAGATAAGCAGAAAGATAAGGGATTTCAAACTGTAGTACAGCAGGAATATGATAACTGGATTCTCTTCTCTGTTCAGTCTGTGTGATCCTTGGGATTTTCTAGGAATTCCAGCATACAGAACGCAAACCATGATCACAGCTGCATTAATACATTAGGTATGAGGCATCCTCCTAAGATGCACCAAGATGGTGTTCTTACAATCAAAATAACACATTGGGTGCCCAGAACTCCCCAGCTGTGCTAAAAAGGCAGCAAAATCTGAGTCTCCAACCAGCCTGTATCTATTGCACCATCACAGCTCACCAGCTACGGTGCCCTTGGCTTAGCACCTCCTCTTGGGGCTCTTGAGGATATCTCGTACCACTTAGGAAATGTACTTTGACAAGGTCACCGTCCGAAGCGTCTGACTGCACTTGCACAGCACTTCTGGCTGTCAAAGAAATTGGCACTCTGCAACCTCTACAGAAATCTCATGGGTTTTTTTTAGCAAAATGTCTACAGAGCGGGTCTGAGCAGAGGTCTAGCTGTATCTGGCAGCCTCAAGGCTGGAGGCTTCAGCAGAAGACACAAAAAATCATGCACTGAATAGGATAGCTCTCCACTCATAGCACTTTTTTTCTTAAGTCCAAGGGTTGGAGATTTGCTCATAGAGTGGGAGAGGATCTGCCCTCTTCATGCTGGAAGAACATTACTGTGCTTCCTGCATTCTATGTGTAGCTGTTTCCTGAGCAAACAGGGAGGCCAGGCTGCTGTGGGGTGGGTGCATTTTGCCTGGCTCCACAGCACCCATCTTCAAAGCCTTCCCAGCCATCATAAATTTGAACTCCAAATTACACTCTTACCACATGGCAGCACTGGAAAGTTTCCTTTCCCTCTAGCATGTTTTCCAGTGTGGGAGTTTGACCGAGTGGTTTCCTTGGCCACCACTAATGGGATGGTCCTTCACACCAGCTCGGTTTAGGGGTTAGCTCCCAACCTTCCAAACCATAAGCTCTTCTGGCACCTCTCCCTTGGCTCAACAAGCCAGAAGAAACTATTAGGTTGTTAACTTCCTGTGCTCCAGCTTCCCTTGCATCACACCGCCTTGTGTGTGATGCAGCCAGGCAAACAAATATGACTACTTGTTTTTAAGCAATGACGTCAGGTGTGGAAAAATCTGCTATCAGAAGTGTCTTGTTTTTCCCTTTCTGCAGTCCATGCGGGTAGCAAAATAGAATCCTGGAAGGAGGCTTGTGCACCTAGTGTCTAGAAAGGGTCTGGGAGCCTGATCCTGACCTACAAGGTTCATTCAGGAGGGAGTAGTGGTCAAGATTTGGGGCTCAAGCTGTGTGTGACAGTCTGCTCTTGCTGTGCTGGACACCATGCATCCTCAGGGGTGTCACCATGCAAATGATACACAGGATAGAGCTGAGAGTAGTGCCCTACATCATATGGATGCTTTTGGGATGGATGCTTTAGAGTAGGAAAAGGAAGAAATAATGAAATTTTTGATATAAGGAAGACAACAGTGTCTTTATCCAGTGGTACAACTGGTTCTTTCCTCCAAAAAAAGTGAAAGATTAGATGAAGCTCTAAGAGATAGGTATCTTTTATTCCCTAGCCTATGCACTCATTTCATGTCCACCCAACAGCATAACAGATGCTCCCTTACTCCATCAGTACTCATCCCTGCCTTGGTCACACTGTCCTCCATGCTACAATTCATAGTAGGAGTTCCCAACATCAGTAACAGCTCTGCTTGACCCTTCCTTCCTTCCTTTTTTCCTTCCTTCCAGAAAAGCCATCATGATCCCTCTGCCCCCTCAGCCACTTCATGCTGTATTAATAGGTCTTGGCTTGAAATGTACAGTATTGCATCTGCTTATCAGACAGGTTTGCACTGGTGATAAGCAGCCTGGTGTTTCCAGAGAGCTGTCACACTGCTTCAGAAGAGATACTATAAAAAGCCTTTCTTGCAGGAAAGCCTGCCCAGTGCTGGGCACGCAGGGGGGAAAGGAGAGATTGTGGAGTCAGAGATAAAGATGAGGAGAGCTGCCCCACTCCTGATGGGGACAAGGACATGCAGAAGGGGAAGCAGAAGCCCAGAGAAGGTAGGGGGTAAGGTAAACAAAAAGGAGAGCGGAAGTGAAAGCCAAGGAGGGAGGATTTTGTTCCCTCCTTGTATGTTCTCATCACTGCCTCTGTCATTACAGAGCCACTTAAAGGATGAAAAGGAAGCAGATGTTTGCTCTCATCTTGTCACCAGAGAAAAGAGGAGCCCCAGCTGCAGCCCAGACACAATTTATAAAGGATGATTTGGGAAAACACTCTGGGATTTGTGGCCCCAAGCTGCCCTGGAACTGCAGCAGTCTCAACACATATTCCATGGGTCCATCGAGTGGTATGCGAGCCTGGAGCAGTGAGATTACCCTCACCTCATGTCCTGTAAAACAGGGAATGTATAATCTATCACTAAGATTAAAATAAGGCACTAGGAAAAAAATGCCTTTTGATGAAAAACCATTGAGCAACAGAGGCTATGTGCCGAATCCACACTCAACCACCCCAGCTGCAATTCCCTGCATTGTTTGAAACCGCAGCCTGAGTTTACACGAGACGTTGTTTACCTTCTGAATCTCGTTACATCTCTGCTGACATGTAGAGGCCTTCAACGTTGGGCTGCTGTTTCCCACATACATAATTACAGCTTATGACTGTAATACCTTAATCTTTTCCCTGCATAAAATAAATACACTGATCTGGAGCCTGCGCATGAGGCACGTGAATCCTGCTGCATCGCTGGCTTGCTGGACTGCCTGGGCAAGTTGCTCTGGCCAAAATCAGCGGCTTGTTGAAAACGTTGGCCTTTAATCTCCATGCCTCCAACTGCTAAGAGAAGATAGCAGTGTCTCGCCCTCTTGAAAGAGTGTTGTGAGGATTATGTATGTACTTACTACCTCAGCAACGTGAAGAGAAGTGTTGAGCACTGCTAGCAGCCTGACACTGTTTGTTTGGGATGCAAGGAGCCTAAAAAAGCACTCTGACAGTGAGAGGGGCCCGTGGGGCAGCCTGACCCATGGGAAGGGGAGGAGATTGGCTGCACGCCCTGGCACCAATGGGGCCGAGCCCAGCCCGCTGCCCAGCCCTGCTCCAGATCTAGGATAGCACAGATGTACAGCAAGCCCAGGGGCTCAGCCTGAGGTGTGTCTTTGGTGAGCAAAGAGGATCAGGGCTGCTCTGAGTCTGGATGAAGGCGATCTGGCAGCAAAGCCACCATCAGAGCGTCGCTAGTGCTGTGAGCACAGCGGTGCAGATGGAGGGAGGTGCGAGCTGACAGACGCAGGAGGCCCAGAACAGTCCCAACAGGCACTGCCAGAGGCTTTGGCTGGAAGGACCAGAAACCGCATTTATTTCAGATTAAAGAAAATCTGCCCGTATAATGGTGCACGTTGCACAGCGCCCGCAAGGCGCACAGCTCTGCAGCTGACTGCATTGTATTTTACCCAGTGCAAGCCACAATATCACGGTGCCCCAACAAGATGGTGCTCAGAACCAGACAGTACATGGCTTTGGGTTCCCTCTGTGCTTCTTTTCAGTTTGGATTCACAAGATAACCCAGTGCCACTGTAACCACAACTGGATGACACTGTATTACCCTGCGCCTACCACTGACTTTGCCCTGCTGCATTTAACTTTGGCACACTGGGCATAGAAAATTATGGTTGGATATTAACATCCTGTATGGATAAATGTCCAATTTCACAGCCTTCTCCTTACCCCTAGCATCTGATGGTAGTATTCATACTGTCTCTTAAGAAATGGTCACAAAAGCAAATTAGTATCATCAATTTAACTACCCTGCATAACCCATCACGCTGCATTGGCACTCAGGGCTCAGTACAGCGTTGCCCACCTAACCTTCCAGTTTATTCACTCCTAACATGGAATAAAATCTTGTCATGTGATACAGAGCTACCAATGTGCAGGACACCCACATTCTGCTTTCCTTGCAATAACTTATGTGTGCAGCCCTATGTTTAAACACAGGCTCAACAGGAACACACAGACATGCAAAACAGGTACAGAATGCCCACGTTTGAGCAGATCTGAGTATTTACTAACAGTAGGACTTAGAGAAACACGTATGCACACCTCAAACTGCTCATCCAGCAGCACATGCCCATCCAGGCCATTGGTATGCAAAACACTTGTGCCTTCAGCAGAGACCTCCGCCTCTGCATGTGCAAAGCACACAGACCTGCTACGTGCAGCAAAGCCTCTACTTACACAAAGATGCTTCAGTGCAGCTGAGTGGGAAGGCATTGCTACCATGAGCCCTTCTGCCTCCTAAGCCTCTACGTGGCCGCCATCCTACACAAGACCCAATGACTTGGAATTCCACAAAAAGTCAAGGAGCAAAACACATCCTTTCCTTATAGGTCAAAGGAAAACACCTGCAAGAGCAGCAGTAGGCGTCCGGCTGAAGTACACGCAGCAGAGCAGAGGTCAGGCTGCTTCCACCCCCTCCCCAGAACAACATTACCCTAATGCCTCCCTTGGGGTCAGGCAGATCCAGCTCCCTCCCCGCTTCCTACCTTGAGACTGGAACATGTAACCCCGAAAACTGCAGACGGAGGTGGTGAAGGTGACAGTCCACATGAGAAGCCTCCAAGCGATGGCCATAGTTAGCGACGCTTGTCTCAGTGCAGGGAATATTGTACCGGCTGGAAGGGCGCTGTCCCCACATGTCTCTCTCTCGGCCACCGCTTATGTAGAGACAGGAGTCCTCGGTTCCTCCACAGGCATCCTCAGCCACTCCCCAAAGCAGCAAGGCCGACAGTGGCTTTGCAGCAGCTGTGCCCAGGCGCAATTGGAGCCAACATGGGCTAATTGGAGTCAAAGGTTCTTGGTGGCATTGCCCCTGCAGAAGAAAGAGTGACAAATGAATAGGGGATGGAGAGGAGAGGAGAGGAGAGGAGAGGAGAGGAGAGGAGAGGAGAGGAGAGGAGAGGAGAGGAGAGGAGAGGAGAGGAGAGGAGAGGAGAGGAGAGGAGAGGAGAGGAGAGGAGAGGAGAGGAGATGGAGGATATGAGGGAGAAAATAGTGCAACAAGGAAATCCAGGGTTTCAAGAAAAGAAGAGTGAGCTTAAGAGAAATGGAAAGAAAGAGAAAGGAAGGCGAGAAAAGAACGGGAACGATTAACCAAGTCAGTTCACAGCATCAGAAAGCCAAGTTATCCTGTTGTCTGAGCACTCTGCTCAGTACAGCCTTGCAACACTCCAGCACTGTGAAGTGGGATTGAGGGGACTGGTGTCTGCCTTACACTGCAAGAGGAAAGGAGGCTCAAAATAAATGGGAACCTTTTGTCCTGCTGCCAATGCCCACAATGCCCACAAGGAAGAATGAATGGTTACCTGATCTCAGTCACCTGATTTCTTAAAAAGGAAAATACAAAATGAAAGCATTAAGGGTGGTAGCAAGAAGTGATCTAAAACCCCAATTTCAATGTCCCTGGCTTCAGAATACACTTTAATGATCATCACTGCATTGAGAGAAGAGCACTTGCTCTCTGAGAACATTAGCTAAACCTAGAAAAGTGATTCAAAACAAAGAACCCATTCAGTGAACTCACCCTTACCCTCAGCTCTATCCATAAATGGATCACGAGATTCCAATTGTATTTGTTATTTAAAATGATTTGCTAATTGCTTCAGTGAAAGATTTTTGGCTTGCAGATAATTTCCACTCAGTCTGAGGCAATTATACAGAACTCACATAGAGCTGGAGAGTTGCATAAAGCCTGTGGTTTTCATTTCTACCCAGCGATCAGATGACGTATGCAATGAATATGGCACATATCTCCTGCCTGGAGAATCCCAAGTATCCGAAGAGCAATGTTCTGCCTGGGAGAAGCCACTGAGCACAAGACAGGTGCTTCCACAGAGCACTGCAGAGAAGCAGTGGATGAGCCCATCCTAAAGCCTGGCTTCAGCTCCACAGCAGCTTCAGAGCCTGAGCATCATGAGATAGGCTCAAGGAAAGTGCACAAAGAGATGGAAGGACGGTGGGTTTTGCAAAGGCACCAACAGCAACGGCCTCTGAGTGATCTTCATCCCAGCAAGGAAACACTTGGAATAATGTTATCAACCACTGCCTCACTCTGTTCTGGTGCATTTTGAAAAGCAGTGCCTAACTACCAGCCAGGCTGCAGGCAGGAGAGCCTCCATCCCTCCTCATAGATCTCTTCACCTCTTGCCCTCAAAGGAGTCTGTAACTTACTCCTAGTTCTGCTCTCCCATCTTTGATATGCTGTTGGTGGTACTCCGACAAAACGATGCCACCGAATGCATAGGTGAGGCATGAGAATAAATCAGAGATGATTCCTGCTCCAGTAATTAATCTAAATAAGTTAACTGTATTTCTCTACCAGGTGAAAATGTTGGGAGGATTAATTGTGCATGTTAAGTCACTAAGTCACAATTCCGAGCTCCGAAGTTTAAATGTTAAGATTTATATCTGTTGATTTACAGTCACAAATGGCTAAAGCCCATCAGCGGTGCCTTGGGCTGGTCCCCCCAGAGCAGGAGACCCATAGGCACTGCCTCAAAGACTGCACAAACCATCATCAACCACAAGAACCAAGTGGAGATCAACCCTCTAAATCCTCTCTCGAGCTGCTTTTGCTCAGCATATGGAAGCAGGAAGCAAAGGCGGGAGGCTTGGCAGGGCTTTCTGCCCTCTGCCACCACAACATGGAGATACTGATGTGAATATTGCAGGTCTCTGAGATCACAGGCGCTCAGTGCAGGCTGTCCCCTGCCATGTCCCCTGCAGGGAGGGCAAGGCAAGGGCAGCAGTAGTGCAGGCTGGCTCGTCCCCTCTCCCTGCAGGAAGCAAACTGAGAAAAGCAGAAGGCGAAACCAAAGCCCGGCGTGCTGCAGTGCTCTCCTAAGTCAGCATTTTTCAGAATCTATTAAAGCTTGAGATTCCAGCTCTCCAATTCTGTCACGACTCCAAGGTCTGCGGACAGAAAGCCGCTCAGCTGAAGTGTATTTTCTCCCGGGCTTTCTACTACTCATTTTTTTGTGTTTTTCAGCTGTTGAACTAGCTTCCTCCAGGATGTCATTATTTCCTGTCCTACCTCCTCCCCACGACCCCAAAGGGCAGCAGCAACCTCTCCTCCCCTCTGCCCACCCTGCACAGCCCCCAGCCCCAACCGCTGGGAGCCCGCAGCCCCCTGACCTCGGGAAGGAGCTCCGGTCCGAGCGCCACGTGTTCGGAATTACAGCTGCAACGTTCCCGTAAGCTGCTGGGGGGGGAAGGGCTCCTGCTCCGATTCCTACACACAGCAAAGGGAACACACATCCCACTGACTTCCAAGACCCCAAGGAGGCTGTGCCACGCATGAGACAGACCCAAAACGCAGAAGAGAGAGCAAGTAAGCAGCGAGGACGAGTTCCCTGTGGTGTCTTCAGCATGTACAAAGTTTTCCATAACCTCACTTTTCACATTTTGCTTCCCGAAGGGCAGCGATCGGACACCCTGGAGGACCCAACAGCCTTCTATTGGGACGGACCGGCAGTAATTGAATGAGGCCCAGGCTATGGGGTCACCTCTCCTGGTCTCGTGCCTCCCTCGCTTGGGCCGGTTGCGATTTGCTCCTTCCCAAGGAATTCGTTGTCCTTGGCAGGGGCCCCGCGAGCGGCTGACGCTCCCTGCTCCCATTGCCAAGGTGGCTTCACTGCGTGAACCCGTGGGCTGAGCTGCCGGCACGCCGAGCTGCTGCCTGCCCTGGGGACAGCGGGGACACAGCAAGGACTGCAGAGAGGTGATGGGGCTCTAGACGGTGGCTGGGCTCAAGGTTTCCTCCTCCGACACCAAAAACACTCAAAAAAGGGGGGAAGGAAGCAGGGGGGTTAAAAATCAAGCTGGAAGAAAGAAAAGAGAAAAAAGAAAAACAGATGACAACTGTTACTAATTTCAACATCGGTGCTGCAGACAGAATTCCCTGAAAGCCTGGCTTTTTGGCTGGTGAGGCAGCTTTATGGGAAGGTAATAGGAAGCAGATGGGCCCCGGTCAGGGCCAAGAGGAAGGTTCAAGGTGCCTCCTAGTGCAGAAAAGAGGAATTTAAATGCTTTTAAAGATGCAGGGCCCGGCGGGTTCCAGGTTTCTCATCCAACTTTTGCAAATGATGAGCTCAGGTGTCCTTTTCCCTTTTTGAGAGAGAAATAAATACAAACACAGATCTCTGCTTCCAGCATTCCCCAATGGGAGGAAATACTTGCAGTGCACCCCCTCCCCCTCCCCAGCCCTTCCACCAACACATCCTCCCCAGCGTGCAGGGAGAGCAGGGCTGTGAGTCGGCTTCACCCAGCAGAGCGATTCTGATCTCTGCTATCAGCAACAGCATTAACAAATGAATGAAAGCTGCTGTGCATTGACAACAGCACGCAGTATTCATAGGAGGGATAGTCCCAGGGTGAGGGGCTAACATGGGATTTATATGACTTGGCTCCTTTACCTACATCTTGCATCACTTTGGGCAAGGCATTCTAAGCTCAAAACACTCTGATCCCTGGGCACTCGCTGTCCCCAAGCCCTGTGCTTCTGTGGATCTGGTGTTTGCTGTAAAATGGGACTAATGGCACTTCCCATCCACATTGAAGATGTGGTGCCACATTCTGTAGCATGACCAGCTGCAGCCCCAACCCAACCACCAGCATAGCATCACACGCCCTGCAAGAAGCACAGCCCATCTGCAGTATGTGACCCCACAAATGCAAAGACCCCTCAGACATGCCCACCACTCACGGGGACTTCACAGTGCCTGTAGGTCATGGAATTTGATCCCAAAATGGCCAGGTTTTCCATAAAAACAGCCCTCTTTTCACCTGCTCTTGCTGCTTCACGGAGGCCGGCAAGTTTTGGCTGGAAACCCTTGGCTGAAATCTGTACTGCAAATACTGCCGCAGGGCAGGAGCAGAACTCCGTGTGGTCTCCACCGACTGTCCTGACTTCAACCTATGCTGCTCTGCTCAGGGGACATGGCCTAATGCAAACCACCACATCCCTGCCACTTGTAACCTGCAAAGCTGAGTGCTACTGGGGACAGCAATGGGGATACCCAGAATACCATCCCCATCTCCAGATGCCTACAAGTGTGAGCGTACACAGGTGGCTCAGATAAAGTGCAAGTGTGGAGGAAATTATTTAATTGAGGATTGGAATGCTTTAAAAGCCCTGCTGAGCTTTGCTAGGCAGCTCTGCTTGGGTCTCCTTCCTGCACTGCTTGTAGCCGGCCTTGCAGCAGTCCCCATTTACCAGAAAGGAACCCACCCTGAGGTCTCTCCCAGTGCCAAAGCTCTGTGCTGTGATTCTCATTTTCTACTTTAGCCCCTGTTGTGTGGTTGGCCATTTTGCATCGCCCCTCACCACAGGCCAGCTTCTTGCTCCATGACCACTGCGACCTTCCTCAGAGGTGACCCAGGTGCTTGGCTCCCCGTGTGCGTGGTGGAGGGGAACAAGAGATTCATGGCACAACTCCATGGCACCCATGGGTCTGCTCAAGGGTGAGTAGCATCTGCATGGGGCCATCCTGCAGAGAAGAGTGGGGGGAAACAGGGCCATATGATGTCTTCTCCTTGCACCCCAAGACAGCCAGAAAAAAGCCTCCCCATGTTACCCAGATCAACCTTTTTGGTGTAAGAACACATGGTCAGATGTCTCCAGCAAAATGCAGAAAAAACCATAACAAAATGCAGTATCTTCAAGGAAGATTAGTTGCCTTTTTGCAATCTAGGGCCACCTGAAAGCCTAATTCAGCAGCTTCTAGGTGGAAAATGCAGCATCTGCCAGGCAGAGCTGCAGCACAAAGTCACAGCTCAGCCCCGACAGTCAGGCATAGATAGGACTATTTGCACAGTGTGGCCAGAGAGGATATCTCCTTCTGTTATGTCCCTAAATCACCGCTAGACTTTTCTACCTCCCTTTATCTCCTTGGGCTTTGCACACCCCGAACTGTTGAAACCCACAGATTCTTCCCTCCTGGCAGCTGCCTGTTTGTTCCTCAGAGTCAGGATGACTTCCCATGGTGTGCAGCCATCTCCCATTACCCAGCAGGTCCCTGCACATCCCATAGGACAGACCAAAAAGCATTGCTCCCACTCTGCCTGCTGCATATCCTGCAGTGGGATGCTGAGCACGTGGGAGGGTGCAGAGCTTCGTGACACCTGGCCCTGAACAAGAGGCTGCCCTGATGTTCCCAACAAATATCTCAGGGATTGCTCGGTTGGAAACTTGCTGATTTGCAGATGGTGGAAATTGTTTTGCAGTCAGCCTGCCAGCATGACAGGGTTTCCACTGGGAAGTCATTCCTTAGCTCTGGAATAAAGTTATGGGTTAAAAACAGAGAAATCAGTATTAGCTGTCAGCTCACTGTTAGGACCACTGCAGAATGGGAAAAATGGGTTATTAAAGTCACAGATCTGCAGAACTGAAAACAAGATCTTGAACCTCAATCAGCTCCAAGATGGGCCTCTCTGGGGGCATGGCAGGCAAAGAATTCGAAACAAGCACGCAGTTATCATCATTCACCAGAAAACAGCAGCTTGCAGCCATGGGATGGTCAGTGCTCAGCTCTGCAGCAACCCCTTCAGATCCACTTGCATCCATCCCCGTGCTCCGCTGCACAGCAGAGAGAGATCTTTGTCTGTCCCCTTTCCACTGGCTTGGGGCACCCACAGCACACCATCACAGCACACCCCACTCGATCCTTTGCAGGCACCAATCCCCACATTTGGGGCCACATTTGGAGTTTGCCTGGCTAAGAAAATCTGATTTTGTGGCATTAAAATGAGATCAAATCCCATCCAAAGGTGTCCACCAGCAGTGCCAGGATGCACACTGACTCTGTCAGGCTGAACCGAAGCAGTGAGGGGTACAAACCCACATCTCCATCCTACTGCAGCACTGCAGGGCTGGGGATGCCCTCACTGCCTTCCTACTGCCCCTGCTCTGTGCTGCGCCAGGCCCTGCCGTGCTCAAACTGGGCACACCCTCCATCCCTTTGTACAAGCAAAGCTTCATAGGGTTTTGGGCTCTCTCCAGTACTGTGTGGGAGTGTTGTTTTTTTTTTTTTTTTAAACACAAGAATTGTTTTACAGTCGAGTCTATTCAGGGCAATCTTAGTGAGGAAAAGAACGAATTGCCCCCTCGTTCGCTGCAAAATCCAGTGGGATTACTAACTCCACCAGCAAAGGGGCAAAAGGAACCCAGTACAAAGTGAAGGCACAGGAGTGTAGAGTCAGGAGCCCCAGCTTCCCTCTGACACCGACTGCTCTGCTTTCTGGAAATCCTATCTCTCTGTTACATAAGGATCTGGCCCTATCTGGAAAGCTGGGGTCACTGCAATTCTCCAAGTGTGGTAAAATGCTCGGAGGTCCTCAACAGGAAAGCATTAGAAAAGTGCCAGCACGTAGCATCATCAGGGAGTGGTGCTGGGCTTGGGGCAGTGCAAGCCGCAGGGCTGAGCCCAGATACTGCTGAACCAGCCCAAGGCAAGATGCTACCAAGCAGCACAGCCTTGGACTTCTGCTTTCAGGAGACGACTCTACCAGTTCTCATGCAGGTCCGCTTTCAGACGGACTTATGCAATGGTTTGGAGCTGCTCCATGTGACCCAGACTTGCTGGCCCCCTGCCACCACTCTCCTTGCTGGCTTCAGCCACGGACAGAACAGCAGAAGTAAAAAGACGGCTGAGCAGTCATTAAAAGAAGTTCACTGTGCCTACTGCATGACACCCTTGCCAATTACACACAAATACCACACGTGTAAGAACACATGTGATGGCTACATGCACAAGGCTGGGACTGCCAGTGTTCATGCACAGTTGGGCAACCTGCATGGGTGGATGTCACCACTGTTATGTGCAGGTAAGTGCTTGGCACCCACGTGCCCCCTGTGATGCTGTCTGCATGCTGTCGTGCTCCACCAACAAATCTGGGTATGCCATGCATCCATGGTTTTGTATTTGCTTTTATGTTTGGTCCTGCCACTCTGGAACAAAGGATGACTGCAGTTGAAAGGGACTCACTGAGATCCCACCCCCACTCTGAACAGGGATAACTGACATTAGGTCAGTTTTAGATCACAAAACTCAGGCTGTCCCATGGGATCGCTCTCAGAAGTGGCCTGGGGAAGTGCAGTGAGCTGCATGGAGAGGCACTGAAGCAGAAAGATCAGCTTGGACCAGGCTCTTCTCCCAGGAAATGAGAGAAGCAGCTACATCTGGTGACACAGAGAAAGGGATCTGAGAGGGGACTAGCTGAGCACGGACCCCCCTCTTTGTACAAGATACTATGAGAATGACAGCACCCGCAGACCACAGGATACATTCCCATAGAGGAACACTGTGGGAACTCTGCAGCAGGATGAGCTCTTGAAAACCACACTGGGCTGTGGACTATTTCCAGCTCTCATAGCTCCAGAAGATCTGCAGCTCACTTCCAGTCTCTGGATCCCACGTACAAGCTCCAAGAGATCTGCTATCCAGAGAGTTTATATGCTCCTTTTCTCAAGCTCCAGGTTCTCTGTTTGGGGAAACATATGGCCCAGATGGTTTGGATTTGGTGGGGTATGGCACAGTGCAACAGAACGTGCTGTCTCATGAGCATATGTGGCTTTCTAAGGAGGAGGCTGCAGCCCAAAGGCCACCTGGCACACTTATCTGTGCCCAACTGCAGTGGGCATAAGGAGATGCTAAACCTGATAGGGATGAAGTAGTGATTCCATGGCGGTTTTGACTGAAGCCACTTTGGGGTGAAATCTTGGGTCCTGCTGAGGTCAGTGGCACAATTCCCATAGTAAGGAGCCAGGATTTTACCCTCAGATCCGACTGGAACCAGGACCTATGAATGACTGAGTTCAGAGGGATGTCTAGAACTGCTCAGGAATTAATTTGGACTCCCTAAAAATGGAGCTACAATGGAAGAGTAGAAAACAATAGCAGCAATGGTGGTCCAGAATGATAGAAAGGAATGCAGACACACCGAATATACAACCATGGCACATCCCAAGCACGTCTTTTCCCAGCCAGGGGAAATACAAAAGGCAGGAGAGCAGCAGAGCAGCTGAATGGACACCCTGCACTTCGCATGTGCCACTGACATTGCTCTACTGAAGTCAGATGGAGCAAAACTATTTTGGCATAGTTTCTCACTGGAGAGTCTTCCAACGCTGGAATTGGTTGCAGACTTGATTTAAGGCACTCCCAGTAACCGAGATAGGAAGATTTGCCTGATGTTATTCCTTTACAAAACTTGCTTCGGTGTTGAAAAGTTAATCCGTACCCAGGCTGGTGGTTTGCTGTTTCTCACCCTGCAAGAGCTGCACGTGGGATCTGACCTCCTTGCAGATTCCCAGGAAATGGCTGCGACTCCTTGCTCTGCAAACATTTCCTACGGGCAATGGGGTCAAGCAAAGATCTTTTGACTTACATATCTTCAGCACATCTGAGCTGACATCATCCTAAGCACGAGGGAATTATTTCTGAAAACTTGACAAATTTGGTCCAAATTCTGTTTGTTTTAAGTTAATTTGTGTTAACTTGAGATCTGGGCAGGACAGGACGTGACAAACACATCCTGCGGTGCTTTTGGCTTCGAAAGAACTAATTGCTGGAAACTTGGCAAGAAAAGTGGTTTTTGGAGTTGGGGGTTTCAGATAAGCTTGAGATGAGCGCTCCAACAGAACCACCCCCTGGGTGGGCCTGAGGCAACCTGAACTGAAAGCCCTCCATGGAGATGCTCCCTGGGCAGCAGAGCCCATGCAGACTCTGGATCAGCACTGCATGTGATACGCACATTGGGTGGCCTTGAGCCATCTGTGATAACATACAGGTTGGTAATTAAAAGGCCTCTTGCATGACGAGTAGAAACTGTTTACGTTGAGCAGGCAACACCTACCCTTAGGGTTCCTCTTGGCCCCACTGATTGCTCATTCAGTCCCAGCTTATCAGGGCATTCCTCTGCCAAGGGAAACAGCTCAGCCCCAAAGCCTTATCTGGGGAAAGCATGATTTAGAGGAGATGACAGGACCTTTCCCATCACACCACCGAGCAGCTGCTGGGGGAATGCAACAGCAGACGCACCTACAGGCACTGGAGGTTTCACAAATAGAAAGGAGACGGAAAGCGGAGGGTGCTGCTGGTGGGGCCAGCCCAGAACAATGGGATGGAGCAACCAAGGCAGCCAGCATGAGCCTTATATGGAGAAATTTCATGACACTGGAACCATCTCCCCAGCTCTGGGGGAAGCCTCATTGGGTGAAGGTTTGAGCCAGTCCAGGCACGGCACTGCGAGGAATACCTGGGCAGCCCAGCCCAGCATCTCCCCTTCCACCATCTATAGTGTGATGGAGACCAAAAAATGAGCAAAGACTCCAAAACTCTTCCTGCTATCACCACTCGGTCATGCGAGCTCTGCTAACAGTAATATTAACATACAGAATAAGAAACAGATCTCTGGTGTGGCTGAGCCATCTCCAGCCAACGTGGGCATTGGTGTGGACCAGCACAGGGAAACAAAAGCCCACTGATGTGCCCACACTTGAGTGGAACAGTCCCCAAATGGGACCAAAATGGTTGGCAATGTTGAATTTTGCCACCAAGCACAGTACCTGCCCCATCCTCCTGATTTTTCCCCCTCTCGTAGAGATTTATCGATGTTATTTTATAAACTCCTTCCTATTTATAGCACAGCTCCAGCTCTAATGAGATAATCTCCTGGCGTTTCACCATCGCTAATATTTACTTTGATGTCTAAAATCACACTTTCAGAGGGATTGATCTCCCTTAAAAAACCCTTTAAAATACTATCAGAGCAGAGACCACGTACGGCTCATACAGCGGGGCCAAACGATGCACACAACTTAATGACTTTGCAGCTTTTTCAGGTCAGACGGTTTACAATCCCCCGCCCGCACCGCTCCTGCAGATGGAGAGCAAAAGGGAGAGGAGCTCAATCTGTGTTTATCCTCAGGAATGAGGACAGCGAGGAACGCACCGCTCTGCTGCAGCCGCCGCAGCCATAATTCTGGAGTTCAGAGCTTCACCCCCAGCAGCTCTGCTTTCAGAGCACCCAATTTCAGGGCAGCAAACATGCGATTGCAGCTCCGAGCAATGAGAAGTGGAGCGGCGCGGGGAGAAGGGGGAGGTGAGCAGATGCCGACTGCCGCTGTCTGCAGACGCTTTGAAACACAACCCTGCGTTTTTATGGAAACTCTGAATGTTGGAGAACGGTGAACATGGTTTTCATTCTCATAAATGTTTTTCCAGCATGCAACGCTCTTCGGGCTCATTCCTTCTCCAGGGAGACGGTTCTGATTTCAAAGAACATTCGCATTCCCTCCGCCCCAGACCACCCCACTCCGACCTCAAAGAGTTTTCTCTGGAAAGATTATTTTAAAGAGCGCTTTACCTTCTCTAGCGTTCTCCCTTCTTTCTTCTTTTTTTCCCCCCCTTTTTAATTCTTTTTTTTTTTTCTCCTCCGTTTTTTTTTTTCCCAGCTGCGGCCAAAAGCTCTTCTCTCTCCCCCTCAGTCCTGTGAGTGTCAGAAAGTTTCCAGGCTGAGGGTTTATGTCGCCTTCCTCAATAACCTCCTTCTGTCAGACCCAGGCAGAGCTGCAGCTAGAGGCTTTGCTAAAAAGTCTCCTTTCAGGAAGTGAGCAGTAATAAGAGAGCAGCTCGGAGGCAGCATGTATAGGGGCTGCTCAAAAAAAAAAAAAAAAAAAGAAAAAAAAAAGAAAAAAAAAAAAAGAAAAAATTTTTCTCAGGAATTTTGCCAGGATTATCCAAAGAAAAAGAAAAAAAAATCCCAAACCCACAGGGCTGTAAAGTCCCGCCCTGAGTGCTGACATCAGTGCGGAAGGCAGGTCTTGCTGCTGCAGTATAAAACTCATCAGCTGAAGCTCTGCGAGGAACAGCCATCCTCCTGGGCAGCCCCATGGCAGCAGCAAAGCACAGGGGCAGGCAGGACAGAGAAAGCAATCATGGGTTTTGCTTGGATATTTGCTCCTCACCCCCTCCCTCTCCCAAAACCAAAACAAAACAAAACTACCAAACCAACAAAACAAATCCCCAACTTTCATTTTAACTGCAGTTTCAAAATGCTGTTATAAAACCAATGCATGTCTGACAAAATGGCCTCAACAAAGGCTGCCAAGCTCTACAGCACCAGTAGGCATCGGCTTTACATTTAAAGAAGCCCTCAAGAGTTCACCAATGCTTTAAGAATTCCCTTCTCACCCCAGTTACATCATTTTCACCCTGCTGCAATGCAGAATGTCTCTTGTTCTGCTGCCACTGTGTAGTGTCCCACTGAGGACAATGCATTGCTAGGGTAAAGAATAAACACTGCAAGTAATTAATACTGCTTGTTTAGATACAAATCTCCCTCAGAACACATAAAACAATAAGCAGTGAAGGGCAGGACCTTATTTCCTTCTTCCGTTTGAAGTCTTTGGGATTGGAAAGTAGAATATGTAGGTTTTGGTAAAGAGAATTACCTGGTCATTCTGCAAGCATTACAAATATGGACCCTTCCCAATTGCCCTGCTTTTTTTCTGGATGGAAAAGGAAAGGACACAGCAAGAGCTGTGGCATCTGACAGCAGAGTCCCAGCCTGAGCCCCTCTCTGGGGACAGATGAGCTCCAAAGCCATTCCCAAGGTGGTCTGTAATCACCTGGATGCTAGAAGGGAACACAGAGTGGGTCAGATCGTCTGTCTATTGGGTCATGGCATGCTTGAGAAAAGAGACTAAAAGGAAAGCAAGCAGCTTGCCGTCCCTTTGGCAGTGTATCCTGTGCTATTGGTACGTGGATAGCTGAGCCAGGGGCTGCGTCCTTGCATTTAACAGCCACGATGGATTTTCATCCACTGCCCGAAGCCTTCTGAACTCCTTTCCTCAAATGGAGCAGCAGCAGATGCCCCAGGAGCAGTCATACTCCACCACCACCTTCCTTCACCCACTGGGACAGGGTGCAGATCCTGCCCCAGCCCCCTGCCTCTGAAGTCAGCCATGAACAAATGCTCAGGCAAGAGAGCAGGAATAGGGATATTTCCATGGGCACCCTCCTGACTGCAGGCAGCTCTTGGCTCAGCAAATCTCTGAGATGAGGTCTGTGGGTATGGCCAAGGAGGTGTGCTAGTCCCAGCAATCTGGACATGCTAAAGGGACACCTGCCTTGCTCTGAGGAGGAGAGTTCTGACTGTGCATGGTCACCACCACAAACTCCATCCCTGGTCCTGCTCCTGGAACCAGGACATCCCAGGACAGCAGCGAGGTCCTTGCACTGGTCCTGGCTTTCTGCGTGAGAATGGAGTTCAAAGAGACTGCAATTGCTGGGCTGGATTTTTGGCTGGCTCCCTGGTTGGGTGGAAAGAGTGGTTTCCTTCCTCTGCAGGCCACGCTGGCCATTGTCTGAGCCTCCGCGGCACAGGCATAAAAGAGCAACCAAACAAAGTGTTTGGGGTTTAATTGAATGGTGCCAGGGAAAAACTAATTGCTCAAAGCATGGCCTTCTGCCATCCTAAGGGCTAAAACTTGTCTTCAAATCCACTCAGTGTGTAATTAAGAGGGACTGAGGCTGCAGACGTCCATCTCCCCTGCTCAGAAGCACAGGAATGAGCTGCTTTGCGCTTCCTACCCCTCTCCCTGCCGTGTGTGCTCGGGGCAAAAGCCTGCACAGGGCTGTGCGGATGCTCTCATCTTCACACCAAACCACACAAATTCCACAGCTCAAGAGCCGAGTTCACTCCAGCCCAGACCTGCCTCTGTAGGATGATGGGGCTGTGCACACCTTCCCAAGGTCTCATTGCAAGCACAGGAGCCTGGGAAATGGGAAAGGATAAAGGGATGTGATACAGAACAAAAAGACATGCCTCAAAAAAGGATTTCAGAGGAAACTGACAGCCAAAACCATTTGTCTCCAATACCTAACATTGCCAGCTGCTCCCTTCTTCTAGGATGAGGATGCATCTAAAATCCTCTTTCTGCAACTCCCCAGCATCCTCACTCACACATTTAGGGGTGGAGAGGACCCAGGAGCTCAGCAGAGCCACAGGACCCTTTCGCAGTGCTCAGCAGCCCGAGGACACTGCACCCTCGTGTGGCTGCATGGAGCCCTGCGAGCACCTGTGGGTACAAACCCTGCAGCACCGAATCCGGGAGAAATACAGTGAGCAATGCTCACACGGTGCATCACTTCTGGGGGATGCAGCAGCAAATCCAGGAGAAACATCATCAGCAATGCCTGCATGATGCGTCGCTTCTGGAGGATGCTGACTGATGTCCAGTCCATCCAGCACACCCATCAAATCATTAAGGTTGGAAAAGACCTCTAAAAGCATCCAGTCCAACCACCCATCTACCACCAATATTGCCCACTAAGTCGTGTCTCAAATGCAACACTTGTAGGCCAACGATCATTTTAAGGCTGCTGTTCTCATTTTAAGGCTGCCATTCTCGCAGATGGAGGACAGCGCTGAGGCCTGATGGGGTCATTTTGTATAACCATTTTGTCCATAAAATAAAAATTAAGAACTCTTGCTACATCTACACTGGGCAGGGTTCCCAGCTCTGGCTCTACATCACAGCCTGGCCCCACATCCATGTTGGGACTAGCTCTTTGGCCACAGACTGATCCTTTTTATGTTTGCGCAGTACCTAACACCACAACGCTCCGTTTGGGCTTCTCACGACTGCTGTAATAAACAAATGCCCTGCTTTGTTTGCAGCTCAAGTACTGCAGGTTGAGAACCTGTGAACAAAACCGGCTGTAAACAAATGGTTTTGATTTTCCACTGGTGTGGAGACATGCAAACTAATTGCCCAACTGTGGAAAAACAGTTTAATTAATGCCAGGTGTTAGAAAAAAAAATAAATGGGGTTGGTGTTTCCCAAATTTGTAACTTCAGCTTGAAAGAGCCACTGCTAGCTCTGAAAGCAAAGCTGGAAAGAAAACAATTACTGAGGTCGTTATGCATTGCTTCAACTTTGTGGGGATTATTGGCAAGGGACAAATGCATAAGTGAGCCTTGCTGGTAAGCAAGACCTCTCTGCTCACACTGCAAAGGTGGATGTGTTACGACACTGCATTTTCACCTTTTTTAATTGCCTGAGTGACTCATCTGCTATCTCAGGATCTCACCCTATGCTTGAAACAGACCTTAATACAGATTTCTGGGTGAACATCATGTAGAGCTCCATGTCAAAATATAAACACGGGGCTTTTCAAGGGGACTCATCCATGAACTGCTGTGCAGTCATGTAATGCTTGAGGACCTCTTGCATTTTGTATGTGTAACCCAACAGTGGTATTTGTTTTTCTCAAATCTTCAACATGAGCAAGCTCAGCTTGCCACAAGTACAGCCCTACACCCAACTTCCAGATTGCAGATTTCTCAGACCTTCTTGGGATTCTCCATCATTCCTGTTGGGAAACGTCTTTGCAGTCAGCACTCTGAAGTCACAGCTTGGTGACCGTTCTTCCTGGTCACCCATTAGCTGATACCAAACCCCTTAACCCAGGGTTTGGAGCTGTCAAGTGGCAACAAGCTCTTTGGTGATGAAACACTGTTCCCTTCTGGAAAGGAGGACATGTCCTTGAGGAACAGCTGAAAGCCCTTCCAAGAAAAAGGCACATTGGGTTGTGTTGGATGGTTCCTAGCTGTTGGTGTAGTGGCACTACGAAGAGTTGAGCAGAAAGCTGAGCAGGAAAAATAGATGAGGAGAGGACTTAACCTGTAGAACCCATCACAAACTGTCACACCAAAGATGTGAAAAATTCCAAAAGGCTGAGAACCCAAGGACATGGCATGGAGGATGTGTTTGTGCAAGGCTCTCTTCCCAACGAACATCCGCTCAATGGGCAAGAAGAGAGCTTTGCTGTCAGGTAACATCTGTGCTCAACACATTTGTTTAAATAAAAACAGATCTTCAGCACCTTCCTCGGATTTGTATCCTTCCATTGAAGACCTGGCACTGAGATCTTGGTGCTCTTTCACTCTGTAGAGTTACACGGCTTTTATTTTTTCTTCCTTTCTTGCGCAAGAAGGAAATAGGTCACATTTCAAAGAAACCAGCAAACGGGGGTTAGCAAACGCCAGACAGCTCACTGGATGCTACGGCCTTTTCCCCTCCTATCTTCCAAAACTGACACATTTCTCACTCACCAAAGAACGTTTTTCCCCTCCTTTCCTTTCTGTCTTCAAAACCGTCATAACAACCCCCTGACAGGACGTCCTGCGCACCCACCAGCCAGGTAAGACCTTCTTTTTCGCTGTCGGTAGCTGTTCTACAACATGGCTGCTTTGTTCCTTGCCTCATAAGTGCTCCACACACCTGGTAGAGTCGCAGGTTTGTGGCAGGATGGAAGATCTTGTGAAGCACTGGTGTTAATAGGCCCAGCTGAACTCATTGTGTCACTTCTCTGCACTTCTATCAAGTGCTCCATCGCTGCTTGAGAAGACCAGCACAGCGTTATGGGGCCTCACGGCTCTTTTTCGTGTTGGGGTATTTAGATCCTAAGATGAAATGGGAGCTTACAGGCCAATAATTGGGGCCAGTCTTTCTCTTTCTTTTATCTCTGGACATAAAACATCAGAATTTGTCTTCTCTGGAAGATTCCCTTTAAGTCCATTGCTGCCTGGGAGCCCAAGCAGCAGGGTGGGAAGAATGAGGGTATTTGGCACCTGTTGGATAATGCTCCAAGTAATCAAGAAGGGCTTCAGAGATTTCCTACTGAAAAATATGACAGCAAGTATATTCCGAAAATAGGCTTCTACCAAATTCACATTTGCTTCTCTTAATTTCTTTGTCATCTCATCTGTTACGGCTCTGCACTTTGCTGTGAAAACAGGCAGAATTCCAAGTCCCATCAGTTCAAGTACAGTCCACGGTGTTATGGAATAAACTAGAACAAAGGAAAATTGAGATTAAGCCTCAGAAAACATTTCCTAATGGGCAGATCCATTAGATGGTGGAATACACGCTGCAGAGATGAGTGGGAAACCCATCACATGGGCAGAACTGCGGAGGAGACTGGAGAAGGGATTAGGTAGCCTGGCAGGGGGCGAGCAAACTGATCTACGAGGCTCTGCTTCCTCATATATTGATGATTTGTGTATTTTCAGTCTTTCCCCACCCTTTTCCTTCACCCAAGTCCCTGTAGAGCTTGCTGATGCTCCCAAGAATACAGCTTCTTACACAGATATGGATGGTGCCACAGCAGTATTAGAAAAATCATAAAGGCATGTGGGTTTTAATGGCTTTTTTTTTTTTTTTTTAAAGCTGATTCCTATTAAGCTTGATGAGAAAGAGGATTTTCTGAGAACTCTCAGACACTGCAGTCCCTCTGCTGCCTGTAAAGTAAATGGCTTCAGAAGGAGCAGAAAGCCTTCAAAACATCAGGCTTTGTACAGGTCCTAAGCCCACTCAAACAGTACAGGAAATACAGATGGAGCAGTTATGGTCTGAGAGGTCAGAAAGGGCAGCAGCTCTGACTTGTACAAGTCCTGAGTGGGGGGGCCAGCAGCACAACAGCAGAGATACCAAGGGCAAAGGACACCGAGATTAATATTGCCAACATGGACTCTGTGGGTTTGAGCTGAGCAACATGATCAGGAACAGAAAGATGCGTGAAGCACATCCTTTCCCCACCACCGATCAAATGATTTCGATCACTGAATTATGCTAATTTAGGCTTACAAAATCCACAGAAATGATAGGAAGGGCCCTGCTAAGTCTGGGATTAAATGGGCACAAAAGAAATTGGGGGACCCAGGCTGGAGAATAGAGCCTAGAACAGAGGGCAGATAGCAGTGGCAGTGAGGAGCATGGGCAGCTTTCTTCAAACTCCACCGAACTGAAAGGTATAGCCACTCTAGGGGAGGGAGGTCTTAAGATGACTCCTCATCCCCAAATCGTATTCAAATAACCGGAATAGAGAGTCCTTGGAATTACCAAAGTAACAGAAAAGCCTCATGCAGATTAGCCCTTTACTTACTGTGCTTCAGCTCTGAATTTGGAAAATAGAGATAGCACGCTGCCTGCTAGTGATGCAATTCAACACTCAGAACAGACCTTTTCACATAGGAAGTGAGTGATTGTGAATGCAAACTTCCATTACCACTTGCAAGTCACACGCTTTGCCCAAATGCCTGCTGGTCGCATGCAAACACACACCTACACTTCAGAGCAGATGTGCTTTTGCAAGAACTAGCTGAGTTATTGAAGTCCAAGTCAACTTCCCCTGCTTCCCAAAGTGTTCATTTTTCTCTTCAGAATTTCTCCTTCAGGAATTTCTTACTACCATTTTGTAACCCCTTGCAGTCTGAAGAATGTTCAGTCCTCTTAAAAAATGCTTACAGAGCTCCTCTCGTGCCTGTAAATTAGCTTTCAAGCTGAGATTCATCTTTTGCCTTTCAAAGCTCAGAACAACTTAATGCTCAGTCAACCTTTGCTGTCAAGCAGGAGATGGCTGCTAGGTTCTGAGATGCCATTTTATTTTATTTTTCTGGTCAAGCACTGGAATGAGTTGCCCAGGGAAGTGCTGAAGTCCCCATGCCTGGAGGTGTTCAAGAGACATGTGGATAAAGCACTAAGGGACACAGTTTAGCAATGGGACTTGGTAGGTCAGAGTGATGGTTGGACCTGTGCCATTCTAAGATTCTATAGAGACAAACCTCAAGAAATAACAGAACTGTCAACTACCATTTATTGACTCAAATCTCATGCTCACATCCTAGGGAAAATCCTGCAGCTGAGGGGCACAGCACCACTGCTTTGTGCCCAGGTTCTCCCTCAGTCAAACTTTTGGCCAATAAGAAAGTAACAGCGCGCCTAGATGAATGTTAAAATCCATTAAAGCCTTAAAAGAAAAGTATTTATGCTTCTAAAATCTTCTAAATAATCCCTCAGTAGAGTCCATTAAGTAAAGAAAGCCATGACAGGTTGGGTCAATTAAGAACATCTGTTATCCTGCTCCTATCTGCTGCTTCTCCATCCCATCAGAAAACTCCCAGTATGGCCATGAAGCAGACCACACCAGTATCTAAAAAGCTGAGATCCGCTGGGTAGATGGAAAACTTACACGATATTTTGAGTAAGAATGATGACCCTCTTCCTCTTAGATGTTTACTCTGATCCTGAAGATTATGGGTGTAGATGTACATGTATGGCTAGCCCCCTGGTGTCTAATATGAGATTATAATCTGTCACACACAGAGCTGAAAGGCAGAGGTGAGAGTGTAACTACATCTATTTTTAAACAACTACGACCTCATTTCATAAAGCCCCAAGGAGCTGAGACTGCACACACTTCTCTAAGCCAATGGAAGAAGCTCTCCCCAAATCCTGCATCAGATGTTCAGGGTTCCCACAGCTGTCACCATGTCAAAGTACAAAGGACAGACGGATGTCAGCAAGAGTCCTGCCACAGCCAGAAGCAGTGCAGACAGATACACAGCCCAGACTGCCTCTGTGCTGTGCAAAAAGCCAGCAAGCACTGCCCCAAGGAATGCAGTTTAGGTGCAGGAACAGACGGGAGCCTGCAGGAGGGCCCTGAGAGCGAGGTTGGTGTAGATGCCAGAGGCACAGGCAGAATTTGAGGAGGGTTCAGTGCTACCTGCAGTTCTGCATTCACATTACCAGGGCAGGGTTAAACAGCACCGGGCAGTTCTGAGAACTCAGCCGGACCCACGCAGGGCAAGACATGCCCTGCACAGCTGCCAATGCCCCAGCTCCCCAGGACCTGGAAGGTTTTCCATTCTGTCTGTGCTGGGATTGCAGAAGAAAAACCTATTTGCAACTAATTGTTATTGGTCTCTCAGCCTGGTTCGTGGTGGGTGAGTCTCAGCGACAACAATTCTGCCAGCAGTGCCCAAGCAACCATGGGATGGGAACATCCAGCCTGTCCCACCATGGCTGGGTGGGAGCCAGCATCCTGGAGGGCACTGCAGCACAAAGCCCTGTCCTTGGACCGCAATGTTCTCCTTCAAGAATTTGTTTTGATGGGTTACTGGCGGACCACAACAGAAGTAGTTGGCATGTTCAGCTGACAAGGGGAGGCTGCAAGAGGGTAAAGCAGAAGCATAGTGACCAGAGGGCGTTCCAAAAGACAGCTTTAACCCTCTGCTGCTCAATGCAGTGTCCTGTGTTCGGAGAAAAGAGGATGGTGTTTGCATTTTCAGCTGCAAGTGTTCAACATTAGTCTGCTTAGTGGAAGAGTTACAGGAGATGGTGCATGTTGCCCACAATAATCAGCAGGGACAGCATGAGCAGTCATTAATGCATCCTTCCATTGATGGATGCAACTTTCCGTTGACAGCATAGAAAGGATGAGAGCTAAGAATCTGCCAGATCATGGAGAAAAAGCTATTTTTCACCTTAGTGTGGCTGATCACAAAAAAATACTTCAAAAAAAGTGCACGGGAGCAGTAATACTCTTCATGTATCCCTTGTCTGTGAACAGGCAGAGGATCTGTTCCCATTTCAGACACTGATGCTCAACAAAAGACCACCCAAAAATGTCAACAGTGGAAGAAAAATGTTTCTGCATTCAGTGTTTTTCAGTATTCCATGGAGCTTTGGCTGGACTAGAAGTTATCTTGGCCAGAGAAAGAAACAGAGAGTGTAACTTTCCCTACATGGAACTCAGAATTGCAGAAATTAGATATGGGAAAGTCCTATTAGCTCATCCCAGTTTCTTCCTGCCCATGGAGGATAGTTCCCTGCAGTACTTTTTCTGACCCAGTGCTAAGTGAGATACTGTTCCACATCCTGATGGATCCTATTAGAAAATGTTTCTTATTAATGAGTGGAAAGTAAGGCTGGTTATCATCTCCATTATCCTCACATCATTTTTTTAGTGCATCCAAACAAGCTTTTACTCCAAAAGATGATATTCTTCAGATGCTTAATGGTTGCTCTCTTTCCCTGCCTGCTGTCACACCTCAACATATAATGCACATAATTAGTCCCTGCTCATTAGTCACATCAGCCAGGCCCTTCACTTGTTCCATCCTGTGCTTGCAATGCTTACAAACACTTCTAGTACCAAAACACATATTGAAATAAGCTGTCTCCATCCACAACATGCAGGTGACAGGATAGTGTCCACTACCAGCAATGAATCATATGGGTGGGTTTGTGGTTTGATTTTTTTATTGTTGGAACTTTGTTTGGCAGGGCCTTGGTTTTGATCTGTTCCACGTAAACAAAACTCACTTTTGTGCATCCAAGAAGCAATGAATGCACCCAACCATCTTCCAACCCCTTTCCCACCACCCACTTGTTCACAGGAATATTTTGCTCACAAAAGCAGTGCCAGTGACAAACAGCCAAAGCCCCACATTTGGTCTTGCCCACACCGGCTGCTAGACCCCTTTGCCTGGCCTTTCAAAATGAGATTGAGAAACCTCAGTGACTCACGGCCATTCGAGAGCCCATGGATCTTGCTGCAAGCACAGGGAAGTTCACTTTGGTGTCTCAGCCAAGTTCTGAGTGGATATTTTTACCCTGTCTGCCTAAATCCCCTCTAGCAGGGCTAGAGGAAGGTCATCTCCTTAAGGTACTACTGTGTCAGCATTGTGGGGCTGAGTTATGGGGCACCTCAAGCGCATGACAGACTTCCTCCTGGCTCAGGTTCAGGGCACCAACACCACCTCAATACAACCTGCTTGCTCCTCCCTATATTACTCCCAAGTAATTGCATATCCCTGCCCTTTTCTTCCCCTAATGGCAGCGATTGGAGAGGTCTGGGGAGCTTCAGAGCAGGACTATAAACCAGAGCAAGATTATGGCTATGTGTAGAGATGTTGTCCAAAGAAAAGATGCCTTGTGTCATAGACAGAAGCTGGGTAGTTTGGGGTGGACCAATGCAGTACAGAAGACCAACAGAAGCCTGGCAAGATCTACCATATCAAATGATCCAATAACAAAAGCTCAGTAGGGAGAAAATACAGTAACCATTGCCTCATACAAAATTAATCAGAAAGATTAAGGAACTGAAACTAGATCAGCATTAATCTCTGTACGTATCAGATGTAATGTGTTTCCACTGAATCAGCAGGTTTTAACCCATTTGAGAGGAACTTTAATGGAAGGTTAACCAGCAGGTGGGTGAGCTGCCCAAGGTATCTCTAGACAGTTTGTCTCCCTCTCCAGAATAACTGAGATCCAGCACCAAGACCAGGAGCAAAGGAATGGAGTCCAACAGCCAATCTGGTACAGCTGCATAAGGAACAGCTGTCTCTCAAGGACTGCACACTCACCCTGCTGGAATCCCAAGCCCTTTCTGGTTGGCTGTCAGCTCCAGCTCCACCTGCGTAGCAGGTAAATGCAGGGACAGATGTTGTGCTCACCCATCCTCAGGACATCCTGACATCATTCATTTAGACACGCTGACCCACAGCTGAGTTATCAGACCACAGAGCACTCCCCAACACCAGGCAGTGAACAATGCACTGTGTTTAACCACGCTGGAACCTAATTAAAAGCTGTTCAGGATGTGTGGGTCCAGGGGGCCAGAAGTGTTTTCAGTGGCTCTACAAAAGATCAGCAGGGTGTTCACAGCCTTCCAAAGCAAATCCACATGCAGCAGCTGAGCACAAGTTGCCTTAGGGCAGTGTTCTTCTGCTTTATGCTATCACCCCTACCCGTGGATCCTGCGCCCCACCTGTGCTCCAAGAGAAGCTCCTTAATGGGCATATTTGGAATAGGAGAGGATGCTACTGCAAACCAGGAGGTCCAGGGGGGAAGTACACCCATCTGTGGGGACCAGAACTCAGGATTGTTCCTGCACTAATCCAGGTACTAAAGGACACAGCAGTTCTGTCCTTTTCCCTGTACCGGGGTACATGGGACTGTACATACTACCGTATATCCCCAAAATATTAGTGTCAGCTTGGCTTGAAGCAAAGCATCACATTTAGTTGGATTTTTGAGACCCTCATCAAAGGCAGCATTTTTAATATGGTTCTGGACATTCTGATTTATCAGGGTCTGCTAGATCCTACCTACAACAAACTCTTGTTCAGGAATCTTTTCATGGAAGAAGAGCACAATATAAAGAACCAATACTCTTTTCTTTAGGGAAGGAGCTCAAACTCCTATAATCAGTGGCAGAACTAATTACCAACCCTGTCACCAGTAATCACCCAGTGCAAAGCAAACAGCAGCCACTCTGCACCAAGGAACACACTGATACCTGCATGCTTTGCTGTCTTTCTATTCATATTTCATAAGCAAAGCACTAAGAGATAGCTAGAAGCTGTCAGAGCATGTGATGCACCACAGGCCTGGTCACACATAAATAGGAAACAATTTCATGCATGGAGTTCACCTGTGCTGATCCAGAAGTAGGACCACCACCTTTAAGTGATCCACTGGTGCTTCCTACTGCACTACTCATAGAACACCCCCAGCTGGACGTGATCATCAAATCCAACTCCCAGCTCCACACAGCACCATTGAAAACTTAGTGTTGAGAGCTCCAGCATCCCTGGGGAGCCAGTTCCATGCCCACCACCCTCTGGTATCCTGTGGCTTTCCTGTGGTCAACAAAATGGGTAACTGTCATAAAAACAAAGTTAATCTCACTGTTTTGGCTCAGGGGACCACAATCTGCCCAATTTCTGTTGTGCAGTACTGCAGAAACATCTGCCCCAGCATTCTGCGGGTTCACAGCCACCAGTGAAAAGCAGGCTGGCACCAGATAACATGGCAATCCCAGCCATTAAAGTAACAGCTGGAGCAAAGGAGGCAGATAGCTGTAACCACAGGGCCCAGGCAGGTGGTCCCCCCCTTCCCTGCCCCCTCCCCATCTCCTGCTCTCAAGGAGAGAAGAGCAAATTGCTTCCGCTCATTAGCATCTGACAAATAACCACAGAAGGAAAACAAGTCCCCAGCAGGATATGAATGAGCTCAGGCCTTTACTGCCATCTGACTGCACCAAACAAGCGTGTCATCAATTCTCCACGCTCTGCTGCACCGTTTCTCCCTTTCTGAGAAGGATGAGCACCCTCAGCCTCAGGTTTAGAGGGGCCAATTTGAAGCAAAGCAGCAAAGAGATGTGGAGCAGGAGCGTCCCAGCAGTGCTGAGCCCCTGCCTGGGACTCATAAATACCACTGTGGAATTATACGTTTTCCTTTCAGAAAGGACTGTGGGCTCTCTCTGTGGCCAAATGACTCCCATATTCTGCTTCAAAGTGCAGAGGTGTGTAGAGTTTCTGTACATGGCCAGGAATCCATGGGCACATGAGCAGGTTGGGTTTACCTGCTCACTTCAGCAATGAGAACAGATGGGGTTCTTGAGAAAAATACAGGCTTCCAGCCACACCAGGGAGCTTTTTCAATGCAACTTCAGTCAACACAACCATTTCAGGTAGGACTGAGTCCTTTACTGACAAGTAAAGGAGATTGTTATCTTCAATGACAAGCACTAGGCACCCTGCTTGGGCGAGCAAACAAATGGGCTCAGAGCTTCACCAACTCCCACTCACACATAGCTCAAATGTTAACACGTGGTTGGATGGCTGAGGTTTGGGTGTGCAGTCAGCAGCAGGGAGGTCAGAAAGCAGCTGAAGCCAGGAAATGTAAGTGCTTATGAGGAAATCTTTGGAAGAGCTGCCATGGAATGCATAAATGAAAACTGAACATTAATCGCAAGCAATTAGAAGGCTACAGTCAGGACAATCCGAAGCAAGTTTAGGGTTTTGCTTTAAACTATGAAGCACTTAAAGTTGATCTGAAGTTATTTCGATTGTCATTTAGTGTTTCAAACACCACGTCCCATGACATGGGAACCAGCTCAGCCCATCATCTTGCATATAGCAAGCCCTCAACTCACTGGCATCTAAGGGCAACTTCTACACTTGTGACATCGTTCAACCCTTCAAAAGCGAGTGGGCAGCTACACATAGATTTGATTGACTGACGTCTCGATGGCTTCCTGCCTGGCTTTCCTGTGCATCGTGCTATGCAGACTGTACTTTTTACGTGGGTGGTTTTTTTTTCCAGTGCCTCCTCGTGTCATAACGCCAAGTTGCAAACATGCCATTATCACAGCCCCAACGGGTTGAGCACTCAAAGTACCAACCAGGAACGCTCAGTACTTGTACTGCTGTACCCTGAGGGACAGAGATAGAGCAGGTGCTGGAAAAAACAGGTCCTGCTGCTTGGAAGCCCTGCATCGCTTCCTCCAGGCACTGGTTTGTCATGTCTGGCAAAGCAACCCATGAAATCAGTTCTCATTTTTGCCTGCACTTTACACTGCAGGAAAAGAAAGTTTTGGGATGTTTCTGTGAGCCTGCTGAAGTTTTGCCAGGATTGCTCAGGTCTACCCAGAGGCAATGTGGAGGAACAGAGCCATAGCCTGGAGTGAGAGCTTAGCCATGCCCTGGAGCCCGGAGTTGTGGGTAGGAGAAAGAGCCTGGACACTGTCAGGGCTGTAAATCATCCTGTTCAAGGGTATCAATCTGCTCTCAGGCTTCAGGACGTGACTCTTGCACATGGCTGGGAACATAGAAGAGTTCTAAAGAGTTACAACATGGTTCATCTGTGGCAGCAAGTCTTATGCAAAAGGGGTTCCATGGCCAGAACCAAGGGGTTCCATAGCCTAAGCCAAGCTTTGATCCCAGCCTTCACTCTGATATCTCTCTGAGGCTCTCCTGACTCCAACCCTGGGCTTGGAGAGAAAAACACTCTGTAACCAAATTGCCTGTGTAGGCAGTTGGAAACTTTGTAGGAGCTCAGTGATGATCGATGGCTTCTGCTGATTGAACAGTTTTCAAATGTTCCATTTTCTGTGATGTTTTGGCCCCAGACTTTACAGAGAAGGGAACCAATGAGTTTGGGTACCTCACCCTTGTACCTGTTTATCCCAGGTAGCGAGTGGAAATTAGTAGCACGTGAAGAAGCTGTCAACCTTCCCACTGCATACTCAGTGCTTCCTCTTCCTTCCTGTGTGAACATGACTCATCAGCTTACTCTGCAGTCAAAAAACAGGAGTTGCAGTGCTTGCTCTTCAACCCACCACCAGTGCTCCCATCTCAGGAGCAGAAATGGGGGATACTGAACCCAACATCAGGGCTGCTTTGCTTCCTGGAGCATTTCCAATGAGCTCCAAGCACTGACTGCTGTTCAAGCTTTTTAGCTATGGTGTGCTCTCGTTTGCCTTCTGTCTCATACTGGCAGATCGGCTGAGATCCCACTTTGTTTCATTTGTTGACTTTGATTAAAGGGGTTTCAGAATTCAGAATTTAGGCTTGCTTGAGCTGCCTGACAGGGCTTACACTCGTTCCACGTGCAGGCTGCAAGTGCTGCTGACGGCTTCCTGTTGTGGTTTCCTGCCTTAGCTGAAAGACCTCCTCCCTGCCCCTGCTCTCCCTTCCTGTTCTCATCAGAGGGGCACTTCTGGGCTTAATGAGCACAACAAACAAATAGGTAGAGAGAAGAGTCTGGTTGCCATAAATCCAGTTTTCCCCATTGGGTCTGTTGAACACTGAGCAAGGTGCACAGAGCAGAATGGTTTCCTCCTAGCTCCTACACCATTCCTACCAAAACAGAGCACACATCAGATCCTTCCCTAGCCTTGGGAGCCCAGAGCTGGCAAGAGGCAGCTAGGTGTCACGGCACATCCAGTGATGGATGCCCCATCATTGGAGGTGCCCAAGGCGAGTTTGGAGGGGGCCCTGAGCATCCTGATCTGGTGTGGGGCACATAGCTTTCAGTGAGGGGTTGGAGCTTGATGATCATTAAAATCCTTTCCAACCCAACCATTCTGATTCTGTGATTCTGATGGCCAACCAAGCACAGTTCCAGCCTGAGAGCCACTTCTGCAACAACACAGTGGGACCAATGATCAGCATTACTCTTCCTGTCATGTTCAGAAATGGGGGTGATGCTGAGAAAAATCAGGGTAAATACCAGAGGCTGGCCTGAGTTTCCTTTACTATAAACATGAGTGACGCATCTGTGGGAAATGCGGAGGGACACCATGACTGGCATGGTTAGTGGGCATGGTGGGGGTGGGCTGATGGTTAGACTAGATGCTCTTAGTGGTCTTTTCCAGCCCCAATGATTCTATGATTCTCTGATTCTGGTCTTTTTGGGGTCAGCATCTGCGTAATGACAAAACTGAAGATTAGGCTCCAGGGAACAAATGAGACCCTGTAAATGTTGTAGGATTTCTGTTAATCAACGTGGGTGATTTTAGATGTTTTGATACAAAACAGTAACTCTCAGGGAAAGGGGCTCTGCAATGACTCAGTCAATGAAGTGCCATTTCTCACCGCACTTTCACCAAGAACCAGCACTGCAGCAGCATGATGGTAGGTTTGCTTCTGGTTTTAGGCTGCTCTGAGCAGGGTTTCCAGTAACGCTTGCACATTTCAGCTTGATGGGTCTGGGGGATTGAACTTGCTTTACGATGACAGCCTGCCACCTCTGAGCTCCAGCTTTCCCTGGAGCACAAGCAAGATGTAGAAATAGGAACTTACAGAAATTGCAATCAAAGTATTGACCAAATTCAGAAATCAGGTATTGGAGGAAAAAAGTCTATACAATTTATCAAGGGACCATTAGAGGAAGGCTTCTTCTTGTTCCTGTCAACAGTTGGGTAATGTCTGCCTAGAACCACTTGGGTTTGTATTTACTTTCTTTTGCTGTGTTTGTTGCAGTTGTATATCTACATGTTCTTTAGACATAAAGATTAAAACATGAGATGTTTTGATCTTAATTTATTTGAAGTTTTGTCCTAATGGACTTTTACAGCAAAAATAATTTATTCAGAGAGAAGAAAGAATTTCCTTTTATTGTGAACAGTGCCAAAGAGAAAATAGGAAGTAAAAGTTGACAACATTGGGATGGATGTAAGAAGCACATTTTTAACAGCAAAGGTAATTTGTGACTGGAGCAATTCACTGTAGGATTTGGTGCATTCTCTGCTTGAACTAGATGAAAATCAGGTGTATTTCTGCTTACACTTTCTAGCTCTGTTCAGGGCAGAACAGAGGATTTGCTGTGCGGGATTCTCAGAGCAGAAATGTGAATTCACCCATGCAAGCAATGTCCAAAGTGACCCTAAAGGCTGAAGAATCCCTGGATAAATGTGTTTGAATCCCACTTACCCATTTTTGAAAGATTAAATCAATGAAGAACTTTGGTTCTCCTTTCCAGATTGAGCACCAGTAGCGTGTAAGCCGAGCCGGGCAGTTCCAACACGTGCAGCAATGCCGGATGCTGCCGCTCACCTTCCCTTCTACTATGGCAGCATTGCCAGGTCAGAGGCTGAGGAGTACCTGAAGCTGGCTGGCATGTCAGACGGACTGTTCCTGCTGCGGCAGTGCCTGCGCAGCCTGGGGGGCTACGTCCTTTCCATGGTGTGCAACCTGCAGTTCTATCATTACGCCATCGAGCGCCAGATGAATGGAACCTACGCCATCGCGGGTGGCAAAGCACACTGTGGGCCTGAGGAACTTTGTGAGTTTTACTCCAAGGATGCCGATGGGCTCTGCTGTACCCTCCGCAAACCCTGCAACCGCCCCAGCGGCGTGGAGCCCCAGCCTGGGGTCTTTGATAGCATGAGGGACAACATGGTGCGCGAGTATGTCCGACAGACGTGGAGACTGGAGGTAATGGTCGTGGCCAACAGCACCATGGGGCTGTGCAAGGAGCAATCTCTGGGTCTTACTGCCACCTCCCATCCTCACTTCCTCTGTCAATATCTTCCTCCTCTTCTGCCACATCATGGTACAGCCAGCTCTTTCTCCTGTGTGACTGCAAGCACTGAAAGCAGTCTGATATTTCATTGCTTGGTGTTGGTTGGTCACCAGCTACTCTATAAGCATTTTTCCATGCACCATTTCCTCCTCTGCAGCACACAGGACATTCTTTGTAGTTAAACCCTCATCTGTGCATCCATAATGTCATGATGGAAACAGGCTCAAAACTCTTGCTCAGGTTTCCTTTGCTCTGCAAAGTCATCGGAGGCTTTGCCTATGAGCCTGAGGCATCTGGGTACCAGCTCAAGTCTGCTTATTGTTTAAATTTAAAAGCAGCTACAGAGAGATTGCTATGGTTGGTTGCACACAGGAGCATGGATAAGGTAGACAGACTAAGCAAAACTCTGTGGATAGCCATAGTAGCAGCCATATAATGAGTTTTTTCTCCCTGCTGTTGCCTCTACAGTGGCTGTTCAGTCACTTCCAAGTCTTTTGCAGAAAGATGGCTCAGGCATCATTCTCTCCAGGGAGCCTTTCTGCAAAAGATCTCTAAAAGTGACCCGTTTTCGACTGGAGGTGCTGCTCAGAATGAGACCTTCAATAGGGTTTCTCCATGAAGCTGGACTGTCACCGCTGGTGGATAACACAAAGGACATTGCCACCTACTGGCAAATGAAAACCTGCAGCTCCTTATAAAGTGTGGAGCTGATAGAACTCCTTTATGGTAACACACATTGATTTCCAAACTGTACTGCCCAGGGATAGCAGGCAGCCAGGGAAGGGGTCCTGGTCTCCCAGGAACACAGAGGGAGAAGGCACCTACAAAGCTGATGTCAGATCATCCATACGAACAAGTTTTCTTCACTCTTAGAATCATAGAATTATTAAGGTTGGAAAAGATCTGTAAGATCAAGCCCAATCTCAACCCATCCCACTATTCCCCTTAACCATGTCCCTTGGTGACTCATCTCCACAATTCTTGAACACCTCCAGGCATGGTGACTTCACCACCTCCCAGGCCAGCGTGTGCCAATTTTTCATCAACCTTTTTGAGAAGAAATTGTTCCTAATATCCAACTCAAACCTGCCCTGCAGCAATTGAGGCCATTAGCTCTTGTTCCCTCACCAGCAAATAATGGACATCAAATGGGTGTAAGAGGAGAAAGCAATTCAGATAAGCGAGTAACAGTGATGCACAGAATAACAAAATTCCATCCAGCAGTGCTTCAGGCGTGATTAAAGTCACTGGTGCTTCAGTTACAGGACCATCCAAGTTTCTTGTGACATCACTCCAAGATATGCTGAAGCCATGCCTCCCTTCTCTCTCTCTTCCAGGGGGATGCCCTTGAACAGGCCATTATAAGCCAGGCCCCTCAGGTGGAGAAGCTTATTGCAACCACAGCCCATGAGAGGATGCCCTGGTACCATGGCAACATTGCTCGGGATGAAGCTGAGAGGAGGCTCTACTCTGGGGCACAACCCGATGGGAAATTCCTGTGAGTACACAAACCCTGGCAGGTACCATCCCTATTCCATTTACCATTTCCCCACTTCCAATGCCCTCTGGTTATTTGTTTCATGTGAGTATTCCTGAGAGGTCTGGTTAGGTATGGTCAGACTGTTGTTATGGATCTTTGAAATTCAGGCTCTGCCACTCCACATCTGTTATTTCCCAAGAAGTGTCTGGCCTTTACGAATCCAGTTTTGAGCTTTATTTGTTTCTTATGTGTAGAAGTCTGCAAGAAGCATGCTTATTAATTAATGCACTGGTTGATGTCAGATAAAAGGTTCAGTAGACAAGGACATTTAACAATGAAATTGAGGCTCTGTAGAATAATGTGCCTCTGCAGAGGTGAGACAGCCCTGAATTTAATTATCTCCCTAATCAGTTGGAGAAAGAAATAACCAACCACCACTGCAGCCATTCGCAGGGCAAAACCTCGAGCTGCTTTTAATAGTTCTTCTTCCCACCAGGCTGAGAGACAAAAAGGAAAACGGCACTTATGCTCTGTCCCTTGTCTATGGCAAAACAGTTTATCACTATCGGATCGACCAGGACAAGTCTGGCAAGTACTCCATCCCTGAGGGGACCAAGTTTGACACGCTCTGGCAGGTACAGTGCTGGGGGATGATAAGCACTGCTGTCCTAGCAAAGCAAAGGCACTTCTCCCTTGCTACATCTGCTCATGCCTTGGGGGAAAGGAAAGGCCATCTGGAGCCTTAAAGACACCAAGAGCTTGGAAAGTCTTTAAGATCTTGCACACAAAGACTCAGGAGGCCCATAAGTCTTGAGCCAACTCCCAGAACCTTGACATGACCGCAGATCCAAGTGCCAGGAGACACATCCTGTCACCCCACAGAGGCTGTTTGCAGACAGGAGATGGCTGTGAGATCCCATCCATGAGGAGGGGGCTGGGCTGTAGGGGATGTGACAAGTGCCTGAAGCCCAGGTAGCAACCCCCACCCTGGCTCACTGTGGGCATGCTGCAGCCCAATGAATCACAGAATAACCTGTGTTGGAAGGGACCCTTAAAGGATAACTGAGTCCAACTCCTGGGGCTGCTCCAGGAAAGGAATGCACCACTTCTTTCTGGGGAGAGCTGTTTGCAGACTGTAACTGTTTTGCTGAATTTTTCAAATTCCCAGGACTGTTTTCACTCTGAATTTGAAAGAAAACAAAGACTTCGGGGCATTTTTTTTTTTAATGGAAACAGAACTGTGCCAGGCTCCTAATTTGGAATGAAATCTGAGCCACTCAGGAGGGGAAGAGAAAGTCTGGTCCCCTGTGCTCTGGTGGCCAGGGCTGGGGTGGTGGTCCCCAGCTAAAGTGAGGCCCCCACTGTGCTGGAACCAGGGGGTGCTGCAGTGGAAAAGTGCCTGAGATCCAGAAAGTGAATGCTGGGGTTCTGCTGGGAAAGCCAAAGGTTCCTTTCGGTCTTTATCAGACGTACAGTCCCTTCCGGCTGTGGCAACAATGACATTACACTGAGAATGCTCTACCCAGCCCTACTACTAAAGGTTTTCCCTTTGTCTTTCTTTGGGGCTTATCTGACTTCCCAAACTCTTCCCAGCTCTGGCAGACACCCAGATACAAATGATGTAGGAGTTTCCTCAGTGCACAGATAGAAAGAAATAACTGAGTCCCTGGTTGCCATAAATCTGAGAGAAATTGTTATGATAAACCACACGTGTTGCCTGCAAAAGAAGAGATGGTTTTCTGTTTGCTTTAATCCCTTTTTCCCCTGATTCCTTTATCAGCTGGTGGAATATCTGAAGCTCAAACCAGACGGGCTGATTTTCTACCTGAGGGAAAGCTGCCCCAACCCCAGCATGCCAGGTGAGATGATGCCAGTGCCAACCCTGGCCTCAGTCACTTGTCCCAGGTGTCACAACCATCACTTCATATCCTGTCCTGTGGGACACCTGAGGGATGGGAACAGTGCCCATACCCATGCACGTTTCCACATCCATTATGGTTAAAGTGGTAGAAAAGGACATTTGCGTGGGAGGGATTGGATCCTCCAAGGACTGATGCTCTGTTCCTGCATGGGGTGTAAGCAGACTTTCACTAATAACTCCTCTCTCCCAATCCACAGCCTCTGCAGCACCAGCTCCACCAACCCACCCCTCCGTGAGCGTAAGTTGTGGGGAGAGTCTGTTCTATTGGTACCTCATCTAGTGGCACTTTGAACTGATCAAACTGTCCTCTTCTTTAAAAGGCAACAACAACTCAACTGGAATATATTATGGCCGGCTGCAATGCTGTCTCCTTTCCAGCTTGGATGGAGACAAGGAATAGTTGGGCATAGCTACCATCAGTGCCAAGAATGGTTTCCATTCACGCTGTGCTCCTTGCAACACATGGGGCTGTCCTTGGGGAGCCCTCTCCCCCTGCCCTCCTTGCTGAGCAGGAGTGAGGGAGGTGTGTTTGTGTTCTGGGAATGCTCAGCCCCACTGCTGGCTGCTGGCCATGGGCCACGTCTTTGTGCTCCCTCTGCATTCCCAGCCCCAGGGAAAGTCCACGCTCAGTGCCCAGCTGTGCTGAAACCCGCAAGTTTGGGCTTTGTGAGTGCCCAACAGACCTAAATAAAGGGCTGAGCATTTACCCGCATTGTCAAAGAGCTTTCACAATCTGTGATGGGCTCCTACAGTGACTACTGCAAGCAGTACTGGGGCTCAGAGCTGTGCTGGACGAGTTGTTCCAGAAAGCAGTAACAGCTCTGAGGCTGCAGAGCTGCACAGGGTTCATGCCAGCCAAGACCAGACCAGCTCAATGCCATGTCACTCCTTGTGCCCAACACTGCACCTTACAGTGGAAATCACCAGCTGGGCCTCTGTTGGACTGCAGAGGTTCCCTGTCCCTCACCTCTCCCATTTTAAGTTAAAACAATTTCCCCTGGCTGCTTTATCCACTTCATCACTGTTTCTTTTCCAGAAAAACCTTGGGCCTCTCAATGCAGATGGATACACACCAGAGCCTGTAGGTGAGCATCTCTGAAAGCCCCCAAGCCATAGGAGTTGCCGTTTGTATCACTTTCTGGTCAAAAAGCTGTGCTGCAAAGCCTCTTTTCTACAAGAGCACCCAAGAACATCCCACTCACTTCAGGGTGCAGAGCCAAGAATGCTGCAGAACTGTTTGCCTGTATCCAATAGCCAGCAAAGTCCTGTTCCATTCCACATCTTCTGCCTACTAAATTCTTGGTGTCTTCAGTTGGATTTCAGCGGGGTGAAGTTAAGCACCCAAAAGAGTGTTGATGTGTTGGCACAGGCTGCCCAAGGAAGAGGTGGAGTCACTGAACCTGGAGGTGTTTGAGAAATGTGTAGATGTGGTACTCAGGGACATGGGTTGGTGGGCCATACTGATGGTAGGTGGGTGGTTGGACTGGATGATCTGAGAGGTCTTTTCCAATCTTCATGATTCTACACATCTGGGACCTGCAGGAACCTGTGGAATGGGAGTGCTCCAAAGTTTCTCTCCATCCCAGGTCCTCTGTTTTAATTCAGTGAGGCCATGGGCTGTGAGAAGAAGGGAGATGCCCAGGAGGAAAGTTTGAATGCTGGATCCTGCAAGAGAATTGGCCAGAAGGGAGGAGAAAATCCAAACAAAGGAGAGAGGGGCAGGGAAGAGTACATAATTTACAACTACAAACAACTGTATCTCTCTGGAACATGCAGGGAAGTCACGCATGCTACCCATGGACACCAGTGTTTATGAGAGCCCGTACAGTGACCCTGAGGAGCTGAAGGATAAGAAACTATTCCTGAAGAGGGACCATCTGATGATTGATGAAGTAGAACTGGGAGCAGGAAACTTTGGCTGTGTCAAGAAAGGAGTCTACAAAATGAGAAAGTGAGTGCTGCCCTGTGAGATGCCCAGGGAGAAAGAAGAGGGTGCTTCAGACTGAGCTCAGAGGTGTCCCCTGCCATCCAGTTTATACTTAGAGAGACCCTAGAGTGACAATGGGCTGTATAAGAGAGACTTTGGAAGGTCAGTTGTGGCTTTCCCAGGACTT
The DNA here is from genome assembly GCF_026119805.1 of Tympanuchus pallidicinctus. Taxonomy (NCBI): domain Eukaryota; kingdom Metazoa; phylum Chordata; class Aves; order Galliformes; family Phasianidae; genus Tympanuchus; species Tympanuchus pallidicinctus. Next base: position 597,961 of record NW_026294765.1, read on the forward strand.
TCAGTGACAGCCTTAGTGTCCTGAGAGTGTAGTATGTGTTGCATGCTCTCAGGCATGCCTTCAGACCTACAAGAGGCGAATATTACATGAATCCACCTGCTGCTTAATTTATCTGTGTGTCTGTTCCTCTTGTACTCTGTGCAGGAAGCAGATCGATGTGGCCATTAAGGTGCTGAAGAGCAACAATGAGAAAACAGTGAGGGATGAAATGATGACAGAAGCTCAGATCATGCACCAGCTGGACAACCCCTACATTGTCCGCATGATTGGGGTCTGTGAGGCAGAGTCCCTGATGCTCGTGATGGAGATGGCTTCTGGTGGGCCACTCAACAAGTTCTTGTCTTCCAAGAAGTGAGTACTGAATAAAACATGGCTGATTCTCTGCATTTCTCATCAAGCTCATTGCTGTCAGGGGAGTCTGACTTTGTAGGGAAAGGGAGGGTAACAATAGCAAGAGATTCCTTTTAATGCAAGCTAACAAGGGGCAATGCTTCTAGATCAGAGATATCCTTGTTCATTCTCCTTTGCAGTTGGAGAGCTTAGAGGGGACTATGTTGTATAGATTAATGACAGGTCCTTGTTGTCCAGCAGTTTTATTACTGTATTGTCTTTCCATCCTCCCCAGAGACGAGATTACAGTCAGCAATATTGTGGAGCTGATGCACCAAGTATCCATGGGGATGAAGTACTTGGAAGAAAAAAATTTTGTCCACAGGGACTTGGCAGCAAGAAATGTCCTGCTGGTCAATCAGCATTATGCCAAGATCAGTGACTTTGGCCTCTCAAAGGCTCTCGGTGCTGATGACAGCTATTACAAGGTAAGTGTAAGCAGAGCAAAAGATGGAAATAGCCAGCAGGAGGCCTCCAGGCTGCGGGCTGAGACCCCCAGAAACTGGAGCTCTGGGCTCTACCCAGAAGACCTGCTGCACAACCATATCACATTCTGTCCAACCCCAGTGCTGTGGCATTAAAAGGGGCTTTGCAAAGACCCAGGGGGTGAGGAAGAAATGCAGACAAGGGGGATTTTCCTGCAATGTGGGACTGCATTTAACACAAATATGTAGCAAAGCAGAACTAGGATTTGGCCCAGAGCAATCTTCATCTCCGGGTGCAGATGTTCCTTTTTCTTTGCTGTAGGCCAGGACAGCAGGAAAGTGGCCTTTGAAATGGTACGCGCCAGAGTGCATCCTTTATCACAAGTTCTCCAGCAAGAGTGATGTATGGAGCTACGGTGTGACCATGTGGGAGGCCTTCAGCTACGGGCAGAAACCATACAAGGTGAGGAGGCAGAGCTGGGTCTATCGTGGGTGGATGCTACAATCTGAATTCCCACTCTAAGCCGGGCTGAGACGCACTGAAACTTCAGTTTCCATTCCCTTGAGCTTTTGCCACCGTTGAACAGAAGGGAAAGCAGACAGGCTCACTTCCACTTTGTGGAAGGCACAAACTGGATTGCTTGGGTCCTTCAGCTTTGTGTTCATGCAAGGGAGAGGAAATGGGAAACAAAACATTAGGGTTTGAATCAAAGCAGATCTTCTCTTTGATCCTTCCAACTGCTTGCAGAGCTGAAATATCAGTTGCTCAGACACTGCTCAGCCCAGGCTTGGGGTGAGACACCCAAAGATGGTGACTATATGGGACTTGCTGTGCATGGACCCAAAGCATTACCAGCACAGATCTACTTTTGCTGAGCCTGTTGCTAGCTCCAAAACAATTAAAATGTTTTTTCACTTGATCCTCTCCTAGAAAATGAAAGGCCCAGAGGTCATCAGCTTCATAGAGCAAGGGAAGCGCATGGACTGTCCCACCGAGTGCCCGGCAGAGATTTATGCCCTCATGATGCAATGCTGGACCTACAGGTAAGGACTTCCCTTGCTCATTTCTCTGCTGGCCCATCAGCACAATACGAATGAATGTTGTCTCCTGCCTTTGTCTCATTCCCAAATCCACAACACATAGAATGCATCTATTCCTTGCTTATTGTCCCTATTAATTTGCCTGTATCAACCCTGGAAGATGTCAGAGCCTCTCTGCTTCTGC